>NC_091065.1:88513957-89135207 GCF_000393655.2 Nicotiana sylvestris
ATCAGGGTTCCTAGTAAGGTAGTTCCAAAGACCCCTTTTGAATTATGGATAGGAAGGAAACCTAGTTTAAGGCACCTGCATGTTTGGGGTTTCCCAACGAAAGCTAGAGTTTATAATTCACAAGAAAGGAAATTAGATTCTCAGACAGTAAATGGTTACTTTATTGGTTACCCAGAGAAATCTAAAGAGTATGTGTTTTTCTGTCCAAACCATAGATCGAGAATTGTTAAAACCAGTAATGCAAGACTCATTGATAATGGTGAAGTTAGTGGGAGTGTTGAAAAGCAAAGTGTGAAAATAAAAGAGGTGGGGGTCAATATACTATTACCCACGAATGTGCCTACTTCCACACAAATACCAAATATTGTTCCAGTTGTTGAAGAACACTTTGATAACACCGAGCAACATTTGGATGAAACACTTCGTGAAGAAACTAACTCACAAATATCTGACAAATAAACCACAAGAAATGCTATTAAGAAAATCTCAAAGAGTTAGAAAATCGGCTATTTCGGATGATTACGTGGTTTATTTGCAAGAGTCAAATTTTGACATTGGTCTTAATAAGGATCCGATTTCATTTTCACAAGCCATAGAAAGTAATGAGTCCGACAAATGGATTGATGCCATGAAGAAAGAGTTAAAATTCATGGAATACAATAATGTCTGGGATCTTGTTGAATTGCCAGAAAGTTCTAAAAGAATCAGGTGTAGATGGGTCTTTAAGACCAAACGCGATTCAAATGGCAATATTGAACTATACAAAGCCAGACTTGTTGCCAAGGATTATACTCAGAAAGGCTTGATTATAAAGAGACCTTTCCACTGGTCTCAAAGAAAGACTCGTTAAGAATTATTATGGCTTTGGTGGCTCATTATGATTTAGAGTTACATCAAATGGATGTGAAAACTGCCCTTCTTAATAGAGACCTCGAGGAGGAAGTTTATATAGATCAACTAGAGGGTTTCGAAACTAAAGGAAAATGTCAAATGGTATGTACACTGAAGAAGTCAATATATGAACTTAAACAAGCCTCACGAAAATGGTATATAAAGTTTAGTGATACCATAACATCTTTTGGATTTGTGAAAAATGCCATTAATCAGTGTATATACCAAAAGATCAGTGGGAGAAAGTTTATATTTTTATCCTATATGTTGATGATATTCTACTTCCTGCTAATGATTTAGGCATATTGCGTGAGACTAAAGATTTTCTCTCTAACAATTTTGAAATGAAAGATATGGGTAAGGCATCCTATGTGATAGGAATAGAAATATTCCGTGATAGATCATAAGGATTATTGGGATTGTCTCAGAAAGGCTATATCAAAAGAATTCTAGAGAGATTTAATATGAACAATTGTTCAGCAGGAATTGTTCCAATTCAAAAAGGGGACAAATTTAGTTTCATGCAATGCCCTAAGAATGATGTAGAACGAAAGGAAATAGATCAATTCCTTACTCTTCAATTGTTTGTAGTCTGATGTATGCTCAGACCTGCACAAGACCAGATATTAGTTTTGCGGTCGGAATGCTAGGAAGATATCAGAGTAACCCAGGAATTGATCACTGAAAAGCTGCAAAGAAAGTTTTGAGGTACCTGAAAGGGACGAAGGATTACATGCTCATGTATAGGAGATCCAAGCATTTGGAAGTTGTTGGATACCCGGATTCAGATTTTGCTAGATGTATTGACATTAGAAAATTCATGTTTGGTTATTTGTTCCAATTAGCTGAAGGAGCAATATCGTGGAAGAGTGCCAAAGAGTCTGTCATTGCTACATCCACGATGGAAGCAGAATTTGTGGCATGTTTTGAAATCACAATTCATGTATTATGACTGCGAAACTTTATTTCAGGACTTGGAGTTGTCGATACCATTACCAAGCCGCTGAAAATTTACTGTGATAATTCTGCAGCAGTATTCTTCTCCAAGAACGATAAGTACTCCAAAGGTGCCAAACATATGGAATTAAAGTACTTTACCGTCAAGGAGGAAGTTCAGAAACAAAGAGTGTCACTTGAGCATATTACAACTGATCTCATGATTGCAGATCTGTTAACGAAAAGTTTACAACCAAAGATATTTAAAGAACATGTACATAGAATGTGTTTTGGTTGTATTTATGATTGATGTATTTATGATGTTTTGACACTCTGAGCTCATTTATGTATTTCTGATATACATTAATGGTGTCCTGATTCTCATAATGGTGTGCACATTATTGTTTTGAGATATTACAGGATAAGTCTCAATGAGACATTATTGTGGACCATAATATTTTATAACTTATGGACCTGATACGATTAGTTGTTAATGTTGTAGCATATGGAAGGGAGTATGTAGACAAATTATATATAACCACCATAACTCACATTTAGTAGTTTATCGTGTTATGGTATTTATGATGGACATTATAGAAAAGATTTGTTTATGCACAATTAATGTTCCTATATTAAATATTAATATTATGTGATTATTGGGCCAAGTGAGAGAATGTAAGATTTTCTTACGTTAATTTATTGGTGGCCCACTAAGTTTAAGGCCCATAATTAATATTTAATTAATGATCAAATCTCATCCGTCGGATCGGTTACTTGATGGACGTATCGGATTAAATAAGAACCTCTATAAATTGGACCTCTCCCCACCCATTAGCGTAACCGTATTTTATTTCTTTCTTCCATCACTAAAGGCGGCGGTAACGTAAAGTTAGGGCAAGGGGCGAGAAACCAATTTTGAATTAACGCTTCCACTTCACGATAATGGCTTACGATTCATGTATGTTTTCTGTAACGATTTTGTGTAAGATTATCGTGTTCAAGATCCTGGTATGAATTAAGTTTATGTTTACAGATAGTTCCATGAATGGCGAAGTGGTAGATCTCACATCTCTAATATTTTATGGTGTTCTGATGTTTGCTGGATTTCATTCACATTTTGAGTTGACATAACTGAATAACTTTTTTCTTATATGTTAATGTGAAGAAGAAAAGTCATTACTGAATTCTCCAGTATTTTATTGCAACTTGATGCACCCAAGAGTCTGGGCTAGCAATCAATAAACTAGCTGATTTCTTTTTAACAGCCTAAGCTTCGGTGGACAAAGTTACTTGGTATTTGTGCATCGGGGGAAGGCTGGTACATCAATATTCAGTGTCAGTGATGCAGAAATGTGCTCTCTCGGTCGTTAGCTAATGAAGTTGGCAGACAACCTAGGTCCACCCTTGCTACCCCTCAACCCCTACAAAAGATTTTTTTCACTCTTTACCAAAACAAGAATTATTGCATTGCCCAATAGGCCTTAGCAGTAAGAATATGCAATACCTGTCTAAAGTCCATCAAAGGATTCATAAAACCACCTTTCAGTTTCAACTATATGCGCACAGAAGAAGATACCACATCAGATATCCAATCTTACTCGCCTTCTGGATCCTTCTAGTCAGGGGTGGGGGTGGGGGGCTAGAAGCCCAGGAACGGGTTCGTAGTAGTTTTTGCTTAAACAGTGCATTTGTGTTAAAAAAAATCATTACATATGTACAAATTTTAAGTTTGCTCTGCCTCTGCTTCTAGTCTATTGCATTTTCATTCACTAATTGGCTTCTGTTGCCAGATTATACAAATCATAGCGTCTGCTTTATAATATGTTTGTTGGTGATCATCCAAAATTGTGAGGTTACACTTCAGACTATAACCTCAAGCTGGATGAGATGGAAGACAAAGTCTTTGAAAAAAATTACTTATTGGACCAACAACATCTAACTGTTAAAGGAAATTGCTGCAATCACACTTGTGCAACTTCAATATGTTGAAGCATTCTTTGGTTCTTCATTACCATATATGTTCATTTCTGATTGTCATACTGCTACTAAGAAATGGCAGCTCGAAATAATTTTGTGACAATGTAATTAGCCCTTATGACGTTTGTTTGGGTTCATATAAATATCTAGTCTAGTACTCTAGTTTATGTGGAGCAATAATCAGCACGGTTTGTTGGATATCTAAGTTTCTGAGCTTACAGTTTTCTTCTTCTTTTCCTAATATTCTTATGTTATAGTTTCCCCTGAGTACTCGATCTGTTTTCACTTGACCAGAAGTTGAAACATATAGCTGCAGTTTTCTTATTTCTTTAGATTTTGGTCTACTTTCTGAAGACAAATTCATACATGCAATCGAATAATTTCAAACAATATTCAGAAATTTATCTGGTAATACATGTATGTGTATGCTTATTGGTTCCTGTACGTTGACACCTCTTCCAGTTACCGATGTTTTCATATGCTACTCATTCTTTTAAGTATAACAGCTTTCAAATGAAAGTAAATTGAAAGGATATATGAACGGCGTTATGAAATCTCCTCATCTTTCCTTTTCACTTGACTGTTGCAATCCCTTTGGTGTTTATTGCTAAGTTTGCCTGCACGAATTTTGTAGCAAAAAACATAAGTAACATATCTGGCACACCCGCTATCCATGATATTTTTATTTGTTTTCCTGAAATGTCAGCTTGCGTTGGGTATAAATAAGAAAGTTCAGATAAGCTCTAGCTAAAGAGAAGAAGGGCATAGATTTGAATCTGTTAATAGAAATTTGCAACTATGGTAGTTGAAAAAGTAGTTACATAGTTTGTAGCATGGCTGCACAAATGCTGGATCTGTATCTGGTTGAGGAGGATCCTGCCCAAATATCATCTCACAGCTCATATCATCAAAGTCTGCAAATTAACCAAAGGTGTCAACATCTGTTATATGTAGAATTTGGCTCTTTTATTAGTGTAGGTCATGGAAAAATGATTGGATGTGGGGATGGGAAGTGCATCAACTATTACTTTCCTAAATTTGAAAAAGGAATCACTTAGCATTGTGAGACAAGTCCAATTAGTGGACAGACTATCAGGAAACAGTATCATTCAAAATTTTCTCCTCTTCTTCCTCCTCCCTCCTTTGCCTCGGTTGGATTCTTGTTGGCATAAACTACAACAACTATGCCTCAACTTCTAAGCACGTTGGAATCTATTATTGAATTCCCACTGTCCATGTCAATCCATCTAAGTCCGTTTGTGCGAGTTTGCACACATTGCTAGTCTCAAGCCCGAATATAGGAGGGCGGAGAAGAATCATAGTAGATTAACGGTTAATGTAAAACTAGTCAATTTATGATAACCCTCACGTTGGATTCTTGTTGACCTAAAAATTACAAATTATTGTCTGCTATTTGCTACAATTTTCAACAGCACTATGATGATACTTTTTTAGAATTGCACCTTTAGTGGCATCAAGGTGGGGCCTCCCATTGAAGTGATATGCAAAGTCTCCAAGTTCTAGTGCAGATACTATTACTTTTTCAATTGGTTAAGGTGGTTTAAACTTATTCTTAGAGGATGCAAGAAGTCAATATTTTATTATGTGAACGGGAGTCTTGGAGTAATGATAAAGTTATTTCTGTATGATTTATAGGTCACGGGTTCAAGCAGTGGATCTGCCAGACTGCCTACATCACACCCCTCGCGATATAGCCCTTCTTCGAACGCTACGTGAATGCGAGATACTTTGTGCATCGGGCTGCTCTTTTAGGGCAATGAATTATGTCTTATGCTTGCCTAAATGATCTAATATGATTATAGTATATTTACATCAACTATGGAAAATTATACCAAATGTTCTCAATATTCTTGATGAAGTAATGCTGTTGAACTTCTTGCAATACTTTAATATGGTGCATATTATACATGGGTATATAATGATTTGTTTTTAAAGAAAGTACAACTACGTGTTATCATTTGGTATACTTACTTGGTACCATGTTCACTGGCATTCCTAATGTATCCTTGATGAACAATTGAGAAGGCATCTTGCATAGGTTAGTGCACATCCCCACACAATTCGTTTCCTCCAGAAACCTACAAAGTATTTCATTTGTGAATAATGGAAAGAGGTTTGGGAATTACTATAGAATACTTATGTTTGTTGAAACAAATAGTGAATTCATATACCATCACCATAACAATAGACAATCTCAAAGAATGGACAGAGAAATAGATAAATACCTGCATTTTTTTATGTGGACCACTGTGTTTTCCTTTCTCCCTTTAAACTCTGACTCTTTCACCTTGAAGCATAAGAGAATGATTAAGAAATCTTGGTAATACATGAGCCAGAATTTGAAGTTTATGAGTTCTGAACTTGCTAATAAATTCATTGCTAGCGTTCATTTTAGTTATTGGGTTCGCAGAAGACTAAAAAAAACTTTGTCTCGCCTACACCAAGAAAAGGGCTGCAGATATAAGGTGTGTTTGATATGAAGAAAAATATTTTCCGGAAAATATTTTCCAATTTTTCCATATTTGGTTGGGTTAAATGTTTTTGAAAATATTTTCGTTATGAACTCATTTTCCTTCAATTGAAGGAAAATATTTTCCTTATCAAAAGAAGGGAAAATATTTTCCAAAACTCCTTCCCAACCTTCCCCACCCTCACCAACCCACTCTACCTCCTCTCTCCAAAAAAGCTTTTTTTTTTTTTCAAATTTCAGTTTTTCCGTTACCACCCACCCTACTACCCTTCTATCCCACCCCACCTCCAGCAAAAAAAATTAATTTTTTTACCTAATATTTTTTTTTTTGCAATTTTAAATTTCTGTTTTTTCGTTCCAACCCCCTCACTTGCCCCCCCCCCCCCCCCCGAAAAAAAATATTTTTAAATATATTTTTCAGTTTTAGTTATTTTATTTATCGGTTTAAAGATTCAAAAATTTACAAGTTCCAAAGTTATGAGTTCGGAGGTTTATGTGTTTGGAAGTTTACGGGTTTAGAAATTATAAAGTTTACGGGTTCGAATTTTCGCGGTTTCGAAAGTTTAACAGTTCGAAAATTTATGAAATTTGTGGGTTCGGAAGGTTATTGATTTGAAAGTTTATGCCTTCATGTTTATTATATCTAAATTATTTATAAATACTCTTGAAAAGTCATTTTCCTTAATTTGCGTACCATACACCGGAAAATGAATAAGACTACTACTTATTTTCCAAGAAAATATTTTCCACGGAAAATATTTTCCGTTATACCAAACACACCCATAGAGTGATGAAGGAAGAAGAGGAGATTGTTTCGCCTCTTATTCAGCGGGGTTATTAGATCAAATACATATTTAATAGATATTATTTATCGGGTAATTTATACATATTTAATACATTTCTTAAACAAATACAAGATTAAAGCAAAAGTTATTGAATTTGTTGAACCCGTACCTAATATTGTAACTCCGCCCGTGATGGTTACTTCCATTTGACTTGCACAGCATTGTGGCAAATAAGGGAGTACATAGGCCGGGTTGGTTCAAATTTTACAATTACCAAACCAAACCAATTGTATCGGGTTATTAAATCTAAAGACCAAACCAACCAATAAAACTCGGGTTTTCGGGTTTTTCGAGATTTTTTTTCCCGATAAAATTTTCGTAGAACAAAACATATAATGTATGCTCAAAATATTTCTTTAATCCTAGTAAGATACAACTATATAAAGTATTTTCCAAGAAAATAATACAAAATATGAGATGTGTCATGGCATTATCCTAAAATATTCAACAATAAAGACAATAAAATTATGTAATATAAATATTGCTAATTAAAAAGCCATAATAAAAATAAACATAATCTAAAAGTACTAAGTCATGTTAAAATAAATAGACTAATGAAGGAGTATTAATTACATGATTAAACGCTAAAGAAAAATAAAATAGGTTATGCATTTTTATCTAAATTATTGCAAAACAAAAAATAGATATTCAATACATTCTCATTCGTAATATTGAATTGAATATCTTTTGTTAGCATTAGTATTGATTTGATTTTGGTTGGGACTTTTGTTAGCATTATTTAATTTACTAATATTAATGGCTATAAAAATTATTGGAGCATTCAAAAGCTCTAAGTCCACCCTTGAAATAATACCTTACAAGATAAAATTATGAAAAATTTTAAGAAATATTTATAAATTACATCACAATAAGTATATTTATATATTAAATATATCTAAAATTTCTATATATGTAATATCGGATTGGTTTGATTTCGGTTTGACTTTCTTTAGTTAAAACCAAATCAAATCAATTATGGTCGGGTTTTTTTTCCAACACCAAACCATAGCCGGATTTTTTTTCTCGATTTGACTCGGATTATCGGATTAGTGTGATTTGTTGGTTTCCTTTGTACACCCCTAGTGGCAAACATATGTGCACGTGTGTTACTGTGAGCTTTTAAGGCCCTGTGGTTGTTTCATTTTTGTTCGTTGTTATTGCCATTGTTATCACTAGTTTAATAGTTATTCCATTCCATATGCACAATATTTAGTATTTATTTTCAATTTGTCACCTTCTAACAAGGTTCCTTTCACAAATAATTAATGTCTTGGAAATTAGGAATATTTCAGAGCGTACCTCACAGGGTCCCACTAGCCAAGCGAAGAAGACTGTGGTGAAAGCAGCGCAATACTCTCTTGCCCACTTAGATTGTGGTAGTACCATCTTCATCTGTTTAGCAATACCAACATTAATTTCCATGTTATTGCTTTAGTTTATATATATATATCTATAGGAACAGCAGGTAATAAGTGAGATAATAATATAAAAATAAGACAAGTTACTGATACATGTTTAATAATGTAAAAATTCATTATAACGTCCACATATATATATATATATATATATATATATTTTTTAATTTCGCTAGAAAAAAGCAAATGTATTAATGAAGTATAGTATTCAAGTAACAAGCTACAAGAATTTTCACGTTTTACTTCTCGATTATTTTTAAACATCACCAACATGTCATCCCGAGTCATGACTACCAATATTGTGTAAAGGCATAATAATTACCGATTTGTTGGATAGGAAAATATTTTAAGCAACTTGTTTTATGTGCTCTTTCTGTCTTTGTCCCATTACCTAATAATTTCTGTTTTTTTTAAAGAAAAATATAGACGGGCCATGGAGCAGTGGTTGCCTTTAAATAATACTCCTACGAAATAATAATAGCATTAAAAAGGGGGTTTTCCAGTTGGAAGTGCAATTGGGTGATAGAAGTTAATAACAAGAAAGGATCGATGATAAAACCAAAGTTATCAGATATGAAGCTGTACTTGGAAACGAGAAGCATCTAACTTTTGTCCTACTGCCTAAATATTAACGTGCATGTTATAAAATTGCAGGGATAATTTCATAGATGTTTACTCTAACATTCATTTTATTGCGCCAAAGTCACTAATCTGTTCGCTCAATTTTGCCTAAATATCACAGAAAGTCACTAAATAATTTTTATGTAACACAAAATTCACTATAACTTTGCTTATGTATCATATAAAATGTCTCTTTTATTTCCTCCTAATGACCTTCTATGATATTAGGCAAAAGTTGAGTATCGTTTTTGTTATAAAAAGTAATTTAATAACTTTTGTGGTATTTTTGTAAGGTGATTAATTTTTTCGTAACAAAAAATATAATTTAATAACTTTAGTACAATAAAGTGAGTTTAGTGTCCATTCATAAAACTGACTCAGAAATTACACTAAGAAATGATGATAATACGAACATGTTTAAAAAAAAAGATAAAAAAGTAAACACGTTAAAAATTGGATTTAAATTATATAGACGATAGTGTAGAAGAAAAGTTTATGATAGTGTAAAAGAAAGTTTTCATTAGTAGTGTAATATTAAAGGAGGAGTTGTTTTCAAAGGTGAATTAAGAAAGAAAAAAAAAAAGACATGAACTTACCAGGGAAAGAATAGGCATAGGGAATGCCATTTGAAGAGCATCAACATACCCTGTTGAAGAGCTAGGCTGCCCTCATGCTGCAACTTGCAGCCTGCACATACCCTGTTAAAGCCCATGCCTAAGCATCTTTGGTGCCAGCCCTTTTTGTTCCCCACGCCTGGTTTTGTTTAATCAGGAGTTATGGGCATCCTTTTATTATTCAATTTAAGCCCCATACCCTTGTGTCTTGTTCCCCATTGGTATTAGTTTAATCCTAAATTAGTACCCTACTTGTCAGCCCATTTATACTAATCTTTCTGTCTTTTTCAATACCCCAGAATGCCCTTGTTAACCCTGGATTATTACTGCCCTGCCTATTGCAGCATCAGGGCACTTTGGGCTTTGAACATTCGATTTCAGAACTGCCCCAACCTGGCCTCTAATTGTTTACAATGTAGTTACAAACTACCATTCATGGGTAATGCCCAACATTCAAATAACAATACAGGCTCATTAGTCATGCGACATTATTAGCTCATTCGATTCATTAGTTATAGAAAACTAATCGACGACATTTATCGAGTCGACTATACTAATTATAGCCACTCGGGCAACAGTAAAACATGATGCTCAGCCCAAAATATTATTTAAAAAATTAATTAGGTGTTAAAATAGAGTAAACATGGCAGAGTTATGAAAACAGTAGAATATAGCATGACTGAGTTCAAGTATAAAGTCAAAAATAGTGAGGAAATATCAGTAAAAATCCCCTAAGGGTTCAAATAGTTGGCACGAGGCCCAAATATTGCATTCAGCCCAAAACATGATGATAATAAATAGTTTTCAATCAAATACGTTGTAGAACAATCATTCAAGATGGACTAAGTCACAATCCCCAACGGTGCACGACCCCACGCTCGTATCTAGCGTGTGTGTCACCTCAATATAGCACAACGATGTGCAATCCGGGGTTTTATACCCTCAGGACAACATTTACAATCATTACTCATCTCGATCCGGTCCAAACTCAGGCCCGCAATGCCTTTGCTCCTCGAATCCGACTCAACTCGCGTCGAATCTATCCACATCGGAATCACGACGTCAAAATATGCTAAGGGAACGAGGCCCATGCGAAAATAATCAATTTACAATATAAATCTCGAAATTATTCAAACCCGGCCCCCGGGCCCACACCTCGGAACACGACAAAAATTACATCAATAGAATCCCCATCCTCCCACAAGTCTATACATGTCAAGAACATTAAAATCGGACCTCAAATGGCCCCTCAAATTCCCATTCAAAGGTCTCTTAATCTCAAGCCCTAGTTACCGATTTTGCACTGATTTTTCCCAAAATTTCACCATTAATTAGGCCTTTAATCACATATAAACGAGTTATGAAGTCAAAATCTTACCTCCACAAGATTATCCTTTGATTACCTCTTCAATTAGCTCTCTAAAGCTTTCTCCCGAATGAAATATGGTGAAAATCCACTCAAAATCGCGAAGGGGACCTTTTATTTTTCTGACCCAGGCATTTTTGCACCTGCGGCCCTTTTACCGCTCCTGCTGTCCCACTTTTGCGGCTAATCCACCGCATCTGCGGTTTTTCACTTAACTGGCCATTTCCGCATCTGTGGTTAAAAATTCGCACCTGCGCTACCGCATGTGCGCCCTCTTCACCGCTTCTATGGTTCCTGAAGAACTTCATCTTGGTCGCATCTACGTCTATCTTCCGCTTCTGCGAGCATCGCACCTGCAGCCTTCCAACCGCAAGTGCGGTTATGACAGCAGCTAAAATGCCTCAGTTGTCCCAACTCAACTTCAAACCTTCCGCCAACCATCTGAAATTACCCCGAGGCCCCTAGGACCTTAACCAAAAGCACAAACTAGTCATATACTACTACCCAAACTTATGCCAATCTTCGAAACACCTCAAACAACATCGAATTCATCAAATCACATCGAATTCAAGCCTAAGGTTCCAAAATCTTCCGAATTCCGCTTTTGATCAAAAAGTCTACTAAACCACGTCCGAATGACCTGAAATTTTGCACACACATCCCAAATGATACAATGGACCTAATGCAACTTTCGGAATTCTATTCTGACCACTATGTCAAAATCTCACCTATCAACCGGAAAACGCCAAAATCCCAATTTCGCCAATTCAAGCCTAAACCTTCCACGGACCTCCAAAACACATTATGATCATGCTCCTAAATCCCAAATTACCTAACGGAGCTAACCAAATCGTAAAAATTCTGATCTGAGATCATATACTAACAAGTCACATCTTGGTCAAACCGTTCAAATTTTAAACTTCAAATTGAGGACTGTTCTTCCAAATTCATCCTGATTACCCTGAAAAACCAAAACCGACAATTCATATAAGTCATAATACATCACACGGGGCTAGTCGTGCCCGAGAACTGGCGAGCAAAGTGTAAAATCTCAAAATGACCGGCCGGGTCGTTACAGCTCCCAGCAGATTTCAGAGTTCACAAGGTAGCTGCTCGGCGTTCGCAGTCCTATGCTTCCCCCTTCCTATCTCGTTTCTTCTCTCTTTTCAGTGATTCTATAATAGTTGTGTAGACTTTTCAGACTTGTAGTATATTGGTAGACGCTCATGACTGGTGACACCCCGATATCGGGTTGTGTTGGTTATATTTCCGCAAATTGTACTGTTTATTGCTTATTTTGGGATTTTATATGTTTAAGACTTAATACCTATTATTTTAATTGCTTAAAATGAAGTGGGAATGTGTCGGCTGGCCTTGTCTTCATGAGAGGCGCCATCATGGCCGGATCCGGATTTAGGATCGTAACAACGGTCCATACGTATTCATGTTGTATGAACGATGGTTCATTGATATAACATTTTCCCACTTACAATTGTACATTACGAGTTGTGGCCATATTGGTTCATGATAGTTATAAAAGGAATGAATGAGTTACAGAGTGGTTCGCTCGGGCCACTACGGCACCGGGTGCCAGCCACGCCTCCCCAGGTTTGGGACGTGATAAAGTGGTATTAGAGCAGTTCGTGTCCTAGGGAGTCTACAAAGTCGTTCCTAGTATAGTCTCACTTATGGGTGTGTTGCGAGCCACATTTATAATTGAGAAGCTATAGGGCATTTAGGAAATGTTAGCCTTCTTTTGTTTCCAGATCGTTCCATAGAGCTGAGTCGTAAGAAGTCAGTATGAAGTTGTCGCGAGATTTTGTATACACCAGAAGTGCAGGTATCACAGTAGAACTTTAAGGTGTAATGTGGACGAATGTTCTAAAGAGGGGAATGATATTATACCCCGTAAATTTAATAACATTGACACCGATATATATATATATATATATATATATATATATATATATATATATATATATATATATATATATATATATATATATATATATATATATACTTGATATGGTATTTTGAGTGAAATATTTTTGAAAAATAGTTTGAAAAAAATATGATTTTATATAATTATTAATATTACTACTTTCGAATATATTTTAAATTATACTCATAATATGAGAAAGTTTATGAGATTTTCTTTATTGTTCTCACAAGAAAAGAAGGTTATCTTTTTACCATTTTAAGAATTAAGCGTACATAAATTTTACTCTTTATATGAGATTAGAAAATTATAAGTTGAGAAAATATATGTATTTTTACATGGATATCTTAAAGAAGTAATAGTGTATGTATTAATTTTATATGGTATCACATGACCATGTTAGTGAGATGTATAAAGTGTATTAAAAATAAGTAGAATTTTAAGTAATTTGAGACAATTCTTAATTATGCGGGTAACTGATTAATTATCGGATAACGGAACATTACCTAATTAACTAATAAGTTGGATAAAGATTTAAAATTTCTTCCCCACCCCAACGTGGCAGCACCCCAATTTACATTTGGTGGCCCTTAAGCTCTTACATATGTGTCACACTTAGAGAATTAGGTGAATTAGTGGTTTATTGGTAAAACCATACCAAAAAGGTAAAAGTATTATACAGTTAATGTGAAGAATTCATATCTGCTCTACAAAGCTTTGAAGATAAGAAAAAAAGAGTGAGGAAGTAGGAGGAGAGTTTCAGAAACGGTGAAAGTTTACTAAGTTGTTATTTTATTCTATCATTATGAAGCTAAATTCTTCAATCTAATATCTTATCTTTTCATATCTTGATAAGGTGCCTTGAATATTTCATTTCATAACTCTTGCTTTATGTAAGTATTTCAGTATCAACAAATTAGATTTACATTTAAATACTTAGTAACCAGAGGCAGAAGTAAAAGCCAAATATATATATGTATATATGTATAAGGAACAGTAAAATTAAAGAGAAGGTAGAAATAAAATGAAAAAGACTACAGCAAGTGATCGAAAAAAATATAAATTATGAGTAATAACAAACTCCCTTCCCCCACCACTCCAGGTTTCTTCTTAACAACTTTCCAAACAGTCACGTATTGTGAATAGTTGTTAATAAATATCTAATATTTAGTTATTTGAAAGGATGTTTTTTCCTGCTAATGTTGAACACTTTTTCTTTTGGTTTTTTTTGGTCAACAACAATAACAACGTGCTCAATATAAATTTATAAGTGGGGTCTGGAGAGGGTAGTTTGTGTGCAAACCTTATTCATACTTTATGCAGGTATAGAGACTGTTTCCAATAAATCCTCGACTCAGGCATGATGTCCTAGATTAGCAAGTTTAAGTAATATTCTAGACATTGTTTGCTTTATTGGGGTTTCAACATTTTACATTAATTAGGTGTATATTTATATTGAACTTGGTTTTAATTAGATAACATAAGATAACAAGCATTGTAATGTTCATTATCAAAAAAACAAACATTGTAATGTATAACAATTTATTTTTTATAAAAAGTTAATTCTTCAATAATTGAGAACAAGTTTATCTATAAAAAATATAGCAACTTATTTATTTTGCATATATTTGAAAGAACTAAGAAAAGATTAAAGACAAAATATGCACTAACTTTTTTTTAAATCGATTAAAATTAAAAATATGCTACTTAAAATGAAACAAAGAAAGCAATTTTTATATTGTTATTCTTCTCTACTACTCATGTTACCTTGTGACAATATTGCAGCAAAAGAACCTACTTAGCAATATTGGTATTAAATAAGCTTGAATGGAGCAGATATATAGGGGATTATATTATTGGCCACAGCTGAGATTGAGGTGCCATTGATTTATTAATTGGCTAATTGGGGAAGGTGTCCTTCGTGCTAGGTTGTGTAGTATTACCTATACTGCTAAGAGAGGATTAACACCTTATAATGGTCTCTTCATACCATGCACTTGTTGTCAAATGTCTAATATCTATTTGCTTCCAAAAGAAGAAAATGAGCCAGGAAGATTATTTCTTTTGGGTTTGATAATCTACTATTGGGGTTATAGAAATGAAATACTATAAAAGATGTTCACGCATAGTGTACCAACGTATCTGATTGTACTAAAGTACCTGGTTACTCTATAGAATACAGTTTACATGTAAGAATATCATACAGATTTTTTCCTACTCTAATTTTGCTGTCACGTGTTTGTCGCAATTAACGTGTGTTAGAAGAATTGTCAAGAGAATCGACTCAGGTATATTAAGGCTATCCCTTCTTTCTTTTTGGCATGATCTATACGATATAAAAGAAACAAGAAAATGCACAACTTCCATAAATAATTCTATTCATAAAAGTATTAGAGGTGCCGATGTTCTTGATTCCTCATATGTCTTATTATTCTATCGTCTGTTCATGGGTCTCAGAAAATATGTAACTTGATAAAGTTTATTTCGTGATATTAATCAGAGGCATAATGGTTTTATAATGTTCCGAGAGATTTTATTAACGTACTTCTCATGCATTGCATTCATTTACATGTGCATTTACCCATGACTCAGAAGGCGTTATACACGCGTATATATGTATATATATGTGTATGGAATATGGGAAAAGGTTATGGCGTTATATACGCACACCACCTGATCAGCTGGTATACGTTGATGATTTTGCCCACAGTGGCACTAGATGGCGTTATATACGCGTATATATGTAAATATATGTATATGGGATATGGGAAAAAGGTTACGGCGTTATATACGCACCACCACCTAATCAGCTGGTATACGTTGATAATTTTGCCCACAGTGATCGAGATGATATGATGGGATTCTCTCAAAGGCTTGATGATGTTATGAACACATGTACCTATGCACGACATGACATTCATACGCATATGCATGACGCTATATGTATTTCATGATTTACAGAGCTATCCAGACTTACAGGTTGAGTCATTTACTCCATGTTTCTTACATGTCCTTCATTAATGTTGATTTACTGTTATGTTTTAGTTTCGCCTTACATACTCGGTACATTATTCGTACTGACGTCCTTTTATTGGGGACGTTGCATTCATGCCTGCAGGTATAGACACTCAGTTTGACGAGCCCTCATGGTAGACAAGGTTAGCATTCAGCGAAGGATCGGTTAGACTCCACTTCATTTGGAGTGCAGCCGAGTCTATAAGTCATCGTGTCAGAGTTTTGCTACAAACCTATGGGTAGGCCGACACCCTATACCATTTTATGTCAAACAATCTTAGAGGCTTTGTAGACACAGGTTTATTATGTACAGTATGTCAGAGGCCTTGATGGCTCATACGTATTCATGTTTTATGAACAATGGTTCATTATAATATTTGCCCACTTATAATTGTACATTACAAGTTGTGGCCATATTGGCCCATGATAGTTATAAAAGGAATGAATGAGTTACAGAGTGGTTCGCTCGGGCCACTACGGCACCGGGTGCCAGCCATGCCTCCCCAGGTTTGGGGCGTGACACTATTCCACAAATAGAAAGTGCTAGGAAATACCTGAAGTTTGTGGAAGAATGTTTCCGTTCTGTAGATAAGTCTCTCGCTGGTACACTAATGGCTGAACTCACGACCATGAAGTTTGATGGGTCGTGTAGTATGCAAAACCATATCATCGAGATGACTAACATTGTAGCAAGACTTCAGACCTTTGGGATGAAAGTGGATAACTCCTTCTTAGTTCAATTTATTCTGACCTCGTTACCTCCTGAGTATAGACCCTTTCAAATTAACTATAACACTATTAAGGATAAGTGAAATGTTAGTGAATTGTCCAATATGCTTACTCAGGAGGAGTCAAAACTTAAGAAATAAGAGAGTTATTCAATTAACCTCATGGGTCAAGGAGCTGGTAAAAGACTTAAAGTGAAGGCCAACAAGTTCAAGAAGAAGAAAGCACCTACTAAAGCTCCATAGGATACAGAAGGAACATAAGGCAGATACGTGTCGTTTCTGTAACAAGGAAGGACACTATCAGAAAGATTGCCTGAAACGTAAAGCTTGGTTCGAAAAGAAAGATACAATTAGTGCTTTTGTATGTTTCGAATTAAATTTAATAGAAGTTCCTAATACTTGGTGGCTTGATTTTGGTGCAACTACTCATGTATCTACTACGTTGCAAGGATTCCTTATGATCTAATCTACAAATCCAAATAAGGATTTTTTGTTCATGGAAAATCATATCAAGGCTCCAATTGAAGCCATAGGGACTTATCGTTTGATCATGGAGACTGGGTGCCACCTTAATCTATTACAAACTCTTTATGTACCTTCAGTTTCTAGGAATTTGATTTCTCTTTCAAGACTTGATGTTTCTGGATTTGATTTAAAGTTTGGAAATGGATGTTTCAATTTATATAAGAATGTTATTTTTTATGGTTCTGATTTTCTTAGTGATGGTTTATATAAGTTGAAACTCAATATTGATTTTTCTGAATCCCTTCTTACTGTTCAACATAATGTTGGAATTAAACGTAGTTCACTAGATGAAAGTTTTGTTTACTTGTGGCATAGATGTTTGGGTCATATATCCAAAGAAAGGTTAGAAAGATTAGTAAAGAATGAGATTCTTCCGGATCTAAATTTTACTGATCTCACTATATGTTTGGATTGCATTAAGGGAAATCAACCAAGAATAGTAAGAAAGATGCCACAAGAAGCACCCAGCTTCTTGAAATTATACACACCGATATTTGTGAACCCTTTGGTGTTCCATCTTTTGGTGGAGAGAAATATTTTATTACTTTTATCGATGATTTTTTACGTCATGGATATATCTATTTGCTGAAAGAAAAATCTCAAGCAATAGATGCTCTCAAGGTGTTTGTTAATGAGGTTGAAAGGCAATTAGATAGAAAGGTGAAAATCATTAGGTCAGATAGAGGTGGTGAATATTATGGAAAATATAATGAATCGGGGCAATATCCTGGTCCATTTGCAAAGTTCCTCGAGGAACATGGCATATGTGCACATTATACTATGCCAGGAACACCTCAACAAAATGGTGTTGCAGAAAGGCGTAATCAAACACTTATGGATATGGTTAGGAGTATGATAAGTAATTCCTCATTACCCAAGTCATTTTGGATATATGCTCTTAAAACCGTTGTATATTTATTAATCAGGGTTCCTAGTAAGGTAGTTCCAAAGACCCCTTTTGAATTATGGATAGGAAGGAAACCTAGTTTAAGGCACCTGCATGTTTGGGGTTTCCCAACGAAAGCTAGAGTTTATAATTCACAAGAAAGGAAATTAGATTCTCAGACAGTAAATGGTTACTTTATTGGTTACCCAGAGAAATCTAAAGAGTATGTGTTTTTCTGTCCAAACCATAGATCGAGAATTGTTAAAACCAGTAATGCAAGACTCATTGATAATGGTGAAGTTAGTGGGAGTGTTGAAAAGCAAAGTGTGAAAATAAAAGAGGTGGGGGTCAATATACTATTACCCACGAATGTGCCTACTTCCACACAAATACCAAATATTGTTCCAGTTGTTGAAGAACACTTTGATAACACCGAGCAACATTTGGATGAAACACTTCGTGAAGAAACTAACTCACAAATATCTGACAAATAAACCACAAGAAATGCTATTAAGAAAATCTCAAAGAGTTAGAAAATCGGCTATTTCGGATGATTACGTGGTTTATTTGCAAGAGTCAAATTTTGACATTGGTCTTAATAAGGATCCGATTTCATTTTCACAAGCCATAGAAAGTAATGAGTCCGACAAATGGATTGATGCCATGAAGAAAGAGTTAAAATTCATGGAATACAATAATGTCTGGGATCTTGTTGAATTGCCAGAAAGTTCTAAAAGAATCAGGTGTAGATGGGTCTTTAAGACCAAACGCGATTCAAATGGCAATATTGAACTATACAAAGCCAGACTTGTTGCCAAGGATTATACTCAGAAAGGCTTGATTATAAAGAGACCTTTCCACTGGTCTCAAAGAAAGACTCGTTAAGAATTATTATGGCTTTGGTGGCTCATTATGATTTAGAGTTACATCAAATGGATGTGAAAACTGCCCTTCTTAATAGAGACCTCGAGGAGGAAGTTTATATAGATCAACTAGAGGGTTTCGAAACTAAAGGAAAATGTCAAATGGTATGTACACTGAAGAAGTCAATATATGAACTTAAACAAGCCTCACGAAAATGGTATATAAAGTTTAGTGATACCATAACATCTTTTGGATTTGTGAAAAATGCCATTAATCAGTGTATATACCAAAAGATCAGTGGGAGAAAGTTTATATTTTTATCCTATATGTTGATGATATTCTACTTCCTGCTAATGATTTAGGCATATTGCGTGAGACTAAAGATTTTCTCTCTAACAATTTTGAAATGAAAGATATGGGTAAGGCATCCTATGTGATAGGAATAGAAATATTCCGTGATAGATCATAAGGATTATTGGGATTGTCTCAGAAAGGCTATATCAAAAGAATTCTAGAGAGATTTAATATGAACAATTGTTCAGCAGGAATTGTTCCAATTCAAAAAGGGGACAAATTTAGTTTCATGCAATGCCCTAAGAATGATGTAGAACGAAAGGAAATAGATCAATTCCTTACTCTTCAATTGTTTGTAGTCTGATGTATGCTCAGACCTGCACAAGACCAGATATTAGTTTTGCGGTCGGAATGCTAGGAAGATATCAGAGTAACCCAGGAATTGATCACTGAAAAGCTGCAAAGAAAGTTTTGAGGTACCTGAAAGGGACGAAGGATTACATGCTCATGTATAGGAGATCCAAGCATTTGGAAGTTGTTGGATACCCGGATTCAGATTTTGCTAGATGTATTGACATTAGAAAATTCATGTTTGGTTATTTGTTCCAATTAGCTGAAGGAGCAATATCGTGGAAGAGTGCCAAAGAGTCTGTCATTGCTACATCCACGATGGAAGCAGAATTTGTGGCATGTTTTGAAATCACAATTCATGTATTATGACTGCGAAACTTTATTTCAGGACTTGGAGTTGTCGATACCATTACCAAGCCGCTGAAAATTTACTGTGATAATTCTGCAGCAGTATTCTTCTCCAAGAACGATAAGTACTCCAAAGGTGCCAAACATATGGAATTAAAGTACTTTACCGTCAAGGAGGAAGTTCAGAAACAAAGAGTGTCACTTGAGCATATTACAACTGATCTCATGATTGCAGATCTGTTAACGAAAAGTTTACAACCAAAGATATTTAAAGAACATGTACATAGAATGTGTTTTGGTTGTATTTATGATTGATGTATTTATGATGTTTTGACACTCTGAGCTCATTTATGTATTTCTGATATACATTAATGGTGTCCTGATTCTCATAATGGTGTGCACATTATTGTTTTGAGATATTACAGGATAAGTCTCAATGAGACATTATTGTGGACCATAATATTTTATAACTTATGGACCTGATACGATTAGTTGTTAATGTTGTAGCATATGGAAGGGAGTATGTAGACAAATTATATATAACCACCATAACTCACATTTAGTAGTTTATCGTGTTATGGTATTTATGATGGACATTATAGAAAAGATTTGTTTATGCACAATTAATGTTCCTATATTAAATATTAATATTATGTGATTATTGGGCCAAGTGAGAGAATGTAAGATTTTCTTACGTTAATTTATTGGTGGCCCACTAAGTTTAAGGCCCATAATTAATATTTAATTAATGATCAAATCTCATCCGTCGGATCGGTTACTTGATGGACGTATCGGATTAAATAAGAACCTCTATAAATTGGACCTCTCCCCACCCATTAGCGTAACCGTATTTTATTTCTTTCTTCCATCACTAAAGGCGGCGGTAACGTAAAGTTAGGGCAAGGGGCGAGAAACCAATTTTGAATTAACGCTTCCACTTCACGATAATAGCTTACGATTCATGTATGTTTTCTGTAACGATTTTGTGTAAGATTATCGTGTTCAAGATCCTGGTATGAATTAAGTTTATGTTTACAGATAGTTCCATGAATGGCGAAGTGGTAGATCTCACATCTCTAATATTTTATGGTGTTCTGATGTTTGCTGGATTTCATTCACATTTTGAGTTGACATAACTGAATAACTTTTTTCTTATATGTTAATGTGAAGAAGAAAAGTCATTACTGAATTCTCCAGTATTTTATTGCAACTTGATGCACCCAAGAGTCTGGGCTAGCAATCAATAAACTAGCTGATTTCTTTTTAACAGCCTAAGCTTCGGTGGACAAAGTTACTTGGTATTTGTGCATCGGGGGAAGGCTGGTACATCAATATTCAGTGTCAGTGATGCAGAAATGTGCTCTCTCGGTCGTTAGCTAATGAAGTTGGCAGACAACCTAGGTCCACCCTTGCTACCCCTCAACCCCTACAAAAGATTTTTTTCACTCTTTACCAAAACAAGAATTATTGCATTGCCCAATAGGCCTTAGCAGTAAGAATATGCAATACCTGTCTAAAGTCCATCAAAGGATTCATAAAACCACCTTTCAGTTTCAACTATATGCGCACAGAAGAAGATACCACATCAGATATCCAATCTTACTCGCCTTCTGGATCCTTCTAGTCAGGGGTGGGGGTGGGGGGCTAGAAGCCCAGGAACGGGTTCGTAGTAGTTTTTGCTTAAACAGTGCATTTGTGTTAAAAAAAATCATTACATATGTACAAATTTTAAGTTTGCTCTGCCTCTGCTTCTAGTCTATTGCATTTTCATTCACTAATTGGCTTCTGTTGCCAGATTATACAAATCATAGCGTCTGCTTTATAATATGTTTGTTGGTGATCATCCAAAATTGTGAGGTTACACTTCAGACTATAACCTCAAGCTGGATGAGATGGAAGACAAAGTCTTTGAAAAAAATTACTTATTGGACCAACAACATCTAACTGTTAAAGGAAATTGCTGCAATCACACTTGTGCAACTTCAATATGTTGAAGCATTCTTTGGTTCTTCATTACCATATATGTTCATTTCTGATTGTCATACTGCTACTAAGAAATGGCAGCTCGAAATAATTTTGTGACAATGTAATTAGCCCTTATGACGTTTGTTTGGGTTCATATAAATATCTAGTCTAGTACTCTAGTTTATGTGGAGCAATAATCAGCACGGTTTGTTGGATATCTAAGTTTCTGAGCTTACAGTTTTCTTCTTCTTTTCCTAATATTCTTATGTTATAGTTTCCCCTGAGTACTCGATCTGTTTTCACTTGACCAGAAGTTGAAACATATAGCTGCAGTTTTCTTATTTCTTTAGATTTTGGTCTACTTTCTGAAGACAAATTCATACATGCAATCGAATAATTTCAAACAATATTCAGAAATTTATCTGGTAATACATGTATGTGTATGCTTATTGGTTCCTGTACGTTGACACCTCTTCCAGTTACCGATGTTTTCATATGCTACTCATTCTTTTAAGTATAACAGCTTTCAAATGAAAGTAAATTGAAAGGATATATGAACGGCGTTATGAAATCTCCTCATCTTTCCTTTTCACTTGACTGTTGCAATCCCTTTGGTGTTTATTGCTAAGTTTGCCTGCACGAATTTTGTAGCAAAAAACATAAGTAACATATCTGGCACACCCGCTATCCATGATATTTTTATTTGTTTTCCTGAAATGTCAGCTTGCGTTGGGGATAAATAAGAAAGTTCAGATAAGCTCTAGCTAAAGAGAAGAAGGGCATAGATTTGAATCTGTTAATAGAAATTTGCAACTATGGTAGTTGAAAAAGTAGTTACATAGTTTGTAGCATGGCTGCACAAATGCTGGATCTGTATCTGGTTGAGGAGGATCCTGCCCAAATATCATCTCACAGCTCATATCATCAAAGTCTGCAAATTAACCAAAGGTGTCAACATCTGTTATATGTAGAATTTGGCTCTTTTATTAGTGTAGGTCATGGAAAAATGATTGGATGTGGGGATGGGAAGTGCATCAACTATTACTTTCCTAAATTTGAAAAAGGAATCACTTAGCATTGTGAGACAAGTCCAATTAGTGGACAGACTATCAGGAAACAGTATCATTCAAAATTTTCTCCTCTTCTTCCTCCTCCCTCCTTTGCCTCGGTTGGATTCTTGTTGGCATAAACTACAACAACTATGCCTCAACTTCTAAGCACGTTGGAATCTATTATTGAATTCCCACTGTCCATGTCAATCCATCTAAGTCCGTTTGTGCGAGTTTGCACACATTGCTAGTCTCAAGCCCGAATATAGGAGGGCGGAGAAGAATCATAGTAGATTAACGGTTAATGTAAAACTAGTCAATTTATGATAACCCTCACGTTGGATTCTTGTTGACCTAAAAATTACAAATTATTGTCTGCTATTTGCTACAATTTTCAACAGCACTATGATGATACTTTTTTAGAATTGCACCTTTAGTGGCATCAAGGTGGGGCCTCCCATTGAAGTGATATGCAAAGTCTCCAAGTTCTAGTGCAGATACTATTACTTTTTCAATTGGTTAAGGTGGTTTAAACTTATTCTTAGAGGAGGCAAGAAGTCAATATTTTATTATGTGAACGGGAGTCTTGGAGTAATGATAAAGTTATTTCTGTATGATTTATAGGTCACGGGTTCAAGCAGTGGAATCTGCCAGACTGCCTACATCACACCCCTCGCGATATAGCCCTTCTTCGAACGCTACGTGAATGCGAGATACTTTGTGCATCGGGCTGCTCTTTTAGGGCAATGAATTATGTCTTATGCTTGCCTAAATGATCTAATATGATTATAGTATATTTACATCAACTATGGAAAATTATACCAAATGTTCTCAATATTCTTGATGAAGTAATGCTGTTGAACTTCTTGCAATACTTTAATATGGTGCATATTATACATGGGTATATAATGATTTGTTTTTAAAGAAAGTACAACTACGTGTTATCATTTGGTATACTTACTTGGTACCATGTTCACTGGCATTCCTAATGTATCCTTGATGAACAATTGAGAAGGCATCTTGCATAGGTTAGTGCACATCCCCACACAATTCGTTTCCTCCAGAAACCTACAAAGTATTTCATTTGTGAATAATGGAAAGAGGTTTGGGAATTACTATAGAATACTTATGTTTGTTGAAACAAATAGTGAATTCATATACCATCACCATAACAATAGACAATCTCAAAGAATGGACAGAGAAATAGATAAATACCTGCATTTTTTTATGTGGACCACTGTGTTTTCCTTTCTCCCTTTAAACTCTGACTCTTTCACCTTGAAGCATAAGAGAATGATTAAGAAATCTTGGTAATACATGAGCCAGAATTTGAAGTTTATGAGTTCTGAACTTGCTAATAAATTCATTGCTAGCGTTCATTTTAGTTATTGGGTTCGCAGAAGACTAAAAAAAACTTTGTCTCGCCTACACCAAGAAAAGGGCTGCAGATATAAGGTGTGTTTGATATGAAGAAAAATATTTTCCGGAAAATATTTTCCAATTTTTCCATATTTGGTTGGGTTAAATGTTTTTGAAAATATTTTCCTTATGAACTCATTTTCCTTCAATTGAAGGAAAATATTTTCCTTATCAAAAGAAGGGAAAATATTTTCCAAAACTCCTTCCCAACCTTCCCCACCCTCACCAACCCACTCTACCTCCTCTCTCCAAAAAAGGTTTTTTTGTTTTTCAAATTTCAGTTTTTCCGTTACCACCCACCCTACTACCCTTCTATCCCACCCCACCTCCAGCAAAAAAAATTAATTTTTTTACCTAATATTTTTTTTTTTGCAATTTTAAATTTCTGTTTTTTCGTTCCAACCCCCTCACTTGCCCCCCCCCCCCCCGAAAAAAAATATTTTTAAATATATTTTTCAGTTTTAGTTATTTTATTTATCGGTTTAAAGATTCAAAAATTTACAAGTTCCAAAGTTATGAGTTCGGAGGTTTATGTGTTTGGAAGTTTACGGGTTTAGAAATTATAAAGTTTACGGGTTCGAATTTTCGCGGTTTCGAAAGTTTAACAGTTCAAAAATTTATGAAATTTGTGGGTTCGGAAGGTTATTGATTTGAAAGTTTATGCCTTCATGTTTATTATATCTAAATTATTTATAAATACTCTTGAAAAGTCATTTTCCTTAATTTGCGTACCATACACCGGAAAATGAATAAGACTACTACTTATTTTCCAAGAAAATATTTTCCACGGAAAATATTTTCCGTTATACCAAACACACCCATAGAGTGATGAAGGAAGAAGAGGAGATTGTTTCGCCTCTTATTCAGCGGGGTTATTAGATCAAATACATATTTAATAGATATTATTTATCGGGTAATTTATACATATTTAATACATTTCTTAAACAAATACAAGATTAAAGCAAAAGTTATTGAATTTGTTGAACCCGTACCTAATATTGTAACTCCGCCCGTGATGGTTACTTCCATTTGACTTGCACAGCATTGTGGCAAATAAGGGAGTACATAGGCCGGGTTGGTTCAAATTTTACAATTACCAAACCAAACCAATTGTATCGGGTTATTAAATCTAAAGACCAAACCAACCAATAAAACTCGGGTTTTCGGGTTTTTCGAGATTTTTTTTCCCGATAAAATTTTCGTAGAACAAAACATATAATGTATGCTCAAAATATTTCTTTAATCCTAGTAAGATACAACTATATAAAGTATTTTCCAAGAAAATAATACAAAATATGAGATGTGTCATGGCATTATCCTAAAATATTCAACAATAAAGACAATAAAATTATGTAATATAAATATTGCTAATTAAAAAGCCATAATAAAAATAAACATAATCTAAAAGTACTAAGTCATGTTAAAATAAATAGACTAATGAAGGAGTATTAATTACATGATTAAACGCTAAAGAAAAATAAAATAGGTTATGCATTTTTATCTAAATTATTGCAAAACAAAAAATAGATATTCAATACATTCTCATTCGTAATATTGAATTGAATATCTTTTGTTAGCATTAGTATTGATTTGATTTTGGTTGGGACTTTTGTTAGCATTATTTAATTTACTAATATTAATGGCTATAAAAATTATTGGAGCATTCAAAAGCTCTAAGTCCACCCTTGAAATAATACCTTACAAGATAAAATTATGAAAAATTTTAAGAAATATTTATAAATTACATCACAATAAGTATATTTATATATTAAATATATCTAAAATTTCTATATATGTAATATCGGATTGGTTTGATTTCGGTTTGACTTTCTTTAGTTAAAACCAAATCAAATCAATTATGGTCGGGTTTTTTTTCCAACACCAAACCATAGCCGGATTTTTTTTCTCGATTTGACTCGGATTATCGGATTAGTGTGATTTGTTGGTTTCCTTTGTACACCCCTAGTGGCAAACATATGTGCACGTGTGTTACTGTGAGCTTTTAAGGCCCTGTGGTTGTTTCATTTTTGTTCGTTGTTATTGCCATTGTTATCACTAGTTTAATAGTTATTCCATTCCATATGCACAATATTTAGTATTTATTTTCAATTTGTCACCTTCTAACAAGGTTCCTTTCACAAATAATTAATGTCTTGGAAATTAGGAATATTTCAGAGCGTACCTCACAGGGTCCCACTAGCCAAGCGAAGAAGACTGTGGTGAAAGCAGCGCAATACTCTCTTGCCCACTTAGATTGTGGTAGTACCATCTTCATCTGTTTAGCAATACCAACATTAATTTCCATGTTATTGCTTTAGTTTATATATATATATCTATAGGAACAGCAGGTAATAAGTGAGATAATAATATAAAAATAAGACAAGTTACTGATACATGTTTAATAATGTAAAAATTCATTATAACGTCCACATATATATATATATATATATATATATATTTTTTAATTTCGCTAGAAAAAAGCAAATGTATTAATGAAGTATAGTATTCAAGTAACAAGCTACAAGAATTTTCACGTTTTACTTCTCGATTATTTTTAAACATCACCAACATGTCATCCCGAGTCATGACTACCAATATTGTGTAAAGGCATAATAATTACCGATTTGTTGGATAGGAAAATATTTTAAGCAACTTGTTTTATGTGCTCTTTCTGTCTTTGTCCCATTACCTAATAATTTCTGTTTTTTTTAAAGAAAAATATAGACGGGCCATGGAGCAGTGGTTGCCTTTAAATAATACTCCTACGAAATAATAATAGCATTAAAAAGGGGGTTTTCCAGTTGGAAGTGCAATTGGGTGATAGAAGTTAATAACAAGAAAGGATCGATGATAAAACCAAAGTTATCAGATATGAAGCTGTACTTGGAAACGAGAAGCATCTAACTTTTGTCCTACTGCCTAAATATTAACGTGCATGTTATAAAATTGCAGGGATAATTTCATAGATGTTTACTCTAACATTCATTTTATTGCGCCAAAGTCACTAATCTGTTCGCTCAATTTTGCCTAAATATCACAGAAAGTCACTAAATAATTTTTATGTAACACAAAATTCACTATAACTTTGCTTATGTATCATATAAAATGTCTCTTTTATTTCCTCCTAATGACCTTCTATGATATTAGGCAAAAGTTGAGTATCGTTTTTGTTATAAAAAGTAATTTAATAACTTTTGTGGTATTTTTGTAAGGTGATTAATTTTTTCGTAACAAAAAATATAATTTAATAACTTTAGTACAATAAAGTGAGTTTAGTGTCCATTCATAAAACTGACTCAGAAATTACACTAAGAAATGATGATAATACGAACATGTTTAAAAAAAAAGATAAAAAAGTAAACACGTTAAAAATTGGATTTAAATTATATAGACGATAGTGTAGAAGAAAAGTTTATGATAGTGTAAAAGAAAGTTTTCATTAGTAGTGTAATATTAAAGGAGGAGTTGTTTTCAAAGGTGAATTAAGAAAGAAAAAAAAAAAGACATGAACTTACCAGGGAAAGAATAGGCATAGGGAATGCCATTTGAAGAGCATCAACATACCCTGTTGAAGAGCTAGGCTGCCCTCATGCTGCAACTTGCAGCCTGCACATACCCTGTTAAAGCCCATGCCTAAGCATCTTTGGTGCCAGCCCCTTTTGTTCCCCACGCCTGGTTTTGTTTAATCAGGAGTTATGGGCATCCTTTTATTATTCAATTTAAGCCCCATACCCTTGTGTCTTGTTCCCCATTGGTATTAGTTTAATCCTAAATTAGTACCCTACTTGTCAGCCCATTTATACTAATCTTTCTGTCTTTTTCAATACCCCAGAATGCCCTTGTTAACCCTGGATTATTACTGCCCTGCCTATTGCAGCATCAGGGCACTTTGGGCTTTGAACATTCGATTTCAGAACTGCCCCAACCTGGCCTCTAATTGTTTACAATGTAGTTACAAACTACCATTCATGGGTAATGCCCAACATTCAAATAACAATACAGGCTCATTAGTCATGCGACATTATTAGCTCATTCGATTCATTAGTTATAGAAAACTAATCGACGACATTTATCGAGTCGACTATACTAATTATAGCAGGTAATAATCAGTCGCTCGTATAAACAATACGTTCAGGGACCTAAGGGGTATCAGACAACTTTTGTTAAATTACTGGGCCTATATGAATTAGTTCATTTGACGATTAATCTAACTGACGATCATGTTTATCACAGAGTGTATTCAGAACAAACAGAAGACAATCGACCAAATAAAAGGCCTTTAACAGAGATGGAAGAAATCCGAAATAAAAATAACAACATAACAAACAAACACAACAGAACATGCTGACAGCTTAATTAGAACTAAAACAAAAGAAAGAAAAACTTACCAAAAAGGTTTGAAATCAAAAATGACCCAAATTCTGATTCAACTTCGAACCCTTGAGGCCGAACAAACTTTAATCAGGGTGTTCTCACATGAGAACACCTTGATTAAGGTCTATTAGACCTCAAACCCTTGTCAAGACTGGCCGGGTTCCCCAGGTGCATGTGTCCTAAGGTCTGGATTTCCAGATCTGATTTTTAAGGAGTTGTGGGTAGATTCGGACCAAACCAAGCTTGGTTTGGTCACGAGGAAGGTCAGGGGGGTGTCTGGTATGAAGATGGGGTGGTTTGGCATAGATCCGGGTTCGACTCAAATCTTCAAATGAAGATTCGAGACGAACGAAAGTGATTCGAGGCTAGGGAGTAACAGATCCATGTTCAGGAGAGTGAGGGGGTCTTAGGGTGTTCGGGAGGTGGCCACCGGCGTTCATGCCGCCGGGTTTTGGTGGAAGGGAAACTAGGGCGGCGTTAGGGTTTGGGGGTTTCAGGGTTCGGGGAAGGAGATGACTGAAGGGGGGTTCGGATAGGGGTGCGGGGTAAAGGGGCTGAGTTTATATATGGGGAGGTTGATTGGATCTGAGCCGTTAGATCAGATGATCTCAACGGCTTGGATCTGATGCTGAGAAATGAGACGGGGTCGTTTGGTAGTTAAACGGGGTCGTTTGGTTTAAGTGAGGGGTTGGATCGGATTGGTTCCTGGGTCGGGTTTTGAAGCGGGTTACTGATAGAGGTCCTGAGCCGTTGGATCGAGAGTTTGAACGGCCCAGATTGATTTGCCTGAAACGGCGTCGTTTCAGAAGAGGCCTGGGCAGCCGGACTTGGACTGGGTCTGAGTGCTGGTTGGGCCTATTATTTTTGTTTAATTTCTTTTGGCCCAAACCAATTTCTTTCACTTTTTGTTTTCTAATTTCACTTTTCTTTTAAAACAAAAACAAAAATAAAAATAACAAATAATAAAATAACGAAATTAAAACTAAGCAACAATGCAACATTTTAACACAATTATCACAAAAATATTTAAGTAAGTTAGCTAAAAGCCTAGAACGGACGATGCACACATATATATATTTTTTTGAATTTTCTTTTACCGACACATAGTTTTGTATTTTTGTTTGATAGTGACTGGATGCAAAATGGGCAGACACACAAATGACCAACAACATATGTTACGGAAAGATCGAAAAATTGTGCAGCGAAGCCATTTGTCACTATTTTTTATTTTCTTTTGGAGCGATCGTCCGTGAAGCAAAAATCACGTGCTTACACCCGCGCTCACTGGGGGTGTGCAAAGTCTTAAAGGGGCCCCTTACGGCCCAAGTGCAATATCAAGTCATCTCGTGGCATCATCACTAGGTTCTCGGCCTCATATCGACAAGCCACCTCGTGGCGTACAAATCTCAGGCCATCGGCCTCATAATCATAATCAGTGTTTCCTCACAACATAGGCCCTCGGCCTTACTCATTAAGAATCTCACAAGCCACTCGGGCAACAGTAAAACATGATGCTCAGCCCAAAATATTATTTAAAAAATTAATTAGGTGTTAAAATAGAGTAAACATGGCAGAGTTATGAAAACAGTAGAATATAGCATGACTGAGTTCAAGTATAAAGTCAAAAATAGTGAGGAAATATCAGTAAAAATCCCCTAAGGGTTCAAATAGTTGGCACGAGGCCCAAATATTGCATTCAGCCCAAAACATGATGATAATAAATAGTTTTCAATCAAATACGTTGTAGAACAATCATTCAAGATGGACTAAGTCACAATCCCCAACGGTGCACGACCCCACGCTCGTATCTAGCGTGTGTGTCACCTCAATATAGCACAACGATGTGCAATCCGGGGTTTTATACCCTCAGGACAACATTTACAATCATTACTCATCTCGATCCGGTCCAAACTCAGGCCCGCAATGCCTTTGCTCCTCGAATCCGACTCAACTCGCGTCGAATCTATCCACATCGGAATCACGACGTCAAAATATGCTAAGGGAACGAGGCCCATGCGAAAATAATCAATTTACAATATAAATCTCGAAATTGTTCAAACCCGGCCCCCGGGCCCACACCTCGGAACACGACAAAAATTACATCAATAGAATCCCCATCCTCCCACAAGTCTATACATGTCAAGAACATTAAAATCGGACCTCAAATGGCCCCTCAAATTCCCATTCAAAGGTCTCTTAATCTCAAGCCCTAGTTACCGATTTTGCACTGATTTTTCCCAAAATTTCACCATTAATTAGGCCTTTAATCACATATAAACGAGTTATGAAGTCAAAATCTTACCTCCACAAGATTATCCTTTGATTACCTCTTCAATTAGCTCTCTAAAGCTTTCTCCCGAATGAAATATGGTGAAAATCCACTCAAAATCGCGAAGGGGACCTTTTATTTTTCTGACCCAGGCATTTTTGCACCTGCGGCCCTTTTACCGCTCCTGCTGTCCCACTTTTGCGGCTAATCCACCGCATCTGCGGTTTTTCACTTAACTGGCCATTTCCGCATCTGTGGTTAAAAATTCGCACCTGCGCTACCGCATGTGCGCCCTCTTCACCGCTTCTATGGTTCCTGAAGAACTTCATCTTGGTCGCATCTACGTCTATCTTCCGCTTCTGCGAGCATCGCACCTGCAGCCTTCCAACCGCAAGTGCGGTTATGACAGCAGCTAAAATGCCTCAGTTGTCCCAACTCAACTTCAAACCTTCCGCCAACCATCTGAAATTACCCCGAGGCCCCTAGGACCTTAACCAAAAGCACAAACTAGTCATATACTACTACCCAAACTTATGCCAATCTTCGAAACACCTCAAACAACATCGAATTCATCAAATCACATCGAATTCAAGCCTAAGGTTCCAAAATCTTCCGAATTCCGCTTTTGATCAAAAAGTCTACTAAACCACGTCCGAATGACCTGAAATTTTGCACACACATCCCAAATGATACAATGGACCTAATGCAACTTTCGGAATTCTATTCTGACCACTATGTCAAAATCTCACCTATCAACCGGAAAACGCCAAAATCCCAATTTCGCCAATTCAAGCCTAAACCTTCCACGGACCTCCAAAACACATTATGATCATGCTCCTAAATCCCAAATTACCTAACGGAGCTAACCAAATCGTAAAAATTCTGATCTGAGATCATATACTAACAAGTCACATCTTGGTCAAACCGTTCAAATTTTAAACTTCAAATTGAGGACTGTTCTTCCAAATTCATCCTTATTACCCTGAAAAACCAAAACCGACAATTCATATAAGTCATAATACATCACACGGGGCTAGTCGTGCCCGAGAACTGGCGAGCAAAGTGTAAAATCTCAAAATGACCGGCCGGGTCGTTACAGCTCCCAGCAGATTTCAGAGTTCACAAGGTAGCTGCTCGGCGTTCGCAGTCCTATGCTTCCCCCTTCCTATCTCGTTTCTTCTCTCTTTTCAGTGATTCTATAATAGTTGTGTAGACTTTTCAGACTTGTAGTATATTGGTAGACGCTCATGACTGGTGACACCCCAATGTCGGGTTGTGTTGGTTATATTTCCGCAAATTGTACTGTTTATTGCTTATTTTGGGATTTTATATGTTTAAGACTTAATACCTATTATTTTAATTGCTTAAAATGAAGTGGGAATGTGTCGGCTGGCCTTGTCTTCATGAGAGGCGCCATCATGGCCGGATCCGGATTTAGGATCGTAACAACGGTCCATACGTATTCATGTTGTATGAACGATGGTTCATTGATATAACATTTTCCCACTTACAATTGTACATTACGAGTTGTGGCCATATTGGTTCATGATAGTTATAAAAGGAATGAATGAGTTACAGAGTGGTTCGCTCGGGCCACTACGGCACCGGGTGCCAGCCACGCCTCCCCAGGTTTGGGACGTGATAAAGTGGTATTAGAGCAGTTCGTGTCCTAGGGAGTCTACAAAGTCGTTCCTAGTATAGTCTCACTTATGGGTGTGTTGCGAGCCACATTTATAATTGAGAAGCTATAGGGCATTTAGGAAATGTTAGCCTTCTTTTGTTTCCAGATCGTTCCATAGAGCTGAGTCGTAAGAAGTCAGTATGAAGTTGTCGCGAGATTTTGTATACACCAGAAGTGCAGGTATCACAGTAGAACTTTAAGGTGTAATGTGGACGAATGTTCTAAAGAGGGGAATGATGTTATACCCCGTAAATTTAATAACATTGACACCGATATATATATATACTTGATATGGTATTTTGAGTGAAATATTTTTGAAAAATAGTTTGAAAAAAATATGATTTTATATAATTATTAATATTACTACTTTCGAATATATTTTAAATTATACTCATAATATGAGAAAGTTTATGAGATTTTCTTTATTGTTCTCACAAGAAAAGAAGGTTATCTTTTTACCATTTTAAGAATTAAGCGTACATAAATTTTACTCTTTATATGAGATTAGAAAATTATAAGTTGAGAAAATATATGTATTTTTACATGGATATCTTAAAGAAGTAATAGTGTATGTATTAATTTTATATGGTATCACATGACCATGTTAGTGAGATGTATAAAGTGTATTAAAAATAAGTAGAATTTTAAGTAATTTGAGACAATTCTTAATTATGCGGGTAACTGATTAATTATCGGATAACGGAACATTACCTAATTAACTAATAAGTTGGATAAAGATTTAAAATTTCTTCCCCACCCCAACGTGGCAGCACCCCAATTTACATTTGGTGGCCCTTAAGCTCTTACATATGTGTCACACTTAGAGAATTAGGTGAATTAGTGGTTTATTGGTAAAACCATACCAAAAAGGTAAAAGTATTATACAGTTAATGTGAAGAATTCATATCTGCTCTACAAAGCTTTGAAGATAAGAAAAAAAGAGTGAGGAAGTAGGAGGAGAGTTTCAGAAACGGTGAAAGTTTACTAAGTTGTTATTTTATTCTATCATTATGAAGCTAAATTCTTCAATCTAATATCTTATCTTTTCATATCTTGATAAGGTGCCTTGAATATTTCATTTCATAACTCTTGCTTTATGTAAGTATTTCAGTATCAACAAATTAGATTTACATTTAAATACTTAGTAACCAGAGGCAGAAGTAAAAGCCAAATATATATATGTATATATGTATAAGGAACAGTAAAATTAAAGAGAAGGTAGAAATAAAATGAAAAAGACTACAGCAAGTGATCGAAAAAAATATAAATTATGAGTAATAACAAACTCCCTTCCCCCACCACTCCAGGTTTCTTCTTAACAACTTTCCAAACAGTCACGTATTGTGAATAGTTGTTAATAAATATCTAATATTTAGTTATTTGAAAGGATGTTTTTTCCTGCTAATGTTGAACACTTTTTCTTTTGGTTTTTTTTGGTCAACAACAATAACAACGTGCTCAATATAAATTTATAAGTGGGGTCTGGAGAGGGTAGTTTGTGTGCAAACCTTATTCATACTTTATGCAGGTATAGAGACTGTTTCCAATAAATCCTCGACTCAGGCATGATGTCCTAGATTAGCAAGTTTAAGTAATATTCTAGACATTGTTTGCTTTATTGGGGTTTCAACATTTTACATTAATTAGGTGTATATTTATATTGAACTTGGTTTTAATTAGATAACATAAGATAACAAGCATTGTAATGTTCATTATCAAAAAAACAAACATTGTAATGTATAACAATTTATTTTTTATAAAAAGTTAATTCTTCAATAATTGAGAACAAGTTTATCTATAAAAAATATAGCAACTTATTTATTTTGCATATATTTGAAAGAACTAAGAAAAGATTAAAGACAAAATATGCACTAACTTTTTTTTAAATCGATTAAAATTAAAAATATGCTACTTAAAATGAAACAAAGAAAGCAATTTTTATATTGTTATTCTTCTCTACTACTCATGTTACCTTGTGACAATATTGCAGCAAAAGAACCTACTTAGCAATATTGGTATTAAATAAGCTTGAATGGAGCAGATATATAGGGGATTATATTATTGGCCACAGCTGAGATTGAGGTGCCATTGATTTATTAATTGGCTAATTGGGGAAGGTGTCCTTCGTGCTAGGTTGTGTAGTATTACCTATACTGCTAAGAGAGGATTAACACCTTATAATGGTCTCTTCATACCATGCACTTGTTGTCAAATGTCTAATATCTATTTGCTTCCAAAAGAAGAAAATGAGCCAGGAAGATTATTTCTTTTGGGTTTGATAATCTACTATTGGGGTTATAGAAATGAAATACTATAAAAGATGTTCACGCATAGTGTACCAACGTATCTGATTGTACTAAAGTACCTGGTTACTCTATAGAATACAGTTTACATGTAAGAATATCATACAGATTTTTTCCTACTCTAATTTTGCTGTCACGTGTTTGTCGCAATTAACGTGTGTTAGAAGAATTGTCAAGAGAATCGACTCAGGTATATTAAGGCTATCCCTTCTTTCTTTTTGGCATGATCTATACGATATAAAAGAAACAAGAAAATGCACAACTTCCATAAATAATTCTATTCATAAAAGTATTAGAGGTGCCGATGTTCTTGATTCCTCATATGTCTTATTATTCTATCGTCTGTTCATGGGTCTCAGAAAATATGTAACTTGATAAAGTTTATTTCGTGATATTAATCAGAGGCATAATGGTTTTATAATGTTCCGAGAGATTTTATTAACGTACTTCTCATGCATTGCATTCATTTACATGTGCATTTACCCATGACTCAGAAGGCGTTATACACGCGTATATATGTATATATATGTGTATGGAATATGGGAAAAGGTTATGGCGTTATATACGCACACCACCTGATCAGCTGGTATACGTTGATGATTTTGCCCACAGTGGCACTAGATGGCGTTATATACGCGTATATATGTAAATATATGTATATGGGATATGGGAAAAAGGTTACGGCGTTATATACGCACCACCACCTAATCAGCTGGTATACGTTGATAATTTTGCCCACAGTGATCGAGATGATATGATGGGATTCTCTCAAAGGCTTGATGATGTTATGAACACATGTACCTATGCACGACATGACATTCATACGCATATGCATGACGCTATATGTATTTCATGATTTACAGAGCTATCCAGACTTACAGGTTGAGTCATTTACTCCATGTTTCTTACATGTCCTTCATTAATGTTGATTTACTGTTATGTTTTAGTTTCGCCTTACATACTCGGTACATTATTCGTACTGACGTCCTTTTATTGGGGACGTTGCATTCATGCCTGCAGGTATAGACACTCAGTTTGACGAGCCCTCATGGTAGACAAGGTTAGCATTCAGCGAAGGATCGGTTAGACTCCACTTCATTTGGAGTGCAGCCGAGTCTATAAGTCATCGTGTCAGAGTTTTGCTACAAACCTATGGGTAGGCCGACACCCTATACCATTTTATGTCAAACAATCTTAGAGGCTTTGTAGACACAGGTTTATTATGTACAGTATGTCAGAGGCCTTGATGGCTCATACGTATTCATGTTTTATGAACAATGGTTCATTATAATATTTGCCCACTTATAATTGTACATTACAAGTTGTGGCCATATTGGCCCATGATAGTTATAAAAGGAATGAATGAGTTACAGAGTGGTTCGCTCGGGCCACTACGGCACCGGGTGCCAGCCACGCCTCCCCAGGTTTGGGGCGTGACACTATTCCACAAATAGAAAGTGCTAGGAAATACCTGAAGTTTGTGGAAGAATGTTTCCGTTCTGTAGATAAGTCTCTCGCTGGTACACTAATGGCTGAACTCACGACCATGAAGTTTGATGGGTCGTGTAGTATGCAAAACCATATCATCGAGATGACTAACATTGTAGCAAGACTTCAGACCTTTGGGATGAAAGTGGATAACTCCTTCTTAGTTCAATTTATTCTGACCTCGTTACCTCCTGAGTATAGACCCTTTCAAATTAACTATAACACTATTAAGGATAAGTGAAATGTTAGTGAATTGTCCAATATGCTTACTCAGGAGGAGTCAAAACTTAAGAAATAAGAGAGTTATTCAATTAACCTCATGGGTCAAGGAGCTGGTAAAAGACTTAAAGTGAAGGCCAACAAGTTCAAGAAGAAGAAAGCACCTACTAAAGCTCCATAGGATACAGAAGGAACATAAGGCAGATACGTGTCGTTTCTGTAACAAGGAAGGACACTATCAGAAAGATTGCCTGAAACGTAAAGCTTGGTTCGAAAAGAAAGATACAATTAGTGCTTTTGTATGTTTCGAATTAAATTTAATAGAAGTTCCTAATACTTGGTGGCTTGATTTTGGTGCAACTACTCATGTATCTACTACGTTGCAAGGATTCCTTATGATCTAATCTACAAATCCAAATAAGGATTTTTTGTTCATGGAAAATCATATCAAGGCTCCAATTGAAGCCATAGGGACTTATCGTTTGATCATGGAGACTGGGTGCCACCTTAATCTATTACAAACTCTTTATGTACCTTCAGTTTCTAGGAATTTGATTTCTCTTTCAAGACTTGATGTTTCTGGATTTGATTTAAAGTTTGGAAATGGATGTTTCAATTTATATAAGAATGTTATTTTTTATGGTTCTGATTTTCTTAGTGATGGTTTATATAAGTTGAAACTCAATATTGATTTTTCTGAATCCCTTCTTACTGTTCAACATAATGTTGGAATTAAACGTAGTTCACTAGATGAAAGTTTTGTTTACTTGTGGCATAGATGTTTGGGTCATATATCCAAAGAAAGGTTAGAAAGATTAGTAAAGAATGAGATTCTTCCGGATCTAAATTTTACTGATCTCACTATATGTTTGGATTGCATTAAGGGAAATCAACCAAGCATAGTAAGAAAGATGCCACAAGAAGCACCCAGCTTCTTGAAATTATACACACCGATATTTGTGAACCCTTTGGTGTTCCATCTTTTGGTGGAGAGAAATATTTTATTACTTTTATCGATGATTTTTTACGTCATGGATATATCTATTTGCTGAAAGAAAAATCTCAAGCAATAGATGCTCTCAAGGTGTTTGTTAATGAGGTTGAAAGGCAATTAGATAGAAAGGTGAAAATCATTAGGTCAGATAGAGGTGGTGAATATTATGGAAAATATAATGAATCGGGGCAATATCCTGGTCCATTTGCAAAGTTCCTCGAGGAACATGGCATATGTGCACATTATACTATGCCAGGAACACCTCAACAAAATGGTGTTGCAGAAAGGCGTAATCAAACACTTATGGATATGGTTAGGAGTATGATAAGTAATTCCTCATTACCCAAGTCATTTTGGATATATGCTCTTAAAACCGTTGTATATTTATTAATCAGGGTTCCTAGTAAGGTAGTTCCAAAGACCCCTTTTGAATTATGGATAGGAAGGAAACCTAGTTTAAGGCACCTGCATGTTTGGGGTTTCCCAACGAAAGCTAGAGTTTATAATTCACAAGAAAGGAAATTAGATTCTCAGACAGTAAATGGTTACTTTATTGGTTACCCAGAGAAATCTAAAGAGTATGTGTTTTTCTGTCCAAACCATAGATCGAGAATTGTTAAAACCAGTAATGCAAGACTCATTGATAATGGTGAAGTTAGTGGGAGTGTTGAAAAGCAAAGTGTGAAAATAAAAGAGGTGGGGGTCAATATACTATTACCCACGAATGTGCCTACTTCCACACAAATACCAAATATTGTTCCAGTTGTTGAAGAACACTTTGATAACACCGAGCAACATTTGGATGAAACACTTCGTGAAGAAACTAACTCACAAATATCTGACAAATAAACCACAAGAAATGCTATTAAGAAAATCTCAAAGAGTTAGAAAATCGGCTATTTCGGATGATTACGTGGTTTATTTGCAAGAGTCAAATTTTGACATTGGTCTTAATAAGGATCCGATTTCATTTTCACAAGCCATAGAAAGTAATGAGTCCGACAAATGGATTGATGCCATGAAGAAAGAGTTAAAATTCATGGAATACAATAATGTCTGGGATCTTGTTGAATTGCCAGAAAGTTCTAAAAGAATCAGGTGTAGATGGGTCTTTAAGACCAAACGCGATTCAAATGGCAATATTGAACTATACAAAGCCAGACTTGTTGCCAAGGATTATACTCAGAAAGGCTTGATTATAAAGAGACCTTTCCACTGGTCTCAAAGAAAGACTCGTTAAGAATTATTATGGCTTTGGTGGCTCATTATGATTTAGAGTTACATCAAATGGATGTGAAAACTGCCCTTCTTAATAGAGACCTCGAGGAGGAAGTTTATATAGATCAACTAGAGGGTTTCGAAACTAAAGGAAAATGTCAAATGGTATGTACACTGAAGAAGTCAATATATGAACTTAAACAAGCCTCACGAAAATGGTATATAAAGTTTAGTGATACCATAACATCTTTTGGATTTGTGAAAAATGCCATTAATCAGTGTATATACCAAAAGATCAGTGGGAGAAAGTTTATATTTTTATCCTATATGTTGATGATATTCTACTTCCTGCTAATGATTTAGGCATATTGCGTGAGACTAAAGATTTTCTCTCTAACAATTTTGAAATGAAAGATATGGGTAAGGCATCCTATGTGATAGGAATAGAAATATTCCGTGATAGATCATAAGGATTATTGGGATTGTCTCAGAAAGGCTATATCAAAAGAATTCTAGAGAGATTTAATATGAACAATTGTTCAGCAGGAATTGTTCCAATTCAAAAAGGGGACAAATTTAGTTTCATGCAATGCCCTAAGAATGATGTAGAACGAAAGGAAATAGATCAATTCCTTACTCTTCAATTGTTTGTAGTCTGATGTATGCTCAGACCTGCACAAGACCAGATATTAGTTTTGCGGTCGGAATGCTAGGAAGATATCAGAGTAACCCAGGAATTGATCACTGAAAAGCTGCAAAGAAAGTTTTGAGGTACCTGAAAGGGACGAAGGATTACATGCTCATGTATAGGAGATCCAAGCATTTGGAAGTTGTTGGATACCCGGATTCAGATTTTGCTAGATGTATTGACATTAGAAAATTCATGTTTGGTTATTTGTTCCAATTAGCTGAAGGAGCAATATCGTGGAAGAGTGCCAAAGAGTCTGTCATTGCTACATCCACGATGGAAGCAGAATTTGTGGCATGTTTTGAAATCACAATTCATGTATTATGACTGCGAAACTTTATTTCAGGACTTGGAGTTGTCGATACCATTACCAAGCCGCTGAAAATTTACTGTGATAATTCTGCAGCAGTATTCTTCTCCAAGAACGATAAGTACTCCAAAGGTGCCAAACATATGGAATTAAAGTACTTTACCGTCAAGGAGGAAGTTCAGAAACAAAGAGTGTCACTTGAGCATATTACAACTGATCTCATGATTGCAGATCTGTTAACGAAAAGTTTACAACCAAAGATATTTAAAGAACATGTACATAGAATGTGTTTTGGTTGTATTTATGATTGATGTATTTATGATGTTTTGACACTCTGAGCTCATTTATGTATTTCTGATATACATTAATGGTGTCCTGATTCTCATAATGGTGTGCACATTATTGTTTTGAGATATTACAGGATAAGTCTCAATGAGACATTATTGTGGACCATAATATTTTATAACTTATGGACCTGATACGATTAGTTGTTAATGTTGTAGCATATGGAAGGGAGTATGTAGACAAATTATATATAACCACCATAACTCACATTTAGTAGTTTATCGTGTTATGGTATTTATGATGGACATTATAGAAAAGATTTGTTTATGCACAATTAATGTTCCTATATTAAATATTAATATTATGTGATTATTGGGCCAAGTGAGAGAATGTAAGATTTTCTTACGTTAATTTATTGGTGGCCCACTAAGTTTAAGGCCCATAATTAATATTTAATTAATGATCAAATCTCATCCGTCGGATCGGTTACTTGATGGACGTATCGGATTAAATAAGAACCTCTATAAATTGGACCTCTCCCCACCCATTAGCGTAACCGTATTTTATTTCTTTCTTCCATCACTAAAGGCGGCGGTAACGTAAAGTTAGGGCAAGGGGCGAGAAACCAATTTTGAATTAACGCTTCCACTTCACGATAATAGCTTACGATTCATGTATGTTTTCTGTAACGATTTTGTGTAAGATTATCGTGTTCAAGATCCTGGTATGAATTAAGTTTATGTTTACAGATAGTTCCATGAATGGCGAAGTGGTAGATCTCACATCTCTAATATTTTATGGTGTTCTGATGTTTGCTGGATTTCATTCACATTTTGAGTTGACATAACTGAATAACTTTTTTCTTATATGTTAATGTGAAGAAGAAAAGTCATTACTGAATTCTCCAGTATTTTATTGCAACTTGATGCACCCAAGAGTCTGGGCTAGCAATCAATAAACTAGCTGATTTCTTTTTAACAGCCTAAGCTTCGGTGGACAAAGTTACTTGGTATTTGTGCATCGGGGGAAGGCTGGTACATCAATATTCAGTGTCAGTGATGCAGAAATGTGCTCTCTCGGTCGTTAGCTAATGAAGTTGGCAGACAACCTAGGTCCACCCTTGCTACCCCTCAACCCCTACAAAAGATTTTTTTCACTCTTTACCAAAACAAGAATTATTGCATTGCCCAATAGGCCTTAGCAGTAAGAATATGCAATACCTGTCTAAAGTCCATCAAAGGATTCATAAAACCACCTTTCAGTTTCAACTATATGCGCACAGAAGAAGATACCACATCAGATATCCAATCTTACTCGCCTTCTGGATCCTTCTAGTCAGGGGTGGGGGTGGGGGGCTAGAAGCCCAGGAACGGGTTCGTAGTAGTTTTTGCTTAAACAGTGCATTTGTGTTAAAAAAAATCATTACATATGTACAAATTTTAAGTTTGCTCTGCCTCTGCTTCTAGTCTATTGCATTTTCATTCACTAATTGGCTTCTGTTGCCAGATTATACAAATCATAGCGTCTGCTTTATAATATGTTTGTTGGTGATCATCCAAAATTGTGAGGTTACACTTCAGACTATAACCTCAAGCTGGATGAGATGGAAGACAAAGTCTTTGAAAAAAATTACTTATTGGACCAACAACATCTAACTGTTAAAGGAAATTGCTGCAATCACACTTGTGCAACTTCAATATGTTGAAGCATTCTTTGGTTCTTCATTACCATATATGTTCATTTCTGATTGTCATACTGCTACTAAGAAATGGCAGCTCGAAATAATTTTGTGACAATGTAATTAGCCCTTATGACGTTTGTTTGGGTTCATATAAATATCTAGTCTAGTACTCTAGTTTATGTGGAGCAATAATCAGCACGGTTTGTTGGATATCTAAGTTTCTGAGCTTACAGTTTTCTTCTTCTTTTCCTAATATTCTTATGTTATAGTTTCCCCTGAGTACTCGATCTGTTTTCACTTGACCAGAAGTTGAAACATATAGCTGCAGTTTTCTTATTTCTTTAGATTTTGGTCTACTTTCTGAAGACAAATTCATACATGCAATCGAATAATTTCAAACAATATTCAGAAATTTATCTGGTAATACATGTATGTGTATGCTTATTGGTTCCTGTACGTTGACACCTCTTCCAGTTACCGATGTTTTCATATGCTACTCATTCTTTTAAGTATAACAGCTTTCAAATGAAAGTAAATTGAAAGGATATATGAACGGCGTTATGAAATCTCCTCATCTTTCCTTTTCACTTGACTGTTGCAATCCCTTTGGTGTTTATTGCTAAGTTTGCCTGCACGAATTTTGTAGCAAAAAACATAAGTAACATATCTGGCACACCCGCTATCCATGATATTTTTATTTGTTTTCCTGAAATGTCAGCTTGCGTTGGGTATAAATAAGAAAGTTCAGATAAGCTCTAGCTAAAGAGAAGAAGGGCATAGATTTGAATCTGTTAATAGAAATTTGCAACTATGGTAGTTGAAAAAGTAGTTACATAGTTTGTAGCATGGCTGCACAAATGCTGGATCTGTATCTGGTTGAGGAGGATCCTGCCCAAATATCATCTCACAGCTCATATCATCAAAGTCTGCAAATTAACCAAAGGTGTCAACATCTGTTATATGTAGAATTTGGCTCTTTTATTAGTGTAGGTCATGGAAAAATGATTGGATGTGGGGATGGGAAGTGCATCAACTATTACTTTCCTAAATTTGAAAAAGGAATCACTTAGCATTGTGAGACAAGTCCAATTAGTGGACAGACTATCAGGAAACAGTATCATTCAAAATTTTCTCCTCTTCTTCCTCCTCCCTCCTTTGCCTCGGTTGGATTCTTGTTGGCATAAACTACAACAACTATGCCTCAACTTCTAAGCACGTTGGAATCTATTATTGAATTCCCACTGTCCATGTCAATCCATCTAAGTCCGTTTGTGCGAGTTTGCACACATTGCTAGTCTCAAGCCCGAATATAGGAGGGCGGAGAAGAATCATAGTAGATTAACGGTTAATGTAAAACTAGTCAATTTATGATAACCCTCACGTTGGATTCTTGTTGACCTAAAAATTACAAATTATTGTCTGCTATTTGCTACAATTTTCAACAGCACTATGATGATACTTTTTTAGAATTGCACCTTTAGTGGCATCAAGGTGGGGCCTCCCATTGAAGTGATATGCAAAGTCTCCAAGTTCTAGTGCAGATACTATTACTTTTTCAATTGGTTAAGGTGGTTTAAACTTATTCTTAGAGGAGGCAAGAAGTCAATATTTTATTATGTGAACGGGAGTCTTGGAGTAATGATAAAGTTATTTCTGTATGATTTATAGGTCACGGGTTCAAGCAGTGGAATCTGCCAGACTGCCTACATCACACCCCTCGCGATATAGCCCTTCTTCGAACGCTACGTGAATGCGAGATACTTTGTGCATCGGGCTGCTCTTTTAGGGCAATGAATTATGTCTTATGCTTGCCTAAATGATCTAATATGATTATAGTATATTTACATCAACTATGGAAAATTATACCAAATGTTCTCAATATTCTTGATGAAGTAATGCTGTTGAACTTCTTGCAATACTTTAATATGGTGCATATTATACATGGGTATATAATGATTTGTTTTTAAAGAAAGTACAACTACGTGTTATCATTTGGTATACTTACTTGGTACCATGTTCACTGGCATTCCTAATGTATCCTTGATGAACAATTGAGAAGGCATCTTGCATAGGTTAGTGCACATCCCCACACAATTCGTTTCCTCCAGAAACCTACAAAGTATTTCATTTGTGAATAATGGAAAGAGGTTTGGGAATTACTATAGAATACTTATGTTTGTTGAAACAAATAGTGAATTCATATACCATCACCATAACAATAGACAATCTCAAAGAATGGACAGAGAAATAGATAAATACCTGCATTTTTTTATGTGGACCACTGTGTTTTCCTTTCTCCCTTTAAACTCTGACTCTTTCACCTTGAAGCATAAGAGAATGATTAAGAAATCTTGGTAATACATGAGCCAGAATTTGAAGTTTATGAGTTCTGAACTTGCTAATAAATTCATTGCTAGCGTTCATTTTAGTTATTGGGTTCGCAGAAGACTAAAAAAAACTTTGTCTCGCCTACACCAAGAAAAGGGCTGCAGATATAAGGTGTGTTTGATATGAAGAAAAATATTTTCCGGAAAATATTTTCCAATTTTTCCATATTTGGTTGGGTTAAATGTTTTTGAAAATATTTTCTTTATGAACTCATTTTCCTTCAATTGAAGGAAAATATTTTCCTTATCAAAAGAAGGGAAAATATTTTCCAAAACTCCTTCCCAACCTTCCCCACCCTCACCAACCCACTCTACCTCCTCTCTCCAAAAAAGGTTTTTTTTTTTTCAAATTTCAGTTTTTCCGTTACCACCCACCCTACTACCCTTCTATCCCACCCCACCTCCAGCAAAAAAAATTAATTTTTTTACCTAATATTTTTTTTTTTGCAATTTTAAATTTCTGTTTTTTCGTTCCAACCCCCTCACTTGCCCCCCCCCCCCCCCCGAAAAAAAATATTTTTAAATATATTTTTCAGTTTTAGTTATTTTATTTATCGGTTTAAAGATTCAAAAATTTACAAGTTCCAAAGTTATGAGTTCGGAGGTTTATGTGTTTGGAAGTTTACGGGTTTAGAAATTATAAAGTTTACGGGTTCGAATTTTCGCGGTTTCGAAAGTTTAACAGTTCGAAAATTTATGAAATTTGTGGGTTCGGAAGGTTATTGATTTGAAAGTTTATGCCTTCATGTTTATTATATCTAAATTATTTATAAATACTCTTGAAAAGTCATTTTCCTTAATTTGCGTACCATACACCGGAAAATGAATAAGACTACTACTTATTTTCCAAGAAAATATTTTCCACGGAAAATATTTTCCGTTATACCAAACACACCCATAGAGTGATGAAGGAAGAAGAGGAGATTGTTTCGCCTCTTATTCAGCGGGGTTATTAGATCAAATACATATTTAATAGATATTATTTATCGGGTAATTTATACATATTTAATACATTTCTTAAACAAATACAAGATTAAAGCAAAAGTTATTGAATTTGTTGAACCCGTACCTAATATTGTAACTCCGCCCGTGATGGTTACTTCCATTTGACTTGCACAGCATTGTGGCAAATAAGGGAGTACATAGGCCGGGTTGGTTCAAATTTTACAATTACCAAACCAAACCAATTGTATCGGGTTATTAAATCTAAAGACCAAACCAACCAATAAAACTCGGGTTTTCGGGTTTTTCGAGATTTTTTTTCCCGGTAAAATTTTCGTAGAACAAAACATATAATGTATGCTCAAAATATTTCTTTAATCCTAGTAAGATACAACTATATAAAGTATTTTCCAAGAAAATAATACAAAATATGAGATGTGTCATGGCATTATCCTAAAATATTCAACAATAAAGACAATAAAATTATGTAATATAAATATTGCTAATTAAAAAGCCATAATAAAAATAAACATAATCTAAAAGTACTAAGTCATGTTAAAATAAATAGACTAATGAAGGAGTATTAATTACATGATTAAACGCTAAAGAAAAATAAAATAGGTTATGCATTTTTATCTAAATTATTGCAAAACAAAAAATAGATATTCAATACATTCTCATTCGTAATATTGAATTGAATATCTTTTGTTAGCATTAGTATTGATTTGATTTTGGTTGGGACTTTTGTTAGCATTATTTAATTTACTAATATTAATGGCTATAAAAATTATTGGAGCATTCAAAAGCTCTAAGTCCACCCTTGAAATAATACCTTACAAGATAAAATTATGAAAAATTTTAAGAAATATTTATAAATTACATCACAATAAGTATATTTATATATTAAATATATCTAAAATTTCTATATATGTAATATCGGATTGGTTTGATTTCGGTTTGACTTTCTTTAGTTAAAACCAAATCAAATCAATTATGGTCGGGTTTTTTTTCCAACACCAAACTATAGCCGGATTTTTTTTCTCGATTTGACTCGGATTATCGGATTAGTGTGGTTTGTTGGTTTCCTTTGTACACCCCTAGTGGCAAACATATGTGCACGTGTGTTACTGTGAGCTTTTAAGGCCCTGTGGTTGTTTCATTTTTGTTCGTTGTTATTGCCATTGTTATCACTAGTTTAATAGTTATTCCATTCCATATGCACAATATTTAGTATTTATTTTCAATTTGTCACCTTCTAACAAGGTTCCTTTCACAAATAATTAATGTCTTGGAAATTAGGAATATTTCAGAGCGTACCTCACAGGGTCCCACTAGCCAAGCGAAGAAGACTGTGGTGAAAGCAGCGCAATACTCTCTTGCCCACTTAGATTGTGGTAGTACCATCTTCATCTGTTTAGCAATACCAACATTAATTTCCATGTTATTGCTTTAGTTTATATATATATATCTATAGGAACAGCAGGTAATAAGTGAGATAATAATATAAAAATAAGACAAGTTACTGATACATGTTTAATAATGTAAAAATTCATTATAACGTCCACATATATATATATATATATATATATATATATTTTTTAATTTCGCTAGAAAAAAGCAAATGTATTAATGAAGTATAGTATTCAAGTAACAAGCTACAAGAATTTTCACGTTTTACTTCTCGATTATTTTTAAACATCACCAACATGTCATCCCGAGTCATGACTACCAATATTGTGTAAAGGCATAATAATTACCGATTTGTTGGATAGGAAAATATTTTAAGCAACTTGTTTTATGTGCTCTTTCTGTCTTTGTCCCATTACCTAATAATTTCTGTTTTTTTTAAAGAAAAATATAGACGGGCCATGGAGCAGTGGTTGCCTTTAAATAATACTCCTACGAAATAATAATAGCATTAAAAAGGGGGTTTTCCAGTTGGAAGTGCAATTGGGTGATAGAAGTTAATAACAAGAAAGGATCGATGATAAAACCAAAGTTATCAGATATGAAGCTGTACTTGGAAACGAGAAGCATCTAACTTTTGTCCTACTGCCTAAATATTAACGTGCATGTTATAAAATTGCAGGGATAATTTCATAGATGTTTACTCTAACATTCATTTTATTGCGCCAAAGTCACTAATCTGTTCGCTCAATTTTGCCTAAATATCACAGAAAGTCACTAAATAATTTTTATGTAACACAAAATTCACTATAACTTTGCTTATGTATCATATAAAATGTCTCTTTTATTTCCTCCTAATGACCTTCTATGATATTAGGCAAAAGTTGAGTATCGTTTTTGTTATAAAAAGTAATTTAATAACTTTTGTGGTATTTTTGTAAGGTGATTAATTTTTTCGTAACAAAAAATATAATTTAATAACTTTAGTACAATAAAGTGAGTTTAGTGTCCATTCATAAAACTGACTCAGAAATTACACTAAGAAATGATGATAATACGAACATGTTTAAAAAAAAAGATAAAAAAGTAAACACGTTAAAAATTGGATTTAAATTATATAGACGATAGTGTAGAAGAAAAGTTTATGATAGTGTAAAAGAAAGTTTTCATTAGTAGTGTAATATTAAAGGAGGAGTTGTTTTCAAAGGTGAATTAAGAAAGAAAAAAAAAAAGACATGAACTTACCAGGGAAAGAATAGGCATAGGGAATGCCCTTTGAAGAGCATCAACAACAATATTTACTTGACGCCTTGAGTTAAAGTTGCTATACACCATCGTTGCAGCCTCCGCCAACCCTTCATATCCACTCTTATTGTTTCTTAATCCTATAAATTAATTTTAGAAAAAAAAACATTAAATAAGATAAATTAAAGGAGCTAGAGAGATCGACTAGTATCTTAATTTACCTGTGGTAGCTTGTATGCTTTGAGAGAGATGATTAATGGCGAGACGATCGAACCAATTATCTTTGTAAACATTTTTGGAACAACTGGTTGTGGTTGTTTCTGCATTATGATTTTGATTATTTGCTGGTAGCTTCGTTAATATGGAGCATAGTGGATATGGTATTTTTTTGTATTTATAAGTATTCATCTTATGTCTGTTTCTAATGGATGCTGTTGAAAAGCTACGGTAGGGTAGAACAAGATTTGCCTCCATGAGAAAGAGAGAGAGAGAGAGTGAGAAAAACGCTCCTTGTGATGAATAGCAACTTTAATTTGGATTAGTAGAGGAATATAAATGATACCACAAATTAGGGGTACAAAGGAAACCGACAAACCGCACCAACCCGATAATCCGAGTCAAATCGAGAAAAAAACCTCACTATGGTTTGGTTTGGTTTGATTTGGTTTGGTGTTGGAATAAAAAACCCGACCATAATTGGGTTGAGTTGGTTTTAACTAAGAAAGTCAAACCGAAACCAAACCAACCCGACATTACATATATAAATTTTTTAGATATATTTAATATATAAATATACCTATTGTGATGTAATTTATAAATATTTCTTAGAAAATTTCATAATTTTATCTTTTAAGGTATTATTTCAAGGTTGGACTTAGAACTTTTGAATTCTCCAATAAGTTTTATAGCCATTAATATTAGTAAATTAAATAATGCTAACAAAAGCCCAAACCAAAATCAAATCAATACTAATGCTAACAAAAGACATTGAATTCAATATTACGAACGGGAATGTATTGAATATGTATTTTTTATTTTGCAATAATTTAGATAAAAATGCATAACATATTTTTATTTTTCTTTAGCATTTAGTCATATAATTAATACTCCCTTATTAGTCTATTTAATTTAGCATGACTTAGTATTTTTTGATTATGTTATTTTTATTATGGCTTTTTAATTAGCAATATTTACATTTCATAAGTTTATTGTCTTTATTGTTGAATATTTTAGGATAATGCCATGACACATCTCATATTTTATATTATGTTCTTGGAAAGTACTTTGTATAGTTGTATCTTACTAGGATCAAAGAAATATTTTGAGCATACGTTATATGTTTTGTTCTACGAAGATTTTACCGGGAAAAAATCCGAAAAATCCGAATAACCCGAGAAAAACCGAGATTGAAAAACCCGAGTTTTTTATTGGTTTGATTTGGTCTTTAAATTTATTAACCCGACACAATTTATTTGGTTTGGTAATTGTAAAATCCGAACCAATCCGACCTATGTACACCCCTAATACAAATTGTGGGAGATAATGACCAATTTATAGTAAGTATTTAATTATGGGCGATCAGAGGTACATACAAACAAACAAAAGAGAATGTAAGAGTATATTAAGACATCCTCTAAATCTTGATACCTCAAGTGAACTAGAAATCTAGCTAGTATAAAGTTGCTTACATCATGCAACGATTGAATAAGTATATACTAGTATTTCTTTTCTTAAATTAGTAATTGTTATATTTATCATAAAAATTAGGTTTAGGTGCTTAGAATTTATTTAAACTTTTAAACATATTTAATTTTTCTAGGAAAAAGGAGATAAAAGAAAAGTAGGCAAGAAGATACCTCTGCACCCTTTCCTTCGAGAGAGCACTCCCTTCTTCTATTTATCTTTTTTCGTCTCTTTTTATCTTCAGTGGAAGACATCATATCATAAAATAGAATCCACATCTCTTGTGTCGACCGGTTCACTAATCAAGATTACTTAGCATAATTTCTGCCTCACCTGAAAATTGAAATACCATTCTATAATAATTTCTGGATCAACTTTTTCCTAAAGCTCTAATTACCCGTATATTCCACTCTCCCTCGTCATCGTATGTGATATACTTTTAATTTGTTCGAAAGATAATGTTATTTTTATATATTTAAAAACAATTTAACTATTATGTTGATACTTCCAAATCAATTCAGCCTAAGTTTGGCATTTTGAGTGCTCTCAATTCGAATTTTCGCAATGCCCTATTGTACACCACTATTAAGCTTAATACAATTAAGTCGATCTCAAACTCAGACAAGTACAATATAATATAGTAACTTCAAAATCCACAAACATAGGCTCTGTGATAAAAGGATGCAGTTCAGCCGCCGAGACAAAATCACAAGTTCATGCTGTAATTTGATTCAAAAGAAGCCCTTTCCTAGACAAATGCAGGTACACCTTCTTTATGTTGTCACAAGATTGTAGATCTTCTAAACAAACCACTAAAATCACAAGCATTTACAACAGGTCCAACGACATACATACCAACAAACAACAAGATGATATAAATGTCAAATTAACATTTCCAGTGTCCTACATCCTACAAGTTGACTTGATCAAACATGACACTGAGAAGCTGAAAATGTTCCTAAATTGAATTACACAAGACTACTATTATCAAACCAGAGAACAGAACAAAAGACACTAACACAAACTGTCATTAAGTCAATAGACAACAAATTTAAAAGCGGGAACATTTCACTCCTTGGTGGTCTTGTTTATGAGTGATTTGTGAATGTGAGGGATAACACCACCACCAGCAATGGTCCCTTTAATAAGGGTGTCGAGTTCCTCATCTCCACGAATGGCAAGCTGCAAGTGCCTTGGTGTGATCCTCTTCACTTTGAGATCCTTGCTTGCATTACCAGCCAATTCAAGAACCTCTGCTGTCAGGTATTCCAGAATTGCAGCAGAGTAAACAGCTGCTGTCGCTCCTACCCTTCCGTGGGCTGAGGTTCTTGACTTGAGTTGTCGGTGAATTCTACCCACTGGAAACTATAATCCCCCAAACGTGTCAAAAAATCATATCAAGCAGTGTACAATATATCAAGGGAAAATTTATACTAATACCAACACCAACATTCATAAAGGACTTCTGTTCATTGTGCTAAATGCAGGGAAGATGAAAATGTCCTAGCTAGAAACTGATTTCACAAAGCCAAATATCAGTTTTGCAAATGGAATGTCACACGACTGTGAGAAATACTCTTCTATGATGCAGCCTTGATTAGATAGATATCTTAATGCTATTGTCAGAGTGTTCATTGTACAACATGAGTCGAAAGATGATGTTCATGCCAAAAGGTAAAGACAATTTGGACATATATCAAAAATGTAATTTACACATTTAAAAGTGTTATTTAGCCTTACACTGCCAAGGACAAGCAGACTGGATTTTTACAGATAACATCTATTTATTATCTTTGTCATACTTGTCCTTGTACTCTTGGCTATATAGTTTGGTAACATATACATATCCAGTTAATTCCTCAAATGGTCACTCAACTTAATGAAATTATCTAGTACAGTCAAACATATCTATAACAACCTCATTTGTTCCGAATATTTTTTGATGTTATAGCAAAATGTTGTTATAGAGAACATATATTATAACATATATTATAACATAACATAAAAATTGATTCCAGAAAAGCTTGGCTTTTATAGTGAAGTGTTGTTATATAAGGATGTTGTTATAGAGAGGTCTAACTGTAAATTCATTTTTTCCCCAATAAAGTCACTGAACGTTTACAAAGTAACATAGAAAACCACTTTAAAAATTACTTGAAATGATTTTGGATATAAACCCACTAACCGTACTTTTATCATTAATGTATAAAATAATTATAACTGACTATTTGTCCCTTACTGATTTCATTAGTATTGTTTAGCTGTTTTACTTTTTTTTATTTATTCTATTAACTTCAAAAGAAACAAAAAGAAAGTGTCATGAGTTCCAGAATATACATAAATATAAAATCCTGATTTTGATTGTCTTGTCACTTAGATCAACTTCTGTTGAATTCAAAGACTTAAAGAGGAATTGGAATAATCAGTGGGAAGAAATAGAAACAGGAAGAAAAAAAAGAATAGAAAAGGCAATCCCAAAGGACTAGCAATCCCTAACCCATCTAATATTTGATAGATTAACTTTTCATGTTAATATTGTGTAAAGTCTAATTCATGTTGTTTTTTCCATTCAAGAGGGAAAATCTACCCTTCAATATTTTGAATAAGAATGTCAAGGAGCAACATATGGGAGATAATACAATCTGTAAGGAAAAAAAGGTTACATTTTCCCCAAATCAGAGATAATCTTTCAATTTCTATGAATCCTCAAAGAAGAAAAAAAGGATCCTAATTGTTATCTCTTGATGATTAGAACTAGATATCAATATTCAGAAAACTCACCAAAAAAAGGAACCCCACACCCACAGCTCATTCAGTTCTATGTTTCTTACCCATATTATTAATATTACCAGTATGCTTTAAACTATATTAACTTGACTATATTTTATCGTTATATTCGGATATATGGAATGATATTCTATTGGGTGGAAATCACAAAGATTCTACATTTTTGTTTAATAAGTGGGACCCTTGCTTTGTTATTTACTAATACTTTATTATATAGTAGAGACGGTAAATGATTTTATATCAAAAACCATTTTAAGTAACTTTTAAAGTGATTTTCTATCCATAATTTGAAAGATAAATATATGAAGTTGAGTGACATTATTGGGACCCAAAAAAAAAGATATATTAATTTCGCCGAGTTGAATGTTCATTTGAGGAATTAACTCAACACATATCTATACATGAATAGACAACTAATAATCTTTCACTTGGCAAATTATATTCTCAAATCAAATTAGAATCAAAAGAAATTATACATATACAAGCATAATGAAACAGAACAAGCACTCTAATCTGCTAACATTAGCACTAGTTTCTGTACTACTAATACTACCATGCTGACAAATACTACTAGCTCTCATTTTCCTACTGTCCTTGGAGAATATATGAAGCAGTACTATCTTTAAGACAAATAAACTACATAAATAAACAGAACAAGCAACCACAGTATGAAAAGGCATACAAACTTTCAACCAGTTTTAACTTAATTTTGCACCTTCTATGAAACCCTTCAACAGAAAAACTCTAATACCCAAATCTTTTAATGTAAGAAGGTGAAAAAAATATTACCTGGAGACCAGCACGTGATGAACGAGAAACAGGCCTTTTCTTGTCTTTCTCTTTGTTGGCTGCTGCAGCTGCTGCCGCCGCTGTTGTCTTTCCTGCTAGCAGTCCTTTGCCTCCTTTCCCCGCCATCTTCAAATCTAAATTAATTGTCACATACACTAAAAAAGCAAGAAAGGAAAAACACAGTACTTTGTTTTTGTTTCTCAAATATTAAAAGGGGGTATAGAAGAACATAAGATTAAGAGAGAGAAAAAAGCTTCTCAAAATTCGTATCAACCGATAAATCCATAAGATGAAGTAAAATCTGATTTTTTTTAACCCAGGAATTAAACAATTGAAGACAGATCTTTACTCCGAGTTAGCAAAGAGAAGGGTAATTTTGCTGAGTAGCAACAACAAAAAAAAGATTTACCGAAGATAAAGGATAAACGAGAAGAAAGACGAAGACAAAAAATTAGGGTTTCTAAGCCAGACCTCTTTCCCGAAAAGCAAACTACAACTGGGAAACAAATTACAGAGAGGAGAGAAAAAAACGAGCGCACCTTTGAACTTTCGGTCTAAGCAGAGAGAGAGATTTGAGAAGAAGATAAAGATACTAGTCAGATCTGTAATATTTCCTTTTACTGCAACAATTTATTGGAATTTTGGATTGTTGTGAAGTTTGCCGCCTACGTTTTCCTTTTGGGTGGGATCTGAAAATTTTGGACTCTTTTTAAAGGTTTCAAATTCTCGTAGCTCTACTAATTTACCCTCCTCTTTTACCCATCTTTGGGAGGAATACTCATGGCCCAACCCAAACCTTCTAGCCCAAGCCCGCATAGAGTCCAATTTCAGGGCCTGATATTAAAGTCTAGACTCATGGAATACAATAACTGTTACGCGGCGCCTTCCTGAGATTCCTTGGAAGGGCGACGTAAGGCTAAGCAACTGATGTCAGTGCAGTTGCTGTCCGCCAACTGAGGTCCCCTCCGTACGCTAGACTAGATTGTCAGTGCCGTACGGGAAAACCAATGTCAAGAGAAATTGAGAGAACAGGAATGAGAATTGAGAATGAAAGAAAGCTTGATTGCATTAATGAAAGCTATTACAGAAAGGAAATGCGGTGTCGAGGGGGAGAGACACCAGTACAGAGAATTGTTTGCTTGCTAGAAAGTTTTGATTGTTTGGTCCCCCTTAATAATGCTTAAAAAAAATAATCCAAAGCTACAAGACTAGACTTGATTAAGCTAGAGAAACATAATGAAATTACATGGAATAAAACTACTCTATATTTACAATGAAAAAGACTTAGTTTGCTATAAGGCAGAAAACAGGGCCGTTGTCGGCAGCATAGTCTTTGGCATCAGGATCTGCGCGCGCGGCATTGTCTGCGCGCGCGGCGCTGTTGGCATCTGCCTGCGGTTGGGCGCTGGCGAGGGATATCGGTGGGGCGACAGAGGCACATGCGCGCTTGTCACTTGGCGCGACCAAGACCACGGGGCCGTCCGTGGCGCTAGGCATTGGAAGGCTTGCTAGGACGCCACGGGGCGCGCCCAAGGGGTCATGGGGCACGGCTGGAAAGCCGCCCATGACATTCTCCCCCACCTGAGTTGGCGACGTCCTCGGCGCCTTACTTGCAAGATAATCTTCAATTAGGCTCTTGTAGGCTTTGAGGTTTGTTCCCCTCTCCCAAGTGTTCTCCTCTGTATCACAGCCCTGCCATTTCACCAAGAACTCCTGGTGATCTTTCCTTGAGGCATGAATCACTCTATCATCAAGGATAGCTTCAACACGCCTTTTCCCGGTTGAATTGGGCCCTCGAATACTGGGTATTGTGAGCTGGCTCCTTGAAGGATCCTCTGTATCTTCCCGAAAAGGTTTCAGGAGGCTGACATGAAAAACAGGATGAATTTTCCACCAAGCTGGGGTATCCACCCGGTATGCAACTTTCCCAATACGCCTTTCAATGGACAAGGGTCCAATATATTTTTGCAATAAGGCGAGGGTCATGGACCCCTGCAAATAAGTAACGTTTTGGAATTTTGACCATCACTTTGTCTCCTACTTGGTATTCAACAAAGCGACGATTCTGATCAGCATGCCTCTTCATCCGCTTTTGAGCCTTGACAAGATAGCTCCGCACTATCTCCAAATTTTGCTTCCACTCTTTAGAGAAGCTAGCAGCTCGAGGAGATTTAGACATATTTGGTGCATTGACGGTGTGTGGGAGTAGCGGTTGCTGTCCGGTAACAATTTCAAAAGCGCTTTTGTTTGTACTAGAGCTCTTTTGTGAATTGAAACACAGTTGAGCAGCATCCAGAAGCTTCACCCAATTCTTCTGCGATCCGGTTACAAAATGACGCAAATATTCCTCCAACATACCATTGAACCGCTCCGTCTGGCCATCAGATTGCGGATGAAAACTTGAGCTGTGATTCAGCTTCGACCCAAGACACTTAAAGAGTTGGGTCCAAAAGTTGCTAGTGAAGCGTGAGTCACGATCACTAACAATATCTTTGGGTAGGCCCCAATATTTGACGACATGAGAGAAGAAGAGTCGAGCTGTATCTTCTGCTGATATATATTGTGGGGCAGCAATAAAGGTAGCATATTTGGAAAACCGATCTACCACAACCAAGATAGTTGTTAGATCTCCGACCTTGGGCAATCCGGTGATGAAATCCAGGGAAACACTTTCCCAAGGTCTCTTTGGGACAGCTAGTGGTTCCAAGAGTCCCGCCTGTGTTAAGCGGTCTGACTTGTCCTTCTGGCATACTAGACAAGTCTTCACATACTGAGCAACGTCATCGGCCATTTGAGGCCAATAATATGCACGGCGAAGTAACGCCATGGTGCGTTCTTCACCGGGATGGCCGGCCCACAGAGTATCATGACATTCCGCTAGAAGAGTCCTTCGTAGATCTCCTCCTTTAGGAACATAAAGTCGGTTCCCTTTCACTTTCAGAAAACCATCTTCCATGTAGAACTGGCGAGTCTTGCCTTGTCCTACCAAATCAACCAAATACTGTGAAGCAGGATCTCTTGATGAGTAGATCTTGTATCTGGTCCTTGATGGAGGTGGCTACCTCGCTCCCCCTTAGGGTGGCGAGTAAGCACACTGATGCTAGATCAGCTCTCCGACTGAGCGCATCAGCAACATGATTGGTCTTCCCACTTCGGTATTCCAGGTTGAAGTGGAATTCAGCTAGGAGTTCCTGCCACCTGGCCTGTCGACCATTCAACTTCGGCTGGGTCATGAAATGGCTAACAGCTGTGTTGTCTGTCTTGACCACGAACGGGGTTCCCAGCAGATAGTGCCTCCAGAGGCGCAAGCAGTGGACGACAGCCAATAATTCTTTCTCATGGGCGGCATAGCGCCGCTCTGCATCTTTTAGCTTCCGGCTCTCGTACGCCACAGGATGCCCTTCTTGTAGCAAGACGCCACCGAGGGCATAGTCAGATGCATCTGTTTGTACTTCGAATGGCTTGGCCAGATCAGGAAGGGCCAAGACGGGGCTACTAGACATAGCCGCTTTCAATGCGTTAAAGGCCTCCGCTCGCTTGGGTCCCCATTCCCAAGGCGTGATCTTCTTGAGGAGTTCTGTCAATGGTACTGCAATGAGGGAGTAGTTTTTCACGAATCGCCGATAGAAATTGCATAGACCAAGGAACGCCCTCAAGGCGTGGATATCCTTAGGTGGCGGCCAATCTGTGATTGCCTGAATCTTCTGCTGGTCCATCTTGATCCGCCCTTCCCCAATGACATGTCCGAGGAAGTCAATTTGCTTTTGAGCAAAGGAGCACTTAGATAGCTTCGCATATAGTTCATGCTCCCGCAATCGAGCTAGGACCTTCCGCAAGTGCATCAGGTGTTCCTCCAATGTTTGGCTATATACCACAATGTCATCCAAGTAGACCACCACGAATTCATCAATGTACTCCCGGAAGACTTGGTTCATCAAAGTGCAAAATGTAGCTGGGGCGTTAGTCAAGCCGAATGGCATAACTAGGAAATCGTACGACCCATATCTTGTCACACAGGTCGTCTTGTGCTCATCACCCTCTGCAATCCGAACTTGCCAATAACCTGTCTTCAGGTCTATTTTGGTGAACACTGTCGCACCACCCAGTCTATCGAACAAGTCTGCCATTAACGGAATAGGGTACTTGTTCTTCACAGTAATTTTGTTTAGAGCCCGATAGTCCACACAGAGTCGTAGACTACCATCATGTTTCTTTTGGAATAGCACAGGGGACCCGTATGGGGATTTGGAGGGCACGATAATCCCTGTGTCTAGCATTTCCGTCAATTGTCTCCGAAGTTCGGTGAGTTCGGGTTGTGACATTCTGTAAGGCGCCCGGGCAGGTGGCTTCGCGCCCGGCACCAGCTCAATTTCATGATCCACAGTGCGCCTAGGCGGTAGTCGCTTTGGCATGTCTTGTGGCATGACATCTTCAAACTCTAGTAGTAGCTCCTTCACGGGTTCAGGAATGGGACCCGAGGAGCATTCTACATCTTCGATGCAGAGGGTTGCCAGGAACGTAGGTTCGTTTCTTTTGACCCCCTTCTTCAACTGCAAGGCCGAGATGTTTTCAACGGCCATCTTCATGGGCATGCACGGGATAACGCAGGGCTTGGCCCCGTTTGCTCCCATCATCAGTAACATGTCAGCATACGGTACAGGCATGGTGTTGGTTTGCCTCAGGAATTCCAATCCAACTATCAACTCGAAGTCATCTATGATCACCACGCGCAAGTTGAATTTTCCTTCGTAAGGGCCAAGCTTCATCGGTACTTCTTTGGCTATTCCACCCACTGGCTGGGGAGGTGAGTTGATAGCCTTGACACGGCCTCTACCTTTCCCTACGACTAGACCAAGGCGCTCCACCTGAGTCGAGGCTAAGTAGTTGTGGGTAGCACCCGTGTCTACCATGGCCCGAATGGGCTTGCCATTCACCTTCATCTCAACGAACATTAAGGTCCTCTCGTGCTTAAGAGGAGTCTCATCATCCGCCTTCTTTTTCCCTTTCTTGGTGACGGGACATGGGTCCTTCTTCTTACGGATACCAGCACTAGTCTCTGCTAATGCCTCAGAAATGGAGCCAACAATTGCATTGAAGGCACCTACGGGTTCAGTCTGATCCGCATCGTCTGAATCGTCATCTGTCCCATCATCAAAAGTCTGATGGGCATTCATCTGTGCATGTGGGCACTCATTGTTCCAATGTGGTCCGCCACAATGACGGCACCCTGAAGGAGGCTTCCTCCCCCGATCATTGTTGTTAGATGCAGCACTGTTGCTGCCTGTGGAGGGAGCCTTAGGTTTGGTTGAGTTCCGATCTCCCCCACTTCTGCTAGGGCCACCATTGCTAGACTGGCCCCCTTTGAATCCCGCTCGGGTAGGCGGTTGAGGCCTATCCTTCCGAGCTTCCATTTGATAGTCCCCAAGGCATTCAGCTGCTTGGATCGCCTTGGGCAGGGTATCTACCCGTTGCCTTTGTAGCTCCATACGGGCATAAGGTTTCAGCCCTTCTAGGAAAGTGAAGAGCTTGTCTTTGTCCCCCATGTCGCGTATGCTTAGCATGAGCGCGGAGAATTCCCGCACGTAGTCCCGCACAGATTTGGTCTGACGGAGCTCCCGTAGCTTTCTCCTTGAATTGTATTCAACATTTTCGGGGAAGAATTGTAGGCGGATGGCTGCCTTCAGTTCTGCCCATGTTTCGAGAGCATCTTCACCAGCCTTGATGGCTTCGTATTTCACCCGCCACCAGAGTTTAGCATCACCCTGAAGATACATGGCAGCAGTTGCTACCTTCTTGGCTTCTTCTAGGCCCCCCACAACATCAAAATATTGTTCGACATCAAAAATGAAGTTCTCCACTTCCTTGGCATTCCTAGCTCCACTGTATGGCTTTGGCTCAGGAATTTTCAGTTTTTGTGTCGCGGAGGTGGGGTTTGCAGCGCCCCCGACCTGGTTTCCACCGCCTCGCAGTAGGCCCTGTAAGGCAGCATTGACAACATTGAGCTTGTCTGTCAAGTCGTCAATAGTTTGTTGCATGGCAGTCACCCTATCTGCCTCTTGTGCCCTGTAAGCTAAATCCTCGGCACGCTCCTGTTGGAGTCCCTCGAATTTGCCAAAAATTTCGGCTGCCTCTGTGGCTGCCGTTTGCCGATCTCCCTCGGAGTCACGACTGATGTTTTCTATGTCAACTTCGGCCTGGAGCACCCTGCGGTCCAGGTCATCCAACCTTTGCCCTAGGCTGGTTCTTAGTTCAGGCACCGTATCCATGATGGGCAGTAATCCGTCAACCGTCTGTTCAAGGGCCGCAATGCGGTCCCCATGATTCACCATGGTCAGAAATGGTGGTAATGGCAATGCGTTCCCTCGTCCGATGTCGAGCCTAGGCTCTGATACCAACTGTTACGCGGCGCCTTCCTGAGATTCCTTGGAAGGGCGACGTAAGGCTAAGCAACTGATGTCAGTGCAGTTGCTGTCCGCCAACTGAGGTCCCCTCCGTACGCTAGACTAGATTGTCAGTGCCGTACGGGAAAACCAATGTCAAGAGAAATTGAGAGAACAGGAATGAGAATTGAGAATGAAAGAAAGCTTGATTGCATTAATGAAAGCTATTACAGAAAGGAAATGCGGTGTCGAGGGGGAGAGACACCAGTACAGAGAATTGTTTGCTTGCTAGAAAGTTTTGATTGTTTGGTCCCCCTTAATAATGCTTAAAAAAATAATCCAAAGCTACAAGACTAGACTTGATTAAGCTAGAGAAACATAATGAAATTACATGGAATAAAACTACTCTATATTTACAATGAAAAAGACTTAGTTTGCTATAAGGCAGAAAACAGGGCCGTTGTCGGCAGCATAGTCTTTGGCATCAGGATCTGCGCGCGCGGCATTGTCTGCGCGCGCGGCGCTGTTGGCATCTGCCTGCGGTTGGGCGCTGGCGAGGGATATCGGTGGGGCGACAGAGGCACATGCGCACTTGTCACTTGGCGCGACCAAGACCACGGGGCCGTCCGTGGCGCTAGGCATTGGAAGGCTTGCTAGGACGCCACGGGGCGCGCCCAAGGGGTCATGGGGCACGGCTGGAAAACCGCCCATGACATAACACATGTGGTTGGCCGAAAATAATTACATATTATAACATGCCCGCATTTCCTTATGTTTTGAAGAGGAAAGAAAATCTATCTCTCTGTCTTTCTCCAAAATTATCTGAACGGATCGATCCTCCCATCTCTTTTGTTAAATATATATATATATATATATATATATATATATATATATATATATATATATAGCTATTATTTTGAAAGGAGGTTATACAACATTTTCTCGTAAAGATACTGTGTTTCTTTAAGGGCCCTTCACTCTATCATGGTCATCTCATTTGTAGAAACGTGCACAAATTATTTTTCACATGATTAATAGGAAAGTAAAGAAAGTTGATCATGAAGCTGTTAGAGCTGATAGCATTTGTTTGAACTTTTTTCTTTTCAAAAGTTAAGCTTGCAAAATCAGGTTTTGAGGATTTGAAAATAGCATTTGTGTGGCATGCTTTGCAAAGATAATTTACTTTTTTTCTCCTCCAAACTCGGTAAATCTTAAAAACACCTCAAAAGATATGAAAATATGAGTTTGAAAATCTTTAAGTTTTTTTTTTTGGCAAAAAAGAAACTGAAAAATTGAATTTGCAAACTAACGGCATGGATTTTGCGAAACTTATGATGTGATTTGTATTGGAGACTTTTGGCCATTAACTGATTCTTGGTGACCAAAACACGTAGTAATACTTTATAGGAGAGAGAGGAAAAAGTTGAATGATGATAGCAATTGTTAACAATACTATTGAATCATAAACTTTCTTTTGAAGAAAAAAGATGAAATCTTATGACTATTTTAGAGATTTTCATAGCTTTTAAAACTATTCCACCCAAGTGTTCTAGGTTCCTTCATATTTTTTTTTTGTTAACAAGGAACTCGAATGCCGCAACACTTTGGGTGCACAAACATTTCTGTATAATAGCTCGCAAATCACATTAAATTATAAACCGTATTAGGCAAAGTCGGTGAGATGGGCTCCACTGAAAAGGTATGCAGGTGGGTTTCTATTCATACTTATTATTAATATATTTTTTTCACCATACTTATTGTTAATACCAATTCGTGGAGAAACTGAGACTGAAGGGATTACTCCTAAAAAAGGAGAGCCACGATTTTCCAATAAAGGGATAAGAAAGGAGTCGGGCTCGGGCCTAACTCCCCAAAAGAAGAAAAAATGGAAAATAAAGGAGTGGACGTGTATCACACGACATACTTGAATTGTGCCTTCTAATTGACTTGCGTTCCTTTCTGCTTTATTTCTACTGATGAAAATTTTGAAATCGTGACTTATATACATTATACACTACAACCTATGGATTAATAATGAACTTTTCTCTAGCAGTCTAGCACTAATGTCCAATATAGTAACATATTGCTTGCAGCTCCTTTATATGCAAGGAAAAAGGAAAAAATGTGATTACCCAAAAGGTTATCACTTGTTTTAGAAATAAATTCTGTGTTTCGAGGCCTTAAAAAAAACTCTTTCTGTTTCACCTCGATTTGCATGCGCAGTCCGGGGTCGTATCCGGAAAGCCATTATGTAAAAATCTGTGAAAAATGATAAATTTTGCTTTTAAAATGAATTTGAGTTGACTTCGGTCAACATTTTAGGTAAACGGACCCGGACCCGTGATTCGACGGTCTCGGAGGTTTCGTCGGAAAATATGGGACTTGGGCGTATGCCCGGAATCGAATTCCGAGGTCCCAAGACCGAGAAATGAATTTTTAAAGAAAATTATTTTCTGGAATATATATGAGTTTTTGGAAATGAAATATGTTTGAATTTGATGGTATCAGGCCCATATTTTGGTTCCGGAGCCTGGTACAGGTCTTATATGTGATTTAAGTTGAGCCTGTAAAATTTGGTAAGAAACGGAGGTCATATGACGTGATTCGGAACCTTAGTTGTAAAATTTGAAACTTTGAAAGTTCTTGAGATTTTCTTTGATTTTGATGCTAAATTCATAGATGTTGATGATATTTTGATGATTTGATTGCACAAGCAAGTCCGTATGATGTTTTAGGTTAGCGTGCATGTTTGGTTTGGAGCCCCGAGGGCTCGGGTGAGTTTTGGATAAGCCACGGAGTGGAATTTGGACTTAGGAATTGCTAGTATGTTGCAGGTCTGCTGCGAAGCCTGGCTCGCAAATACGAAGCCTGGCTCGCAAATGCGAGCCCGCAAATGCGAAGTTTTATCCGAAATGCGAAGATGACATGGGCTGCAGTGGGTCGTAAATGCAACGTATTCGTCGCAAATGCGATATCGCAAATGCGAATGGTCCATCGCAAATGCGAAGTGGACCGGATTTCTTTCAGTGTCGCAAATGCAACAAAACCTTCACATTTGCGAAGTTACCAGATTCTGAAGGGTTCGCAATTGCGACATCTGCGACCTGTAAATTCATAACTTAGCCGAAAATCTTTAATTTTCAAACTCTTTCAAAACATAAACTCTCTTGGGCGATTTTTCAAAGAAAAGTTCTTCTTCAAATCGATTGTAAGTCACTTCTAACTCGTTTTCTTCAATCTTTAACTTCTTTTCACATGATTTCAACTCAAAATCAAGAGTTTTTATAGGAAAAATTGGGTATTTTGGGTAGAACCTAGGTTTTTGAAATTTTGGGGATTTGGACCTCGATTTGAGGTCCGATTTCAAAACAAATTATATATTTGGGTTCGTGTGTGAATGGGTAATTGGGTTTTGGTTCGAACCTCGGGTTTTGATCATGTGGTCCCGAGATCAATTTTTGACTTTTTGGGAAAAACTTTAGAAAATATATTTTCATGCGTTGGAATTGATTCATTTAGCATTTATTGATATAGTTAATATTTTGAACCCTAGCTTCGAGTTGAGGCGATTTTGAGAGGGAATTTTCATGCGAAATCATTGGTAAATATCTTTAATCAATTTTCAACTATATTTCATGATTTTATACAAGATGTAACATCAAATTCATGGGAAGAAGAGGACTTGGATAAAACCACGTTCATCACCCAAGAGGAACATATTGTTATAGGGTCATACCGTTTGGATTGAAGAATGCAGGGGCCACCTATCAGAGGTTGGTCATAAAAATGTTCAAAGATCAACTCGCCAAGACCATGGAGGTATATATCAATGACATGCTAGTTAAATTTGTAAGGGCAGGAGATCACATCGACCACTTGAAGGAAGCCTTCAACATACTGAGGTAGTATGAGAAGAAATTAAACCCTGAGAAGTTTGGCATAGCCTCGGAAAGTTTTTGGGTTTCTTAGTATCATAGGGGGGAGTTGAGGTCAACCCTGATCAAATCAAGGCTATCGATAGGATACCATAGCAGCTGACTACTAAGAAATAAGTCTAAAGATTGACTACTCAAGAAGGATAACGACCTCAAGTGGACGTCTGAATGCGTGCAAGCATTGCAAAAACTGAAGGCGTATCTATCATTGTTGCCTCTACTCTCGAAGCCTGAACCAGGGGAACACCTCCTCATCTACCTCACCGTCTCCTAAGTAGTAGTGAGTATGGTCCTGGTTTGAGAAAGAAAATGTATACAATCTCTTATTTTTTACATCAGTAAAATACTTGTCAATGCTAAGATGAGGTACCCACGCCTCGAGAAATTAGCCCTAGCATTGGTCGTAGCTTCATGAAAGCTTAGACCCTATTTTCAGTACCACCCAATCTTGGTCGTCACTACTTTCCCTTTAAAAAGCATTTTACATAAACCTAAACTGTCGGGGAGGCCGACCAAATGGGCCATCAAGCTAAGTGATCACGCTATCACATATCAGCCTCGAACAACAATAAAGTCACAAGTGCTCACCTAGAAGGAAGCTGCTCAGGCTTTTCTTCAAACAAAAGACCTCTGAGTTTTGTACACCGACGATGCATCTAACGCTTCCAGATCCAGACTGGGACTTATACTCAAGGTCCCTACCAATGAAATAATTTGTTAGTCCATAAGATGCCTAGATATGACTAACAAGGAGGCCGAGTACGAGGCTATAATCATATGATTGCGACCAGACCTCAATTATGGAGCGAAGCGGCTGAAACTCTATTGTGATTCTTAGCTCGTGATCAACAACATTACAGGGACTTAGCAAATCAAAGAACAAAGGTTGAAAAAGTATCAAACCGAGATCTGTAAGTTGCTGCCCAATTTCGATGAATGCCAGCTCGATCAAATCCTGTGAGCTCAGAACATCGAAGCAGATGGCCTCACCAAATTGGCCGAAGCCACCAGAAGCATCACGACCGGGGATAAAAGTGTAGCCCACCTTCTTAACTAGTCACCGGACCAAATCAAGGTAAAATATGTAAGTTTAACTTATGACTGGCGCAATTGTATTACCTACTTGCAGGACGAAACCCTCCCGAATGATAAAAGGGAAACTAAAAAGCTAAGAATGCAAGTAGCTAGATACAACCTCATTCATAACGACTTGTACAAGAGAACATATGGCGGTCCTTTAGCGAAGTGTTTGGGTCTTAACCAAACCCAACATGTACTCGAGGAAGTCCATAAAGGCCACTACGACGCTCTTTCTGGTAATCGAACACTCGTTAGGTTCCTCATACAAGGTCGGGTACTACTGGCCCTCCATGAAAAAGACACCATAGAATTTACGAATAAGTGCATACAATGTTAGAAATATGCCCCGATAATTCACCAAACGGGCGAACACCTTCATTCGGTCACCTCTCTATGGCCATTTATCAAGTGGAGAATGGACATCGTAGGCCCGCTCCATCCACGACGAGGTAATATATGATTTCTTATAATTTTAACTGAGTATTTCTCTAAATTGGTAGAAGTAGGAGCGTTCGCTCAAGTATGCGAACAAGAGTCAATCACCTTCATATGGAAAAACATCATCTACCGATACAGCCTACCCAAGGAGATAAGTTACGACAATGGCCCCCAAATCACGGGAAAGAAAACCACTGAATTCTTCAAGAAATGGAACATTAAAAGGATACTTTCAACTCTTTATCACCTGACAGACAATCGGCAAACATAATTGTCACGACCCAAACCGATGGGCCGCGACGGGCACACGGTACCTTACTCAACCGAGTACCAATATAACGTATCTTTTTATGTCATGCTATCATAGATAACTGAGCCGGAAGGCTGCCGTGAGGTAAGTAGAATACAACATGTGATATCAATTTATACATAAGACATACAGGTCTATAAGATCAATATAACCACTCGTATACTAAACATAGATCGACAAGGCCATACAATCTTTTACGTACATGACATCTGTCTACAAGCCTCTAAGAGTACACACTAACATAAAGGTCGGGAAAGAGTCCCGCCATACCAAACAATACACATCTAAATAATACTAACCAAACAAGCAACTCTGAAGCAAATGGAGCCCACCAACGTCTTTTGCTGAGCTGATAGCGTACCTGGAGGGCTCTCGAGCTGTCTATCAGGACATGCGGGCATGAAATGCAGCGTCCCCAGGCAAAAGGGATGTCAGTACGAGTAATATACCGAGTATGTAAGGTACGTAAATAAGTACATAACAGACATGGAAGAAATATAGAGTAAATAACTCAACCTGTAAGTCTGGATAACTCTGTAAATCGCAAAATAATTATAGTGTCATGCATATGCGTATGAATGTCATGTCGTGCATAGGTATATGTTTCATAACATCATCAGGCCTATGAGGGTATCCTATCATATCATCTCGGCCACTATGGACAAAATCATCAACGTAAACCAGCTGATCAAGTGGTAGTGCGTATATAATGCCGTCATGGGCCAATGTGTAATGACCCGATCGGTCGTTTTGAGATCTAGCATGCTGTTCAGCGGTTTGAGGCCATGAGCAGCTTCACTTCAGGTATTATGACTTGTACGCATGGTCGGAATTGAATTTCGGAAAGTTCAAAGTTGATTTGGAAATAGAATTCTCATTTCGGAAGCTTTAAGTTTAAAGAATTAACTAAGATTGGATTTTAGAGTAAACAACCTCAGAATCGGGATCTGAAGGTTCGTATGATGATTTCGAAGTTAGGCGTATGCCCAAATCAGATTTTGGATGACCCGGGAGCGTTTTGGTGCCTATTGTGGAAGTTAGCATTTTGGAAGAAATTTCATAAGTTTGGGTTGAAGTGCATTTTAGTGTTATCGATGTCCGTTTGGGATTCCAAGTCTGGGAGTAGCTCCGTATGGTAATTCTGGTGTTGGGAGCGCGATTGGAAGTGAATTCGGAGGTTCGTGGATCATTTTAGGGTAAAGATAGAAAATTGAAGGCTTTTAAGAAGTTTGACCAGAAGTGGACTTTTTGATATCGGGGTTGGAATCCAATTCCGAGAGTTGGAGTAGGTCCGTAATGTCGAATCTGACTTGTGTGCAAAATTTGAGGTCAATCAGACGTGATTCGATACGTTTCGGAATCGAATGAAGAAGTTTGAAACTCTAAAGTTCAATAAGCTTAAATTGGAGGTCGATTCATGATTTTTGCGTTGTTTGATATGATTTAAGGCCGCGAGCAAGTCCGTCATATGTTTTGGGATTGGTTGGTGTGATTGGACGGGGTCCCGAGGGGCCTCAGGTGGATTTTGGATGGTCAACGGATCGAAAATGGGATTTTTGAAAAGGCTAAAATTGCTGGTTGCTGGTGTAACCGCACCTGCAAGACTAGGGCCACAGGTGCGGAGCCGTAGAAGCGGTCCTATGGTTGCAAATGCGAAATTGGTGGGGGAGATTTGGGATCGCAGATGCGGTCATTTTGCCTCAGATGCGAGACCACATCTGCGGAGGAGAGGACGCAAAAGCAGAATAGGCTGGGAGCCCTGGACCGCAGAAGCAGCGTTTGGTCCGCACCTGTGGAATCGCAGAAGCGGTCAAGAGACCGCATGTGCGGAAAGGCTGGAGGCAGTGAGTTGTTTCAAAGTCGAGATTTGGCCATTTTCTTTCATCTTTCTCTTGGCTTGGGCGATTCTTGGAGGGTTTCAAGAGGGGGTTTTCATCATCAACAACAAGGTAAGCTATCCCCACCTATCTTGAGTTAAATACATTGATTATGTACGGACTTAAACATGATATTTGTAGAAATTTAGGGTTTTGGTGGAAAGACCTAGGAATTTATATTCTTGGAATTTGACCGCTATTTTGGGTATGAAATTAGGAGAAAATCATATATTTGAGTTCGTGAGTTCATGGGTAAACTTCATCTTCGAAAAATTTCGGAATCCGGGCATGTGGGCCAAGGGCAATTTTGTCAACTTTTTGATCGGGGGTTAGGAATTGTTATAAATTGGATTGTAATGAGTAATTGAACAGATACTAATGGATTTGCATAATTATTGGCTAGTTTTGGAGCATTGTGCATCGATTCGAGTCTTCGGAGGAGCGTGGAATGCCGGTTATGGATCTTCTGAGCGAGGTGAGTCTCCTTTCTATCCTTATAAGAGGGAATTGTCCCCATAGGGTAAATAATTGTGGGGGCTACGTATGCACGAGGTGATGAGAGTCCGTGCGTAGCTACTATTATATTTAAGTCCGGGTAGTCTAGGACCCAAAACCATGCTATACTTGAATTATTTGTAATCTTATTGACAGTTTAAATTGCTTAAATCACATCGAATTAGTACATGAATTTCTAAAAAAAAGATTTAAACTTCATTTTCTTAAATTGTTAAAAGAGAATTGGTTTTCTTTGGATAATTGTTTTCTGATAACTTCTTGACTGACTGTCTGTGTGTGTTTAAATTCTGGAACGGGTTGAACACCTCGGTAAATTAAATAGATGCATCTATGGTTCGCACCATTCGACCCTCTGGCAATGCACAGTTTAAATATTGTTGGATCGGGTCGTACGACCTCGGCATGATTTGCGCATGCTTGTATTGCTTGCCTTGAAACTTATTGAAGTTGTTATTGCCTCTTCCCGGCTTGATAATATTTGTATAAATGATGAAAAAGGAAATTTTGGGAACTTCACATAAAAGAAAGAATTGTTTACATGTTTCACTCTATTGAATTACAATCCTGTTTATATAAATCCTCGATTCATTATATTACGGACATATCATTACTGGACCACTAGTAAGTGTCGAAGTCGACCTCTCGTCTCTACTTCTTCGAGATTAGGCGGGATACTCATTGGGTACACGCAGTTTTCGTACTCATATTACACTTGCTGTGCATTTTTGTTGCACAAGCACATGCATCACTAGTGGCCTGGCGGCATAGCAGCATGGTTGATGCAGAGACTTAGGTGAGATGCACTTCTCGAGATGACCTGCAACCAGCAGAGTCTCTTCCAAATTATTGTATTTATTTTCTGTCCAATTTGTATTCTGGACGGTTGTGGTATTGTATTGCTTCCTAGAAATAGCTCATGCACTTGTGACACCGGGTTCTGGGATAGTTATAGGATATTTTGCATTGACTTCTTGACATGTATATTTAATTTGAACTGAGTATCTTTCACTAGTAAAAATTGAAGAAAAAAATCAGAGTTTTTCACAATTGTTTAAATGAGAATTTAATTAAGTATTTATGGTTGGCTTGCCTGACAGCAGTGTCTGGCGCCATCACGATCCTTAGTATATTTTGGATCGTGACAACATGGTATCATCGCACTAGGTTCCCTTAGGTCTCACGAGTTATGAGCAAGTCTAGTAGAGTCTCGCGGATCGGTACGGAGACGTCTGTACTTATCTTCGGGAGGCTATAGGGCTGTTAGGAGTACTTCCCTTCTTGATTCCTCATCGTGCGATTTGATTCCTTTGAGGCTTATTCCTTTGTTTCTTTCCTACTCAATTTTATGCGACGCAAAGCGTTTGTTATAAATCGAGAATTGAAGAATTGTAATGGTACTACATATGTGGTGCGGGATGTTCCTCCTGGTATAGTTGGTTGGGCTATTATCGTCGCCTTGTGGAAGGATTTTTCTATCGTTTCGGCTCGGTAGTTGTGCTTCTAAGAGCTTGGAGGATATGCACAAGTTGCTATGATGCTCACGATTGGTTATCGCACAGTGTTGACTTGATGGTAGGGTACTTGCCTATGTATCGGGGCGGTGAATGATTTGAAGGGAAGTCTATCCAGTGCACGATTTAGAGATCTGATATTTTATTTCCAGCGAAGGAAAAGCAATTGGCCTATGAATGTCCAGATTTGGGTAGAGGAAGTAACAAGACTTGGTATTTTCGAGCGTGGTGGAATTTTCATCTACGATGTAGTGTCTTTGTCCTCGATTGTATGTGTTAAGTTTGCCAGTGTTATGGTCTTCCGCGATTCGCCTTTGGGGTAAGATATTGTAAAATAATATTGGAGAAATGGCTATCAGAGATCGCGGGGTGCGGTGATTCAGGATTGAATCGATGTTTCTAATGTTGACGGCTTGGGAAAGATGATCTTCGGAGAGGTTTAAAGTTAGTAGCGATTTGTGGGTTCAAGTGCTACGAAGATAGATTTTATTTAAGGCAAAAACATAGCAGCAAAGGATAAGGAAGGACATGTGGGAAGTGTCAGGCGGTGGTTAAAATTTCTAGAAGGCCAGGTATGAGAAGCAAAGGTCGAGTAGCCGATTAAAGGGGTGAGTTCCGCCAAAGTGGGAGAGTGGCGGAGTTGCATATGGGCTTTGTGGTAGGATGACTACGTACCTTAAGGAGAGTTTGGAATGATTTGGGAATTTTAGTAATTGGTGATTGGGGTCTACGGATTTAATTTGAAGTATGGGCTATTATGCGGCAGGAGATTTGATATAACGAAAATGAGCTACTTGAAATGAAGAAAGATACAACATAACTTTGAATTGGAAGGATGTTGCCGCACATTTAATTGATGTCCACGAGGGGGTGGATGGACTTGTGCAGCTAGAGGGTGAGCTCGAACTCGAACTCGGGATGGGTTATTGATGTCGTAGTGATTATACCCTGTGCAGCAGCGTTGGAAGATGTCAGCACGTAAATTCCATAGGTGGGTTATCTCCAGTGAACAGATTGGCGGTCGTATGGTTGGCGAAGCTTCTGCGAAGAATTCTATTGGTTATACAACAAAGAGATCAGTCGTGCGAATGTGGTTGATGATTCAGAGTATAAAAAGGGGGTTCTACAGAAAGATTCCGAGAATTTTGGCGATTGATTGCACAAGGTTATGTCAATAAGAGATAAAGAATCCTGGTGAATTCCAGAGTTGTGTAATGGTGGCTTCAAGCTAAGTGGGAGAGTCCCACCGCCTATGATGGGTTGAATGGTTAACTACTTGCGAGGTTTCTGGTTAGTAGCATATTGATAGGTTATTTCAGCTACGGGAAGAGAACATAAGTAGTAATTTGAGCAAAGGGATTGTTAAAGGTGTGCTATGGTTGGCCTTATTGGCTCATTTTCAGACTTGGGGAAGGATTCAGGATTTATGCCTTGTATATATGCGGGTTTCAAGGGAAGTGATTCTGCCGGATGCTTCATCGAGAGGGTATTCATGTGCTAGAAGATTCATGGAGTTGATTATATTCGGGGCCAAGTCAGAGCGGATGGCTCTCAACAATGGTCCTAGTGTATTCAAAGAGGCAAAGTTTGGTGCCTAATGATTTCGAGCCTATAGGTACAGTTAAGAATCACGCTTTTATAGCAGCTTATGAGAAGAGGCCCAGAATATTCTATGATGTTTTGACTCGTGGTGTAGCATTTGGGAAATATGAAATGGTTAGTGGGATTTGAGACAACATGGTCACGTGATTCAAGGTCACTCGGGATGAGTGCGAATGGAGTGTGTTATGTGTTGAATTGAGTTATTATTATTTCTAAGGCAATCAAGGATAAATTGGAAGAAGATAGATTGGTTAGCCATAGTTGAGTTGGCATATTGGTGGTAGTGATCAATTCCTTCAGCGTGATCAAGTTATGCAAGTAATTTATGACGGTACGTGTGAGGCTTATCGGCCGCCGTAATTGATGTTATTCCGAAGTATTCTATTATTATGGCCTGTTATGTGTAGGCTAATCCCGGAAGGGCTATGGTGGCTTAGACCACTACTTAGAGATTTGCATATTCTATGGTTATGAGAATTTACTTGTGTGTTGCTATGGTTCTCCTGTAGTGAGTTAAGTGAAAAGTTTTTATATGATGAAGTGTTAATTTATTAGTGGTTCCGAAGTTATGATGAAAAATGTGTTCTATCATATATTGGCATGTTCAGTGCAGTGAGTGGTATGGAATTTGAAATGAGGATCAAGGTTGCAGTTCGGTGTTGACAAGGATGTCACGAGCTCAGAAGAGAAGAAAAGGAGTTTCGATGTTTAAGGTAAGTTGGTATTGTCTTCAGCGTCACCTGAAATTGGTGTGTTGTGAAAAAGGCTTTGCATTCTGGTTAAGGATTCTTGATCGCTTTTTAGCGTTAGTGCGGCTGGTGGTTTGGATGCACAGACCTATTATCTATTATGGAAGGTTGTGGGAGCGTGCCCTATGGGAAGGTTGTATAAGTGAGGCATGTAGTCACTTGATTGGTTGAAGAGTTAAACCAAGTATGAAGATTGCGGTGTGTCGTTAATTGAGAATTTATGCCTGGAGGTCACTCGATTATTTGGGTTGTGGACTGTGGAGGATTACTCCGGTCATAGTGGTTATTCTCGTGTATTATGAGAAAAAGGGAGTTATTATGGACCTTTGAAAGGTTATTAGCTTAGTTCAGTGTGATCAGAATCAGCTTGAGGTTTGTGGATGGATCTAAATGTGAATGGGCTCTATATCAGGCCAGATGTGTTTATTTCAACCATGTGCTCCTTACGGAGGAGTAGCCGGGGGTGTTATTTTGTAGTTAGCTATCTCATGTAATGATATATTGTGCCGTGCGAGTTGTGAGATGACTTGGTGAATTTCTTATGTGTTGAGGTTCCGTGTAGAGATGATATTATATGAGAAGAATGGCTCGTGAGATTCAGATCATATATAGCACATCAGTTGCGCTTGAGTTCATAGCTTGTAGCACTATATGTCTCCCCAAGGATGGTATTATGCACTTAGCGTGCTTGTGACCGATATTTGGTATTTTATTGTAATGAGCAATCTAGCTCGGTGTGTAACTCCTTTGTGAATTTTATGTGTGGATCGGGTGGCACGCCTCCATGGGTATGTTGTTTGGAACGGGTTGCGTGCCGCAACAGTGTGATATTGAGTACAGTTCCCTATATCTGTTTTTAAGTGTTTCGTTTCCTATTTTTCTGAGGAAAACTCATATTAGCTGTGTGCCCGCGTCGCATGTATGATTCGCGAGCGGGGTGTTTGTTCAATTTTGTTGACCGCGTCGCATGTATGATTCGCGAGCGGGGTAGCTGGATTTCCTTATCAGAGTTTGTTTCCTTTATGTATCATGTTCGAATGGTAGCCTATTGGCACATTGGGATAGCATATGAGACTTTTTGATCATGTCTATAAGCACGTGATTTTTGCTTCACGGACAATCACTCCAAAAGAGAACAAAAATAGTGACAAATGGCCTCGCTGTACAATTTGTCGTTTTTCCGTGACATGTGTTGTTAGTCATTTGTGGGTCTGTCCATTTTGCATTTAATCTTACCGATCAAAATACAAAGTATGTATGTCATGGTAATTAAACCATAATTCGGTCATTTAAAAAAAAAAGAAAATTCACAAAAAATATGTGTGCATCTTTTATTTCAGGTTGTGATTTAACCATGTAGAATTCTCTAGTATGTGTATAAATAATTGTGTTAAGTATTGATTAGTTGGATGTGGCAAGCTCATTTTAATTTAATTGTATTTTTAAAAAATTTGGAAAACAAAAGAAAATAATGCAAATGGTGTAGTAAATCGGACTTGGGCCTATTTTTGAATTGAGGCCCAAGTTCAGCCCACATCAGCCACGTCCAAGGACCCGGTCCAGACCAGGCCTGCCCAGGCACCTCCCGAAACGACGCCGCATCAGGCGTCTGATCTGAGCCGTTCAACCACACCCATCCAACGGCCCACATCCGCACCCGTAACCCGACCTGTTTAGCCGGTCCAACCCAACCCCTCACTTAAATCCAAACGACCCCGTTTTAATGCCAAACGACCTCGTCTCACCCCTCACCAACAGATCCAAGCCGTTGAGATCATCTGATCTAACGGCCCGAATCCAATCCTCTACTTTGTATATAAACCTTCCCTCACACCCCACGCCCCCTATCCGAACCCCCCTTCACTCATCGTCTTCACCAAACACTGAAACCCCCCAAACCCTAACAGCCGCCCTGATTTCCCTTTCACCAAAACCCGGCGGCATGAACGCCGATGACCACCTCCGAAACACCCTAGGACCACCTCACTCTCCTGAACATGGATCTGTTACCCCTAGCCTCGAATCACCTTCCTTCGTCTCGAATCTTCATTTGAAGATTCGAGTCAAGCTCTGACTTACCCCGATTTACCCCAACTTCGCACCAGGCAGCCCCCGAACCTCCCTCGTGACCAAACCATGTTTGGTTTGGTCCGAATATGACCAGGGACACACGAATCCCAGATCTGCTGTTCTGAACCCTAGGGTTCCTCGTGCCTGTTCCGTGCCTATTCCGTGTCTGTTCCGTGCCTGTTTAAACCAAGAGTTTATGGTCTAATGGACCTTAATCGAAGTGTTTTGCGGGTTCCTCGTGCTTGTTCCGTGCCTGTTTAAACCAAGAGTTTATGGTCTAATGGACCTTAATCGAAATGTTTCTCATTTGAGAAACACTTCTATTAAAGTCCGTTAAACCTTGAGAAGGGTCTGTTCAAACAAGTTTGATTTTTCTGATTTTTCTTTCAAAGATTTTAAGGTAAGTTTGTCTTCTCTTCTTTATTCCAGTTCGTGTGTTTGTTAAAGGTCTATTCGTATGGCCAAACATCTTGTTCGAATTGTGTTTTGAATTTTTACCAACTGTTTTCTCACACCTTGCCTGGACCTCTGTATTTGATCAACTCATTCACTGATAATGCGTGTGTATGTGAACTGCATAACTTACTGAATTGAAACTGTTTGAGTAATCAATCCCCAAGTTAACCTCTGTATTGACATGTGCAATCTGACCCCTTGCTGATACTGTTTGATTCTAATCCTTGGCTTTGATTGCGTATGTTGTAATTAGTATAGTTGATTCATGTCGTCAAATAGTTTTAGCTGTTTGAATGGTAACAACTTGATTTGTCTTGCTGAACATTGCTTGAATCAAAATTGAAGATCGACTATAGCTACTTACAATTGATGTATTTGAATCAGAAATATAAAGGGATTGTTTCTGTTTAGTTGTAGTTGGAATTGGAGGGCATGTGCACTTGTGCACAACATGTGCATAAAGCCCTTTTGGATTAAAATAGTTTGACAGCACATGCTGTCAGATTATATTCTTGCTGCCCATACTTTGGTTAAATAAATAAGAGGTTAGGACACTTTAACAACAAATATAGAGAGGGGCTGTCAGGGATCTCATGGGAGTTTCGTTATTTAAAATAACTGAGTGGAAAAACAACAGGGAGGGGGAATTTTGAGTTGTCAGACAGCCTGTAAAGTGCTGAATTCAGGTTATAAAAGAGGAAGACTTTCCATTTAGAAAGGGGATCGGAATTCTTTTTTGGGAGCTTGAAAAGAGAAGGTTTTTCTTAAAAAAAAAACTGAAAGAAAGAAACATAAATTCTAAGAATATTGTAACCAAACACTATCTGAAAACTACAGAAGAGTTCACATTGGTCAAGTTGTCTTGGTCAAGTTCTGTTGTTTGCCCTGATTGAGCTGCTTGTGATTGTTGAACTGTTGGGGTTGCTGCATTGAATACTCTGTTATTTCTGTTGGTTCACTACTCTTTCCTGGGATTATTTGTCTGTTGCTCGACCAACGTGTGAACTTCATCTTTGTGGCTGTTTGGTTGTTGCTGTGTTGGGCTGAATTATCTGCTGTTGCTGTTTTTGCTGTGTACTACTCAGCTGATCATTTTCCTTCTTCTTTTGTTCTTCTATACCAGGTACACAACTAATACTGTCAATGTAATCTGAAGTTGAGTATGAATACAAAGAAAAAGGGTTGAAGATCGTTTATTTTATGTATAGCCTGTACACTGAATGATCTGGGATGTATGATAGCTTGTATTTTGTTCGGATACTGGGTTAACTTTAACACATAGCAACTGTAAATGTAGGGTAATTTGACATCCAATTGTATATGCAGGCTGGTAGATAAAAGCATGCCCAATGCAGTAGGTTGTATCTTAGATTTAGTTTAATAGTGTAGTATAATTCTGTAATGTATGCCAAGCATGAAAACAGTACACTACTAGTTAAGTTCTTTCCTTTCCGATAAATTGCCTCATATAACTGGTAAACCATGCTTTAAGACAAAGAACACAGAGCTTGCAATCTCAACCTCATAAAGGTCGAGCCTAGGTCAAAACAGACCAAGCAGGCCCGCATCGAACAAACAGCGGCCCAGGTCTGGCCCATCCCGCATGAGCTGGATTTGGGCCCGTAATGTTCAATCAGCTGTCCGTGTGCGTAGTGACGTTTACTTATTCTGTAAAAGCATTTTGAATCCTGCTATAAATAAACCTACTGGCATGTAATTAACTAAGACTATTTCTGTTTTCTATTAGTAGAGACAAACGCGACAAGAAATGTAGTTGCTATAGGATATCCTTTTAAAATAAGGACGAGACGAGCCTCGACAAACAAAAAATGTACAAAGCTGCGGGGCCCTCTAAATGTATGTATATATTAAAGTGTTTAGAACTCGGGATGTGCCGTTTAACGGATTTTTACGACCTTCCCCAAAATAACAACATGCTAGTTGCTTTAGGCGCGCCTTTAACAATTTATTTTCCTTAATTCGGGTGCACATTTATGTGACCCAAATCCAAATCTCAACCGAGTCGAGATATATCGATAACTACGGGTGCATTGATGTAACGTGGTTCGAGATATGTTTTCACGACGTTGCAATTCTCGTAAAATAACAGTAAATGACAAAAGCGGTTTAAAAGTTAAATTTTGCACATAAGTTCACACTTGTATAAAATCAGATAATCAAGCCGAATATAACAGTTGAGCGACCGTGCTAGAACCACGGAACTCGGGAATGCCTAACACCTTCTCCCGGGTTAACAGAATTCCTTATCCGGATTTTTGGTACGCAGACTGTAATATAGAGTCATTCTTTTCCTCGATTCGGGATTAAAATCGGTGACTTGGGACACCCTAAATCTCCCAGGTGGCGACTCTGAAATAAATAAACCAATCCCGTTTCGATTGTCCTTTAATTGGAAAAACTCCCTTGCACCCTCGCGGGTGCGGAAAAAGGAGGTGTGACAGCTCTGGCGACTCTGCTGGGGATTCTTGTGTTAAACCCAGAACCACAGGTTCAGGGTTAAGAATTCGAGCTTAGAATAATTGTTATTATTTGGCTTTATTTATTATCTGATTTTACATGATATATGCTTAATGTGCTAAATGATGCTTTTACCGCTTTAATATTATCTGAATTGTGTATATAAAATTGCTGCGAAACCCTTCTTCTTTCTGAGTCTTCTAAATTTATGGTGTACACGTGCGCGTGACCCACCTTTCTGTTAAAAGTCATACCAAATAAGAAGAAGTTGGGACAAGTAACTAGGCCGGGTAGACTTTCGTGCTCCCGGTACGTTGCCCCCACTTCGGCTCAAACTGTCCGTTTGGGTAAGCCAGGTTTAGAACAATATGCCTCAGGTTTTTACCTAGAATAACTCAGCCATGTACCGGATCCCTAGTAGGAACGTCTATTTGCATCATGTACATCTGACCTTGGAGACTCAACATAGGGGTTGGGTCTGTCTAGGACAGGTGAACCCGAAATAAAAAGACCATCCTGATGCATCCTACTTGCTACCTGTGCATTCATTTGCCTCGAACATGATTGTTGACCAGCTTAAACGCAATTATGGTAAGAACCAAGGAATAAAATGGGTTGTTTGTTTCAGAAAAAAAAAAATCCAAAAAATAATTTTAAATTTTGAAATAAAGGTATTCAATCTTGAAAGGTATTTAATCTTGAAAATAGTTTGAAAAATTCCCAAAATAGTTTTAAATCTTGAAAATAGTTTTAACTGAAAATGATTTTTTAGTGTGTATTTTCAAAATGAGTCTTGACTTTATTAAATCAAATTTCAGATACAAAATGAGCACCACACAAAACCTCCCATCGACGAATACAGAAGAGTTTCTATTTCAGCTTCAAATGTGGTGGTGTGAATTAGGCGCAGATGGTCAAAAATGGGTCGTCAAGCATTTGGGAAATCTCACGGATATTATGAAAGTTAAACCCCATGATGATCTGATTGCGGCATTAGTAACTTTTTGGGACCCTGTTCACAATGTCTTTCGTTTCTCTGACTTCGAGCTCACTCCTACATTAGAGGAGATAACTGGATATGCTGGTTTTGACGGAAGTTTAAGGAATCAAAGCCTGATATTCACAAAAGCTCCCTCGGTACATCGATTCTTCGGTCTTCTGAACATCAGCAGTCAAATCAGGAAAAGCAATGTCATCAATGGATGTTGTTCTTTCAACTTTTTGTATTCAAGGTTCGGAAAGTCAGATGGGTTCGAAATTCATGAGAAAGGCCTTACTAACAAGCAAGACAAAGACGCATTGGCAGGTTCACCGTCGCTTCGCCTTCATGGTGGCTTTTCTAGGAATCATGGTCTTCCCAAACAAAGAGCGAACAATCGATATTCGCACCGCAAAAGTTGTGCAAATCCTCACCACCAAAGAAAACCACACCCTTGTCCCCATCATTCTCTCAGACATTTATCGGGCTTTGACTTTATGTAAAGCAGGAGCGAAAGTCTTCGAAGGATGCAAAATTTTGTTGCAAATGTGGGTGATGGAACATCTCCAACAACAGCCCAAGATCATACAGTATGGGCCAAGCAACGATAATTGCATCGAGGGTTATGAGGAAAGAGTAAAAAATTATCAGGTTCCAGAAGGGATAGAAGCATGGGTATCTCATCTAAGGGCTTTAACGGCAAATCAAATTGAATGGACTTTGGGATGGCTCCCGATGAGGGAAGTGATACACATGTCAACCTCAAATAGTTATCTGCTACTATTGGGATTGAGAAGCATCCAGCCGTATGCGCCATTGAGAGTCCTAAGACAACTAGGGAGATATCAAGTAGTCCCTGATGATGAAGATTTGAGTACGCAAGAAATCGAATTACACCAGAAGCCACTATTCCTGAGGCTCTACTTCAGCAGATGTGGAATGGATGTCGATACTTGAAAAGTGATACTCAAGTCCCAGACACTACAAAGAGTGAGATAAATCCTGGATATGCAAGGTGGTTCGAGAAGCGGTCTCGCGTGGATGATGTACCAGAACCTGAGCTAAGAAGGCCAACCAAAAGACCCCATATTCAAAACTTTGATGATAAAATCCAAGAGCGGTTGATCTGTGGAGAAAAAGAAAAGGGGTACAAAGCGACTATCCGTGCCCTAAAGGAAAATCTAAGGAACCTTAGTCTGGAGAAAGATTTGCAAGCACAAGAAGCTGAAGGCGAGAAGAAGAGTCTAGCCTGTGAGAATGAAAGTCTTCATGCTCGATTTCTGAGAATGAAAAAGGCTTCTGAAACGCCAATGAGGAATCGGAAGGATCAAAAAACCATCGCCAATCTTTTTGAAAGAATGCAAGATTATGATTCCATTCTTGCTGCAAATGAAAGGGCGTTGAGCAAAGCAAAAGAAAGGATCCAACAATTAAACGAAGAAGCCAGATCTGATAAGGAACGCCAAGATAGGCAATCCGAGAAAGACAGGGCACAATTCAAGAAGGAAAAAGACCATTGGATACGATCAGAAGACCAACTTCGTGCACAACTAGAAGAGGCAAGAAGGTACAGAGAGCATCAACAAGCGGACACTGATAGAGAAAGAGCGCAGATGAGATTAGAGCAGGCCAGACTCCGAGCTCTATTAGAGTCAGCCCTAGATCGTGAAGGCCGTATCCGAGATATAGCCACCACTCGCCAGCAGCAGTTGCAGAATCAAGGCCAACATCTCCAAGATTTCAGGGCACAGATCCACGACCTGGCGGTCTACACCTCTCAAAGTTATGTAAACTGCCAAGGAATGGATTATGAAAGGTTTGCAGAGCATGCACCCACTTTTGCCCGTCATCTAGCGATGGAGTTGGAAAGGATGTATCGTACGCTGGGAGGTCATCTAGGTCAAGCCCCGCTTTGAGCAAATGATCTAATAATTTACAACACAAGTGGAAAGTGGGGCACGTTGTGAGATGTTAAGAATTGTATCTTTTTACTTCGATTTAAATGTGTGTATTTCAAGACATTTTTTTAAAGTTTTCAAATGTAATGTTTGTTCATCTTTTTATAAATGAAAATGTTAGCCTCATGGCAGAACTACGCCTGGTCTGATTCGCGCGGGGACGTGATACGTAGGCAATCCCCATAAGATTCGACCGCTTTAAAGAAAGAAAAGAAAAAAAAAACAAAAAACAAAAATAACAATAAAAAGGACAAATGAGCAAGCCGGGATGACGCATGTTGTTCGAAGCAAAGCATGTAGAAACGGTTAACTGCCTAGGAGCATTGCATCCTCTATGTGTTATGATCAAATCTGTTAAACTCTAACGCTAACAAAGTTTGTTGTTGTCTGATCCAGACAAGTTAGTTGTTAAAGAACTCTGGCAACACACTCCTATCAAACCAGATCCAAAGGACCGATAGCAACAAGCATGACTACTTCAGAGAATAGTAATGAGGAAGAGAGGCCGATGAGCCAGTTGTTAAAAGAAGCGATGGAAAAGATTGAAAGGATGGGACTAGAGATGAATGCAATGCAGCTAGCCATAGCCAAAACACAAAAGAGCCCTGAAACACTGGGACACACGCCGGAATACCCTCACTCCGGCCCTTCCACAAGCCTCCCAAATCCCCGTTATCATCAAGAAAGAAGCCCTCATGATTCCCAAGCTCCACCACCCCATCAACCTCTCCCAACACCCAGTATTCCCACTTTTGTGGGACCCACATTAGTCCCCTTGCAAAGAACGACCAGTGAGCCATTGTTTCAGGTTCACGATACACAATACTATCCCCCGGAACCTACGTTTCATGCCCCCGAGCCCCAGGTCTACAATCTGCACTTGGAGATACCGGCAAAGATTGAAAAGCCGGTTAAAGCCCCTGAACAGGATGAAGTATTGAGAAAGTTCAAAAGCCTGGAGCAGTCCTTCAGGAACTTGCACAGACTGGGTAACCAAGTCAGCGTAGCATACAAAGATCTGTGCCCTTTCCCAGACGTCCAACTCCCGGCCAGTTTCAAAATGCCTAAGTTTGATTTATATGAAGGGCACGGTGATCCCATGACACATTTGCGGGGATTCTGTAGCAAAATGAGATGGGCAGGCGGCAAGGATGAGCTGTTGATAGCTTATTTCGGCCAAAGTCTGAGCGGATCGGCGCTAGAATGGTATACCAGGCAGGATTCCAGTAGGTGGTATACTTGGGATGATCTGGCGCAAGCTTTCGCAGGTCATTTCCAGTACAATCTCGAGATAGTCCCTGACCGTCTCACATTATTAAGAACTGGGAAGAAACCCGGGGAAAGTTTTCGCGAGTTTGGGTTCCGCTGGAGAGAGCAAGCGGCCAGAGTCGATCCTCCCATGAGAGAGGGAGAGATGGTGGACTATTTCTTGCAAACATTGGATCCAACCTACTTTGGTCACTTGGTGACAACGGTTGGAAAATCTTTCAACGAGGTGGTCAAAATAGGGGTCATGATAGAAGAAGGTTTGAGGTCGGACAAGATCTTAAACTATTCGGCACTTAAGGCCACAACCCAGGCTATTCAAAGCGGCACGGGAGGTGCGCTAAGAAGAAAGAAAGAAGAGGTTGCCACGATCGAGGCAGGCAGTTGGTCCAGGGCTGGCAGGCCGCACTACAACCAACCCAGGCCTCACAGGTCAAACTACCCATACAACCCACCACAAAATTTCTATCCACCTCGAGAACCACATTGTTCCGTACACCAAGCCCAGGTATACACTCAGCCTCCGGTTCGCCCACAATGGCGCGCACCGGCTCCCCAGAACATATATGCACCACCACAAAACACCTACCCTCCACCAAGGGCATATAGAAACCCTTCAGGGGCAGGTTTCCGGGGAAATCCAGATGCTAGGAATGACAGGTTGCGGAAGCAAAGAACCTTCACCGAACTGGGAGAAACCTACACCGCTGTGTTCCACAAGCTGCGGCAATTGGGTTTGGTTAGTCCTGTCCATACTCGGGAACCAAATCCCCCGCCTCAGAATTTGGATCGTTCAATCAGTTGTGAATACTGTTCAGGGATGCTCGGGCACGATACCGAGAAGTGTTGGAAGTTAAGGCATGCCATACAGGATCTTATTGACACCAATAAGATCGAGGTCCAGACACCGGAGGCTCCTAACATCAACCAAAACCCACTGCCAGCGCACCACGAAACTCACATGATTGAGTTGGTGTGTGAGGGAGGAGAATTGAGAAAACCCTCACAAACAGTGATGATGATCCAAGCCGCCCCGAAAGAAGTCTCAACCAGTGGAGGAACGAGTGTACAGTCGCAGGGAGAAGGCGTCAAGCCGGTAGTGATATTGGGAAAGAGCCCGTCCGCCATAACAAGCAAACCCGAGCCAAGCAAGTTGGTAATACCAGGGATCCCGCCCACACCGGCGGTCGTGTTGAAAGGGGTATGTAGAGAACGGGTGACCATAAAGCCTGTGGTCCAGCTGCCGATGATTGACAGCAGGGCTGTGCCTTGGAAATATGAAAAGGCGGTGGTGATGTACAAAGGAAAACAGGTGGAAGAAGTCAGTTGTGAAGCGCAAGGGCTGACTCGATCAGGTCGATGTTTTGCTCCGGTGGAGCTAAGAAGAACCAACCCAGTTGCAACCAAGAAACCTGTGTCCGAAGAAGAGGCTGAAGAGTTCCTGAGGAAGATGAAAGTACAAGACTATTCTGTGGTCGAACAGCTGAGAAAAACACCGGCCCAGATCTCACTGTTGTCATTACTGATCCATTCTGAGGAGCATCGTCGGGCCCTGTTGAAGATATTGAACGAAGCTCATGTACCCAGTGAGATTTCTGTAAACCACCTGGAAACCATTGCCAGCAAGATTTTCGAGGTGAACAGGGTAACATTCTCAGATGATGACCTGCCGGTGGAAGGTACGGAGCATAATAAAGCTCTATACCTAGCTGTCAAATGTGAAGACTCGGTGGTAACTCGAGTATTGGTGGATAACGGCTCAAGTGCCAATATTTGTCCACTATCTACCCTGAACTAGTTAAAGATCGACCACGGAAGAATCCACAAGAACAACATCTGTGTCCGAGGGTTCGACGGAAACGGAATAGCCACTGTGGGGGATGTTGTACTTGAATTGACCAACGGTCCAGTCCTATTTACCATGGAGTTCCAGGTGTTAGACACCACAGTATCTTATAACCTGCTGTTAGGACGACCATGGATTCATGCAGCCAAAGCAGTGCCCTCCACCCTACACCAGATGGTGAAGTTCGAGTGGGAAAGACAAGAGGTCATGTTCCACGGCGAGGACACAACGGGCACCATAGGCGGAGCCATTGTACCTTTCATAGAGACCGATGATGGCAAAGATCCTGGGGTCTATCAGATTTTCGATACAGTGTCGGCCAACAAAATTTCTGAAGGAGAAATCATCCCGCACCCTAGGGTAGCTGCTGCAACAGTCATGATGGTCTCGGAAATGCTGGGTAATGGGTTTGTGCCAGGAAAGGGCCTGGGAGTCGAGCTTCAGGGGATTGTCCAGCCCGTCTCCCTGCCTAAAAATTTGGAAACTTTCGGATTGGGGTTCAAACCAACCACAACAGATAGGAAGCAAGCGCGAAAAATGAAGAAGAGGGTCTGGTTTCTGCCCAAACCGGTGCCACGTCTCTCAAGGTCCTTTGTCAGAGCCAGTGCCAAGGGGTCGCCAGTCCCAAAGATCCTAGGACCATTGATTGGTATGGATGGGGACCTGAATCAAAGTTTCGAGAGGCTATTGGCTGATGTCAGTATGGTAGAAGCTGGAGAAGGTTCCAGCAAAATAGAGATACAGTTTGTGGGGCCTGAGGCCAAAACCAACAATTGGACTGTTACTCCTCTTCCTGTCCGAGGGGAGTCTTGGTAGTAGGATTTGATTTATGTTTTGTTTGTTCTGTTTTGTTCGGATTATTCCAGGGTGTAATCCAAATTTTACTCTTGTCTTGTAAAAGTGTGAACCCTTTTATCCCGCAAGTTTAATAAAGTTCTCTCTTTTTGTCCCATTTTAATTTTTGTTTTGTTCTTTTTCTTTCTGAACAGTTCTCTTTTTACTGGTTCTAATGACATGGCATGCACAACGGATCTTCGACCTAGTCTAATAAATCAATCTGAATCTGACTCAATGATGCAAGAGGTCGTTTGTGACGATGAATCTCAATGTGACGAAGGTGAAGCCTTCGAAGAGATAAACCGAGAACTGTGCCAATTTGAGGAAAAACCCAAACCCAACCTAAATGATACTGAGGCTTTGAATCTAGGAGACGCTAATAACGTCCAAGAAACCAAAATCAGCACCCACATTGAGCCGAATGTCAGGGAAGAATTGGTCAAAACCCTCATGGAATTCAAAGATGTTTTTGCATGGTCGTATGACGATATGCCTGGATTAAGCACCAATTTAGTGGTTCACAAATTGCCCACTGACCCGGCATACCCTCCGGTCAAGCAAAAGCTAAGGAAGTTTAAAACATAAATGAGTGTAAAGATCAAAGAAGAGGTGATTAAGCAGTTGTAGGCGAAGGTCATTCGGGTCACTCGATATCCTGAGTGGTTGGACAATGTGGTACCAGTCCCAAAGAAGGATGGAAAAATCAGGGTGTGCGTCGACTACCGCAACCTCAACAAAGCAAGTCCCAAGGACAATTTTTCGTTACCCAACATTCATATCCTGATCGATAATTGCGCTGGGCGCGAGATCGGATCCTTTGTGGATTGCTATGCGGGTTATCATCAGATCCTAATGGACGAGGAGGATGCGGAAAAAACAGCATTTATTACGCCATGGGGAACTTACTGCTATCGGGTAATGCCGTTCGGATTGAAGAACGCCGGGGCAACGTACATGCGAGCAATGACTGCTGTGTTTCATGACATGATACACAAAGAAATCGAGGTGTACGTCGATGACGTGATCATAAAGTCTTGGCGTCAGGAGGACCATGTAGAAAACTTAAGGAGATTTTTCCAAAGACTCCGAAGGTATGATATCAAGCTCAACCCGGCCAAATGCGCATTCGGGGTTCCATCAGGAAAGTTGCTAGGTTTCATCGTCAGTCGACGAGGGATTGAGTTAGACCCATCCAAAATTGAATCCATCCGAGATTTTCCACCGCCAAGGAACAAAACAGAGGTAATGAGTTTGCTGGGTAGACTCAATTACATCAGCAGGTTCATCGCCCAACTCACAGCAACTTGTGAGCCCATATTTCGGCTGTTGAGAAAGGATGCTGCGGTAGGTTGGACGGCAGAGTGTCAGGAGGCCTTCGACCAAATCAAAGGGTATCTGTCTAATCCACCCATATTGGTCCCGCCTAAGCCTGGGAAGCCCTTAATTCTTTACCTGACGGTCCTGGAAAATTCATTTGGTTGTGTACTGGGGCAACATGATGACACGGGAAGGAAGGAGCAGGCCATCTACTATCTTAGCAAGAAATTCACAGTACATGAGGTCAAGTACACTCAACTCGAGAAAACATGTTGCGCCCTAACTTGGGTAGCTCAGAAGTTGAAGCACTACCTGTCTTCGTATACTACTTATCTCATATCCCGTTTGGACCCATTGAAGTATATCTTTCAGAAACCTATGCCCACGGGAAGGTTGGCAAAATGGCAAATTCTGCTCACAGAGTTTGATATCGTCTATGTAACGAGGACGGCCATGAAAGCCCAGGCGCTGGCAGACCATTTGGCAGAGAATCCCGTTGATGAAAAATACGAGCCCTTAAGAACGTATTTTCCTGACGAAGAGGTAATGCATACAAATGAGTTGGAATTGCCTGAGGAACCGGGTTGGAAGCTTTTCTTCGATGGAGCTGCAAACGCGAAAGGGGTTGGAATAGGAGCAGTACTCATTTCTGAAACAGGACGGCATTATCCTGTTACGGCTCAACTACGCTTCTATTGCACCAACAATATGGCCGAGTATGAGGCTTGCATTCTGGGTCTGCGCTTGGCTGCTGACATGGATGTCCAAGACGTCTTGGTCTTGGGAGACTCGGACCTCTTGGTACATCAAATTCAGGGTGAATGGGAAACACGAGATCTAAAGCTCATACCATACCGACAATGCTTGCATGATCTGAGCAAGCAATTTCGATCGGTGAAGTTCAAACATATCCCGAGAGTTCACAATGAGGTTGCAGATGCTTTGGCCACCTTAGCATCAATGTTGCACCACCCTGACAAAATATATGTTGATCCTCTGCACATCCAGGTCCGTGATCAGCACGCTTAGTGCAACGCCATAGAAGAAGAAGCAGATGGCGAACCCTAGTTTCATGATATCAAGGAGTACCTCAGAATGGGGATATATCCGGAACATGCCTCTGGAGACCAAAAAAGAGCCCTTCGGCGTTTGTCGAATGGTTTCTTCCTCAGCGGAGGAGTATTGTACAAAAGAACCCCGGATTTGGGATTGTTAAGATGCATAGATGCCGGTCAAGCCACGACGGTTATGACAGAGGTACATGCTGGAGTTTGTGGGCCACACATGAGCGGATATGTATTGGCAAGGAAGATCCTCCGAACAGGGTGTTATTGGCTCACCATGGAACACGACTGTATCACTTTCGTGAGGAAATGCCATCAGTGCCAGATACATGGAGATCTGATTCATTCTCCGCCAACAGAGTTACATACGATGTCAGCACCCTGGCCGTTTGTAGCATGGGGCATGGATGTCATTGGACCTATCGAACCAGCAGCATCCAACGGCCATAGATTCATTCTAGTGACCATTGATTACTTCACCAAATGGGTTGAGGCTAAAACCTTCAAGTCGGTAACCAAAAAGGCAGTGGTGGACTTTGTTCACTCCCATATCATCTGCAGATTTGGAATCCCAAAAGTGATCATCACGGATAACGGTGCGAATCTTAACAGCAGCCTGATGAGAGAGGTATGCCAACAATTCAAGATTACACACCGCAATTCCACCCCATATCGTCCCAAGGCGAATGGAGCGGTCGAAGCAGCCAATAAGAACATTAAAAAGATACTGCGAAAGATGGTGGAAGGATCCAGACAATGGCACTAGAGATTACCCTTTGCTTTGTTGGGTTACCGCACTACCGTCCGGACTTCTATAGGTACAACTCCTTATTTGTTGGTGTACAGAACTGAGGCCGTAATACTAGCGGAGGTCGAAATTCCGTCCCTCCGAATTGTCGCTGAAGCCGGGATTGATGATGATGAATGGGTCAAAGCTCGATTGGAACAGTTGAGCCTGATAGATGAGAAAAGATTGGCAGCAGTGTGCCATGGTCAGCTGTACCAGAAGAGAATGGCAAGAACATATAATAAGAAGGTGCGCCCCAGGAAGTTTGAAGTAGGGCAGCAGGTATTGAAGAAGATCCTCCCACATCAGGTCGAGGCAAAAGGCAAATTCGCCCCAAATTGGCAAGGGCCTTATATCGTGACCAGAGTATTGTCCAACGGTGCTTTGTGTTTGACAGATATCGAGGGAAGATGTGTCGACATGGCTATCAATTCTGATGCAGTCAAGAGATATTATGCGTAATTTCTTTAATTATGGCAATTATTGGTTCGTTTGTTTGTATTTGGCATTTATTGGATAATGAGATGACGGAGGCAATTCTTTCTTCTATCCAAACACTTTTAACCCTTGCTTCCCCTTTTGAGCCTTAAGTTATTCTTTCATACCCCTCTTTTGGAATCACTAATGGAAAAGACATGGAAAAAAAAGAAGAGAAAAGAAAAAAAATCTTTAAAGGAAAAGGAGAAGAAGGAGAAAGAAAAGAAAAAGAAGATAAAATCATAAGAAATACAAAACCGTGGGAACTACGTTTGACCTGATTCCTCGAAGAGGATACGTAGGCGCCTCACGGCTCGGTCATAGTGTGCATCATAGTGTATATAGGATGCATAATGTACATAGTGTGCATAATAGGCACAGTGTGCGTAACACACGTAGCTCAACATAAGTATAAAAAATAAAATTCCCCAAGCAAGAAAACTGGGGCAGAGGTTATGTTTTAAGTTCCAACAAAGGTTTGATTCCAAAAGTTGTAGCAGATCCCCCATCAAAATTATTTTCATAGCCTTTTTTTAGCCCCACACCAAAACCAACATTGACGTCCAAAAGACCTCCCGATCAATATCCAAGAGATGCCAAGTCAGGCAAATAAAGCAGAGAATAACACACCAATCCCCAGCAAAGAAGAGGATCATATGACTGGGAATGAATTGATGGTCAAAGGAATCTCCAGAAGAGAGGGTCATATCGACAACACCCCGATTCCTCAATGAAGAAATAAAATGAGAGAGTCTTATACGTGAAAACCTTCACAGGCACCGAAAGGCGACGTAAGATGAGAGATATAAAATGAGAGAGTCTTATTGGTGAAAACCTTCACAGGCGCCAGGAGATGAGAAAAAAGAGAGAGTCTCATTAGTGAAAACCCCTCGAAGGGCACTATGAGGCGACAAGACAGATCAACAAAAAGCGACCATATTCGCAACGAAATGGACACTCATTTATCATCCCCAGCAAGTCAGACCATCGGGCAAATCGATTGATACGAATAGACTGGGTCGGGAATCTATGGTGCACGTCATGATCACGGGGACCAGTCATGTCCTCCAGATAAGTTCTTCTGAATTTCTTCTCCCACCAAATATTGGTTCAAAAAGATTTTCTCCTTTTTCTATCTTTTATTCTCTTCCTAAAAATTTGTCTTGAAAAGGATTTTTCAAAGCTTACTACCAGAGACCGAAGGGGGATTCATCAAATGCAGGATAACCCCAACAGTCCTAAAGGCTGGCCCCAGGCAATGCAATGTTATGCCCTGCGGTTTTGGAGGAAGTAAACTCCTAAAGGGAGTGGTTTTGGGAGTAAAAGCGGACTCCCACAGCATGTACTGTAAAGAGAGAGAAGAAAAGGGGGATAAATTGAAAACCAATCCCCAGCAGGAAAACAAAGGATTGATGATGGCAGCAAGACGCAACGCCAGGGAAATCACCAAAAAACCGGGGCAGAAAATTTTCTGCCGATTGTCGAAAGTTTTCTCGGAAGAACGGGGAAACAATTTCAATACATTTCAGTTCTAGGTCGCCCACCAGTAAAATGCGGGAATACATTTAAGTTCTAGGTCGCCCACCAGTAAAATGCGGGAATACATTTCAGTTTTAGGTCGCCCACCAGTAAAATGCGGGAATACTTTTAAGTTCTAGGTCGCCCACCAGTAAAATGCGGGAATACATTTAAGTTCTAGGTCGCCCACCAGTAAAATGCGGGAATACATTTCAGTTCTAGGTCGCCCACCAGTAAAATGCGGGAATACTTTTAAGTTCTAGGTCGCCCACCAGTAAAATGCGGGAATACTTTTAAGTTCTAGGTCGCCCACCAGTAAAATGCGGGAATACATTTAAGTTCTAGGCCGCCCACCAGTAAAATGCGGGAATACATTTAAGTTCTAGGCCGCCCACCAGTAAAATGCGGGAATACATTTAAGTTCTAGGTCGCCCACCAGTAAAATACGGGAATACATTTAAGTTCTAGGTCGCCCACCAGTAAAATGCGGGAATACATTTAAGTTCTAGGTCGCCCACCAGTAAAATGCGGGAATACATTTAAGTTCTAGGTCGCCCACCAGTAAAATGCGGGAATACATTTCAGTTCTAGGTCGCCCACCAGTAAAATGCGGGAATACATTTAAGTTCTAGGTCGCCCACCAGTAAAATGCGGGAATACATTTAAGTTCTAGGTCGCCCACCAGTAAAATGCGGGAATACATTTAAGTTCTAGGTCGCCCACCAGTAAAATGCGGGAATACATTTAAGTTCTAGGTCACCCACCAGTAAAATGCGGGAATACTTTTAAGTTCTAGGTCGCCCACCAGTAAAATGCGGGAATACATTTAAGTTCTAGGTCGCCCACCAGTAAAATGCGGGAATACATTTAAGTTCTAGGTCGCCCACCAGTAAAATGCGGGAATACATTTAAGTTCTAGGTCACCCACCAGTAAAATGCGGGAATACTTTTAAGTTCTAGGTCGCCCACCAGTAAAATGCGGGAATACATTTAAGTTCTAGGTCGCCCACCAGTAAAATGCGGGAATACTTTTAAGTTCTAGGTCGCCCACCAGTAAAATGCGGGAATACATTTAAGTTCTAGGTCGCCCACCAGTAAAATGCGGGAATACTTTTAAGTTCTAGGTCGCCCACCAGTAAAATGCGGGAATACATTTAAGTTCTAGGTCGCCCACCAGTAAAATGCGGGAATACTTTTAAGTTCTAGGTCGCCCACCAGTAAAATGCGGGAATACATTTCAGTTCTAGGTCGTTCACCAGTAAAATGCGGGAATACTTTTAAGTTCTAAGTCGCCCACCAGTAAAATGCGGGAATACTTTTCAGCTCTAGATTTTGGAATCAGTAACCCCACCTGAAGGCGGAAGGTTACAACAGAGATCCCCAAGCAGGAAACAATAAAATCCCCAGCACCAAGAAGCAGAAGGCTGCAAAGGCAAGCGCGCGATTCAAAAGGAAGAAGGAATGCGTCTCAAAAGAAACAGTTTGGGAACGTTATAGCATGCCCAACATAACAATTTTGACGAAGAAAGCCATACCACTGCAAAAACCATTGAAAGGCTTAAAGAAGAGGGCCATGTTCCCAGCAGATCAAGCGAAGTGATGAAAACTGGCATTCAGAAAAGGCGAAGGACCGGTATCATCCCCCAAGCTCACAAAATAAAGGCATCAGAGGAAAGCATTAGCCGACGAGAAAGCAAGGCAACAAGAACAAGTTGAAGATAGATGAGATCTCATGATCCATACTCTAGCTTAGCTTCTTGTTTTTCCTTTCAGAAAATGTAACAAGGAGATCGGTGAGCGGTAGCATCCTACAACAGTATGCAACAGCACACAGCAGCAGCTAACACTACAGTCACGCGGTAGTCCCAGCTACCAAAATTTCCCGAACTACATTGACCTGATTCCTATTCAGCCCAGGATATGTAGGAAACCTCTGAAGCAAAGGTTCGGTCAAATCTTTTTAAAAAAATGCTTCACATGGAGTACTCAGACGAGCAAAAATCGCCCGCTTTATCTTTGCGCGAAAACCCTTCGTGTCTTCATGCAAAGAGGGGCAGTTGTAAGCACGTGATTTTAGCTTCACGGACAATCACTCCAAAAGAGAACAAAAATAGTGACAAATGGCCTCGCTGTACAATTTGTCGTTTTTCCGTGACATGTGCTGTTAGTCATTTGTGGGTCTGTCCATTTTGCATTTAATCTTACCGATCAAAATACAAAGTATGTATGTCATGGTAATTAAACCATAATTCGGTCATTTAAAAAAAAAAGAAAATTCACAAAAAATATGTGTGCATCTTTTATTTCAGGTTGTGATTTAACCATGTAGAATTCTCTAGTATGTGTGTAAATAATTGTGTTAAGTATTGATTAGTTGGATATGGCAAGATCATTTTAATTTAATTGTATTTTTAAAAAAATTGGAAAACAAAAGAAAAGAATGCAAATGGTGTAGTAAATCGGACTTGGGCCTATTTTTGAATTGAGGCCCAAGTTCAGCCCACATCAGCCACGTCCAAGGACCCGGTCCAGACCAGGCCTGCCCAGGCACCTCCCGAAACGACGCCGCATCAGGCGTCTGATCTGAGCCGTTCAACCACACCCATCCAACGGCCCACATCCGCACCCGTAACCCGACCTGTTTAGCCGTTCCAACCCAACCCCTCACTTAAATCCAAACGACCCCGTTTTAATGCCAAACGACCTCGTCTCACCCCTCACCAACAGATCCAAGCCGTTGAGATCATCTGATCTAACGGCCCGGATCCAATCCTCTACTTCGTATATAAACCTTCCCTCACACCCCACGCCCCCTATCCGAACCCCCCTTCACTCATCTTCTTCACCAAACACTGAAACCCCCCAAACCCTAGCAGCCGCCTTGATTTCCCTTTTACCAAAACCCGGCGGCATGAACACCGATGACCACCTCCGGAACACCCTAGGACCATATCACTCTCCTAAACATGGATCTGTTACCCCCTAGCCTCGAATCACCTTCCTTCGTCTCGAATCTTCATTTGAAGATTCGAGTCAAGCTCTGACTTACCCCGATTTACCCCAACTTCGCACCAGACAGCCCCCGAACCTCCTTCGTGACCAAACCATGTTTGGTTTGGTCCGAATCTGACCAGGGAAACACGAATCCCAGATCTGCTGTTCTGAACCCTAGGGTTCCTCGTGCCTGTTCCGTGCCTATTCCGTGCCTGTTCCGTGCCTGTTTAAACCAAGAGTTTATGGTCTAATGGACCTTAATCGAAGTGTTTCTCAAAACACTTCGATTAAGGGTTCCTCATGCCTGTTCCGTGCCTGTTTAAACCAAGAGTTTATGGTCTAATGGACCTTAATCGAAATGTTTCTCATTTGAGAAACACTTCGATTAAAGTCCGTTAAACCTTGAGAAGGGTCTGTTCAAACAAGTTTGATTTTTCTGATTTTTCTTTCAAAGGTTTTAAGGTAAGTTTGTCTTCTCTTCTTTATTCCAGTTCGTGTGTTTGTTAAAGGTCTATTCGTATGGCCAAACATCTTGTTCGAATTGTGTTTTGAATTTTTACCAACTATTTTCTCACACCTTGCCTGGACCTCTGAATGTTTCCTCATTCACTGATAATGCGTGTGTATGTGAACTGCATAACTTACTGAATTGAAACTGTTTGAGTAATCAATCCCCAAGTTAACCTCTGTATTGACATGTGCAATCTGACCCCTTGCTGATACTGTTTGATTCTAATCCTTGGCTTTGATTGCGTATGTTGTAATTAGTATAGTTGATTCATGTCGTCAAATAGTTTTAGCTGTTTGAATGGTAACAACTTGATTTGTCTCGCTGAACATTGCTTGAATCAAAATTGAAGATCGACTATAGCTACTTACAATTGATGTATTTGAATCAGAAATATAAAGGGATTGTTTCTGTTTAGTTGTAGTTGGAATTGGAGGGCATGTGCACTTGTGCACAACATGTACATAAAGCCCTTTTGGATTAAAATAGTTTGACAGCACATGCTGTCAGATTATATTCTTGCTGCCCATACTTTGGTTAAATAAATAAGAGGTTAGGACACTTTAACAACAAATATAGAGAGGGGCTGTCAGGGATCTCATGGGAGTTTCGTTATTTAAAATAACTGAGTGGAAAAACAACAGGGAGGGGGAATTTTGAGTTTTCAGACAGCCTACAAAGTGCTGAATTCGGGCTATAAAAGAGGCAGACTTTCCATTTAGAAAGAGGATCGGATTTCTTTTTTGGGAGCTTGAAAAGAGAAGGTTTTTCTTTAAAAAAAAACTGAAAGAAAGAAACATAAATTCTGAGAATATTGTAACCAAACACTGTCTGAAAACTACAGAAGAGTTCACATTGGTCAAGTTGTCTTGGTCAAGTTCTGTTGTTTGCCCTGATTGAGCTGCTTGTGATTGTTGAACTGTTGGGGTTGCTGCATTGAATACTCTGTTATTTCTGTTGGTTCACTACTCTTTCCTGGGATTATTTGTCTGTTGCTCGACCAACGTGTGAACTTCATCTTTGTGGCTGTTTGGTTGTTGCTGTGTTGGGCTGAATTATCTGCTGTTACTGTTTTTGCTGTGTACTACTCAGCTGATCATTTTCCTTCTTCTTTTGTTCTTCTATACCAGGTACACAACTAATACTGTCAATGTAATCTGAAGTTGAGTATGAATACAAAGAAAAAGGGTTGAAGATCGTTTATTTTATGTATAGCCTGTACACTGAATGATCTGGGATGTATGATAGCTTGTATTTTGTTCGGATACTGGGTTAACTTTAACACATAGCAACTGTAAATGTAGGGTAATTTGACATCTAATTGTATATGCAGGCTGGTAGATAAAAGCATGCCCAATGCAGTAGGTTGTATCTTAGATTTAGTTTAATAGTGTAGTATAATTCTGTAATGTATGCCAAGCATGAAAACCGTACACTACTAGTTAAGTTCTTTCCTTTCCGATAAATTGCCTCATATAATTGGTAAACCATGCTTTAAGACAAAGAACACAGAGCTTGCAATCTCAACCTCATAAAGGTCGAGCCCAGGTCAAAACAGACTAAGCAGGCCCGAATCGAACAAACAGCGGCCCAGGTCTGGCCCATCCCGCATGAGCTGGATTTGGGCCCGTAATGTTCAATCAGTTGTCCGTGTGCGTAGTGACGTTTACTTATTCTGTAAAAGCATTTTGAATCCTGCTATAAATAAACCTACATGCATGTAATTAACTAGGACTATTTCTGTTTTCTATTAGTAGAGACAAACGCGACAAGAAACGTAGTTGCTATAGGATATCCTTTTAAAATAAGGACGAGACGAGTCTCGACAAACAAAAAATGTACAAAGCTGCGGGGCCCTCTAAATGTATGTATATATTAAAGTGTTTAGAACTCGGGATGTGCCGTTTAACGGATTTTTACGACCTTCCCCAAAATAACAACACGCTAGTTGCTTTAGGCGCGCCTTTAACAATTTATTTTCCTTAATTCGGGTGCACATTTATGTGACCCAAATCCAAATCTCAACCGAGTCGAGATATATCGATAACTACGGGTGCATTGATGTAACGTGGTTCGAGATATGTTTTCACGACATTGAAATTCTCGTAAAATAATAATAATGATAAAGGCGTTTAAAAGTTAAATTTTGCACATAGGTTCAACATGTATTAAATCAGATAATCAAGCCAAATATGACAGTTGAGCAACCGTGCTAGAACCACGGAACTCAGGAATGCCTAACACCTTCTCCCGGGTTAACAGAATTCCTTATCCGGATTTTTGGTACGCAGACTGTAATATAGAGTCATTCTTTTCCTCGATTCGGTGACTTGGGACACCCTAAATCTCCCAGGTGGCGGCTCTGAAATAAATAAACCAATCCCGTTTCGATTGTTCTTTAATTGGAAAAACTCCCTTGCACCCTCGCGGGTGCGGAAAAAGGAGGTGTGACAATGTCCGAGGTGGCTTATTGCCTGAGCAGTTCGTACTAGCTGAGTCGAGATCGTGGATTTAGGATCATTGCAATCTGATTATATGAAGTATATTAAGGAGCAAAGATCATTATTTGGTTCAGAATGAGGTGATGGTTCCTGTCAGGAGTATAGACCCAATGAATTGTTGATTCGGCAGTTAGTTATGAATTTCTACACATCTCTTCCGTCGTGGCGGTATTGTAAGAGTTAGAGCAAGACCTATGTATGTCATGAGGTGCAATGGGAGCATCAAATTCATGGAATTTCAAATAAATTGATCAGAGAATGTTATTGTGGTCCTGTGAGTAAAGTTGCGCAAGATGTGAATTTAGCCAAGGTATGCAGTCATGTTTTGGTGCTGCGTGTAGTTATTGATTCGGTAGGCGTATGTTGGAACAGGCCTGGTAGAGAATTCCGGATGTTGGAATTGGGCTCTCAGGCTTATTTGCCTAAGTGAAAAGGGTATCTTTAGATTGATCAAGCTAGGGTGCCCAGCTGAGTTGTGGTAGCATGGGTAGGTGCTCAAGGTGTTAAATAGTGATTTCGGGCAACTCCAACGCAATTCTTAGCACGTTCGAGGACGAACGTATGTTTAAGTGGGAGAGAATGTAACGACTCGACTAGTCGTTTTGAGCTCTAGCGCGTCGTTCAGCGGTTTGAGGCCATGAGCAGCTTCACTTCAGGTATTATGACTTATACGCATGGTGGGAATTGAATTTCGGGAAGTTCAGAGTTGATTTGGAAAGAGAACTCTCATTTCGGAAGATTTAAGTTGAATGAATTAACTAAGATTGGATTTTAGAGTAAACGACCTCGAAATCGGAATCTGAAGGTTCCAGTAGGTTCGTATGATGATTTCGGACTTGGGCGTATGCCTGGATCGGGTTTTGGATGACCCGAGAGTATTTTGGTGCATATTGTGGAAGTTAGCATTTTGGAAGAAATTTCATAAGTTTGGGTTGAAGTGCATTTCAGTGTTATCGATGTCCGTTTGGGCTTCCGAGTATGGGAGTAGCTCTGTATGGTTATTCTGGTGTTGGGAGCACGATCGAAAGTGAATTTGGAGGTCCGTGGGTCATTTTGGAGTCATTTGGGCTAAATATAGAAAATTTAAGGTTCTTGAGAAGTTTGACCGGAAGTGGACTTTTTGATATCGGGGTCGGAATCCGATTACAAGAGTTGGAGTAGGTCCGTAATGTCGAATATGACTTGTGTGCAAAATTTGAGATCAATCGGACGTGATTCGATACGTTTCGGCATTGAATGAAGAAGTTTGAAACTCTAAAGTTCAATAAGCATGGATTGGAGGTCGATTCATGATTTTTGTGTTGTTTGATATGATTTAAGGCCTCGAGTAAGTCCGTAATGTATTTTGGGATTGGTTGGTGTGATTGGACGGGGTACCTAAGGGCCTCGGGTGGATTCCGGATGGTCAACAGATCGAAAATGGGATTTTGGAAAAGGCTGAAGTTGCTAGTTGCTGGTGTAACCGCACATGCGAGACTAGGGCCGCAGGTGCGGAGACGCAGAAACGGCCCTATGGTCGCAGATGTGAAATTGGTGGGGAAGAGCTGGGACCGCATATGCGGTCATTTCGCCGCAGATGCGAGACCGTATCTGCGAAGGAGAGGACGCAGAAGCGGAATAGGCTGGGAGCCCTGGACCGCAGAAGCGGCAGAAGCGGTTAAGAGACTGCAGGTGCAGAAAGGCTGGAGGCAGTGAGTTGTTTTAAAGTCGGGATTTGGCCATTTTCTTTCATCTTTCTCTTGGCTTGGGCGATTCTTGGAGGGTTTAAATAGGGGTTTTTCATCATCAACGACAAGGTAAGTTATCCCCACTTATCTTGAGTTAAATACATTGATTATGTACGGACTTGAGCATGATATTGGTAGAAATTTGGGGTTTTGGTGGAAAGAACTAGGAATTTATATTCTTGGAATTTGACCACGATTTTGGGTATGAAATTAGGAGAAAATCATATATTTGAGTTCGTGAGTTCATGGGTAAACTTCATCTTCGAAAAATTTCGGAATCCGGGCACGTGGGCCCAAGGGCAATTTTTTCAACTTTTCGATCGGGGTTCGGAATTGTTATAAATTGGATTGTAATGAGCAATTGAACATATATTAATGGATTTGCATAATTATTGGCTAGTTTTGGAGCATTGTGCATCGATTTAAGTCTTCAGAGGAGCATGGAATGCCGGTTATGGATCTTTGGAGTGAAGTGAGTCTCCTTTCTAATCTTGTAAGAGGGAATTGTCCCCATAGGTGAAATAATTGAATATGTGCTTCTAATTGTGGGGGCTACATACACACGAGGTGACGAGAGTCCGTGCGTAGCTACTATTATGTTTAAGTCCGGGTAGTCTAGGACCCAAAAACATGCTATACTTGGATTATTTGTAATCTTATTGACATTTTGAATTGCTTAAATCATATCGAATTAGTACCTGAATTTCTAAAAAAAAGATTTAAACTTCATTTTCTTAAATAGTTAAAAGAAAATTGATTTTCTTTGGATAATTGTTTCCTGATAACTTCTTGACTGGCTGTCTGTGTGTGTTTAAATTCTGGAACGGGCTGAATGCCTCGGTAGATTAAATAGATGTATCTATGGTTCACGCCATTCTATTCTCTGGAAGTGCACAGTTTAAATATTGTTGGATCGGGTCGTACGACCTCGGCATGATTTGTGCATGCTTGTATTGCTTGCCTTGAAATTTATTGAAGTTGTTATTGCCTCTTCCCGGCTTGAGAATATTTGTATAAATGATGAAAAAGGAAATTTTGGGAACTTCACATAAAATAAAGAATTGTTTACATGTTTCACTCAATTGAATTACAATCCTATTCATATAAATCCTCGATTTATTATATTACGGACATATCATTACTAGACCACTAGTAAGTGTCGAAGTCGACCTCTCGTCTCTACTTCTTTGAGATTAGGCAGGATACTCATTGGGTACACGTTGTTTTCGTACTCATACTACACTTGATGTGCATTTTTATTGCACAGGCACATGCATCACTAGTGGCCTGGCGGCGTAGCAGCATGGTTGATGCGGAGACTTTGGTGAGTTGCACTTCTCGAGATGACCCGCAGCCAGCAGAGTCTCTTCCAGATTATTGTATTTATTTTTGTCCAATTTGTATTCTGGATGGTTGTGGTATTGTATTGCTTCCTACAAATAACTCATGCACTTGTGATACCGGGTTCTGGGATAGTTATGGATATTTTGTATTGAATTCTTGACATGTATATTTAATTTGAACTGAGTATCTTTCACTAGTAAAAATTGAAGAAAAAACCCAGAGCTTTTCACAATTGTTTAAATGAGAATTTAATTAAGTATTTATGGTTGACTTGCCGGTGTCCGACACCTTCACAACCCTTAGTGAATTTTGGGTCGTGACACAATGTGCATGTATAAATGTATGAAATACGTTAATAAAATCTCTCGATACGTCATAATACCATTATGCCTCTGATTAATATCATGAAATAAACTTTACCAACTTACGTATGTTTGAGGCCTATGAATAGATGGTAGAATAATATGACACATGGGGAATCAAGACTATAGAGACCCCTAGTATTTCTGTGAATAGAGTCGTTTCTTTTTTGTATCATTTGAATCATGCCAAAAAGAAGGAAGGGATAGTCTTAACATACCCGGAGTAGGAAAAAATCCGTATAATGGGATCATGTGCTTTGTTCTCTAGTTATTTTGTGTCAAAGAATGAAATTCCAAATTATTGGATTGTAATGCATTATATACCATTGTTTAAGTATCCATTTGAAGGATTCTTTATTAATGAATTCTATGGATCTAGAAAATGCCTACAATACATGTTTGGAATGTGTTTGGCTAATGGTGATCAAGTGCTTAAAGAGGAAGGATAAGGTAGAGATGAAAGTAGAAGAAAGAATTTGCTTATTATTGTATGTTTCATCTTGCTTTACAGGTTCATTTGTTATATTATTCTCAAAATTAGATGCTCTCAAGGAGGATTCAAGAACATCCTCATTTCAAGATGATTCAAAGAGAAATGACGTCAAGTTTATATACAAGTCACTTTCTGCAAAATATACAAGTTTGTAATATTGACTAAAAATGATGTTTCTTATATTCTTGGTGTCACATAAATCCTGTAAATATGCCACCTCCTAATCTTATTTAAGAGTCATCAAAAGGGTAAAAGGGGTGCTGCCACGTTATCCCAAGTTTCTAATTAATCACCCACAAATCTTTAATTAACTTGTTAATTCCCTCATTAACCAATTATCCACATAATTAAGAATTATCTCCAATTACTTAAAATACTACTCACTCTTAACATACTTTATACATCTTACTATCATGGTCATGTGGTACCCTGTATGGTACTAGTCCATAAATAGCGGGTATTTTAGCTCGGGCAGTATTTTATCCCAAAATATTAAACTTTGACGAAAATTCATTTTTTTATTTGCTTACCCTCTCATCTTCACAAATTTACTCATCACTTATTTGAAATAGCATAATACTTATAATCCCAAAAATAATCTCATTATCTAACTTACGACGAAGCTTTAACGTAAAAAAATGCGGGATGTAACATCTCATTTCCGAGCCTTCATTAATTTATTTATGGCGTACTGCCACGTATGAAAACATAGGGTGTAACATCATTTCCCCGTTTGGAACATTCGTCATCGAATATTGACTGATGCACTTATTATTCTCATAACCCATAGCTCTTGCGAATACTTTAACATTCTTCTTTCCATTTAGGCTTAGGCAACTGTTCTTTGAATAAATCCAAAGGCCAGGGCATTCCCTCCTTTAGGACTCTTTCTCACACCACGACTTGTGGTCGGAATTCTTCCAATCTCGCAATTGTTGCTACCTTTTATCATAGATCCGTTTATCCATCTGTTTCACTTTACTGCCATAACTCTACTCTGATTTATCGTTACCGAGGTCTGCTACCGAACTCTAGGTTACTTTTGTTTCTTATCCCATATGTATAAATCTAAGTCCTTTAATGCTTCCTTATTACTATTCATCTTAAGAATAACAGCCTAATCTCATCTCATACTTTGTGACTTTTGTCGATCCATTGTTGATTCACCTCAATATTGATCAACAATATACCACTGACAACATGAAACTTCTTATGTAATACCTTGACACTAGGGCTTACGTCTCATCGTGGAAAATTTGAAGCGATTTTCTGGATCCACCTAGGGGCGATACGACACTATACTTCCACAATCGTATTTCATAGCATCCCAATGTGATTTACCTTACGTGGGTATTTTAATCCTGTACAATTCATGAAATCATTACTCCATCGAAGACCAAAACTTCATCCTTCATCTATCTTAATTACACTATCATTCTACTACCGGGTAGCATTTCATCTCCTCTAAATGCTACTAGTCTTAGACTCCTTTGACTTCATCCAGGCAATACTGAGCTTTCAATAACTTATAGAAACCATCAGCTCTTCTTGTTTTCATGGGTTTAATCCCGAGTACTTATCCATTCTCGTCACCTTCTCGCTTGACCTTTCTTATCCTTACTCCTGTCTTCCTAAAATCCTGTCGTTTTACCATACTTTAGCTTGGGACTTGCACATATCTATTTATACTACTCGCAAGATTCCTTCAATTTGCTTGCACCATAGATTTCCTTCTATTATTCTAGAACATCAAGTGAGACATCGCATCGTCTCTAACTCTTCTATACTCTCTTAACTAGACTTCTCGATACCTAGAACTATAGGCTAGAAATATGCCACTAATGACGCCGCTATCATTCCTGGATACTGAATCCCAACGCTTCTAGTCTTTTACCTGAAGTATGAACCACTCACATCCTTTTACACTTGAGTATTTCGTACGTTGTTCACCTTTACCTTACTTATTTTAAAATATTACCTCACATTCTTCTATCTCTTTCATTACCTCCCTTCCATATAGGTATAATTCGCCTCTACAACTTGAAGCTCTATTATAATACTTGCACCTCTGGTGCATATACAATCAAGATTCATACTGACTTCTTATGAAGCTATAACTCTTCAAACCGGCTTTATTGTAGAGCCGTTGTAGAATATGGCTACTGTATTGTCTCTCTTGTATCTCTGATATTAAGAGTGATTCTGTAGTGTTCTCAATCACGATGTCTGTAACTTCCTGGGTCCAATAAGAAGACTCCTAATTTTACTTGGTTGATGTAAATCTTTAGTTTCCTCTTCCTTCTGATCAGTCTTTATGTAGGCTTAAACTATCTTCCAATCTGTGGCTCTTGGCATTTAGTTATTACTTTAGCCTCTCATGGACGCTATGGAAAACAATGATACAATCTTCTAATGATTCAATCCTTTGTCTATGACCTAGACCCAATTCTTTCTTTTAACTTATACTGGAGTCTTCTCGGCTGATCATTAATCGAATAATTCCTTTTGTTCCATTTCAGCTTTCTTCAAACGTAAGCAATTGCTTTTCATGGTCTTTTTGCCCCTTGTTGCGTGCCTACTTAGCTAATCTGACTTCTCACGCATGACAAAATTTTTGTGCAACTCATCTTGTCTCGAATATTACTTTTGGTTTTACTCCCTTCTCATTAGCCATGGTAGGTGACACTTTCTTTTGGAGTGCATACAATTTTGTAGTGAGACTGTTATTACACGGACATTTCCTCTTTAGGGAAATGTGCTCAAGGTGAAGCTTTCTTCCTTATTTTCTCAACTAGTCTTTCATTGAAGCACTTAGGTAGGACCTTCTGACTCTTGTAAAGCGGCAAACTTATTACGTCATATACTCGACGGAATTTTTGACGTCCTTCCCCGCCTATAATTATCCGTAGTTACTTACCTCACACCCTTGTACTTGTAGGGTTGCTTCTGTATTGATATTTTGACTGTCTTCCCAGTGGCATTCTCTTTTATTTCCATAATACTCATACAGTACCTTTTTAACTTTCCCAACTCTTATATGAATATATCTCAAGTATTATAATGTCATAACTGCGAGGTTGAATCCCCATGTTGGGGTTCCCTACGTTTAACTTGCATTGATTTGTTGATTTGTCTTTTATCCTCTTGTCTAGCTGTTACTGGGCTCTTCCTGAATAAACTACCAACTACTCGTTGGCCCATTCTCATATCAATATTCCGAGTAATCTTTTTTGGGTTATTCCATGTGTCTTAACTTACCTCTCGCACTGGCTCCTTATTTATCAAAAACATCTCTGGATAGAAGCCTTACTTCCTTTCCTTGACATCGTACTTACTTAATGTTCTGGAATTGCAACATATCTGTAGGATTTGAATAAGTGCAATCTCATCCCTTTCTCATTTTTATCGCATTCTTCCTTTGTCATTCCATAATTACTAAATCCACTTAATTATGACTTAATGCTCATCACTCCATATTCCCCCCTTTAGGGAAGTACTAAGATTTGGCGCTACGATGATCTATGTATAGATGTTTTACCTCATTGGCGCTACGATGACTCTTACCCGCCTTGCGGTAATCCTTCTACACTAAGGATAACAAAATTCCTTACTCACGAGGGTGACACTTAATGTAACTAGCACACTTAGTTCTTTAAGCTTAACTTTGCTCACATTGCTTTCTTTAGGAAAGGGTCTTCCTGAATGACCTTTAAGGGTTATTCTTCTGTCATCCATTCTTTTATCGCCGGAACGCAATCTGAAATTCTCATGGTACTGACTATTATCAAATCACTCAGTTCCTGATTCATGTTTAATTTACCTTTTTCACTAGCCCATACTGATTTCTTATTACTTTAGGGTCTAACTTTTCCTTCTGGTAATCATGTTAGAGTCACGAACTTATTTCTTGAAATTAGGATATGACTTTATGTCCTATACTCTTTTGTTGTCTCAAGGCCTGACACCTTTCTTCTTTTCCTTCACTTGACTATAGACTCTATAATACTATCATCATTTTCATTTTTCTTTTTCTACCGTTGTAATCCAGGTACCACATCTTACTTATAGTGCTTCACTAACTCTTTTCTTATTCCCCGCTAACATCTATGTCTATCACTTTATTCTGAAAACCTCAACAAGATATTCTTTTTCTTTTAGCTCCCATTTGCTCCATATAGTGGCTCTTCGGGTTACTTAAAGTTCTCGCTCTACTAGGGACGCGAGCCATACTAAGGTAATATTTATTCCTTCAAGGCTTCCAGTGTCTATCTTTATAGTACTCATATCTAGCTGTACTATTTTAGAGTGTGCCATCTGGGTGTCTCACAAGGAGATCTATGACCACGTTTGCACTATCCTTCGGAAATATCAACTAACTCTGCCAATCCATCCACTATTTTGGGTTACTCTATCCCCAGCCGGATCCTGATAACTCGTCATTCTCTTAAACTATGTCTGTTAGCTCCCAATATGGTATAACTGAGATGAGTGTGGCCAATTATGCATACCACTGTTACTGTTGAGGGTAACTCACAATGCTTATATTTTTCTGCCGGAACTGTAATACTGATAATCTTCATTAATGAGTGCCTCATACCCTTCTTCACCTTGCTTCCTTTACTTTTTGAAATTTGTATTTATCTTTTGAATCTCTCATTGTCTTTCACTATAAAGTTGGATAAATATTCTTGCCTTAAGGTTCCTTATCAAGAGGCTTACATGCCTTAGTATACACATGATCTGCTGAATACCTCATATTTATCCATCATAAGTATGATGCAAAAATTGAGTTTCTCTGACTTAACTCTTACACAACCGCATTCAATCCCTTATCAACCGTCTTTCTAAATGTAGGTGTCATTGTATTACGAATAAGATAGAGTTTAGGAAATTGAGTTCTTACAACTGAGCTATGCCACACGATCTAGAGTAAGAAGAAAGAGTGATAGTCCTAAATGCCCTGTAGCCACATACTTATAAGTGTGGTACACGACACACCTATAAACAAAACTCTACTAGACACAACTTGTAGAGTCCATAGGACAGAACTACTCTGATACCACTTTTGTCACGACCCAAACCGATGAGCCACGACGGGCATCCGATACCTTACTCAATCGAGTACCAACATAACGTATCTTTTTATGTCATGCAATCATAAATAATTGAGCCGGAAGGCTGCCGCGAGATAAGTAGAATAAAACATGTGATACCAACTTATACATAAGACATACGGGCCTATAAGACCAAAATAACCACTCGTATACTGAACACAGGCCGACAAGGCCATACAATCTTTTATGTACATGACATCTGTCTACAAGCCCCTAAGAGTACACACTTAACATAAAGGTCGAGATAGAATCCCGCCATACCAAACAATACACGTCTAAATCATACTAACCAAACAAGCAACTCCGAAGCAAATGGAGCCCACCAACATCTTCTGCTGAGTTGATAGCCTACCTGGAGGGCTCTCGAACTGTCTATCGGGACCTGTGGGCATAAAATGCAGTGTCCCCAGGCAAAAGGGACGTCAGTACAAGTAATGTATCGAGTATATAAGGCACATAAATAAGTACATAATAAATATGGAAGAAATATAGAGTAAATAACTCAACCTGTAAGTCTGGATAACTCTGTAAATCGTGAAATAATTATAGTGTCATGCATATGCGTATGAATGTCATGTCGTGCATAAGTACATGTTTCATAACATCATCAGGCCTCTAAGGGCATCCAATCATATCATCTCGGCCACTATGGGCAAAATCATCAACGTATACAAGATGATCAAGTGGTGTCGTGGTGGTGCGTATATAACGCCATAACCTTTCCCATATCCCATATACATATTGTACGCGGCGAAATCAGAGGATCCAATTTCTTGCTATTACTTCATTTCAGAAGAACATCTCGAGGCCTCGAGGACGCGAAGCTGTGACCGAGTTCCCTCCCTCAAAGTTCGTTGAGGCCCGGCCTAAAGGGAATATCGATCGAGGCTAGAGTAAATATAGGCAGTTCCCGAGGCCCGCAACTAAGTCTGACAAAGCCGGCCTGCCCAGAACCTGTATCAAGGTATCACGACTAGTTGTCCCATCTCTATATCTTTGTAATTAATATTTTTCGTACTATGTTGGGATTCCCTTCCTACATAAAGGGGATCCTTACCATTTTGTAGCGGGTTGCTGTTGCTCCAACTATTCTACACAAGATAAATAACAACTCTCTCTCTTTTCTCTCTAACATATCCTTCGATATTATTGCTCTTATTTGTTGACTTCATACTTGTTCTTCATTTATTACTTGTCGTTGGCCATAAAGAGCCTCCCTTAATCATATCCTAACTGTTAGTTTTTTCCCGATTATCCCCGATAGCTCGAGCCCGAGCCCAAGCATCGACCTCGAGGCCCCTCATCGGTTAGTCCGAGGACCGAATAGCCAACCCCCGATTTGGTTATAACTCTACTTTAGTTCGCGTTTCGTCTTTTAAACTTCACATACCTAGCATCAACTGCTTAATAACTAGCATAAAAATAGATCACGTATTTTTAGAGTCCCATCAATAAATTTAATTGTTATTACCATTTTCACAGTAAATAGTTTGGCGCCCACCGTGGGGCTAAACATAATAGTGATTATTTTCTTGTTGGTTTCATTACACAACGCAAGTTATCTTTCACAATTTTCTTGTCATAGATCTTCGATTTCAGGTCAAAATGTCTGGCTCAGTGAACAGAGTTGAGAACGACAACCTTGAAAACCATGGAGAAAATAGTGTAGCTGTTCCAATTGTTGGCGCGCCACCACAGAACCTCAATAATGCACCTGGACCGAATCCAGCAGACGCGGGTTCGCAAGATGCATAGCAAGCCGATGAAACCTCACACACCGACATGAGCATACAACATGGCGACCAACAGGAAGCCCAAAAAACCCCAGCTCGGGAAAAACGGAAAGTTAGCCTTCATCTTATTTTTAAAATGTTGCAGGCAAAACAATTGGCTATTGCTCAGCTGCCAAGCCACCCGAAGACTCCCAGCATAGTAGCACCGGAAGCTACTCCCCGGCCGAATAGGTACCGGAGAGATTGAGCAACAACGGATCAGTAGCCGATCCTACCATCGTAAAAATGCTCGAGGACTTCACCAAAAGGATCGAGTCGGGCGAGAAAATGATAGCAGCTAACGACAAGAAGGTCAAAACCTATAACTTCAGGGTCGACCAAATCCCAGGCGCACCCCCGGTCCTGAAAGCTGTAGATTCGAAGAAGTTCGTGCAACGGCCGTTCCCAGAGGAAGCGGCTCCGAAACCTATTCCAAAGAAGTTCAGAATGCCAGAACTCCCAAAATACAAAGGAACCTCAGATCCCAACGAGCACGTCACTGCTTATACGTGCGCAGTAAAGGGTAACAACATAAAAGATGACAAGATTGAGTCCGTCTTACTGAAGAAGTTCAGAGAAACACCCTCGAAGGGGGCCATGATGTGGTATCACAGACTAGCTCCCAACTCCATAGACTCATTTACCATGCTAGTGGACTCTTTCATAAAGGCACACGCTGGTGCCATCAAAGTGGCAACAAGGAAGTCCGTCATATTCAAGATCGAGCAGAGGGAGAATGAAATGCCTCGAGAATTCGTATCTCGCTTCCAAATGAAACGAATGGAACTACCCCCGGTCTCTGATGACTGGGCAGTGTAGGCTTTCACTCAAGGTATGAATGAACGGAGCTTGATGGCTTCAAAACAGCTAAAATAGAATTTGATCGAGTATCCAGCTGTGACCTGGTCGGACGTCCACAACCGGTACCAGTCGGAAATCAGGGCCGAGGATGACCAGTTGGGAGCCCCCTCGGGCTCAGTATATCCAAACAGGCTCATGGCAAAGGAACCAAAACCAAACAAAGAAAGATATCACACGTACATCGAAGATAGGAGGAATGCCCCAAGGCGCAACCCACCTCGCAATGATCAGAGAATAGATCGAGGATAGGATCCTCGAGGACTAATCAACATGGCCAGATTCGATAAGAACGCAGGGCCAACAAGTGCACCTCACTTGTCGGAATACAACTTCAACGTCGATGTATCGAACATCGTGTTTGCCATCGGTAAAATCAGAGATGCCAAGTGGCCCAGGCCTATACAATCAGATCCCTCACAAAGGAATCACAACTTAGTGTGCGAGTTTCACAACACGCACATCCACAGGACCGAGGATTGCCACCAACTACGTAAAGCATTTTGCTTTCTTACTTTCCTTGGTAATTGAGCAGCGCGTAGCTTCAAGTGCAGCTCTTATGCCTCCAGCTAACAAAGGGCATCTCCAAGAATTCCTTAGCGATCTAGCCAAAAATCAGTTTCGGGAAAGAATGGCAACCAAGAAGAACGAGGCAAACGAGGCACAACATGTCATCCACATGATCATGGGGGGCATCGATGCCCCGCAGGAACCCGTAATGAGAAGGACAAAAATATCCATCACCAAAGAAAAGCGGACCCGGGGATATATTCCCGAGGACGCCCTCACATTCAGTGAAGATGACACCGAGACCCTGTCTCAACCTCACAATGACGCACTGGTAATCTCTTTCCTTGTAAATTCTTTTCAAATAAAATGTGTTCTTGTAGATCCAGGTAGCTCGGCCAACATTATCAGATCGAGGGCGATAGAGTAGCTCAGACTGCTCGACCAAATTGTGCCCGCCACTCGAGTCCTCAACAAATTCAACATGGAAAGTGAAACAATGAAAGGAGAAATCATCTTCCCGGTCACCGTGGCTGGCACGACCCAAAACGCCAAAATTCCATGTCGCCGAAGGAGACATGAGGTATAACGCCTTATTCGGACTGCCGTGGATACACTGCATGACAGCGGTACCATCCACTCTTCACCAAATGGTGAAATTCCCAACAAAAGGATGGAATTAAAACCGTCTACTGGGAACAACATGCGGCAAGGGAAATGTTCGTAGTGCACGATGTGGCACCGGCACTCGCACCTTTCTCCCGCAAAAGAGCCAAAAGGTAATCGAGCCGTACCCTCGATCAAGCCCGATTAGACTAAATAAAAGACCGTACCGCGTCCTCATCTCGAGTGATTGGAACATATTGATCCCCAAAACATTGACGGCACGTCTCATATGAATGTACGACCATCTCCCTTTTCATTTCATATTTCAAACTAACCCTTATGTAGGCGCCCGATCGAAGCGGTCAGAATGATAACCCAGCTCGAAGACCTTAAGGTTTTAAAGCATCCGTTGCACTCTTTTCCTTCGACTGAGTTTTTATCCCGAAGAGGGTTTTACCAGCAAGGTTTCTAACGAGGAAACACCAACATGCTACCTAAGGGGGATCCAACAATTATTCAAGGTTTTTTTTTGCAATCAACCCCTAACACTGGAGGGCATCCCCTCGAAAGGTCATCCATTCAGAAAAACCAAGAAACGCCGAGCAAGGTTCCAGTAGGAAATGATATACCGGGCCAAAAGGTCAAATGAACCGTGTCCGTATAAGCCGGACCCACGACAACAAAATGACATGTACTTGTGCCAAGCAATCAAAGAATGTCTTTTGCCAAAACATCTCGTACTCCAAAGGAAACTCAGCATTGTCACAGCAAAGATCCCTCCACCGAGGATGCCCCGAAATACTTAGAGACTAGCGTCATCAACTCGGCACCCGCATGACCTCAAGGTCGGAACCCCAAACTCATAAACCCTCAATGAGGCAACCCAAATATCACGAAACATCTCCAGGAAAGAAAAACGTCCCGAACACTCGGAGACTGGTGTCATGACCTCAGGGTCAGAATATCCAAAATCGTAAGCCCTCAATGAGGCAATTTCGAGCTTACGAGTAATGGCTCCTGAGCCTAAACAAACTCGATGACTTGGAGACTATCGCCAATCACCATTCATTAAAAAACCCGAGGCCGTAAGACCCCAAGTGGGCAGACTCGGTCTTGTAAGGCCTACACAAGGCAACAACAAAAACTGTAAAACCTCAAGCAAGGCATGAATCATACTTGTACCAAGTATCAACGAAAATTATAAGACCTCAAGCAATGCATGAATCATACTTGTACCAAGTATAAACAAAACTGTAAGACCTCAAAAGGCATGAAAATTTTGTAAGACCTTACTACAGGTATTAACTCAATCCCGAAGTTTATGCTATATATCGCATTTGTAAGACTCCCGAAAGGGCATAACCTCGATATAGACGCCTAAACTACTACACTAGGGATCAAAAATGGCTCCGGCCAAACATAAATGACTACGGTTATATGGCTGTACCGGCCGAATTAACGCGACTTGGGGATGCCCGACCGTCACTACAAAATTATAGGCCATTACTTCGAATCTACTTCGAAAAGAACCGATTAAATAGGCTATCCTAGACAGGCAAAAGAGCTTTGACCATGTTAGCTCCAAATCATAAGTCTTCGAGCTACTCAGCCTACGAGCCAAACCTTCTGAGGTGCTCGAACATCGCCGCAAATGACTTGAAATCGAGGTTCTTCCCAAACCGACGACGGGTTAGGCAAAATCATTTCAAAAGTCCTTAACGAGAGGAAAATAAAGCCTACATAAAAGGTCACATCGACCAAGCGTGTAAGAGCCATTATCGACAGCCTAATGAGCCCCAAGGCCACACACACTAAAAGGTCGCAACACCATAACTGTGGTGGTGCGTATATAACGCCATAACCTTTCCCATATCTCATATACATATTGTATGCGGCAAAATTAGAGGGTCCAATTTCTTGCTATTAGTTCATTTCAGAAGAACATCTTGAGGCCTCGAGGACGCGAAGTTGTGACCGAGTTCCCTCCCTTGAAGTTCATCGAGGCCCGGCCTAAAGGGAATATCGATCGAGGCTAGAGTAAAAATGGGCAGTTCCCAAGGCCCTCGGCTAAGTCTGACAAAGTTGGCCTGCCCATAACCTGTATCAAGGTGTCACGACTAGCTGTCCCATCTCCATATATTTGTAATTAATGTTTTTCGTACTATGTTGGGATTTTCCTCCTATATAAAGGGGATCCTTATCATTTTGTAGCGGGTTGTTGTTGCTCCAACTATTCTACACAAGATAAATAACAACTCGCTCTCTCTCTTTTTTCTCTAACATATTCCTTCGATATTATTGCTCTTATTTGTTGACTTCATACTCGTTCTTTATTTATTACTTGTCGTTGGCCATAAAGAGCCTCCCTTAATCATATCCTAACTGTTAGCCCTTTACTGATTATCCCCGATAGCTCGAGCCCGAGCCTAGGCATCAACCTTGAGGCCCCTCATTGGTTAGTCCGAGGCCCGAATAACCAACTCCCCGATTTGGTTATAACTATACTTTAGTTCGCGTTTCGTCTTTTAAACTTCACATACCTAGCATCAACTGCTTAACAACTAGCATAAAAATAGATCATGTATTTTTAGAGTCCCATCAACAAATTTAATTATTATTACTATTTTCACGATAAACACACACATACACACATACTCACACACACACATATATATATATATATATATATATATATATATATATACGTGTATATAACGCCATATCGTCATGGGCCAATGTGCATGTATAAATGCATAAAACACATATGAAATACGTTAATAAAACCTCCCGGCACGTCATAAGACCATTGTGCATTTGATTAATATCATGAAATAAACTTTACCAACTTACGTATTTTTGAGACCCATGAACAGTAATATGACACATGGGGAATCAAGACTATAGAGACCTCTTGTATTTTTGTGAATAAAGTCATTTCTGTTTTGTTTCATTTGGATCATGCCGAAAAGAAGGAAGGGATAGTCTTAACATACCTAGAGTACGAAAAAATCCGTATAATGGGATCATGTGCTTTGTTCTCTAGATACTTTGTGTCAAAGAATGAAATTCCAAATTATTGGATTGTAATGCACTATATACCATTGTTTAAGTATCCATTTGAAGGATTCTTTATTAATGAGTTCTCTGGATCTGGAAAATGCCCGCAATACATGTTTGGAATGTGTTTGGCTAGTGGTGATCAAGTGCTTAAAGAGGAAGGATATGGTGGAGATGAAAGTAGAAGAAAGAATTTGCTTATTATTGTATGTTTCATCTTGCTTTACAGGTTCATTTGTTATGTTATTCTCAGGTACATTCTCTCAAGGAGGATTCAAGAATATCCTCATTTCAAGATGATTCAGAGAGAAATGACGTCAAGTGTATATACAAGTCACTTATGTGCAAAATATACAAGTTTGTAATATTGACTCAAAATGATGTTTCTTATGTGCTTGGTGTCACATAAATCCTGTAAATATGCCACCTCCTAATCTTATTTAAGAGTCATCAAAGGGGTAAAGGGGGTGCTGCCACGTTATCCCAAGTCTTTAATTTATCACCCACAAATTCTTAATTAACTTGTTAATTCCCCCATTAACCAATTATCCACATAATTAAGAATTATCTCCAAATACTTAAAATACAACTCATTTTTAACATACTTTATACACCTTACTATCATGGTCATGTGGTACCCTATATGGTACTAGTTCATAAATACCGGGTATTTTAGCTCGGGTAGTATTTTATCCCAAAATATCAAACTTTGATAAAAATTCATTTTCTTTGATTTGTTTACCATTTCATCTTCACAAATTTACTCATCACTTGTTTGAAATAGCATAATACTTATAATCCCAAAAATAATCTCATTCTATAGCTTACGTCGATTAACTTACGATGAAACTTTAACGTAACAAAAATGCGGGATGTAACATCTGATTTCAGAATTTTCAACAATTTATTTATGGCGTACTTCCAAGTATGAAAATATGAGGTGTAACAATAATCTTCTAATAAATCCATATTAAACATCATGAAGAAAAAACTCGAAGAAGCAATGGGACTGTGGTCGAAAATACTCCCAAAATTGTTGTGGGGATATAAAACCACCCCGAAGATGAGCACAAGAGAGACACCCAATTTTCTTATCTACGTAACAGAAGCAATTATACTAGTTGAGGTCGGAGAACCCAGCCTAGGGTACTCCCATGAAAGCGGCACCAACAATGACGAGAGTAGAAGTCAAAAGCTCGATGAGATCGGCGAGCGAAGAGATATGGCATACATAAGGATGTTCGTTCAAAATTAGCAGGTGGAATGTTACTACAACAAAAAAGCAAAGGTCTGACCGCTTAAAGTCATCGATTATGTACTCAAAGTCAAAACCTAAGCAACCAGAGATCCACAAGAAGGCAAATTAGGAACCAACTGGGTCGACCTGGACAAAATTTCAGGCAAAGCAAACAAGGGTTCATTCCAACTAGAGACAATGGAAGGAAAACAATTACTAATTAATTGGAATATCATCCACCTCAAATACTTCAAATTTTAAAAAATGAGAAGTGCCCCCCCCAAGTCGTACTCTTTTTTTCTCACTTGAGTTTTGTCCCATTAGGGTTTTCTCAAAGAGGTTTTTAATGAGGCGATGAGAGGGAAATTTCAAGTTGAAGTACACGAAGAATGGACTAATTTCTTTTTCATTGCCCTACTCCTCAAGATTCTCCAAGTCGAACAATGAAGGGAATAGATATACCGGGACTGAGATTGGAATACTAGCCAACGCCTTGGAACTTTAACAAAAGGTTAAGTTCGACCAAGTTCGAACAACACCTACTGGCCCTCGACCGCGAATTAACAAAAGGTTAAGTTCGACCAAGTTCGAACAATACCTTCCAGCCCTCGGTCGCAACTTAACAAAAAGACCAAATTTGAAAAATACCTACGGCTCACGGACGCACCTTAATGAAAGGTTAAATTTGACCAAGTTCGAACAACACCTACTGGCTCTCAGTCGCGACTTAATGAAAGGTTAAATTCGACCAAGTTCGAACATTACCTACCGGCCCTCGGCCGCAACTTAACGAAAGGTTGAGTTCGACCAAAGGTCAAACAAACACCAGCTGGCCCTCGGCCCCAACTTAACAGGAGTTTGAGATTGATTAGGCTTGAATAAACATTTGTCGTCCCTCATCCACGAAATAATAAAAGGTTAAGATCGACCAAGTTCGAAAAATACCTATCGGCCCGCGACTATACACCAACTAAGAAACATTGATTTACATAAAAGGACCAATACGACCCACATCTATTCAGGTGAAAGGCCATGACCAGTTCGAAGGCGACAACAATAAAAAGGACAAAAAGCAAAACTTGCAAAAAACAAAAGCAAAAATATTCAAGTACAAAAACAAACTACATGAGTGAAAGAAGGTGCAAGGAACAACTTTGATATTTCATACTTAAATGAAGAGTTGTTACAAAGGCTCCTGAAGACGCCGACAAAAATACACAAAAAATTTAAAAAGAACTATTAGCCATCACCATCACGGCCTTTAGCACCCTTGCCAACTCGGCCTTTAACAACATCACCACCCTGACCACTGATACCATCACCATCTCGACCCACAACACCCCCTCAATCCTCGCCCTGAGGGTAAATGAAATCATACCAGGCATCTCCTCGAGCTAATCTATGCCTTCTTCCTCATCCTTTTCGCCAGGCTGAGGCGTAGCAGGGTTGTAACCACAAGCAAGTCGAGATTCACGATCCTTAACTCGAGCATCCTCAAAGGCTACCTTAGAAATGGAGCTCATTGCATACAAGTCTCAAAACACATCATTTCGGGCCTCAGCATGGATCCATTCTTTATACTAATCCCGAAGGACGTTGGGGAAATCAGAAGCATTAGAGAAAGAAGGTCGCACAAGCAGTTAGGCTTTCTAGAACCTGAGCAGCAACTTAATCATAAAGCTCGGAGGTTTCCCTATCCAGCTCCCTAATGCTTTCCTCAAGCTGGTCCTCCTTAGCCCTTGCCGTTGATAGGCCATTCTCCCACTCAAAACGAAGGGTTCTGTTCTCCAGCTTAAGGATCTCCACCTTCCTTCGAGCATCCAACCGAGAAGACTCCGCTTGCTCGAGATCCTTCTGCTTCTGGCTAATTTCACTCCTACATCAGGAACAAGCATCATCATGGTGCATGCCATCATGATGCCACCCCCTCTCTTTGACCAAATGGCTCCAAAAAATCACCCTAGAAATTTAAGGGGTTTGAAACACGTGGCCCACGAAGAGCCACGTCGCATGCTTGCTACAATGACTACAACCCATGGTATCTACTCAACAAGCTCGACCATGAATGACATTATTCGCTCATCGAACTCGCCCATGAGGATGAGCTCAACAAGCGGAGAGACTAACTGTATGGCTAAAAATTATCTTAGTTATAATTAAATCATATCAGCATTAAGAGGGTCTTTAAGGGCTGCTATGTGCCACAAGTATGGCTTCGACAAAATACATGCTCAAGGGCGTAGTGGTCTCACAAGAGACGAATGGCAGGGTCGAGGAATCAACATAGATCAAGGTCAAAGAGGAGCACTCGCCTTAAACAGAGTAATAATGGGTAGCTTTCAGATAAGGCTCTAAAGAGAATATTCAGTGGTTATTCTCTGTTTTTGTACTATTAGAGTTTTTTGGCACATGTCCCCTTATAAATAGAAAGATACATAGTTATAGGGAACATTGAACACTTACTTGTAAGAGAACACATTGACATTCTCTAAAGATTCTTTCTTTATTATACACATACAGTATATACCTTTTTCTTGAGATTTTGGTCTAACGTTTCTCCCACGATCCAAGGAGAATCCGAATATTCAAAGACTCATCAATCATTCATCATTGTCAGAGAGAATACTAAAGAATCTCACCCTTTTCGGGTGACTCACATGCCCTTGTTTACTTAAATGTCATTCTTTGCTATTTATTGCCATTGAATGCTATCTCCTTCATTTTTGGATCGTTGAATATTATAGTGTTTTCATCATTTATTGCTACTTAGATTATACCCGTACTATCTTGCCATACAAAATCGATTAACACATCTTTTGGATATTAATATTGTCTAGGATTAACTCTATTTTATTAAAAAATCTAATTGTTTAAACCTAGTTCTAAATTTTTGGTCAAACAAATAATACTAGCATAAATGGTATCACTCTATACACTTTCGTGTGTTATAAAATATGAAATAAATCTATATGTATTATCGATAGATTGATAAACTTATATAAAGATAAAATTTGTTTAGGGTAAAATATGTTTACATTAAATGGTCGAATAAGGAAGTGACGCGTGGAGTCGAAGACAGAAGACAATTGAATCTGAAGGAGACGATCCTCTCTGTTACCGGAGAGAGTAATACTCACAGAGATGAAATAAATGCCTGCCACCCGGTAGCATTAATGAGGAATATTTTATAGCATTAAGTACACGGTCCGTTACAAGGAATATAACATGCATTGTCTGCCATTATACGTTCTTCAATGGCCCTCATAAATGATATTAAAGAGGGGCTTGATCCTAGGACCTTGTTCCTTAGTTGCAACTATAAATGGTGAGCTTTATTATCATTGTAAGGACATAAATTTTGTGGCAAACATACGCTATACTCTATTCAAAGCTTAATATAATTTATCTTCTTGTTCTTTGATATCATGGTTGTTGTGCCCGGAAGCCTTGTTACCGGAGTTACTATTTCTGCTATTTCATCTCAATCTCAAGGCTAAATATTACATTTTCGTCTAATTCATCTATTATTTTAGGATCAAATTAATTCACTTGTCTATAAATCGCATATAAATTCAACTATACCATTTTATGGTAAACAGTTTGGCTCCCACCGTGGGGCTTAGACAATTGTGTAATTAAGTTGGTCCTTGCCTCTTTTACTAACGTGTTTGATTGTTTTTTCTTAGCAAAAATCATAGAAAATGGCAGATAATGATGTTAACAACACACAAAACCTTGAGGCCCAAGGAAATCACCCTCAACATGAGGATTCGATCAACGATACCCGCAACGAGGGGAATGAGTCCACACACGTCCAGGAAAGGCGATATCCATGACATGTTCGAGAAGCGACTCCAGATGATGCTGAAGAGGAGCACGTCGTCGAAGCAGTAAGGGTCCTGCAGGAGCAACAAGATGCCATTCTAGGTCATCTCACACGTCATGATAAGGTAATGATAGAACTGAAGCACATTTTATTGGGTGCTTCCAATAACATGAATGGGCGAGGTCTATTTCCTCCCGGTGCTCTCACAAATCAAACAACGTAGAGGGTCGACAACAACACCCCGAGGGGCAAGGTCGGCTTTGATGGTTCTGGGGGGAGAGGATCCGATCACAACAACGAGAGCGATCACTTAAAAAACAAACTCATGTGGTGTATGAGAGAAGTGAACGCCCGCATGGATCAAATTCGGGGTGCACCACTGGTGCTGAAAGGGACAAACTTAAAGAAGTATACTCAATTGCCGTACAAACCAAGCGTGACACCAGAATTGATCCTGAAGCGGTTTATAATGCTGGACATGCCAAAATACGATGGGACTTCAAATCCTCAAGAGCATATCACCAGCTATACAACGGTGGTAAAGGGGAACGATTTAGCTCCTCATGAGATTGAATCAGTGTTGCTAAAGAAATTCGAAGAGACTCTCACGAAGGGAGCCTTAACGTGGTATTTTCTTTTGCCCGAGCATTCCATAGATTCCTTTGAGATGCTCGCAGATTCTTTTATTAAGGCCCATGCCGGGGCCAGGAAAGTACAAACGCAAAAGGCCGATATTTTTATAATTGCACAAGGAGAATCTGAGTTTTTGTGGGAATTTGTAGCCCCGTTCGAGAAGGAAAAGATGTTCCTACCATTCGTTCTGGATGAATGGGCGGCTGAAGCATTCACCAAAGTCATGAATCCAAGGAGTTCCGATACTTCCCAGAAATTGAAAGAAAGCTTGCTCGAGTTCCAAGCGACAACTTGGGCAGATGTCCACAACTGGTACGAGTCAAAGATAAGGATTGAGGATGATCAACTCGGTTTCCCGACAACGGTTCGAGGTCAAGAGAAGAATAAAGAGAAATCAAAAGACGATTTCAACAATGATCGGGGGATATGTTCATCACCGATAGAAGAACTAATCGCATCCTGAACAACATGTCATTATAGTATAAGGAAACGTCAGGTTATCGAGACTCTTCCTACCCCAGAATTTAAAAATGTAACTTTAATGTCAGTGTAGTAGAATTGGTATCGGTTATGAGAAACATTAAAGAAGCATGGTTACTAAAGCCAATGAGATCTGATCCCAGCTAGAGGGATCTTAATTATGGTCCGTATACTACGGGACCAATAGTTACTGAACTGGGGACTGCCGACATATGCGCGAAGAGGTTACGATGCTACTGAAAAATGGCCATCTCAAGTAATTCTTAAGTGACTAGGCTAAAAACAATTACGGTCGTAGTCGTGACAATGAGGAGCCCTCAAAATCAGGAGAAGATCCCCCGCGCCTAATGATCAACGTGATTTTTGGGGGGAACGAAATTAACAGGGTTACCTTCTAAGTGGTGAAAAAGACAAAGGTAGCAGTAACCCACAACAAGAGACTCTGGGAAGTCGCCTAAGATTACATCACCTTCACAGAGGAAGACGCAGATGGATTGTTGCTACCGCACAATGACACATTGGTAATTTTTATAAATGTTTTAGATTTTTAAAATCAAATATGTTCTGGTGGATCCAGGGAGTTTGGCCAATATTATACAATGGAGGGTATTGGAGCAAGCCAAACTTACCAGAAACATCATTTAGGCCACAAAACTTCTTGCCGGGTTCAACCTAGCAAGCATGACAACCCGAGGAGAGATCCCGCTGCCCACAAATGTCGAAGAGGTGATAAGATGACCCTTTTCGAGGTGGTGGATGGTGATATGGGCTACAACATTATCTTGGGAAGACCTTGGTTGTACGAGATGAAAGTTGTGCCATCGACATATCACCAGTTGCTGAAATTCCCAACTCCCGAGGGCATTAAACAAATAAGGGGTGACAAACCAGTAGCAAGGGAGATGAATCAATTTTGGTCTCCAGTAGCAAAGGGAAGGATTATGCGGCAAAGCAATTACAGGAACCGGCGCCTGCTCCCAAGCCAAGCGAGGTCAACCAAAGGGAAGGGGTGCCAAAATCTTATCAAGTTCCAAGGTATTTCCAGGTACCAGAAGATATGGACGCACCAAAATCCGCAGCGGAAGAGCTTGAGCAAGTTGTATTATTTGAGAAGTTCCTGAAAAGGAAATTTCACTTGGTGACAGGATTGCACCCCGAACTAAGGTCTAGATTTATTGAATTTTTAAAATCTAACGTCGATTGTTTTGCGTGGTCACATGTGGATATGACAGGTATCCCGCCAGAAGTGGCCGTACACAATCTAAGCTTCGATCCCAACATTCCTCTGGCAAGACAGAAAAAATGTCCTATTGCCGAGGCCAGAAACAAATTCGTCAAAGAGGAGGTAACTCGCCTACTTGATATTGGTTCAATTCGAGAGGTAAAGTACCCAGATTGGCTAGCTAACGCAGTAGTAGTTCCAAAGAAGAATAATTAATTTCTCATGTGTGTGGACTATAAGGACTTGAATAAGGCATACCCAAAGGACTCGTTCCCATCGCTAAACAATGATAAAATGACCGATGTAACAACTGACATGAGTTAATGAATTTCCTTGATGCTTACTCCGGGTACAACCAAATTAAGATGAACCCGAAGGATCAGGAAAAAACTCTATTCATAACAAACTTCGGCACATATTACTAGAATGTGATGCCCTTCGGGCTAAAGAACACCGGAGCCACTTACCAGTGGCTTGTAAGCAAAATGTTTAAGAAACAAATAGGGAAAATCATGGAAGTATATATAGACAATATGCATGTTAAGTCTTTGAATGCAAGTGATCTTCTTAAACACTTGCAAGAGACTTTTGACATCCTAAGGAAGCATAACATGAAGCTTAACCCTGAGAAGTGTGCGTTCAGTGTCAGCTCTGGTAAGTTCCTGGTATTCATGGTATCACAAAGGGGAATTGAGGTTAACCCTGATAAAATCAAAGCCATCGAAGACATCCCGGACCAGCTATCAAGCGTAAAAGAAGTTCGAAAGGCTCACGGGGAGATTGGCCGCTTTGAGCAGTTTCATTTCCCGGTCTTTAGAGAAATGCCATCATTTCTTTTCGTTACTCAAGAAGAAGAACAATTTCGAATAGACCCCGGAATGTCAACAAGTTTTAAGGGATTTGAAAAGGTACTTTTCAAGTCCTCCGTTATTATCAAAGCGGGAGGAAGGCAAAAAAAGTATTAATCTATTTAGTAGTATCGGAGGTAGGTGTAAGCGCCATTTTAGTACGTGAGGACGAAGGTACACAATCTCCAATTTATTACGTTATTAGAATTTTAACGGGACTAGAAACTCACTACCCACATTTGGAGAAGTTGGTCTTAGCCCTCGTATTCGCCACTCGGAAGCCAAGCTTTATTTCCAATGTCACCTGATAGCTATGGTGACCACCTTTCCCCTGCGGAATATCCTTCATAAAATCGAACTTTAGGGTAGGCTGGCTAAGTGGGCCATCAAAATGAGTGAATTTGACATTGAATATAAAACTAGGACTACGATTAAGTCACAAGTTTTGGCCGACTTTATGGCCGATTTCAGTTCGAGATTGTTACCTATGGCTACCAAAGAAGCAGTGACGGTGTCAGAATTGACATTACAAGTTTGGACCCTATATACGGATGGAGCTTCCAACGTAAAATGTTCGGGGCTTGGCATAGTATTGACCACGCCTTCGGGGGAAACCTTAAGGCAGGCCATAAAAACAGTTCCTCTGACTAACAATGAAGCGGCATATGAAGCTTTGATTGCAGGATTCGAATTGACAATGATTAGATTTTGAAGTTATAGAAATCAAATGCGACTCCCAACTTATGGTAAATCAGGTCTACGGGATCTTTGAATCCAAAGAGGAACGCATGCAATAATACATAGTAAAGGTTCAGGCTCTGCTTGCTCGGTTCTAGGAGTAGTCGATTACACATATCCCAAGGGAGGAAAATGCAGAAGTAGATGCATTAGCTAACCTTGGCTCATCAATGGAAATAAAGGGATCGGACTCTGATACGATCGTATAGCTTATACACTCGGTTCTGGATGTATATACCTATTACTAGGTTAACACGACTAATTTGGTATGGGACTGGAGGAATAATATCATTGATTATCTCGAGCGCGGAAAGTTCCTAAAGGCCCTAAGGCATACCAGGCGCTGCGCACTAAAACAACACGATATAACTTGAAAGGAGGCTAATAATACAAGAAATATTTCCAAGGCCCATTGGCCTGATGCTTGGGAGCCTCTGAAATGAACTATTTTATGCGAGAAGTCTACGAAGGGATCTATGGAAATCATTTGGGCGCAGATTCCTTGGTATAAAAGTTTGTAAGGATAGGATACTACTTGCCCCGAATGGAACAAGATGCCAAAGCTTTTATTAAAAAATGCGATAAGTGTCAACGCAACACACTATTGGTACATCAACCAACAGAACCATGACACTGGGTTTTGTTTCCATGGTCGTTCATGAAGAGGGGAATGGATATCGTCAGACCACTACCGTCGGCCCCAGGTAAGGTAAGGTCTTTTTTGATTTTAACTGATTATTTTTCTAAGTGGGTTGAAGCAGGTCCTTATCAGAATAACGATGAACGTGAAATGGTGGATTGATTGTGGGAGAACATAAATTGCAGATTTGGGATACCAAAAGAGATAACATGCGACAACGGGGCACAGTTTATAGGCGCAAAGGTCACGAAGTTCCTTGAAGTCTTGAAATTCAAAAGGATCACATCTTCGCCCTATCATCAGAGCGCACAAGGTCAAGAGGAATCAACGAACAAAGTGATTACACAAAATCTCAAAAAGATATTGGAAGCAGCTAAAGGCAGATGGCCCGAGGAACTGCTCGGAATGCTATGGGCATACCAAAAAAGACCAAATCAAGCACATGAGATACTCTTTTCTCCCTTGTGTACGGAGCAGAAGCCTTATCTAGATGGAGGTAGGAGAGCCTACCTTGAGATACTTCTATGAAAATAAAGAAGCAAACAATGAAGTAATGTTGGTCAATTTGGAGCTGCTCGATGAGCGTAGGGACTTGGCACATATAAGGATGGCAGCTCAGAAGCAGAGAATAGAAAGATATTATAATCGAAGAGCAAACCTCCGTTATTTCAAATTGGGAGACTTGGTTCTAAGTAAAGTAACTCAAAACACCTGGGAACAAGGAAGCTAGGTCCAAACTATAGGGTTTCAGCTGTCACCAGGAAAGGTTCATATGAGTTGGAGAATGAAGATGGAGAAAAGTTGCCAAGCAATTGGAACGTGGCACATCTCAAGAGATACTATTGGTGATGAACATCACCTATACTGAAAGTATATGCTGCACTCTTTTTCCCTTCGTCCAATTTTTGTCCCAATTGGGTTTTTTTTGGCAAGGGTTTTAATGAGGCAGTAATGGAAAGCATACTATGAAGAAAGTTTCAATAGCAACAATAAGACCTTCTAATAACAAGGCACACAAGCGAAGAACCACTCCGGAGCGGTTAGATAATCTGTTGCTCGATAGCAAAGTTCCCACCACGAAGTTAAGTTTGCTATCAAACAAAGGTTACCCCGACCGTTTACAAGTGCAAGACACTTGGGGATTTTTAGATAGTCTTTGGCTCGATATTATAAATTCCTAAGGGGAAGTGAAGTTTGTTACCGAACTGAAGATTATCTAGCAATTCATTAGTGCAATCCTCGAAGATGTTAAACTTCCAGTGTTCCAATTCGCCTTCTTCACATTCGAGCATTGGGGGGGGGGAGCAAAATAGTTATATCATGGGGATAGGGGACTGCGTGGCCAGCCCCATAAAAACAAGTAATACAAGTTAGCCACAAGAAATGGCAATTTCCTTTTAGCACAATGGATGTTTATGTACTTTTTGAAAATAGAAGGAATAAAGTACAATCCTTTTTTAAATCTTGTTTCTTGTCTGAATGATGAATTATTTTTGTCATTTGAAAGTAAAACAAGTACTTCAAATGCTAGTGCCGTAATGAATAAGAGAGGTCCTCTTCAAGAGCACCGTAAATATAAGAGGGCGCTCTCTTATGAAAACCCTCACAATAAAGGGTTGATTTCGGAAGAACTTATGCCCGGAATCCAAATTCTTTCGGGGAAAATACACCCAGAAACTTGCACAAAAAGGTGCAAAAAGCAAACTTGCTCAAATTCTTAAATGAAAAAATACGCAAAAGGCAAACTTGAGAAAACACATAAACGAAAAAAACACAAAGATTAAACTTGCATAATGTTTAAATGAAAGCGTGCATAAAGGAAAATTCATGCAGTATTTAAGAAAAAAGTATTTTTATTTACAACGAATGTGTCAAATGGAATAAATACAAAAATTGGAAAAAGAAATCAAAAGTTAAGCTCTTGCATTTCCGGAACCCGGAGAAAGAGAAGCATCAACACCCCTAGAAGGAGGTAAATCTGCAGATCTTGGCCTTCATCATTTTGGCCCTCAGCATCGTCACCTTCCAGTTCCTCCAGTTCCCAAGACCTCAGAATTGGAACCAGAAGAATCAGTAGCATCAGGCCTGGCTGGAAGAGCTCTTTTACATACACTGAACATTATATCTGGTCGACTAGTAGTGAGATATAGTAACGATCCAATCATTCCTCTATAAATTATTTCATCAATACTTTTTCCATTATTATCTTCATCAAGTGTAGTTGTTGGACTCATTGGAGTCCCAATGGACTTAGCATTCTCCATGCTAAATTTCTTTATAAGTTCCTTGATGTACTTTGTTTGGTAGATAAAAATTCCTTTGGGAGACTGAATTTGAGTCCTTAATAAACAGAGTTGTATCGATATTACCTCGTTTGAAACCTTGATTTAGAAGAAAGTAGCTTAATTATTCATACCAGGCTTGGGGAGCTTGCTTGAGTCCATATAGAGCTTTAGTCAACTTGAATACATGATCTGGGAAAGTATCATTTACAAATCCTGGAGGTTGCTTCACATAAACTTCTTCAGAGATGTAGCCATTTAGAAAGGCACTTTTTACATCCATTTGAAATAGTTTGAATCCTTTATGAGCAACAAAAACAAGTAATATTTGAATAGATTCTAATCTTTCTACAGGTGCAAATGTTTCATCGTAGTCGATTCCTTCTTGCTGAGAGTAACCTTGAGCAATCAACCGTGCTTTATTTCGTACCACTTGTCCGGATTTATTATTCAACTTATTTCTAAAAACCTATTTAGTTCCTACAATAAAATCATTTGATAGTTTTGGAACCAGTTTCCACACTTTATTTCTTTCAAATTTATCAAGTTCATCTTTCATTGCTTTGATCCAGAGTCATATTTCAGTCCTTCATCAACTTTCTTTGGCTCAAGTTGAGAAATTAGAGCCATGTGAGAGTTGAGCTTTTGAGATCTCCTGGTAGTGATTCCTTTATGTGGATTTACGATAATGAATTTGTGAGGATATCCAGGTTCACATTTTCACTTATTTGGAATGTTTGTGGTTAGTTCCATTTCCTCAGTAGTCGATTGTTCTGTTGAAGAAGATTCCTGGATGTGCTCCTCAGTTGACTGATTCTACTGACTAGTTGACTCATTTTGGCATTCATTCCATACAACAATAGACTTGGGGACAATAGAAATTTCCTCATCTTCAGGAAATTTTTCATTCTTTGAACGAGGATTAGTATCAACAAAAACAACATGAATTGATTCTTCAATGCATAAAGTTCTTTTATTATAAACTCTATATGCACTACTTGAGGGAGAATATCCAAGAAATATACCTTCGTCGCTTTTTGGATCAAACTTACCCAGGTTGTCCTTTCCATTATTGTGAATGAAGCATTTGCATCCAAATGGATGAAAGTAACTGATGTTGGGTATCTTACCATTCCATAGATCATATGGAGTCTTTTTAAGAATGGGTCGAATCAAAAACTTGTTGATAATATGACATGATGTGCTCATAGCTTCAGCACAGAAGTGGTGAGGTAGAGAGTTCTCCACAATCATCGTCCTTGCCATGTCCTGTAAGGTTCTATTTTTACGTTCTACCACTCTATTTTGTTGAGTGACCTTGGTGAAGAGAAATTGTGAGAGATTCCTTGGTCATTGCAAAAGTTTTCAAAGGCTCTGCTTTCAAATTCTCCTCCGTGATGACTTCTGATAGTGGAAATGTAGTATTCTTTTTCGCGTTGAACCTTCTTATAGAAAACTTCAAAATTCCTTAGAGCTTTATCTTTATGACTTAAAAAATAACTCATGTAAATCGAGAAAAGCCATCCACAGTAACAAAAGCATATTTTCTGCCACCGATACTAGCAGTTCTAGTTGGACCAAACAAATCCATATGCAAGAGTTGAATAGGTTTAGTAGTAGAAACAATGTTTTTGATTTTGAAAGATGAACGAGTTTGTTTTCCTAATTGACATGCATCATAAATATGATCTTTTGAAAAATATAGTTTTGGAAGACTAATGACAAGACTATGTTTAGAAAGTTTTTGAATGGTATGCATGCTAGCATGTCCAAGTTTTCTATGCCAAACCCAAGGATCATCAATCATAGATGCAAGACATATTTGATCACCAAGGCTATCTACATTACTGATAGTTTAGACATTCATGTCTCTATTTCCTGAAAGAATAACTTTACCTGATTTGTCTTCTATAAACCAACCATGTTTCTTAAAATGAACCTCATAGTCATTGTCACATAGTTGACTGATACTGAGAAGATTATAACCAGGTTCATCAACCAGGTATACTTCATCCATATCACATGTTGAGCTTAGGGGAACTTTCCAACTCCAATTATGTTTCCTTTTGATTTATCTCCAAAGGTAGTTGTTCCTCCATCTAGATTGGTGACTGTTTTGAATAATTTTTGTCACCAGTCATATGTCTGGAATACAAGCTGTCAAGATACCATTTTTCTTTTCGATTCTTTTTACGGTGTTCCTGCAAAACAAAGTTACTTGTTTTTAGATACCCAAGCCTACTTGGGTCCTGAATGGTTAGATTTCTTAGTGTTATCTTGACGAGAGGATTCTGGTCGCCAGACCCATCTCCTGTTGTACTTAATCCTGCAATGGTTAGAAGTGTGACTACGTTTCCCACAATAAAAACACGATGGATTTTTGGGATTTTCAGAGCCTCTTTCTGCTCTTATTTTATTTCTGTATTGGTTAGTGTTGTGACCATTTTTACCATAATAAGAGCATGCATGAGAGTTTCTAGTTCTAATCAAAGAATTATGAGAAGCAGTTTGATTTGATTTGATAGTACTATGACTTGTGGATTTTTGTAATCCATTCAGTTGAAGTTGAAGTTCATTAACTTCTTCTTGAAGCATGTCACGTTCAATTTCACAAACTTCCAGCTTCAAGGCCCCATCTTTCTTTTCTCTTTGGATATTTCTGAGTTCATTTAGAACTCTTTCAATATCTACAAGAGCAATATCAATAAATTCTTGAAGTTCATAATAGTTGGGACAAGTAGGAAGACGTACCTCACTGGTTCCCTCGTCTGCCATAAGGCCAAGTTAACCCGAGTCTTCTTCATCATCTGCTCCTTCGTCTGCCATGAGTCCAAGCTCTACTGAGTCCTCATTGATATAATCTTTTATGGCCATGAAACACATGTTTGCAATTTCTTCATGGTCAGATTCTTCTTCATCACTCCAGGCTCCAAAGGACTTCTTCTTTTGAAGGTTCCTGATGAGCTACTTCTTCAATTCGGGACAATCAGCTTGAATGTGTCCATGTTTTCCACATTCATAGCATCTTCCATTATTTTCATTATTTTTCCTTCCTTTTCTGAAGTTTGATTTACCTCTTCTGCTATTTCTGTTCTTCCTAATCATACTTGTTACAACTTGAGAGAGCATGGCTATGTTTTCATCCTGTTCTCCTCCTTCCTCTTCTTCTTCTTCATCTTCTGATTCAGTCATAGTTGCTTTGAAAGCAACTATTCTTTTCTTTTCTTGTTGAATTTGCCTGTCCAAGTAAGTTCTTTCAAAGGCTATTAGATCACCTCTAAGTTCATCATAGGATATTTTGTCAAGGTCCTGACACTCTAGAGCAATGACCTTGGGCTGCCAAATTGTGGGTAGATTTCTAACAAATTTTCTGACCTGTTCTATTTTCTTTATTGTTCTACCAAAGGATTTTAGATCTCCAAGAATTTTACTGAACCTGGAGAACATTTCCTCTGCTGATTCTCCATCCTTCATTTGAAATAGCTCATATTCACGAACTAAAAGAATTATACTTGTTTTTTTACCTTGTTGGTTCCTTCATATGTGACCTATAATTTATCCCACATTTCCTTAGCAGTTTCACAGCTTGAGATCTTTTCATACTCTTCACCATTGATAGTATTATACAGTAGATTTTTTGCTTTAGCATTCACAGTTATGACAACAGCTTGCTCATCGGTGTAATCATCCAAATCAAGTGGATCAGTTGATACAATGACTTGACCATTCTCATCTTTCTTTGGCGGAATTGGAAGATTTCCCTTTTTGATCACCCGCCAGACTTTGATGTCATATGACATGGTATATGTTTCCATACGCACTTTCCAATGAGAAAAGTGTTGTCCGTTGAAATATGGTGATCGTACTTGAGAGGTTCCCTCTTGAAACAATGCACCAACGACTATGTTTGATCCTATGATCTTTTCCTCACTAGCCGTTAAAAAAAGTTTGTGAGCCTCACTCTGATACCAATTGAAAGTACAGGGGGGTAAATTGTGGTTTATTAAAAATTGGTTGACTAATTGTAAGTATAGTTGACTAGGTTTCACGCAGCAAATAGGTAAAGTAGAGATGAACCAAACGAATTGAAAGCTAAACAAGACATAACAGTTTTTATACTGGTTCGGTACCAGTGTGGTACTTACGTCTAGTTTCCCTTTTGGATCTTGATAAAGAATTACAACAGTGATGGTTTTAGTTAGTTCACCACCAAAATGATTAACAGTAATTTCTGGATGTTGACACAACTCTCTTTTGTGTTCTAACTCTTCCTATCTTTTGTGACACTTGTAAACTCAAGAATACAGTGTTTATGCTAAGAACTAGAGAGACTTAGAAGATAGTGTTTGTAGTTGCGTAAATCTTCTTCTTGAGATTGGTAGTCTTCTCAAAGGAGAGTTTGAGAGCCGTTGCAGACTGATCTTGATTGAGGCACTGAATCTTCTAAGAGATTTGACCCAAGGGGTGCCTCCGAATCCTACACTTTAGATGGGTTGGATTCGTTTATGTCCTTCCTCTTTCATGTCCTCATTTTATGGAGTGATTTGAGGCTTCGATTGTCATTCTTCTAATATAGTCCTTGAGGAGACCTGATATTCTCGAGCTGCACTTGATATATTTCCTTTGTTAGATAGCCTCGATGTCCTTTGATTGAGATTGAGATAGCAAGACTAATTTGGTTTCCTTTTTGATGGATTGACTACCTTTGATTTAGCTTCATCAATTCTGGACTTCCTTTGTTTTAGAATCATCAATTCTGGACTTCCTTTGTTTTAGCATCATCAAATCTTTGATCTTCTCTTCTATTTGTTGATGCCCTTGATGGTGCCTTAATTCCTGCAATCAAAGTAGATACGGTTTAGATTTGTACAATTGTTGTCACACCTCCTTTTTACGCGCCCGCCCCGAAGGGTTGAATGTGCGAGGGAGTTTTTCCAATTTAAGTGACAATATTCGAAATGAGATTATTTATTTAATTCAGAGTCGCCACTTGGAAAGGTTTGGCTTTTGGTGTCCCAAGTCACCGGTTTATCTTGAATCCCAAATCGAGGAAAATATTCGACTTTCCAAATGAAGTCTGCGATCCAGAAATTCTAAGTAAGGAATTCTGTTGACCCGAGGGAAGGTGTTAGGCACCCTCGAATCCCGTGGTTCTAGCACGGTCGCTTAAATTATTATAATGGCTAGATATCTGATTTATTACATGTTATTACTTATGTGCTTTCATTAAGTTTAAAACCGCTTTTATTATTATTTATTTTTTATGGAACTGCAACATTGTAAAAATGCATTTCGAACCATGTCACAATCAATGCGCCCATGGTTGTTAATACATTCCGACTCCGTTGAGATTTGGATTTGGGTCACATAAATGCGCACCCGAATTTAAGAAGGTAAGATTATTAAAATGCACGCCTGAAGCAATTATCGTATTATTATTTCTGGGTAAGGCCGTGGAATTTTGCTAAACGGCTCATCCCGAAGTCTAAGTAATTTTAATTAAACATTTATCGAGGGCCCCGCAATTTGTGCGTTTTATTTGGCGAGGCTCATCTCATTTATTTTTATCAGGATAATCCTAAAGTGCCTACATTTTCTATTAAAATTGTCTCTATAAAAATGAAAGAGAAAATGTCTTAATTTATTTACATGCTTGAGTTATTATAGTTGAGTTTCGAATATGATTCGTAAATTCTGAAAAAATGATTCAAGCAAGGCAGTCCGTTGCCAATACGGGCACAGGCTCACGTATTACTACCTAATTATATTATACTAGGCATGTTCTCAGTTTGTCAAATTAAAAAAAAACTTGGCAATCTAATTTTAATCCTAAAACAATTACATGCTGGAATTAACCAATATTATTTAACTAAACAATTTTCTTACAAGTTCCGAAATGGTCTATTCGTTTGATTTTTAACTTAGACGGAGTTACTACACCATTTATTTATTTACTTGGCAATCTAATTTTAATCTAAAACAATTACATGCTGGAATTAACCAATATTATTTAACTAAACAATTTTCTTACAAGTTCCGAAATGGTCTATTCGTTTGATTTTTAACTTAGACGGAGTTACTACACCATTTATTTATTTTTAAGCAATATATAGATAGTTCATCCGTTAAGCTATCGTTGGATGTTCCACTATATATACATTAAATAGCTACATGATTCCGATTTTTGTAAGCTAAATAATTTATATATACAAATAAAATTAAGAATATAATTCAAAATAAATTTAGAACTTCAATTCTTCATTTTTCGTATTCATGCTTCCTGTTTCAGTTTACAATAATCAGCGTGTCAGTTGTGTACCTGATATTGGAAGCAAAAGAAAAGTGAGAGATCAGCAGAAATTCAGTAGCATACAACAACAGCAATCCCAGCAACTAGTAACAACCAGCGACGAGAAACTTAGTGACAGATTTTAAAATCAAGACAAAATCCGGAAACAACAACAACCAACGGACAGAAGCAAAGGGAAACTTTTCAGATTTTTGAAAGACTAGTTAGTGTTTAACCCTTAATTTCTCAATCCGTATCTCAGAATATTTGGACTATATATCAGGTGTATATTCTTCTTCTTTTGAATTTCCAGAATGTTTTTCTTTTTGTTTTTCTAAAGTCTTAGTATTTTTTTTTTCTCGGAATTTTCTCTCTTAAATTGTTTTTCCCTAAATCTGATTCAAGACCTCCCTATATATCCCCCAAACCATAAATCTTTTAATCAATTAAAATCAACCCATTTTCTCTACCAAACCCATTATCTTCCCACTCATCCCCAATACATTAAATAAATATATCACACCACCCCATTATATTTTGTCCCCCATGCCTAACATAAATAAATACAAGATTCCCCCCACTAAATTTTGTCTTGTCCCCCCTTTATATTAAACAACTATATCACAACCCACCCCATTTCATTTTGTCCCTCATGCTTCATATAAACAATTACAAAATGTACAATTCCTAAACTACCCCTCCGACCCTATTACAAATTACTATTTTACCCCCGAAAGTACTATAAATTACCAAACTACCCATCAAGCTATAACACATCAATTAATCAAACTTAACCAAAATATAGACAATATGATTAATTTCTAACAATGTTCAAACAACAAATTTCATGAACATGATTTCTTCAACATTTCAACAACAAATCACATGAACATGATTTCTTCAACATTTCAACAACAAATCACATGAACACAAATTGAACAACAAAGAACAACTAAAATTTGATTGAACAATATTTTAGCAACAAACAATCCTATTTTCGGATTCAACAACAACAACAAACAAGTATATTTAGATTTCTAAATTCAATAATATTGAACTTAAAATCAACTACTCTAACAACATTACAACAAACAATTCCTATCTTAAACTTAAACAAGATTATGAGACAAATTCAAGAAATAATCATAAATGATAAACAAGAAATCAAACTATACAAAATTCGGATTCAAGATCATCCAAACAAAGTATGAACATGAATGAATCTATTTTAACACAACAAACATGACGGATTAAAACGATTAAATCAATATATTTCCTTTAACACAACTAAATTCTTTTTAGACAAATAACAAGATCGACGAATAAACAATTATGAACTTAAGCTTGAACTTAACAATATTAACAATTTCTAACAATACATAAACACATGAAACAAATTGAAGAAATAGTTAATTAAATTTCAATTTGAATCTAACAAACATCAAACTAACAAATATTCACTTAAACAATAATACAAACATGAAATGAATATGAAAACAACTAATTAAACTTCTATTTTGAAATCTGAAAATTAATTTTAACAAAGCACATGAACATGAACAAACTAGAAAAATAATTTCAACGATGAACAACGAACAAAACAAGAATTGAATTCTTTAACGATTTTGGATCCGGAAAATATCAAACAAAAATATGGACAAAAATAAAACTCAAAAACAACTAACCGGAGATGAATCAATGACGAACTTTGATTGTAAACAAATCTGTCCGAGCCTCGACCAAAGCTCGACCGAACGAAAAGGTGGCAGCAGCTTCGTCTGAAGATACAACAGTTGGAAGTGTGCTTGGTTTGTTCGCGCGAAGAAGATGAGGGCAGCAACAGTAGTGTGAAGACAGCTTGGCCATGGTGATGTCCAAGCTCGAAGAGAACGAAATAGTAACGGAGGTCGTTTGGCCATGGAAACGAATGGTCGACGAGGGTAATGACAACAGTGGCATGATGGGTCTGTTTGGTTCAAACTGGATGAAGAGCAGCTATTCGTCGAGGAGGAGGAAGGTGGTCGACGCAGCAAGCAGAAAACTCGAGCTTGAAGCAGCGTCAATGGCGTGAAGGCAGCTTGGCCATGGCGATGCTTGAGCTTTGAAGAAGACGAAACGAGGCAGCAACTCGTCGATGGTAGAAGCAGTTGTTCGTCGAGCTCCGATTCGAGCAGCCATGGACGTTGCAAGCAGAAGCAGGAACGAGGTGAAGGGGTTAGCCATGGATGTCGAGCTCAAGCTCGAGCTTGACGAAGGACGAAGAAGATGAAGTGACGACGCAGAGACAGCTACGCGGACAGCAGTAGCTATGGTTCTTGGGGTCGTTTGGTCATGATGAACTGTTTGTTGATGGTGTTTGGACGAGAGGGAGTGGGGTCAAGGGCAGCCATGGTTGTGCTTTGGAGTTTTGAGGAAGAAGAAGGAGAATGGGGGGGGATGCTTTAGGCATTTTTAGGGTTTTCTTACTTTTTTTTTGTTTTATTTTGTTTGTACAATAATAGGGGTGTTGGGTTATGGACTGGGTCGACCCAGTTCGAAATGGACTGGGTCATAGGGAAGGTTGGGCCATTTTTTGGGCCTGTGGCTTGAAATCGAAGAAGAGGCCCAATTCCTACTTTCTTTATATTTTCGCTCTCTTTTCTTCTTTTATTTTCTAAAACTAAATTATAAAAATACTTAAACTATCATTAAGAACTAAATTAAGTCATAAAAGCGCAAATTAACTCCCAATATCAATTAACACACAATTAAATAATAATTAAGAATAAAATTGTATATTTGGACATTAAATGCTAAAAATGCAAACGATGCCTATTTTTGTAATTTTTTTAATTTTTGTAAAACATATCTAATTATTAACAATTGTGGAATTAAATCCTATATGCAAAATGTGATATATTTTTGTATTTTTATTAATTTAGCAAATAAACACGCACAGACAAATACAAATAATTATTCAAAATATCACAAAATTGCACACCAAAGAAAAAATCATTTTATTTTTTTTTATTTTTGGGAGTAATTCTCATATAGGGCAAAAATCACGTGCTTACAGCTGCCCCTCTTTGCCCGGAGACACGAAGGGTTTTCGTGCAAAGATAAAGCGAGCGATTTTTGCCCATCCGAGTACTCCGTGTGAAGCATTTTTTTTTGAAAAATATTTGACCGAACCTTTGCTTCAAAGGTTTCCTACATATCCTGGGCTAAACAGGAATCAGGTCAATGTAGTTCGGGAAATTTTGGTAGCTGGGACTACCATGGGATTGCAATGCTTGCTGTTACTGCTGTTGCTATTGCCACTACTGCTTTACTGACCTCCTTATTACAACCAAAGGAAATTGAAACTGAACTAACTACTTATGCCTGTCAACCGCTAGTTACAAGATTCCTATCTATAATTCTTTTGCAACTTGATCTTGGGTCTCAGCTAATTCTGCTTGTAGACTTCGATCCGAATCTTGATGCTCGCAAGTTGTAGGCGTTTGTTTATTTCTGCAGTATTGAATGAAACGGGATTGGCGGAGCTCGGGAATTTGATCCAATTTTTGAGCGACCTGCCCTTTGTTTGTTCCAGTATGTGGGAACATCTTCTTTTTTTTCTTTTTTTCTTTTGTTCTTTTCTTTATTCTGGATTGAGACTCACCCCGTAGGTCGTCTCGATCCATGCACCTCAGGGTCAGACCTGCTGAGACAACAAAACAAACGAACGAAATTTCTGCCCCAGTTTCACTAGGAAAATTTCGTGAGTTAATTGTCATGAAAATTTACAGCACTGATGAGGGGATTGGAAAAAACCCTAGTCTACAAAGCGAAACTCAAGGATTGGAGCCCTAATGTCGCAAAAGGTAAAAGTGCACAACTCAGGGATTGGATCCCTAATGTTGGCTAGAGGAAGGTTGCTCAACTCATGGATTGGAGCCCTAATGTCGGCTAACAGAAAAAAAAACGCTCAGTTCAGGGATTAGAGCCCTAATGCTGACTAAATAAAAACCTGTTCAACTTAAGGAACGGAGCCCTAAATTGGGAAAATTGCCAGGTTATGCTGGAAAGGGTCCACGGGTTATGACGGGAAGATTCATCGAGTTATGCCGAAAAAGAGGTCCCTGGGTTATGCCAGGGAGGTCCACGGGTTATGCCGGAAAATTCAAAGAGGTCCCTAGGTTATGCCAGGGAGGTCCACGGGTTATGCCGGGGAAGTCATCGGGTTATGCCGGGAAAGGAAAAGAGTACTCGGGTTATGCCGGGGAAGTCATCGGGTTATACCGGAAAAGGAAAAGAGGTTCCTGGGTTATGCCAGGGAGGTCCACGGGTTTTGCCGGGGAAGTCATCGGGTTATGCCGGGAAAGGAAAAGAGTCCTCGGGTTATACCGGGGAAGTCATCGGGTTATGCCGGAAAAGGGAGAAAGTCCTCGGGTTATGTCGGGGAAATTATCGGGTTATACCAAAAAAGGGAAAGAGGTCCCTGGGTTATGCCAGGGAAGTCCACGGGTTATGCCGGGAAAGGGACAGAGTCCTCGGGTTATGCCGGGGAAGTCATCGGGTTATGCCGGAAAAGGGAGAAAGTCCTCGGGTTATGCCGGGAAAATTATCGGGTTATACCGAAAAAGGGAAAAAGGTCCTTGGGTTATGCCAGGGAGGTCCACGGGTTATGCCGGGAAATTCAAAGAGGTTCCTGGGTTATGCCAGGGAAATCATCGGGTTATGCCGAAAAAGGGAAAGAGGTCCCTGGGTTATGCCAGGGAGGTCCACGGGTTATGCCGGGAAAGGGACAGAGTCCTCGGGTTATGCCGGGGAAGTCATCGGGTTATGCCGGAAAAGGGAGAAAGTCCTCGGGTTATGCCGGGGAAATTATCGGGTTATACCGAAAAAGGGAAAGAGGTCCCTGGGTTATGCCAGGGAGGTCCACGGGTTATGCCGGGAAATTCAAAGAGGTTCCTGGGTTATGCCAGGAAAATCATCGGGTTATGCCGAAAAAGGGAAAGAGGTCCCTGGGTTATGCTAGGGAGATCCACGGGTTATGCCCTTTTATTTATCAAAATGTATGAAAGAATTCTGGGTAAACTTCCTTTTGGTCATTTTCTTGCTGCAAAGCTGTTTCAACGCTCGTGCACTTTATTTCTTTTTTGGGCTACACCTGCTTCTTGCACGGTTGCTTTGGATCGCACCTGTCTCAATTTTCCTAAACAAAGAAAAATTGTCAGTTTAAAATTGTGGTCGGTTTTGTGGCCTTCATTGTTTTTCTTGGTCCCAAGCTTCATTTCTGTTTTGAGAAAATTCGCCATTGATTGGCTTCCAAGGAAACCTCCTTTCAAACTGATAAGACTCAATATTTCAGGATTTCACGCTGATTTGTGCGTGTACGACTCTGTTTCTTCCGTCTCACTCTGCTTGGGGATTTTGAGGTAATCAAACGCCATGATCAGTCGGGATTGGACTGACGCATCACTGAGGCCGGGTATGTTCTCCACCTCTTGCCAAACAGAGCCCTGTGAAACCGGTCCTGTCACCTTTTCTTTCTAGCATGTTTTGGGGCTTAGGGTTAAACCGAAAAGGAATCCAAAGAAAAGTAAACAAAGAACGAGAAAAAAAATGAATTTTTTAAAAAAAAAGCGTCTTTTTTGGGAAAAGAAAGACTTATCTTGGTCCATGCTGGCTTTAAATTGACATAACCTGCTTTTTGGACTGAATGCCCGACTCTTACGAACCTACATTTTCTCACGAACCAAACGGATCTATGTTTCCAAACGAGGGAACCTTGCCAGAACCTTCTGTGGTGAAATCCTCTTTCGGCCGACATCGCTCTTTGCGAGTTTTCGCTAGCCGACCTCTCTCATTTCTTTTCTCAGCATCGCCTTATAGTGCTCATCATGAGTTTTCACTAACAAGACTCTCTCATTTTGATTTCTCTGCTCGCCATCGCCTTATGGTGCCCATAGGTTTTCACCAATAAGACTCTCTCATTTTGATTCTCTCATCCTGACTGTGTCGGATCTGAGCAACTGCGCCTTTTTGATTTTGAAGAAACTTTTGCCGATTGATCAGAAGGACTTGTAACATGTTTGGGGTCAAAAGAACTTGGATCGAATTACAACTTTGGAACCGTCCAGGCGGGATTATCGCCGAATTATTATAATGTCTGCACCAGTTTAACTTTTTTGGGGAGAATTATATTTTGGTTTTGGTGTGACTGAACCCCATAGAGAGGTTGCCTACGTATCCTTTCGGAATCAAGTCAAACGTAGTTCAAGAAATTTTGGATTTTTTTTTTTAGAACTTCACTTCCGGGTTCCAAAGAGGGTAATGAAAGAAAGGTAAATGGCTCAAAGGGTTAGCAAAGGATTTGAGTGTTTGGGTAGCGGGAATGAAAGCCTTCGTCCTCTCAAATGTGCAAAAACATCGTCAGAGCAAGTTCAAACATAGTATCTTTTTACTGCATCTGCATTCACGGCTGTGTCGGGATCTTTTCCTTCAATATCACCTAGATATAATGCTCCCCTGGGCAATATCTTCCTGATGATGTATGGACCTTTCCAATTAGGAGCAAATTTTCCTTTCGCTTCCTGGTGATGTGGAAGAATGCGCCTTAACACCAGTTGACCTACTTCAAAATTCCTGGGTCGCACTTTCTTGTTGTAAGCACGAGCCATTCTTTGTTGGTACAATTGCCCGTGACAAACCGCAGCCATTCGCTTTTCATCGATCAGCGTTAACTGTTCCAAACGGGTTTTGACCCACTCACTGTCTTCAATTTCAGCTTCAACAATGATCCGGAGAGAAGGGATTTCTACCTCTGCCGGTATTACAGCCTCGGTCCCGTAAACCAACAAGTATGGGGTTGCCCCTACTGAGGTGCGTACTGTAGTGCGATATCCAAGCAGGGCGAAAGGTAACTGCTCATGCCATTGTCTGGAACTCTGGGTTGTCTTCCTCAAAATCTTTTTGATGTTTTTGTTCGCTGCTTCAACAGCGCCGTTGGCTTTGGGCCGATAAGGAGTGGAATTCCTATGCGTTATTTTGAATTGTTCACACACATCCTCCATCAAATGACTATTCAGGTTTGCTGCATTATCTGTGATTATAGTTGCAGGAATACCGAAACGACAGATAAGATTTGAATGTATGAAATCCACCACGGCTTTCTTAGTGACTGATTTGAGAGTGACAGCCTCGACCCATTTTGTGAAGTAGTCGATAGCGACCAATATGAATCTGTGTCCATTTGAAGCTTTGGGCTCAATCGGACCAATGACATCCATACCCCAGGCAACAAATGGCCAAGGTGCAGATATGGGATGCAGTTCTGTGGGAGGTGCGTGAATCAGATCTCCATGCACCTGACACTGATGGCACTTTCGAACGAAGCTGAAACAGTCCTTTTCCATGGTCATCTAGTAATATCCGGCCCGCAAGATTTTCTTTGCCAAAACGTACCCGTTCATATGAGGTCCACACACCCCTGCATGTACTTCATGCATGATCCTGCCTGCTTCTTCGGCGTCAACACATCTTAATAAGTTGAGATCAGGGGTTCTTTTATACAATATCTCACCGTTCAAAAAGAATCCACTTGCCTGCCGCCTAATAGTTCTCTTCTGATCTCCAGTAGCATGTTCGGGGTATTCTTGTGTTTTCAAGAACCTCTTAATATCCTGGTACCATGGCTGGATACTTGGTCCTGCTTCGATGGCGTTGCAGTAACCATGTCTTTCCCTGATTTGGATTTCCAAGGGATCGATGTGGGCGTTGCCTGGATAAGGTAACGTTGAAGCTAAAGTGGCAAGTACATCGGCTAATTCATTGTGACATCGCGGGATATACCTGAACTATACTGATCTGAACCGCTTGCTGAGATCCTCTACGTGCTGCAGATAAGGAATAAGCTTGACATCTCGAGTTTCCCATTCACCCTGGGCTTGCCGGATAATCAAATCAGGATCCCCCATAATCAACAAATCCCCAACATCTTGATCGATCGCCATATTCATGCCCATGATGCAGGCTTCATATTCAGCTGTATTGTTCGTGCAAAAGAAACGAAGCCTAGCTGTAGCCGGATAATGTTGACCAGCAGGTGAGATCAAGATTGCCCCTATTCCTACACCTTTGGCATTTACGGCCCCATCAAAGAACATCTTCCAAACGTGAGCATTTTCCGAGACCACTTCTATGGTATTTATTTCTTCATCTGGAAAATAAGTACTCAATGGCTGGTATTCCTCATCAACCGGATTTTCGGCCAAATGATCTGCTAATGCCTGGGCTTTCATTGCCGTACGGGTGACATAGACTATGTCAAATTCAGTAAGCAAGATTTGCCACTTGGCCAGTCTTCCAGTAGGCATTGGTTTCTGAAATATATACTTCAAAGGATCCAGCCTGCTTATGAGGTAAGTAGTGTGAGTTTGAAGATAATGTCTCAATTTTTGGGCAACCCACGTTAAAGCACAACACGTTCTTTCTAGCAGAGTGTACTTGGCCTCGTAGCCGGTAAATTTCTTGCTCAAGTAGTAGATCGCCTGCTCCTTCTTTCCGGTTATGTCATGTTGTCCGAGGACGCAACCGAAAGAATTTTCCAAGACTGTCAGATACAAGAACAGGGGTCTCTCTGGCTCTGGCGGGACCAAAACTGGGGGATTTAAAAGATATTCTTTGATCTTGTCAAAGGCTTCTTGACATTCAGCCGTCCATTTGATCACTGCATCCTTCCTTAATAGCTTAAATATGGGCTCACACGTGCTAGTTAGCTGGGCAATGAATCGACTGATATAGTTTAACCTGCCCAACAGACTCATCACGTCTTTCTTCATTCTTGGGGGAGGTAGATCTCTGATAGATTTTATCTTTGTTGGATCTAACTCTATACCTCTCCTGCTTACTATGAAACCCAAAAGCTGGCCTTATGGGACTCCGAAGGAGCATTTGGCCGGGTTCAGCATCAAGTCGTACTATCTCAGTCTCTCGAAGAATTTCCTCAAGTCTTGGATATGATTGTCTCGAGTCCTGGACTTGATTATCACGTCATCCACATACACCTCTATTTCTTGATGCATCATGTCATGAAAAATGGCAGTCATGGCTCTCATGTAAGTTGCCCCAGCGTTCTTCAGACCGAATGGCATAACCCGATAACAGTAAGTGCCCCATGGTGTAGTGAATGCAGTCTTCTCAGCGTCTTCTTCATCCATCAACACCTGATGATATCCAGCGTAACAATCTACAAAATACTGGATCTCATGTTTGGCGCAATTATCAACAAGGATGTGGATGTTGGGCAATGGGAAATTGTCTTTGGGACTCGCTCTGTTCAAATCTCGATAATCCACACAGACCCGAGTTTTCCCATCTTTTTTCGGCACTGGAACTACATTCGCTAACCACGTGGTGTACTGGATTACCCGAATTACTCCCGTTTTCAGCTGCTTGGTGATTTCTTCTTTAATCTTGTCACTGACATCAGTTTTGAACTTTCTTTGCTTTTGTTGAACTGGAGGACAATCAGGGTGAATTGGCAATTTATGCACCACTAGATCAACGCTTAATCCTGGCATGTCATCATATGACCAAGCAAACACATCTTTAAATTCAACAAGGAGTTGAACTATCGCGTCTCACGTTTTCTCGTCCGTGTAAATGCTTATTTTGGTCTCTCGGATTTCCTCAGGAGTTCCCAAATTAACTGGTTCGATGTCATTCAGATTCGGCTTAGGTTTGTTCTCAAAGTGTTCCAATTCTCGATTTATTTCCTTAAAAGCCTCTTCTTCGTCGTATTCCATTTATTGGTTCATTATTTCGCAGTTAGACCATATGTTTGGATCCGGGCATGAAGTCCGCAAGCATGTCATGTTATCTAAAGCCGCATTATTAGAACTGAAAGAAATAAAACAGAAAAATAAAAAAAATCAGAGAGAATAAATAAGATAAAAGATGAAATATTTATTTCATTTCATTGAATTTTGAAGATAATAGGGTTTACATCAGAATTTAAGGACAGGAAACTAAAAGGAAATCATTCGAGTTACACCCCAAAATAACTCGTGATGCAGAAAAGGTGGCAAGACTGGTCTACCAGGATTCCCGCTTGATCGGAAACGGAGTAGCCTTCCAGTTTTGCAATTTGGCACCAGGCCCCATGTAAAGCACCTCAGCGGTGCTCGAGCCTTCTCCTGGCTGAACCATATGGGTTTCGTACAGCATTTGCCTCATAACCTCACAGATTTCTTCAATTTCCTCGGTCGTGAAGGTCTCATCCTCTCTTTCTTCATTGTACTTGGGTTTGACGAATGTTCTGTAAAGATGGGGAATTGGCTGAGATAATACCCAACCATTGCTCTTCCGTTGATTTGCCCACATTACGTCAGCTTTTTCGGCGTAAAAACCAACACCAAAGAACTTTTCGGCGGCAGGTAATGTGATAGGTTCGGTGATACCTTGTAATGATGCCCCGAGTCCCTTTCCCAGTTTATAACCATGCCTGATCATTTCCTTGGCAACCATAACTGACGCTTTTGAGAGAAAAGGTTGAGGGTAGGGGCTTCCTTCTTCGCATTGGTCTGCGACCACAACCTCGAAAACTTGATAGACTATGTGTTCACTACCCTCCTTAGCTTCGAGGCATGGAACCGACGGGTCTCGATAAATTGAATGCTCATCCTCTCCGTGGACTATAATCTCTTGATTTTCATGTACAAATTTTACCATCTGGTGGAGAGTAGAAGGTATGGCTTCCGTCGCATGAATCCAGGGCCTTCCTATAAGGAAATTGTAAGAAGTATCCATATCTAGGACCTGAAAGGTCACCTCAAAATCCACAGGTCCAATAGTCAAAATCAAATCGATCTCACCTAGGGTATCCCTTTTGATGCCGTCAAAGGCACGAACACATACACTGTTGGGACTGATTCTCCCTGTCTCGATCTCCATTCTTTGCAGAGTCGAAAGGGGACAGATATCCACTCCGGACCCGCCATCCAGCATGACCCTCTTCACATAGTACCCTTCACATTTAATTGTGAGGTGGAGGGCCTTGTTGTGAGCGGCCCCTTCCGGGGGCAGATCATTTTTGCTGAAGGAAATTTGATTGATCATGAAAAATCTTTCTGCCATCCTCTCTAGCTGTTCCACGGTAGTTTCAATTGGGACGTAAGCTTCATTGAGGGTCTTGATCAACACTTTTTGATGATCAGTTGAATTCATAAATAGAGACCACAACGAGACCTGAGCGGGAGAGTTTCGGAGTTGATCAATTATCTCGTAGTCTGCAGTTTTCATTTTCCTGAAAAACTCTTCCGCTTCCTCGGCGCTAACCGGTTTCTTGAGTGGGAAACGCTTCTTTGTAGAATCATTCAACTCCTCCAGGTTGAGGTATTTCTCAGTTGGGTTAGTTTCATTCACTTCTCCCAGGATTTCTTTTCCTTTGTAGGTTACTACCGCCTTGTTATAATTCCATGGGACGGTAGTAGGATCCGTCATGGGCCTCTGTGGCGCGCGTCCAATAATCACGGGCTCATTCAGCCTTTGTGAAATTATTGGCCCCCGTTCCGCATAGGTCCTTTTGGGCACATACATCTTAGATCCTTTGTTCAGCTCAAACCTTCTTGGAGGGCTCAATGTCACTTGTCCTTTCTTCGAACCTCGGGGGACATAAAGGACAGTATCTTTCGAGGGTACTACCTCAATTTTTGTTTCCACTGCTTTTTATGTGTTTTGAGGGGGTTTTTTACTCTTCTTGTCCACCTTTTCTTGCTTTGCATACTTCTTGGGCTCTTTCTCAATGTCGGCGATTGCAATGATGGCTTTCAAGACAGGATCAAACTCTTTATCTTCGCAGATCATCCCAATAATCGGTCCATTGTTGTGAGCCGGTAACGGATTGTTGGTCACATTAGGAATGTCTTCGTCCTTTAACACTATTCGCTTTTGTTCTATGAGGTTTTCAACAACCCTTTTCAAAGTCCAACAGCTCTCAGTGTCATGTCCTTCCACTCCAGAATGATAGGCACATCGGGCACCAGGTTGGTAAGAGGGTGACTCTGGGTTTTGCCTATTTGGGGGTACGGGTTGTAACAAACCCATTTGGACCAATTTGGGGAAAAGGTTGGAATATGATTCACCAATAGGTGTGAAGTCCATTTTCCTGGGCGGCTCTCGAGTGCGGGCGTTGTAGGGGAGATTATTTTGTGGAGGTCGGGGATTATACTGAGCTTGGTGAGGAGGTTGATTTCTTGGAAATTGAGCTCGTTTTTGGTGAAATTGTTGTTGTGGCCTAATATATGGTTGTGCATTCATTACTGTGTAGGGCTGAAGGTTCATAGCATAGGCCGCATCTTGATGGGGGTAGTAGTGTTGCGGGGGTCTTTCAGAGAAATGAAATCTGGACGGATGGGGTTTTCTTACACTCGAAGTTGCCATTGTTGCTTCTTCCTTCTTCTTTCGGTTTGCTCCTCCTCCAGACCCGCCTTGGATTGCTTGGGAGGTGGCCCTTATAGCAGACTGACTCAAGATTCGCCCTGTTTTTAAACCATTTTCCACCATTTCACCGATTTTGATGGCTTCAGCAAACGGCTTTCCCATTGCAGACATCATGTTTTGATAATAATCAGCCTCTTGAGCTTGAAGGAAAACGCTGACCATTTCTGTTTCATCCATGGGAGGTTTGACTCTGGATGCTTGTTCGCGCCATTTGACAGCATATTCTCGGAAGCTCTCCGAAGGCTTCTTCTTTAGGTTTGACAATGAATTCCTATCGGGGGCAATGTCGATGTTATATTGAAACTGCCTGACAAAATCCCTAGCCAAGTCATCCCAAATGTGCCAACGAGATACTTCCTGATCCGTATACCATTCAGAAGCAATGCCAGTCAAAGTTTCTCCAAAGTAAGCCATAAGAAGTTCTTCTTTTCCGCCGCTCCCCGCAACTGGTTGCAGTACCTTTTGAGGTGGGCTATAGGGTCCCCATGCCCGTCATATTTCTCAAACTTTGGGGTTTTGAAACCCAAGGGCAGATGTACGTGTGGGAACATGCACAGGTCAGCGTAAGATACGCTTTTTTGCCCGCTCAGACCCTGTATATTTTTGAGAGTTTTCTCCATGCTTCTCATTTTTCTGGTCATTTACTCTTGTTCAGGCGTTTTCTCGGCTTTCTCCTGTCCTGCGATAAACTCGTACCGAGACGGCTGAGGGTAAACGTTGGTAGTGAACTGACTAGGTTCCAATGGAAGAGGTGGTGCTTGAAATGTGAAGGATGATGAATCGAAGTTAGACCTGGGTAAGACAGGTTGTGCCGTGGATGAACAAGGTGGAGCAGTGAATATGTTTGAAACTGCTCCGGCAGCTAACACCTGGGGGCGAGACTCAGAAGGTGTTCCAGTAAAGTAGGTTGAGATGGTAGGAAATCCCAGTGGGGTATTTGGATAACTTGTGGGGATGTTGGAGGTCCCACTTGCCCTAGGAAAAAGCTCAGGGAATCCAGGGATCGCACTTGGTGGCTCTTTTCCATTGGCCCAGGCGTCCCACATTTCCATCATGCGGAGACGCAGAATCCTATTTTCCTCGACAGTTGCTGACTCAGAGGTTGGGATGACTGAGATTGAACTTTCCTCCGAAATAGGAATCGTTGGCAGAGGAATTTCTGAAGACATTTCGACACTTCCCTTTGACCTTGTGAAATATGTATGAGCAATTCCTCTTAATTTAGCGAAGGGTGGCTGAACGTTTCCTTTTGATCTCGTGAAGTATGTATGAGAGTCCAGATTACCACAAAACCAAACCACTTTTCTAGGAACCTGAATCTTATCAGCAAACATGACGGTTAGTTTAAAACAAATAACAGACAGGTAATCTCACATTGGGGTGTGATGCACCTATACAGTCAGGGGAGTTTCTACATGCTTGCAACAAAGACATGTGTCATTTCGGCTTCTCCTGAGGCTTTTTATTTTATTTTATTATTTGCAGTTAAAAATGTGACCGGATCCGATGAGGATTGCCTACGTATCACGATGCCGCGTGAATCAGATCTTGCGTAGTTCGGAATAGGGGAGTGTAAAAGAAGCACACATTTTATTACTTGAAGCAATCTATTACAACCAACATTTGAAAAAGGGTAAAATAAACAAACCTTGAAAACAAATGCAGACTCAAACAAACTAATGCACCCTGATGCGAAAAGACGGACAGAAGATGCTAAGATACAGACTCGACCTATGAATACATCAAGGTTTCGAGAATTGGCGCCCGCGGGGCATCGTTCGGCCTCGCCGCGGTCTTAGGTGTGATATCCCTTTCAAGTTGTTCCAGCTCATGCATGGTTTGCTTGACATACACCATTATTGCCGAGAGAACGGTAATGGTGGTCATGTTTACACACCGTAGACATCTTCTGATGATGGCATGGGCAATGGTCCTGATCTTATACCTGGTTCGCCTCTTCTCTTTGAGTAAGTGCTCTATTTGATCATTACGGGCTGTCATAACCCGAGAATCCTGGAGGCATTGATTTTGCCACTGCCGAATTTCTACTTCCATCTGGGCTAAAAGCTTGCGGCAATGTCTATTTTCAACTTCTAGTGTTCGGGTTTGCTCAAACGCTCTGTCCACCTTTTCCTTCAAATTGGCAATGGTTCGCTCGTGATCCCTTTCCAACTGCTGTAAGTGCCGATTACGTTTTTCTGTCCTTCTTGCCTAGTGTGCCTCGAGCCCCGCTATGGTATTTTCTGACTCAGTCCGGCGCTACCCAATTTCCGTCCTTAGAGCTTTAATCAATCGTTCATCCGACCGGCTCCTTTGTTGGTTATCAGCATCTAACCTCATTTGTTTTATCCGGGCCTTGAGCATCTCGTTTTCCTGAGCCAACCTGTTCTTTTCTCCCAGATCGGTAGCAACTGGCACGTTGTGCTCATATTTTAGACCTTCCACTTGTTGCTTCAACTTGCTGATTTCGGTACGATAACCTCTTTCTTTTGCCAACCAATCCCACTACTTTTGCGATGACTCGGAGAAATTTAAGATGTGGGGTCTTTTAGCCGGCCTTTCGTGTTCGAGTTCTCTTCTGTACCATGCAAGGTAACCTGGCGCCATTTCACTTTTGGCCCGATCCTGCACACAAGTATCTGCTTTCAAATATTGACATTCATTCCAGATCTGGCGGATTTTTGCTTCAGGAAATTGTCCGTCAGGGCTTATCTCAATTGTTTGAGCACTAAGATCTTCCTCGTGTGGCACTATCTGATATCTTCCGAGTTGTCTCAAGACTCGGCAGGGCGCGTAAGGTTGAATGCTCTTAAGTCCCATCAGTAGGAAATGAGTTCTAGTTGCTGGCATATACATGATCTCATCAACAGGCAACCATCCCAGTGTCCACTGTATTTGGCTGGCAGTAAGAGCTTGAAAGAATGAAGTCCATGCCATAACTCCTTTGGGTAGACTGATCTCTTTGGTTCTCGTGTAAAACTCTTCTATGCAAGTCTTCTCCGAAGAAACATGGCTCAAAAATTCGGAACGATGGCAGAGATGTTCAGTCATCCATATTTGTAGCAGCAAGTTACAACCTTCGAAGAAATTCCCTCCGGCTTTGCAGGCTGTGAGAGCTCGAAAGATATCGATACCACCATAGGCGCGAGAGTACTGTCATTTTGAGTGAGCAAAGTACTGACGACCCTGGATATTTTCAGATCAATATTCCCATCTTTCCTCGGAAATACCAGAAGGCCCAAAAATGTTATCATGAAAGCCACCCGTCTGTGCTTATCCCACTTCTGACGACTTCCTTTGCTGCATAGCTTGTTAATCGGATTGTTGAATCCTCCTACATGACCATACCTGTCGTATATGAAGCATGGATTACAGAAACCGGCGGCCAAATCTGGGTTATGGACCGTCCTGGGTATTTTTAGTGAGTCTAGAAATCGATGCACCGTGACAGCTCTTGGGGCGACCAGGTATCTTTGCCTTAATGGAAGTTCAGCATTTCCGATGTACCCAGCCATTTCCTCCAGAGTTGGGGTGAGTTCAAAATCGGAGAAGTGGAAAACATTGTGCGCTGGGTCCCAGTAAGTGACCAAAGCTCTTATGATATCTCCCCGAGGCTGGATTTCCAGTAAACCCGTGAGACCTTTCAGATATTTCTTGACTTCATCTTGTCCTTCAAGACCTAGATCATTCCACCATAGCCGTAACTTGACAGGGATTTTAGTCATTATCGAAAAGTGCTCATTTTGCATTGTGCTCATCCTGCACATTTATTAAGGTGACTTTAAGCAAAAATGACTTGACTCAAAAATATTTTGACTATATTCTTTCTAAAAAAGAAAATCAGATTTTCGAACACAGCCTTTCAGCACTTTGGGGATGAAGATCTTAAGGTTGTGAGGGTCAACCGATCAAAAACTCTAAAAGACGACCGAAAGTGGCCGTTTTATGCAAAATCAACCTTCCGTCGTCCCTTCCGGGAACATTTGGCTATTTTTGACAAAACAATCACTTGATTTATTTATGACTCTTTAGTAGTAATGAGAACAACATGGGGAACATGGTCTCACAGAGCCTCAGGGACGAGGGTTCTAAGGCCGTTGGGAAATTTGGTCAAAAGAAATAAAAATGACCAATAATAGCCGTTTGTGCAAAGTCAGCCTTCCGGCGTCCCTTTGGGGAACATTCGGCTATCTTTGACGAAACGGCATCACCCGACTCATTCATGTCGAAATTAAAATTCAAACATTTTGGCTATTTTGAAAAGAGGAGGTTGGACCCGATGAGGGTTGCCTACGTATCTCGTACCCTGCGAAAATCAAACCGGCGTAGTTCGGGCCGATCAGCCGTAGAGTAAAAATAAACTAAACCCCTTCTGACTACAATCTTTTAAAGGAAAGGAGAAAAAGTATTTTTCTGGATTTTTTTTTATATTTTGTTTTTTTTATTTTTTTTTATTTTGTTTTGTTTTTTATAAGGAAATATTTATGAATTTTAAACTTCTTTTCACCTTTTTTTTTTGAAATTTCGAAAATCTTTTAAAGAGATACTACGAATGGGAACAATATATTTTTTTGAGTTTTGAATTTTATTTTTTTCCCCTTTTTTTAACTTTTAAATAAATACCCGTTTTTGGATTTTGAAAGTGATTAAAAGGAATTTTTTTTATATATGTTTTTTTATATATATAAATCAAACTAAAAGACAAATTTTGTTTTCATCTTGTTTTTTTTTAGAAAATTCCGGTGAGGTTTTGACACTACTTGGACATTGATTTTATCTTTTCCAAAATAAGTAATTATCTCCCTACGCTGCTATTTTTTTTCCTTTTTTTTTGGATTTTTTTTAGAAACCGGTCAGCACGCAGATCTGAAGCAAATAAATGCGCCAACAAACGGGATGCAGCAGGATGGTCTTTTCATTTCAGGTTGCCTGTCCTAGACGGACCTAACCCCTGTGTTGAGTCCCCTACGTCAAATGCAACATGATGCAAATAAGCGTTCCTACTAGGGATCCGGCATGAAGTTTCGTTATACTAGGTTTATAACCTGGGTATATGTTCTAGACTGTGTACCCGAGCGGACAACTCGAGTCGAGGAGGGGGCTACGTACCGGGGACCCGCGAGATCGTCCGGCTTTGTAACTTGTCCGGCCTCTTTCTTATTTCAGGTATTGACACTAACAGAATGGGGAGTCTCGACCAGCGAGCTTCTCCCCGGAGGTAAGAAGAGAGGGGTTTCGGCACAGTTTATATACAGTTCAGATAATATCAAAGCGGTAAAAGACAACATTTAGCGCGTTATGCCAAAACATATAATAAAGATCAGATGATAAAGCCAAATATAACAATTATTCTAAGCTCGAATTCTTGAACCCTGAACCAGAGATTCTGGGTTCGTTCCCCAGCAGAGTCGCCAGAGCTGTCACACCTCCTTTTTGCGCGCCCGCCCCGAAGGGTTGAATGTGCGAGGGAGTTTTTCCAATTTAAGTGACAATATTCGAAATGGGATTATTTATTTAATTCAGAGTTGCCACTTGGGAAAGGTTTGGCTTTTGGTGTCCCAAGTCACCGGTTTATCTTGAATCCCAAATCGAGGAAATTTTCGACTTTTCCAAATGAAGTCTGCGAACCAGAAATTCTAAGTAAGGAATTCTGTTGACCCGAGGGAAGGTGTTAGGCACCCTCGAATCCCGTGGTTCTAGCACGGTCGCTTAAATTGTTATAATGGCTAGATATCTGATTTATTACATGTTATTACTTATGTGCTTTCATTAAGTTTAAAACCGCTTTTATTATTATTTATTTTTTATGGAATTGCAACATTGTAAAAATGCATTTCGAACCATGTCACAATCAATGCGCCCATGGTTGTTAATACATTCCGACTCCGTTGAGATTTGGATTTGGGTCACATAAATGCGCACCCGAATTTAAGAAGGTAAGATTATTAAAATGCACGCCTGAAGCAATTATCGTATTATTATTTCTGGGTAAGGCCGTGGAATTTTGCTAAACGGCTCATCCCGAAGTCTAAGTAATTTTAATTAAACATTTATCGAGGGCCCCGCAATTTGTGCGTTTTATTTGGCGAGGCTCATCTCATTTATTTTTATCAGGATAATCCTAAAGTTCCTACATTTTCTATTAAAATTGTCTCTACAAAAATGAAAGAGAAAAGGTCTTAATTTATTTACATGCTTGAGTTATTATAGTTGAGTTTCGAATATGATTCGTAAATTCTGAAAAAATGATACAAGCAAGGCAGTCTGTTGCCAATACGGGCACAGGCTCACGTATTACTACCTAATTATATTATACTAGGCATGTTCTCAGTTTGTCAAATTAAAAAAAAAAACTTGGCAATCTAATTTTAATCCTAAAACAATTACATGCTGGAATTAACCAATATTATTTAACTAAACAATTTTCTTACAAGTTCCGAAATGGTCTATTCGTTTGATTTTTAACTTAGACGGAGTTACTACACCATTTATTTATTTACTTGGCAATCTAATTTTAATCTAAAACAATTATATGCTGGAATTAACCAATATTATTTAACTAAACAATTTTCTTACAAGTTCCGAAATGGTCAATTCGTTTGATTTTTAACTTAGACGGAGTTACTACACCATTTATTTATTTTTAAGCAATATATAGATAGTTCATCCGTTAAGCTATCGTTGGATGTTCCACTATATATACATTAAATAGCTACATGATTCCGATTTTTGTAAGCTAAATAATTTATATATACAAATAAAATTAAGAATATAATTCAAAATAAATTTAGAACTTCAATTCTTCATTTTTCGTATTCATGCTTCCTGTTTCAGTTTACAATAATCAGCGTGTCAGTTGTGTACCTGATATTGGAAGCAAAAGAAAAGTGAGAGATCAGCAGAAATTCAGTAGCATACAACAACAGCAATCCCAGCAACTAGTAACAACCAGCGACGAGAAACTTAGTGACAGATTTTAAAATCAAGACAAAATCCGGAAACAACAACAACCAACGGACAGAAGCAAAGGGAAACTTTTCAGATTTTTGAAAGACTAGTTAGTGTTTAACCCTTAATTTCTCAATCCGTATCTCAGAATATTTGGACTATATATCAGGTGTATATTCTTCTTCTTTTGAATTTCCAGAATGTTTTTCTTTTTGTTTTTCTAAAGTCTTAGTATTTTTTTTTCCGGAATTTTCTCTCTTAATTTTTTTTCCCCCTAAATCTGATTCAAGACCTCCCTATATATCCCCCAAACCATAAATCTTTTAATCAACTAAAATCAACCCATTTTCTCTACCAAACCCATTATCTTCCCACTCATCCCCATTACATTAAATAAATATATCACACCACCCCATTATATTTTGTCCCACATGCCTAACATAAATAAATACAAGATTCCCCCCACTAAATTTTGTCTTGTCCCCCCTTTATATTAAACAACTATATCACAACCCACCCCATTTCATTTTGTCCCCCATGCTTCATATAAACAATTACAAAATGTACAATTCCTAAACTACCCCTCCGACCCTATTACAAATTACTATTTTACCCCCGAAAGTACTATAAATTACCAAACTACCCATCAGCTATAACACATCAATTAATCAAACTTAACCAAAATATAGACAATATGATTAATTTCTAACAATGTTCAAACAACAAATTTCATGAACATGATTTCTTCAACATTTCAACAACAAATCACATGAACATGATTTCTTCAACATTTCAACAACAAATCACATGAACACAAATTGAACAACAAAGAACAACTAAAATTTGATTGAACAATATTTTAGCAACAAACAATCCTATTTTCGGATTCAACAACAACAACAAACAAGTATATTTAGATTTCTAAATTCAATAATATTGAACTTAAAATCAACTACTCTAACAACATTACAACAAACAATTCCTATCTTAAACTTAAACAAGATTATGAGACAAATTCAAGAAATAATCATAAATGATAAACAAGAAATCAAACTATACAAAATTCGGATTCAAGATCATCCAAACAAAGTATGAACATGAATGAATCTATTTTAACACAACAAACATGACGGATTAAAACGATTAAATCAATATATTATTTTCTGGAAAAATTCATAACAACATGAAACAAATTGAAGAAATAATTAATTAAATTTCAATTTGAATCTAACAAACATTAAACCAACAAATATTCACTTAAACAACAATACAAACATGAAATAAACATGAAAAACAATTAATTAATCTTTCATTTGAAATCTGAAAAATTAATTTAACAAACAACACATGAATATGAACTAAAAATTAATTCAAACGATAAACAAAACAAACATTTACCGATTTTAGATTCGAAAATATCAAAACAAAAATACGAAAAAAAAAAACTCAAAAATCTACTAACCGGAGATGAGCAACGATGAATTCGATCGTATGGACTGTTTCGACGAACCTCAAACATGGGAATAAATCTGTCCGGACTCAACGACGAACTCACCTTTCTTGTAAACTTGAACGAACTCAAAACGATGCTCGACGACCTCGACTAAAACTCGACCGAACGAAAAGGTGGCAGCAGCTTCGTCTGAAGATACAGGAGCTGGAAGTGTACTTGGTTTGTTCGCGCGAAGAAGATGAGGGCAGCAACAGTAGTGTGAAGACAGCTTGGCCATGGTGATGTCCAAGCTCGAAGAGAACGAAACAGTAACGGAGGTCGTTTGGCCATGGAAACGAATGGTCGACGAGGGTAATGACAACAGTGGCATGATGGGTCTGTTTGGTTCGAACTGGATGAAGAGCAGCTATTCGTCGAGGAGGAGGAAGGTGGTCGACGCAGCAAGCAGAAAACTCGAGCTTGAAGCAGCGTCAATGGCGTGAAGGCAGCTTGGCCATGGCGATGCTTGAGCTTTGAAGAAGACGAAACGAGGCAGCAACTCGTCGATGGCAGAAGCAGTTGTTCGTCGAGCTCTGATTCGAGCAGCCATGGACGTTGCAAGCAGAAGCAGGAACGAGGTAAAGGGGTTAGCCATGGATGTCGAGCTCAGGCTCGAGCTTGACGAAGGACGAAGAAGATGAAGTGACGACGCAGAGACAGCTACGCGGACAGCAGTAGCTATGGTTCTTGGGGTCGTTTGGTCATGACGAACTGTTTGTTGATGGTGTTTGGACGAGAGGGAGTGGGGTCAAGGGCAGCCATGGTTGTGCTTTGGAGTTTTGAGGAAGAAGAAGGAGAATAGGGGGGGGGCGGATGCTTTAGGCATTTTTAGGGTTTTCTTACTTTTTTTTTGTTTTATTTTGTTTGAACAATAATAGGGGTGTTGGGTTATGGACTGGGTCGACCCAGTTCGAAATGGACTGGGTCATAGGGAAGGTTGGGCCATTTTTTGGGCCTGTGGCTTGAAATCGAAGAAGAGGCCCAATTCCTACTTTCTTTATATTTTCGCTCTCTTTTCTTCTTTTATTTTCTAAAACTAAATTATAAAAATACTTAAACTATTATTAAGAACTAAATTAAGTCATAAAAGCGCAAATTAACTCCCAATATCAATTAACGCACAATTAAATAATAATTAAGAATAAAATTGTATATTTGGACATTAAATGCTAAAAATGCAAACGATGCCTATTTTTGTAATTTTTTTTAATTTTTGTAAAACACATCTAATTATTAACAATTGTGGAATTAAATCCTATATGCGAAATGCGACATATTTTTGTATTTTTATTAATTTAGCAAATAAACACGCACAGACAAATACAAATAATTATTCAAAATATCACAAAATTGCACACCAAAGAAAAAATCATTTTATTTTTTTTATTTTTGGGAGTAATTCTCATATAGGGCAAAAATCACGTGCTTACAATTGTCATCAATGAAACTTAGATGTAATAATATTTGCTCGCTTTGCTGCAACCGGGCCTCTGACACAACAACCTCAGCAGCTTTAGCTTCCACTTCTGAGAGGCAAGAAGCGATATGGTCCCGCTCGGCCAAAAGTTGATCCTGCTTAGAGGTAAGTTCCTCTTTATCTCGAATCAAACTTTGGAGTCCTTCAGAATAATATTGTATCAAAGGTAGAAGAAATAACGAAGGAAATGAAGGATATACATTTACGACATTGTGCATGGCATTGTTCAACAAGCACTCTCCCAAGAGAGCTTATATTTTTTCCCTATCTATTTTTGAAGCCAAAAGTTTCAGATAGTTAGCAAGTTCTACCGACTGGGACAACAAATTACATCCGGTAGAGACCGAGAGAGTAACACTCCTCCTCCTTTGCGGATCCTCTGAGGGGGCAATATAATTTTGGCCCAAATTCCCATGAATTGAGGACTAGGGGAAAGGAACATCCTCTTCTCGGATAGATGCGGCCGGTGGCAATGATGTAGCAATTTTCGGTGGAAGAGTTGGTAAAGAAGGAGATGAAGCTGATGGAGTTGAAGGGTGAGAAACAGCTACGACAAACATAGTATTGATTGTTGGTTGCTCGTCGATCGAAGATGCCAGGGACCCGATGCTTAGAATCACAACACCGAGCACAATGATTGGGATCTGGAGACGGGACTTGGCATTTTCCACGATTTCAAACTCCCTTAGAGCATCGAGGAATCGTCCTCAGTTGGTGTAAATAACTCAACAGATTGAGCATTCTGTTGAGTTGGTGAAGGTCGTCGTCTTCTATGTAGAGAAGCCCCCTCATCACTAGCTTCTCTATCATCATCGATCACCACAGTATCTATGGCCGGCTCAGGAACGACGATTGACACCACGACATCTGAAGACGATTCGGGCACGACACTCCTTGCCCTTTTATTTTTTTTCCCCAGCGGCGGAGGAATGACTCTTTTTTGGTTGCTTGTTTTCCGGTCGGGGACGCCGAAAAAGAAACACTTGCACCCGAAGCATGCCCGGAGATGCCTGTTCGAGTAAACGCTGTGAGCACGTGATTTTTGCTTGCACGAAAACTACTCCAAAATAAATCAAAAAAATAAAATAAATTTCTTTTACTATATAATTTTTGAATTTGCGTGGTGTTAAATATTTGTGTTATGTCCGTAAATGTTTACTTTGTCATAATAAAATGAAAAATAAAATAAAATACATGTTGCATGCATATAGGATTTAATTATGCATTTAAAAGATAATTTAAATAAAATCACAAAAAATATGCAATAGTTCTATTTTTAAATATTCCACTGTGTGATTGATGTTTTGTCTATGTGTTAAATAATTGTTATAGAGTAATTAATATATTTTTGTGAATTTAAAATTGTTTTATAATTAAAATTAGAAATTTAAATTAGAAAAAATGAAAAAATATATATATATATATATACAAAAATATATATATATACAAAATCGGACCTGGAATTAAATCCAGGCCCAAATCGAGTTAACCCCTCCCTACAGCCCAATCCAAACAGCCCAGGTCCGGTCCAGTCCAAAAGAGTCAAAACGACAGCGTTTGGTCGTGGTTCATCATGGACCGTTCGATCAAATCCAATCAATGGATGAGATCTCATCACCCTAACCCACAATCCTTACCCGATCCAACACCCGGTTCAACCCGTTCCCCTAAACTTAAGCCAAACGACGTCGTTTGGTTAAGTGAATAAATCCTGACCACTCATCCTATTAGATCTGACGGTCAGCATCAACCCACTCCGTCCCTATATAAGCCCATAATCCTTACCCCGGCCCCCTAACTAAACCCCCCTCTCCACTGTTCATCATCACCTTCCTCAGACCCCCCTAACCCTAGCCGCCCTTATTCCCCACCGCCTGAAACCCGGCGGCATCAACGCCGCCGGTCACCACCTTAACACCCCAGAACCCCCTGAACACCCTCTATCCGAATATTTTATCCGCTTGGCTCGAATCTTCCTGAAAGTTCTCGAATCTTCATTTGAAGATTCGAGCCAAACTTAGATCTAAACCAAACAGCCCCTAGTTAACACCATAGCACCCCCTAGCATGCCTCGTTATGGATCCGGTGTTTGTTTGGCTCGAATCACTTCAGAGCTTCTCGAATCTTCTTTTGAAGATTCGAGCCAAACAAAAACTTACCCAGATCTGTTCCAAAGTGACACCAAATAACCCCTAGGCTCCCCTCACCCTTGTGTCGTATTTGGTTTCCCTCGAATCTAACCAGAAATGATTAGGTCCCAAATCGAACCTTCAAGAACCCTAGAAATACCAAACTTCTGGATTTTTGTCCAAATTGATTAAAAGATTGAGGTTTAATCGACCTTAGTCGAAGTATTTTCACTGGAAAATACTTTGACTAAGGTCTGTTTGATTTCAAACAAAGTCCGAATCCAAGTTGAGTCCAAGTCGGAATATATTTGAGGGGTCAGAGGTATTTTTTTTATTTTGTGTATTCTACGTGTATTATATGTTTGTTTCATTAGTCTGTTTAATTTTTCATAATTTTCTAGTCAATTCTGTGATTCTGCCTTATACCCGTCTATTTGATCCAAATTATACCATTGTTTCTGCCAGTATGATTATTTACAATGTGTGTAATCGACTCGATTAAGTTCGTCGATTAGTTATATTATGAATTCTCGTTTATGATAATACTGATTGAAAACAATCTGTTTCTATAGACTGTTTGTTGACAAATGTTGTAGATAATCAGTTTAATTAATACTCGTTTGTAAATCAATAGGTCTGTCAGAATAAATGTTGTATATATATTGTTTCCTAAACATTAAGTTTCAGGGCATTGTCAGTATATTGACAATGCTCCTGATTGTTTGATTTTAGTTCAAAAGTGGAAGTTCAGTTTGAATTATTGTACTGAATTCTGTGTGATGTTGTTGTGATGTTAGGTTTAAACTCAAGTTCACAAGTATTGATTAGATACCATTATGTTAGAAAAAGTCCATTCTCAGTTAATATTCAGTCCAGAACTTAAGAGAATTGGTATTAGCTGTTTTAATTCAGGTTGATAGTTAGGTTTGAACAGATTTTTAATCTGTTTTGTATCAGATTCTGAATTTTAGTTTTAAAAAATGGAATTACAGTAGGATTTTCAAGGGTATTTCTGGGATAGAAACAGTAGGGTAATGTGATAATAGTAGTGGGCTGAAAGTAGAAAGTTAATGGCTATTATTTAGTGTGATAATGGGAAACAAAGGGTAATGGGCTGCTGAAAATCAGGAAAAAGATCACTTAATGGGACTTAAAGTAGTAAAAGCAGATTTTTAATGGGATTTTCTGATTTTAAAAGAAGAAAGGGGTCCGGGCAGCACTTAAAAAAGAGGGGACAGACCTGTATAAGATAGGGGGGATTGGGATTGATTTGGGGGGAGGAGTTTTCAGAGAGATTTTGAAAGAGAGATCAGTTTTCAGAGAGAGCTTGAGGGCACATTTTGAAAGAGAAAAATCTGATAGAGGCAGATTTTAAAACAGAAAGATTTTAAGAAGAAAAATCTGATTTTGAAAGGAGAAGAAATCTGATTTAGGAGCTCTTTTAGAAAAAGAAATAGAAAAGAAATTATTCGCACACACACACACACAGTGAAGCTGAAACAAAAAAAAATAGAAAAGAAAAAGAAAAAAAATCCGAAACTTTGTTGTTCTTTTTGGAATCTGTCCGGGTCTGTGTACTGATACTATTTGGTTTTAAAATCTGAAGTTCTTTAAGAAGCTTTACTCTTGTGAATCTGGGTTTCTCGGGTCTTGTTATTGCTCAAATCTGTGGAAATACTGATATTCTGCCAGTATTTTGTTACTGCTGCTACTGCTGAAATTTACTTCTTCTACCTTCATTTCCAGGTACTTATCTTTTGAATTTTATGTTGAAAAGAGATTCAACATGACAAATCCATGAAGCCTGAATTGCAATTCTGTTTCAAATTGTCCAAGTTCATTAGTTTAAATTTCATTTTTTTCTGTTTCATGTTAGTTAACTAGTAGTGAATTCAATTTGATAGCTATGAGTTAATTGTCTTATTTTGAAATTCATATAAAGCTTTGTAATAATGTTAGCCATTCCGAAATCTCATGGGTATAGGTATATGTGAATTGTCAAAACAGGGAGTAAGGCATAAAAATGGGCCATTGATTACATCCCATAATACCATTAGCTAAATGTAAAGTAGAATGAAAATATTAAGAAGTTACATTAGTAGTATATCTTGTAACAAATATGATTTTGTTTAGATTAGTATAAGTTATTATATGGTATGATGACAGGTATAATCATATGAGTAAAGTGAGTTGGTATAGCTCGTCATGATGTTAAGAATATTATGAATGTTTAAGCGTACAACTATGTTGTATGTAATACAATTCGAATTGAATCAATTTGCATAATAACTCTATTCTCATCAATTAGATTATTTATCATTATAAATAAACGGAGCAATTATAATTCTGGATCAAAAACAAGCATGTGAGAATGCGGTGATATGTATAAGAACAAATCACAACACTTTATATCAATGGTAAATAAAAGTAGAATTTGCATTAATTAAAATAAATAAAAATTGTTCAAAAATACTTCTTCCCTTCATAAATTATTTTTGTGAGTTTCATATGGCATTCATCCTTTGGTATATGTATATGTTGTATTTGTGAAGGATAGTATTAATCATGTTCTTATTTTACTTTGAATTTGAATAGTCTTGGGATGAACATAATTAATACTCGGAAATTATAGTCAACGGGCAATACTTAATAAATTGTGAATTCTTTTAAGAATTTAAAGGCATCCCCTAAAATATGAATTTTACAGGAATTTCATATAAAAATGTGTAGATATAATAAACAATTTTGTGGAAAATCCATAATATTATTACAAAAATTTTACGCAATTAGGGATGCGTTCGCGTACCCTGATTATATTTTTTTTTTTTTAAAAAAAAAGCAAATTCGGATTATGCGTACGAGCAATTTCGAGCAAATATTTAAGAAAAGGATTTTTCCAAGGATGTTAAAATAATTTCATATAACCCGAGGTGTGCAGTTCATTATCTAAATAAAAAGGGTGATGATGTTCCTGATTTTATTTTTAATTTTTGAATATATATTTTTATAAAAAACTATAACATGGACAATTTTATTGTGTACACGTACGCGTGGCACAATCCTCGGTAATTATAAAAAAAATATATAATACGAATATACGTACGCGTAATTCGTCCATATAATTGTAAACAATAAGTAAAAAAGCAGTAGTAAAATCATGCAATAAAAAACGTATTTAGTAAAATCAAGATAATTAAGCCAATAATAAAAACAGTTAAGCGACCATGCTAGAACCACGGAATTCGGAAATGCCTAACACCTTCTTCCGGATTAACAGAATTCCTTACTCAGGATTTCTGGTTCGCAGAATAATAAACAGAGTTATATTCTCCTCGATTCAGGGATTAAAACAGGTGACTTGGGACGCCTTAAAAATCCCAGGTGGCGACTCTGAAATAATTAAGTAAATCCCGTTTCGACTGTCCTTCAATTGGAGAAAACTCCCCACGCGCCTCGCGGGGGCGAAAAAAGGAGGTGCGACAGCTCTGGCGACTCTGCTGGGGACTTAACCCAGAACCACTGGTTCAGGGTTCAAGAATTCGAGCTTAAAATAATTGTTATAGTTGGCTTTATTTATTATCTGATTTTTTTACATGATATATGCCCAATGTGCTAAATGACACTTTTACCGCTTTAATATTATTTGAATTATGAATATATACAACTGCTACGAAACCCCCTTCTTTCTGAGTCTTCTAAATTTATGGTGCACACGTGCGCGTGACCCACCTTTCTGTTAAAGTCATACCAAATAAGACGAAGTTGGGACAAGTAACTAGGCCGGGTAGACTTTCGTGCTCCCGGTACGTTGCCCCCGCTTCGGCTCAAACTGTCCGTTTGGGTAAGCCAGGTTTAGAACAATCAACCTCAGGTTTTTCACTTAGAATAACTCAGCCATGTACCGGATCCCTAGTAGGAACGTATATTTGCATCATGTACATTTGGCCTTGGAGACTCAACACAGGGGTTGGGTCTGTCTAGGGCAGGTGAACCCAAAATGAAAAGACCATCATGATGCATTATACTTGCTACTTATGCATTCATTTGCCTCGAACATGCTTGTTGACCAGCTTAAATGAAATCATGGTGAGAACCGAGGAATAAAATGGGTTGTTTTATTTTATTTTTTTTTAAAAAAATTTCAAAAAAAACAGCTTTAAATCTTGAAATAAAGATATTTAATAAAAAAATGATTTTTTTAGTGTAAATTTTCAAAATAAGTTTTGACTTTATTAAAATTAAATTTCAGATACAAAATGAGCACCACACAAAGCCCTTCATCCACGAGTACAGAAGAATTTCTATTTCAGCTTCAGATGTGGTGATATGATTTAGGCGAAGACGGTCAAAAATGGGTCGTCAAGCATTTGGGAAATCTCACGGACATTATGAAAGTTAAACCCCGTGATGATCTGATTGCGGCATTAGTAACTTTTTGGGACCCTGTTCACAATGTCTTTCGTTTCTCTGACTTCGAGCTTACTCCTACATTAGAGGAGATAGCTGGATATGCTGGTTTTGACGGAAGTCTAAGAAATCAAAGCCTGATATTCACAAAGGCTCCCTCGGTACATCGATTCTTCGGTCTTCTGAACATCAGCAGTCAAATCAGGAAAAGCAATGTCATCAATGGATGTTGTTCCTTCAACTTTTTGTATTCAAGGTTCGGAAAGTCAGATGGGTTCGAAATTCATGAGAAAGGCCTTACTAACAAGCAAAACAAAGACACTTGGCAGATTCACCGTCGCTTTGCCTTCATGGTGGCTTTTCTAGGAATCATGGTCTTCCCAAACAAAGAGCGAACAATTGATATTCGCACCGCAAAAGTTGTGCAAATCCTCACGACCAAAGAAAATCACACCCTTGTCCCCATCATTCTATCAGATATTTATCGGGCTTTGACTTTATGTAAATCAGGAGCAAAGGTCTTCGAAGGATGCAAAATTTTGTTGCAAATGTGGGTGATGGAGCATCTCCAACAACAGCCCAAGATCATACAGTATGGGTCAAACAATGATAATTGCATCGAGAGCTATGAGGAAAGAACAAAAAATTATCAGGCTCCAGAAGGGATAGAAGCATGGGTATCTCATCTAAAGGCTTTAACGGCAAATCAGATTGAATGGACTTTGGGATGGCTCCCGATGAGGGAAGTAATACACATGTCAACCTCAAATAGTTATCTACTACTATTGGGATTGAGAAGCATTCAGCCGTATGCGCCACTAAGAGTCCTAAGGCAATTAGGGAGATATCAAATAGTTCCTGATGATGAAGATTTGAGTGTGCAAGTAATCGAATTACACCTAGAAGCCACTATTCCCGAGGCTCTACTTCAGCAAATGTGGAATGGATGTCGATACTTGAAAAGTGATACTCAAGTCCCAGACGCTACAAAGGGTGAGATAAATCCTGGATATGCAAGGTGGTTTGAAAAACGGTCTCGCGTGGATGATATACCAGAGCCTGAGCTAAGAAGGCCAACAAAAAGACCCCATGTTCAAAACTTCAATGATAAAATCCAAGAGCGGTTGATCTGGGGAGAAAAGGAAAAAGGGTACAAAGCAACTATCCATGCCCTAAAAGAAAATCTAAGAAGCCTCAGTTTGTAGAAAGATCTGCAAGCACAAGAAGCCGAAGGCGAGAAGAAGAGTCTAGCTTGTGAGAATGAAAGTCTTCATGCCCGATTCCAAAAAATGAAAAGAGTTTCTGAAACACCAAAGAGGAGCTGGAAGGATCAAAAAACCAAGGCCAATCTCTTTGAGAGAATGAAAGATTATGATTCCATTCTTGCGGAAAACGAAAGGGCATTGAGCAAAGCAAAAGAAAGGATCCAACAATTAAACGAAGAAGCCAGATCTAACAAGGAACGCCAAGATAGGCAATCTGAAAAAGACAAGGCACAATTCAAGAAGGAAAAAAACTATTGGATGCAATCAGAAGACCAGCTTCGTGCACAACTAGAAGAGGCAAGAAGATGCAACAGAGAACACCAACAAGCAGACCTCGACAGGGAAAGAGCGCAAGCAAGATTAGAGCAGGCCAGACTCCGAGCTCTATTAGAATCAGCTCTAGATCGGGAAAATCGTGTCAGAGATATAGCCACCACTCGTCAGCAGCAATTGCAGAACCAAGACCAACGTCTCCAAGATTTCAGGGCACAAATCCACGACTTGGCGGTCTACACTTCTCAGAGTTACGTAAACTGTCAGGGAATGGACTATAAAAGGTTTACAGAACATGCACCCACTCTTGCCCGTCATCTAGCATTGGAATTGGAAAGGATGTATCGTACGATGGGAGGTCATCCAGGTCAAGCCCCACATTGAGCAAATAGTCTAATAATATACAACATAAGTGGAAAGTGGGGCACGTTGTGAGATGTTAAGAATTGTATCTTTTATTTTCACTTAAGTGTGTGTGTTTCAAGATATTTTCTTAAAGTTTTCAAATGTAATTCCACCACGATAAAAGATATATATAATAAATAAAAGTGAATAACAATAAAAAATTCAAGAAAGCTGGGACGACACAAGCAGCCGAGCAAATGAATAATAGAAAGGGAGTATTTGTCTAGGAGCATTGCATCTCAACGTGTGATTATATATGTGTTAAGCTCTCAAAACTAACAAGTTTGTTCATTTCCAGAATTCAAGCAGTTAGTTTCTCTAAAGAGTATACTGGCATATTATCACTATCACACAAGATCAAAAGGACCAATACCCGAAAGTATGTCTATCCCAGATGTTGACACAGGTATGGAGCTAGAGGAGATGGATGTCGGGAAAATGAAAGAAGAGATGTTTAAACTCAAGCAGCAAATGGCTGAGATGTACCAAGCCTGGTCTACAGGACAGTTACCCCCATCTTACCCAAATAACCCTGCTCCATCAATGACCCAAACTCAGGACAATATTACCACTGAATTATCCCCAAACTTCCCCATTTACCAGCACTACCGAGGCACCACCTCTCAGACACCGCAGTCTCCACCTCCGAAACCCGTTCCATATTTTCCTCCACCTATGACTCCTGTTTTCGTAGCACCTCCCCTTGCTACATTCCACAAATCTCCTAGTGAGCCTACATTCCAGGCCCAGGACAACCAATATTGCCCCCGGAGCCCACCCTCAAAGCTTCCGAAATTCATTCAACTACTCCTCGTTTTGATCTCCCAACCGAAATTGACAAGCCAGCTAAAAATGTTGAACAAGAAGAGATGTTCAGGAAGGTCAAGAGTCTAGAACAATCGTTCAGAGACATGCGAGGATTAGGCGGGCAAGTCAGTGTAGCATACAAAGATTTATGCTTATTCCCCAATGTACAATTGCCAGTTGGCTTCAAGATGCCCAAATTTGACCTATACAGCGGGCACGGCGACCCAGTAGCCCACTTAAGGGGTTTCTGTAGCAAGATGCGAGGAGCTGGGGGAAAGGATGAATTATTGATGGCTTACTTCAGTCAAAGTTTAAGCGGATCAGCTTTGGAGTGGTATACACGCCAGGACCATGGGAGATGGTACACCTGGGATGACCTGGCACAGGCATTCGCATACCATTTCCAATACAATCTGGAAATCATCCCAGATCGATTATCTTTGACAAAATTTGAGAAGAAACACAATGAAAGTTTCAGAGAGTATGGTTTTCGGTGGAGAGAACAGGCAGCAAGAGTGGATCCTCCTATGAAGGAGAGCGAAATGGTAGACTACTTCCTCCAAGCCTTGGAACCGACTTACTATGCCCATTTGGTTTCAGCAGTTGGGAAATCATTCAACGAAGTAGTGAAGATGGGAGGTATGGTGGAAGAAGGCCTCAAGACAAATAAAATCATGAGCTATTCAGCAATTAAGGCAACTACTCAAGCTATTCAAGGCGGGGTAGGAGGAATCGGAAGAAAGAAGAGGGAGGAAGCAGTAGTAGTTGATTCAGGAATTTGGCCGGGAGCCAGAAGTTCACCGCTTTACTATAATCAACAACGACCTCGCCAATCAGCTTACCACCATGATTCATCCCAACACTACTATCACCCTTCAGAGCCTCATTTTTCCATTAACCATGCTCAAGCATACAATCAGCCACCTGTTCACACCAATTGGCGTGCTCCTGTCACACCAAATACTTACCCACGAGCCTATCCCGGACCAGGTTTCAGGCCTAGGCCAGCATTCAGGGGAGAAAGGGAACAGAAAAAGAAAACTTACACTCCATTGGGAGAGTCTTACACTAGTCTGTTCCACAGGCTGAGACAGCTAGACATGCTGAGACCAATACAATCCAAACTACCCAATCCTCCTCCAAAGAATCTGGATTACACCATTAGCTGTGAATATTGCTCCGGTGCACCAGGCCATGATACGGAGAAATGCTGGCATTTGAAAAATGCAATACAAGAGCTGATTGATACTAATAAAATCGAGGTTCAAACCCCCGAAGCCCCAAATATCAATAGAAATCCAATGCCAGCCCATCAAGAGGCTAATATGATAGAAATCATACAAGCTGATGGGGAGACAAAGAAGCCGTCACAAACTGTCATGATGATCAAGTCTCATGAAACCAAGCCAGATAAGCAGTTAATGGAGGAGAAGCCGGTGTCTAAGCAGAACAAAAATGGTGATGAACCGTCTATGATAGTCGATGAGGGATCATCGAGCAAAGTTGCCGCAAAACAAGAAAGGCCGAAAGTGATAGTACCAGGGGTTGCTAACAAACCCATTGTATTCGTGGAAGGAGCCCGTACAGATCGGGTTATTATTGCACCTGTAATCCAGCTGCCGGTCATCAACAACAAAGCCATCCCATGGAACTACGAACGGGTGACTGTAATGTACAAGGGAAAAGAAATCAAGGAAGAAGTGTGTGAGGTGCAAGGCTTGACTCGTTCGGGAAGATGTTTTACTCCCGAAGAGCTAAGAAAAACTAAAAATAATCCAACGCCAACAAAGAGAGCTGTGACGGAAGAAGAGGCGGAGGAGTTTTTAAGAAAAATGAAACTCCATGATTATTCTGTTGTGGATCAATTAAAGAAGACCCCCGCTCAAATTTCATTGTTGTCATTACTGATCCATTCAGAGGAGCACCGTCTGGCTTTGATGAAAATCCTGAATGAGGCTCATGTTCCTGAAAAGATCTCTGTAAATCATTTGGGAAAAATAGCCAACAGAATCTTTGAGACAAACAGAATTACATTTGCTGATGATGAATTACCTGTGGAAGGTACCGAGCACAACAGAGCTCTTTACCTCACCGTGAAATGTGAAAACTCCGTAGTAACCCGGGTATTGGTTGACAATGGGTCAAGTGCAAACATATGCCCTCTCTCCACTTTAAACAAATTAAAAATTAAAGAGGAGAGGATCCAGAAGAATAGTATCTGCGTACGGGGGTTTGACGGTGGAAGCAGAGATTCATTTGGCGACATAGTGTTGGAACTAACAATAGGGCCAGTTGAATTCACAATGGAATTCCAAGTGTTGGACATAACTGTTTCTTACAACTTGTTGTTGGGTCGACCATGGATCCATGCTGCTAAAGCAGTCCCGTCAACACTACATCAGGCTGTCAAGTTTGAATGGGATCATCAAGAAGTAGTCGTGTATGGAGAAGAAAGTTTAAATGCTCACAGCAGTACCATTGTACCGGTCGAGGGAACAGAAAATGACCAGGGACCATGGGTATACCAAGTGACCGACACAGTGTCGATAGAGAAAATTCCAGAGGGGAAATACCTTCCAAATCCAAAGATATCCTCTGCATCAGTCATGGTAGCTTATGAAATGTTAAAGAATGGCTTTATACCCGGCAAAGGTCTGGGTTTATCTTTGCAAGGAATTATACAACCAGTATCTCTCCCCGAGAACTGGGGAACATTCGGTTTGGGGTTCATACCCACTGCCAATGACGTGATAAGGGCTAGGAAGCTGAAACACCAAGCATGGGTACTTCCGAAACCATTCCTACGTTTGTCAAAGTCTTTTGTCAAGACCGGTGCTAAAAATCGCCCGACAACAACAATTCCTAAAAAAGAATTAATTGAAAGATTCGAGAAATTGTTTGATGATGTGAATATGTTGGAAAGCGGAGAAGGGTGTAGCAACGCAGAAGTTCAATTCGTTGGGCCAGAAACAAAGCTTAATAATTGGAAAGCCACTCCTCTCCCCATTCGAAAGGAGTCTTGGTAGTTTATTTTGATTTTCTTTCAGTTTGTTTGGGTTACTTCAGGGTTGTAATCCCAAAGCTTATCTTACAGTTTGTTTGAAGTGTGCAAAACCTTGTTATCTTTCATCATCCAATAAAAAGCAGTTTCCCTTTTATTATTATCATTCCTGATAGTTTTCTTTTCTTTTTCTTCTTTCCTGTACAGTTCCTTTTACGCTGGCTCTAGTGATATGGCATGCATGAGGAATCCTCAGCCCAGTCTTAAAAATCAATCTGGTTCCGAAATATTAATTCAAGAAATATATTGTGATTATGAATCAGAATATGATGAAGATGAGGTTTTTGAAGAGATTAGTAAAGAGTTAATTCACTTTGAGGAAAAAATCAAACCTAACTTGAGTGATACCGAGGACATCAATATAGGGGACACGAGTAATATCCGAGAAACTAAAATAAGTGTCCATCTGGAACCAAAGATCCGAGAGGAGTTAATTAAAGCACTCATAGAATTCAAAGATGTTTTTGCATGGTCGTATGACGACATGCCGGGCCTGAGCACTGATTTAGTGGTTCACAAATTGCCCACCGATCCAACGGTGCCTCCTGTCAAGCAAAGGCTGAGAAAATTCAAGCCTGACATGAGTGTGAGAATTAAGGAAGAAATCACCAAACAATTGGAAGCAAAGGTCATTCGAGTCACTCGATATCCTGTTTGGTTGGCTAATATCGTTCCTGTACCAAAGAAAGACGGCAAAATTAGAGTATGCGTCGACTATCGCAATCTCAACAAAGCAAGTCCAAAGGATAATTTCCCATTACCCAATATCCATATTTTGATCGACAATTGTGCCAAGCATGATATAGGGTCTTTCGTGGATTGTTATGCCGGGTATCATCAAATTCTAATGGATGAAGAAGATGCAGAAAAGACGACATTCATCACACCATGGGGAACTTATTGCTACCGGGTAATGCCATTCGGTTTAAAGAACGCCGGAGCAACCTATATGAGAGCAATGACCACAGTGTTTCATGATATGATACACAAGGAGATTGAGGTATACGTGGACGATGTGATCATAAAATCAAAGCATCAGGCCGACCACGTTGGGGATTTGAGGAAGTTCTTCTTAAGACTTCGCAGGTACAACCTCAAGCTTAACCCTGCCAAGTGCGCATTTGGAGTTCCATCTGGAAAGTTGCTGGGATTCATAGTCAGTCGACGAGGCATCGAGCTAGACCCATCAAAGATCAAAGCCATCCAAGAACTGCCACCTCCAAGAAACAAAACTGAAGTAATGAGTTTGTTGGGAAGGTTAAATTACATCAGCAGGTTTATTGCTCAGCTCACAACAACCTGTGAGCCAATTTTCAAATTGTTAAAAAAGGATGCTGCGGTCAAATGGACCGATGAGTGTCAAGAAGCGTTCGATAAAATAAAAGGGTACTTGTCAAACCCACCCGTGTTGGTCCCGCCAGAGCCAGGAAGACCTTTGATTCTTTACTTGACGGTTTTGGAAAATTCATTTGGTTGTGTATTGGGGCAACATGACCTCACTGGCAGAAAAGAACAGGCCATCTACTACCTTAGCAAGAAGTTCACAGCTTATGAGGTTAAGTATACTCATCTGGAAAAGACATGTTGCGCCCTAACATGGGTAGCTCAAAAATTGAAACACTATTTGTCATCCTACACTACTTACCTCATTTCTCGGTTGGATCCATTGAAATACATTTTTCAAAAGCCTATGCCAACGGGAAGACTTGCAAAGTGGCAGATATTGCTCACAGAATTTGACATCATCTATGTGACTCGAACTGCAATGAAGGCTCAAGCACTGGCCGATCATTTAGCCGAAAACCCGGTCGATAAGGAATATGAGCCGTTGAAAACTTATTTTCCTGATGAAGAAACAATGCATATCGACGAGGTGGAGCGAATTGAAAAGCCTGGCTGGAAACTTTTCTTTGATGGAGCCGCTAACATGAAAGGAGTCGGGATAGGAGCTGTAATCATTTCTGAAACAGGGCATCACTATCCTGTTACGGCTCAATTGCGATTTTATTGCACCAATAATATGGCTGAATATGAAGCTTGCATTTTGGGGTTAAGGCTAGCCGCAGACATGGGTATCCGAGAAATCTTAGTCATGGGAGATTCGGATCTTTTGGTACATCAAATTCAAGGAGAATGGGAAACCCGAGACTTGAAGCTCATACCATACCGACAATGTCTACATGATCTTTGTCAGCGGTTTCAATCAGTGGAATTCCAACATATTCCAAGAATCCATAATGAGGTTGCCGATGCATTGGCTACCCTGGCATCAATGTTGCACCATCCGGACAAAGCTTATGTAGATCCAATACATATTCAAGTCCACGATCAGCACGCTTATTGCAATATGGTTGAAGAAGAATTTGATGGTGAACCATGGTTCCACGACATCAAGGAGTATATCAGGATGGGGATATATCCCGCACAAGCCACAGGAGATCAAAAGAGGACCATTAGGCGATTGGCAAATGGATTCTTCTTAAGCGGAGGAGTTTTGTATAAAAGAACACCAGATCTTGGATTATTAAGATGCATAGATGCCAGACAAGCTACAGCTGTCATGTCTGAAGTACATTCAGGAGTTTGCGGACCCCACATGAGTGGATATGTGTTGGCAAAGAAAATCCTCCGAGCTGGTTACTATTGGCTTACCATGGAGCGAGATTGTATCAGTTTTGTGCGCAAGTGTCATCAATGCCAAATACACGGAGATTTGATTCATTCTCCACCATCCGAGTTGCACACAATGTCGGCACCATGGCCCTTCGTTGCCTGGGGCATGGATGTGATTGGACCAATTGAGCCGGCAGCATCCAATGGGCACAGGTTCATTCTGGTAGCTATTGATTATTTTACCAAATGGGTTGAGGCCAAGACATTCAAATCAGTGACCAAGAAAGCTGTGGTCGATTTTGTCCACTCAAATATCATATGTCGATTCGGAATCCCGAAGGTGATCATCACAGATAACGGTGCTAATCTTAACAGCAACTTAATGAAGGAAGTATGTCAACAGTTTAAGATTACACATCGTAACTCTACCCCATATCGGCCCAAGGCGAATGGAGCAGTAGAAGCAGCCAACAAAAACATAAAGAAGATACTTCGGAAAATGGTAGAAGGTTCAAAACAATGGCATGAAAAATTACCATTTGCATTATTGGGATACCGCACTACTGTTCGCACTTCAGTAGGAGCAACTCCTTATTTGTTGGTATATGGCACTGAAGCAGTAATTCCTGCAGAAGTTGAGATTCCTTCCCTTCGGATCATCGCCGAAGCAAAGATTGATGATGATGAATGGGTCAAAACCCGTCTGGAACAGTTAAACTTGATTGATGAAAAACGATTGGCCGCAGTATGTCATGGTCAATTATATCAAAGAAGAATAGAAAGAGCATACAACAAAAAGGTGCGTCCCCGGAAGTTTGAAGTAGGTCAGCATGTGCTGAAACGTATTCTTCCACATCAGGTCGAGGCAAAAGGCAAATTTGCCCCGAATTGGCAAGGACCATTCATTGTGACCAGAGTATTATCGAATGGTGCACTATGTTTAAAAGATATTGAAGGCAAATGCATAGATATGGCGATCAATTCTGACGCGGTAAAGAGATATTATGCATAAAATTTTTGAATGTTTGTATTTAGCATTATTTCGAAGATTGGAATGACAAAGGCAATTTATTCTGCTATCCAAACACTATACCCTTTGTTTCCCCCCTTTGAGCCATACTTGTTTCTTTCCTACCCCCTCTTGGAAGCAATGAAAAAAAAATATCACTATTATTTAGTGAACTACGTTTGACCTGATTCCTCAAAGAAGGATACGTAGGCGCCTCACGGCTCGGTCATAGGGTGCATAATATACATAATATGCACGAAAAGAAACATCAAGCGACCCAATCAAGAAACTGGGGCAAGAATTGTATTGGAAATAAGAAAAAGATTCCAAGAGTTGTAATTTTAAACCCATACCAGAACTGTTTAGCTTTTAATACCTTTTCCATTTCTAACCCCATACCAGAAAGACCTTTCGACCAATCTTAGAAAAATGCTGAGTCAAGCAAAATGAAGATGGTTCATAACACTCTGGTACAAACAAGAAAAGAAAGTAAAAATGAGAGAGTCTTATAGGTGAAAACCCACACGGGCACCATAAGGCGACGGAAGTTGAGAGAAAAGTAAAATGAGAGAGTCTTATTGGTGAAAACCTTCGTAGGCACCATAAGGCGAAAAGGAAGTGAGAAATGAACAAATGAGGAAGCTTTATCGATGAAAACTCTTTGAGATATTGAAAGTCCAACAGGCCTGTGAAATGAAAAATGAAGTTGGATTACGGAAATTTTTGGGGAAAACAAAAATGAGACAATTGAAAGGAGATTGATTAAAAGATTGGGTTGATTAATCCGAAATGCATACCCTGATCATTGGTTCCGGTAACTCCAATCAGATAAGTTTTTATTCTTTCTCCAACAGTCATCCAAACTTGGATTTTTCTTTTCATTCTATAATTATCGAAATCAGCGTGTTTCGTCACTAATAATCTTACTTTTCTAAAAGCTTTGAGATAAGTTTTATTCCAAACAAATAAAAAGGAATGTCAAGGTATACTACCAAGATTCAAGGTTATATGATACGGCCATGAAAGGTGGGAGATAAAAAATATGGGTATAAGAAAGGTGAAATCAAAAGTGGATCAGCAAAGTCAGAAGGGACATATGATTACAGTTAAAAAGGTTTTGAAGGAAAACATACAGAGGGGAATCCTATAGCCAAAGATCAATTACAAAGACAAAACAGTCTTTTTCAACCATTCCAAGGCAATAAAAGAGAGACGAAGAGAAACCTCACCATCGGCAAGAATACCCCAGTTAACCACCCTGCTTTAAACTAACAAAGTTTACTTTGATTTAAAACAGGGGCAAATGCAATATTTGTGTCAGGAAATACCTGGTAAAGAAAAAGAAGTCAGGCGTCCACCTGGAGAATAAGGATGAAGAATTAAAGAAGTCAGGCGTCCACCTGGAGAATGAGGATAAGAATAGAAGAAGTCAGGCGTCCACCTGGAGAATGAGGACAAAGAAAAGAAGAAGTCAGGCGTCCACCTGGAGAATGAGGATGAAGAATTGAAGAAGTCAGGCGTCCACCTAGAGAATGAGGATGAAGAATTAAAGAAGTCAGGCGTCCACCTGGAGAATGAGGATGAGAATTAAAGAAGTCAGGCGTCCACCTAGAGAATGAGGATGAGAAAAAGAAGTCAGGTGTCCACCTGGAGAATGAGGATGAAGAATTGAAGAAGTCAGGCGTCCACCTAGAGAATGAGGATGAAGAATTAAAGAAGTCAGGCGTCCACCTGGAGAATGAGGATGAGAATTAAAGAAGTCAGGCGTCCACCTGGAGAATGAGGATGAGAAAAAGAAGTCAGGCGTCCACCTGGAGAATGAGGATGAAGAATTAAAGAAGTCAGGCGTCCACCTGGAGAATGAGGATGAGAATTAAAGAAGTCAGGCGTCTACCTGGAGAATGAGGATGAGAATTAAAGAAGTCAGGCGTCCACCTGGAGAATGAGGATGAGAATTAAAGAAGTCAGGCGTTAACCTGGAGAATGAGGATGAGAAAAAGAAGAAGTCAGGCGTCCACCTGGAGAATGAGGATGAGAATTAAAGAAGTCAGGCGTCCACCTGGAGAATGAGGATAAGAATAAAAGAAGTCAGGCGTCCACCTGGAGAACGAGGATGAAGAAGTTAAAAAGAAGTCAGGCGTCCACCTGGAGAATGAGGATAAGAATAAAAGAAGTCAGGCGTCCACCTGGAGAACGAGGATGAAGAAGTTAAAAAGAAGTCAGGCGTCCAGCTGGAGAATGAGGATGAAGAAAGAAAAGAAGCAGTCACGGCACCCACCTGAAGAACGAGGGAATGCAATTGAAGTGTTGAAATCAAAAGCTCGCTCATATGATAAAGGAGCACATTTAGAATCAATAAAACAGAGGAGCCCAACAAAATCCCCAGCAAGAAACAACAAGGGTTCCAAAAGAAAATACGGGACACAATGAAAAGGAATACGGAATAAGCCAAATGCCCAAGAGTCACCAAGATATCAAGACAACAAGAAACGCAAGGGCATGATCTAGATAAGATTTTTATAATTCCTGTACCATAATCTAGTTTAGTTTTTTTATTACCTTTGAAGTAAGGTGTAATAAGGAGGTCAGCAAGCAGTAAAAACAGCACGAAGCAGCAGTAACATCGCAGTCCCATGGTAGTCCCAGCTACCCAAAACTTCCCGAACTACATTGACCTGATTCCTTTATAGCCAAGGATATGTAGGAAACCTTTGAAGCAGAGGTTCGGTCAAATCTTTCAAGAAATGCTTCTCACAGAGTATTTGAACGGGCAAAAATTACTCGTATCCGCTCACTTTATCTTTGCACGAAAACTCTTCGAGTTTCCGCACAAAGAGGGGCAGCTGTGAGCACGTGATTTTTGCTTGCACGAAAACTACTCCAAAATAAATCAAAAAAATAAAATAAATTTCTTTTACTGTGTAATTTTTGAATTTGCGTGGTGTTAAATATTTGTGTTATGTCCGTAAATGTTTACTTTGTCATAATAAAATGAAAAATAAAATAAAATACATGTTGCATGCATATAAGATTTAATTATGCATTTAAAAGATAATTTAAATAAAATCACAAAAAATATGCAATAGTTCTATTTTTAAATATTCCACTGTGTGATTGATATTTTGTCTATGTGTTAAATAATTGTTATAGAGTAATTAATATATTTTTGTGAAGTTAAAATTGTTTTATAATTAAAATTAGAAATTTAAATTAGAAAAAATGAAAATATATATATATATATATATATACAAAATCGGACCTGGATTTAAATCCAGGCCCAAATCGAGTTAACCCCTCCCTACAGCCCAATCCAAACAGCCCAGGTCCGGTCCAGTCCAAAAGAGTCAAAACGGCAGCGTTTGGTCGTGGTTCATCATGGACCGTTCGATCAAATCCAATCAACGGATGAGATCTCATCACCCTAACCCACAATCCTTACCCAATCCAACACCCGGTTCAACCCGTTCCCCCAAACTTAAGCCAAACGACGTCGTTTGGTTAAGTGAATAAATCCTGACCACTCATCCTATTAGATCTGACGGTCAGCATCAACACACCCCGTCCCTATATAAGCCCATAATCCTTACCCCGGCCCCCTAACTAAACCCCCCCTCTCCACTGTTCATCATCACCTTCCTCAGACCCCCCTAACCCTAGCCGCCCTTATTCCCCACCGCCTGAAACCCGGCGGCATCAACGCCGCCGGTCACCACCTTAACACCCCAGAACCCCGTGAACACCCTCTATCCGAATATTTTATCCGCTTGGCTCGAATCTTCCTGAAGGTTCTCGAATCTTCATTTGAATATTCGAGCCAAACTTAGATCTAAACCAAATAGCCCCTAGTTAACACCATAGCACCCCCTAGCATGCCTCGTTATGGATCCGGTGTTTGTTTGGCTCGAATCACTTCAGAGCTTCTCGAATCTTCTTTTGAAGATTCGAGCCAAACAAAAACTTACCCAGATCTGTTCCAAAGTGACACCAAATAACCCCTAGGCTCCCCTCACCCTTGTGTCGTATTTGGTTTCCCTCGAATCTAACCAGAAATGATTAGGTCCCAAATCGAACCTTCAGGAACCCTAGAAATACCAAACTTCTGGATTTTTGTCCAAATTGATTAAAAGATTGAGGTTTAATCGACCTTAGTCGAAGTATTTTCAGTGGAAAATACTTCGACTAAGGTCTGTTTGATTTCAAACAAAGTCCGAATCCAAGTTGAGTCCAAGTCGGAATATATTTGAAGGGTCAGAGGTATTTTTTTTATTTTGTGTATTCTACGTGTATTATATGTTTGTTTCATTAGTCTGTTTAATTTTTCATAATTTTCTAGTCAATTCTGTGATTCTGCCTTATACCCGTCTATTTGATCCAAATTATACCATTGTTTCTGCCAGTATGATTATTTACAATGTGTGTAATCGACTCGATTAAGTTCGTCGATTAGTTATATTATGAATTCTCGTTTATGATAATACTGATTGAAAACAATCTGTTTCTATAGACTGTTTGTTGACAAATGTTGTAGATAATCAGTTTAATTAATACTCGTTTGTAAATCAATAAGTCTGTCAGAATAAATGTTGTATGTATATTGTTTCCTGAACATTAAGTTTCAGGGCATTGTCAGTATATTGACAATGCTCCTGATTGTTTGATTTTAGTTCAAAAGTGGAAGTTCAGTTTGAATTATTGTACTGAATTCTGTGTGATGTTGTTGTGATGTTAGGTTTAAACTCAAGTTCACAAGTATTGATTAGATACCATTGTGTTAGAAAAAGTCCATTCTCAGTTAATATTCAGTCCAGAACTTAAGAGAATTGGTATTAGCTGTTTTAATTCAGGTTGATAGTTAGGTTTGAACAGATTTATAATCTGTTTTGTATCAGATTCTGAATTTTAGTTTTAAAAAATGTAATTACAGTAGGATTTTCAAGGGTATTTCTGGGATAGAAACAGTAGGGTAATGAGATAATAGTAGTGGGCTGAAAGTAGAAAGTTAATGGCTATTATTTAGTGTGATAATGGGAAACAAAGGGTAATGGGCTGCTGAAAATCAGGAAAAAGATCACTTAATGGGACTTAAAGTAGTAAAAGCAGATTTTTAATGGGATTTTCTGATTTTAAAAGAAGAAAGGGGTCCGGGCAGCACTTAAAAAGGGGGGGACAGACCTGTATAAGATAGGGGGGATTGGGACTGATTTGGGGGGAGGAGTTTTCAGAGAGATTTTGAAAGAGAGATCAGTTTTCAGAGAGAGCTGGAGAGACATTTTTGAAAGAGAAAAATCTGATAGAGGCAGATTTTAAAACAGAAAGATTTTAAGAAGAAAAATCTGATTTTGAAAGGAGAAGAAATCTGATTTAGGAGCTCTTTTAGAAAAAGAAATAGAAAAGAAAGTATTCATACACACACACACACACAGTGAAGCTGAAACAGAAAAAAATAGAAAAGAAAAAGAAAAACAAATCCGAAACTTTGTTGTTCTTTTTGGAATCTGTCCGGGTCTGTGTACTGATACTATTTGGTTTTAAAATCTGAAGTTCTTTAAGAAGCTTTACTCTTGTGAATCTGGGTTTCTCGGGTCTTGTTATTGCTCAAATCTGTGGAAATACTGATATTCTGCCAGTATTTTGTTACTGCTGCTACTGCTGAAATTTACTTCTTCTACCTTCATTTCCAGGTACTTATCTTTTGAATTTTATGTTGAAAAGAGATTCAACATGACAAATCCATGAAGCCTGAATTGCAATTCTGTTTCCAATTGTCCAAGTTCATTAGTTTAAATTTCATTTTTTTGTTTCATGTTAGTTAACTAGTAGTGAATTCAATTTGATAGCTATGAGTTAATTGTCTTATTTTGAAATTCATATAAAGCTTTGTAATAATGTTAGCCATTCCGAAATCTCATTGGTATAGGTATATGTGAATTGTCAAAACAGGGAGTAAGGCATAAAAATGGGCCATTGATTACATCCCATAATACCATTAGCTAAATGTAAAGTAGAATGGAAATATTAAGAAGTTACATTAGTAGTATATCTTGTAACAAATATGATTTTGTTTAGATTAGTATAAGTTATTATATGGTATGATGACAGGTATAATCATATGAGTAAAGTGAGTTGGTATAGCTCGTCATGATGTTAAGAATATTATGAATGTTTAAGCGTACAACTATGTTGTATGTAATACAATTCGAATTGAATCAATTTGCATAATAACTCTATTCTCATCAATTTGATTATTTATCGTTATAAATAAACGGAGCAATTATAATTCTGGATCAAAAACAAGCATGTGAGAATGAGGTGATATGTATAAGAACAAATCACAACACTTTATATCAATGGTAAATAAAAGTAGAATTTGCATTAATTAAAATAAATAAAAATTGTTCAAAAATACTTCTTCCCTTCATAAATTATTTTTGTGAGTTTCATATGGCATTCATCCTTTGGTATATGTATATGTTGTATTTGTGAAGGATAGTATTAATCATGTTCTTATTTTACTTTGAATTTGAATAGTCTTGGGATGAACATAATTAATACTCGGAAATTATAGTCAACGGACAATACTTAATAAATTGTGAATTCTTTTAAGAATTTAAAGGCATCCCCTAAAATATGAATTTTACAGGAATTTCATATAAAAATGTGTAGATATAATAAACAATTTTGTGGAAAATCCATAATATTATTACAAAAATTTTACGCAATTAGGGATGCGTTCGCGTACCCTGATTATATTTTTTTTTTAAAAAAAAGCAAATTCGGATTATGCGTACGAGCAATTTCGAGCAAATATTTAAGAAAAGGATTTTTCCAAGGATGTTAAAATAATTTCATATAACCCGAGGTGTGCAGTTCATTATCTAAATAAAAAGGGTGATGATGTTCCTGATTTTATTTTTAATTTTCGAATATATATTTTTATAAAAAACTATAACATGGACAATTTTATTGTGTACACGTACGCGTGGCACAATCCCCGGTAATTATAAAAAAATATATAATACGAATATACGTACGCGTAATTCGTCCATATAATTGTAAACAATAAGTAAAAAGCAGTAGTAAAATCATGCAATAAAAAACGTATTTAGTAAAATCAAGATAATTAAGCCAATAATAAAAACAGTTAAGCGACCGTGCTAGAACCACGGAATTCGGAAATGCCTAACACCTTCTTCCGGATTAACAGAATTCCTTACTCAGGATTTCTGGTTCGCAGAATAATAAACAGAGTCATATTCTCCTCGATTCAGGGATTAAAACAGGTGACTTGGGACGCCTTAAAAATCCCAGGTGGCGACTCTGAAATAATTAAGTAAATCCCGTTTCGACTGTCCTTCAATTGGAGAAAACTCCACACGCGCCTCGCGGGGGCGAAAAAAGGAGGTGCGACAAACGCCTCCTGAAGCAGCCTCGACGTATAATCAGGATTAGCTTAAACATCCTCCTCGCGGATGATATCCGAGCCCTAGGTTAGACCTAAATTCAGCAAAAAGAGAAAGAATTAACCAATTTCCTCACACGAAAAGCAAAGGCGAGATGAGTCCAAGTTACCATGATTTTTGGCCTTCTACCCGTATTTAAGGGCCAATTCTTTCCATGTGCGGGTCTCGGGCATAGTGACGTCCAAAATTTTCTGGAACCATTGGTCCAAGTCTTCAAACCTAGGTGGTACCCGTCGAGTTGCTGAAACAGGAGAAAGAAGGAGGGCCAATAATGATATGAGATGATCTCTGATGAAAGAAAGATTAAACAAGGAACTTATGAGTGCGGTTCCATGATTCCGGAAAGCATGAAGCCGTTGCCGGAATGATATCATTGGTGGCAACTGAAATAAACCGTTCCATCTACCCATATTTGGTATCATCATCTATGCTAGATAACAGAGCATTGTTGCCACGTTTGCTGAAATTTACCATTCCACCACAAAAGATCTTGGAGGATTAGAGGTTCATCACATGAGCTAGGGATAACTCCTCTCTCGTTTCTTGGCACAGACGCCGAAGACAAGCGATCGTCCTCCGGACGGAAGGACTTACTTATGCCAAACACACCTAGTAGCGGAGACAGAACTTCACAATGACGGAGTCAAGCTCTCCACTAAGAGAAAACACCCCCAAAGTGAAGGGATACATATATAAATACTTAAAACCTTCTTGGGTAAGGTTACCCGATCCGCCAGATCAGGAGCAATAATGTCTAAATCGTGGCAATGACAATCTTCCTTCACAACAGGAATACTGGAGGACAGATGGAAGAAGAGTATCTACCAACGACCCATGTACGAGGGTTAGCAGAAGGAAATTTCTCTTCGAAGTCTTCAGTTGTGATAAGACTTCTGAGGATGATGGTGCTCACTGTAGGAGGAGCAACCTCACCGGCTTTGCCTGTATTCTTTAAGGAACTAAGGTTTTTAGAAGAAGAAACCATTCTATGTTAGAAAAGAAGGAAAAGCTTTTCTCCTATGAAGAAAATTAAAGAAAGGTTGGAGACAAAGTATGAGTTGAATAAAGAGAGTTTGAAGAATTATAAGGTGTGAATAAAGGAGTTTGATACATATAAGTGAAGAAATATGCGGCTAAAATTGTGACCATAATTAACTCGATAACCGGCAAAACTAATGTTAAATCATGAGATGACGCATGTTCGAAGAATTGAATGCGGAGAGATGTGTGTCTAATCAATCGTCAGAAAACTTTTCAGAGAGGGTCAGTGAATTTCCCCGGCTTAATGGAACCGTCTTTAGAATACCGCATCCACCCTGTTAAATACTACTAGCATAAATTGTACATCAGTCTATGTACTTTGGTATGCGATAAAATATGAAATAAATCCATATGTATTATCAATAGGTCGATAAGAATAAAGATAAAAGTGTTTTAACAATTTATGAATAAGAATGTAGAACTTTTTGCCTTAACAAAACAGTTGATCATTATTTTCTCAGCACCTAATTGTAACATTGCACCTCAATAACGTTAACGTTTGGTAGTGATGAACGAGTCTTTATCAATCGAAATCGCTGTCAAGTGTCAACTATCGCTTTTTACCGCTATTCGGTAAGATTCAAGGTTATACGGTAACTAATTACTCACAGTACTAATATTTTACTTTTACCGCCAACATAAGTACATCAACATTGACTGTTGACTAGCCTTACAATTCTGGAAAATGAAGTAATAACAAAAACAGAAACAACCAAAAAGCTTACAGGTCGCGTAGCTCACGCCACGAACGTGATATGATATCCCTACTTGGGTTCAAAAAAAGGACTCACGAGTTGCAACAACCCAAGTTCGGTGCCACAGCAACAATAGTGGATAAGCCCATTTCCGTCATTTCAAACAATTTGCGCGTCATCTCAGTAAGACGTGGCGTCCTTTCCTTTCGATAATGAAATGAACCGCAACATGCACGCGCCACGTATAATGTTGGAGCAGATAAAATCAACAAGGCCACATCATAGACCGACGTGGCAACCCCAATCCTAGTCAGCTACCCTACCACTCTATATCCCCTGTTTTTAAAATGACCCACCCAAACTCCTGATCACCACTCCACCCACAGTTTTCACCTAAAAGCTCACTCCTCTACTCTCTCTCTAGGGTTTATTATATATATCTTCGTCGGTAATATCGCCGGAAATGATTTTTCCGGCCATCGGTTTTGTTATGGAGTGTTATTGTGATGACGTCATGTCGTGTAGCCGTCGCAAAATTGGCGATTTTTAGCCCTCTCGTGTTTGTTGAACCTTAAGCAAAAGCTACAAACTTTTTAGCTTAGGAGAGTTTCCAAGTTATTCCATGCTTTTTCGACTAAGCCGCTAGAAGACTATTTTCTACTCCAAATATTGATTTTCCACTAGATAAAAAGGTAGCAGTTTTAGCTTAAACCTCTTTTGCATTAGTTCTCGCAGTTCATCAGTTTCTCGCCGAATTCTCGTGAATCATTTGAAATTTTCGTGATCGATTGTAGAGTGTGAACTTGAAATTGTAGAGTCAGAATTGTTGTTATGCCTTTTCCGATGAAGATTCAACCTGTTGATTTCAATACTGTGGAAGAACCGAGTCGATATGACTCGTTTAAGCCGGTTCAGAAGTCACGGTTCAAGCGGCTATTCGAGAGGCAATTTTCAGGACTTTTGAGATCGTCGGCGCAGCCGGATAAGCTGGTTGCCGGCGAAGAGTTGATTTGTAATAAGAAGGATGTTGCGTCCGAAGAGTTCGAGCCGAGCTCCGTTTGTTTGGCTAAAATGGTACAGACTTTCATTGAAGAAGGCGGGGCTGATAAACATCGGTGCAATCGGAACCAAAAATGCAATTGCTTTAACTGTAATGGAACTGACAGCTCAGAGGAAGAAACTGATTCACTCAGTTGCTTCGTTGAGTCGAATCATACTTGTTGCAACGATGCTTGTGAAATCCTCAAGGTATTGCATGTTCCATTAACATGTAATTTTACCTTAATTTGTTGTTAAAATTCTTCTTAGAGTTAAATTAACAGGGTCTGTTCTTTGCGTGTTTCTCAAAATAATTCCCTTTTTTGGAGTAGAGTTTGGTGCCGTGTCCTTCCGTTATTGAAAGGAACGTTTTAGCTGATATTACAAAGATCATTGAGAAAAACAAGATGGGAAAGCTAAAGGACAATTTCATCCGAAAGATAGTTGTTGATGGCCTCTTAGCTACGGGATATGATGCTTCAATCTGCGAGTCTCGTTGGGACAAAACTCCTTCCACTCCTGCCGGTAAACTCACAATTTCAACAACAAAGATGTGCTGGCTTTTTTTGCTTAAATCTGAATTGGAAACTATCAACTTCATGCTTATATTTATTGTACTGACATATAAATCTCTTTAGTTTTGTATGGTTAAAGATCTAATATATATTCCAGTAACTGTAAGATGACATAAATCTCTGTAGTTTTGTATGGTTAACGATCTACATATATTCGAGTAACTGTGCGAGTGAGAATATTAATTTTAAAGTCGTCAAATTATTGCTAAAGGTATTGCAATGCATCTGACCAAAAATAGAGCAGAATGGATGCAAAGACTTACAATGAAGTTAATTGGTTCATTGATAATATAATCGATCCTATTATTTCGACACAGAAGACACATATAATTGATCCCAATTAGTTCCAGATCAAGGCCTAATAGCAAGAAAACTTGGTCTGCAACATGGCAAGCTACAACTTGAATTTTGTTTTATATTCAGGCTGGCTTAATTGGAGAAACATGAACAGTGAGGATTCATATAGCCAATACCAACGTGTTTGGGACTGAGGCATAGTTGTGGCTATCTGCTTAGGCTGCCTTTTTTTCTTTTTTGCTATTATGGCGTTAAGAATTCAACAAAAAGTCAGAATCTTTTCTACAGGAGCATATGAATATGTTGATGTTTGCTATTATTTTTGGGTTAAGATTTCAACAGTCTGTATTTTTTTTTTGACAGTATCGTATGAATATATTGAAGTTGTGTATGAATATGTTGATGTTGTTTGCTATTTATTGGGTTAAGAGTTCAACAAAAGTTGAATATTTTCTACAGGAACGTACGAGTATGTTGATGTGGTGGCTGAAGGAGAAAGACTACTAATCGACATTGATTTCAGATCAGAATTTGAAATAGCAAGGTCGACCAGGTCCTACAAATTTCTCCTCCAATTGCTGCCTAACACTTTTGTAGGCAAAGCGGACCGCCTTCAGAAGATTGTTCATTTGCTAACAGAGGCTGCAAAGCAGAGCTTGAAGAAGAAAGGAATGCCTTTTCCTCCATGGCGTAAAGCTGAATATGTGAAAGCCAAATGGCTGTCACCTTACACCCGTATCAAACCAACTCTAATGGGGGAAACAACCGTGTCAAACTCTGCTCCTGAAACTGGCACTACTTGCAAAACCTATCAACAAGCGGTAAAAGAGGAGACTTCAGAGGATTCTGGGGGGGAGCTGAATCTGGTTTTTGGAGAGAGCAGTCCACTCTTGGAGAACGCCAAGACCGTGATCACCTATCCTCTATCTTCTTGTGATGAAGAAGAAAAGGATGTGATGGTGCAGCAAGGCAAACCACCGGAGACTAAACACAAGGATTCAAGCAATGGTGCTAAGAAGATAACTGGTTTAACTTCTCTGATTGAAGAACACACATGAAATTTTGACCTGTCCTAACCTTTTTGTCGTTTGTTGTTTCTATGTGTCGAGTTGAAAACCCCGTGTGTTTTAGTAATTGGGGCTATTTGAATCTACGGACCAACTGCCTACTGGTTTGTCTCGGCAGTCCCCCTTCAAGTTTTATAGTAAGGGTCTATGAGTCCATGCCACTAAGATTACAACTATATAGTCGATAGATCAGTAAAAGGAGCGCTGGTAAGTGTCTTGTTTGTCTGTTTGGTTCTTGGATATTTTCCAAGTGTTTTGCGTAAATGTTCATCTTAGCAAATACTTGTTAGCTTGTAGTATACTGATATAATGAAAATAAAGTCTTGGAATTATTTTGGTTTGAGCTTCTCTTTTTGTAACTTTTCATGCCTTACCAGTTGAAGGGGGCCATAGTGCTTGTAGTGTTGTGTTTTACTGTTGTGTCTTCGCTTTCTGGCTGTTTGATGTTGTAATTTCATAAAGCTGTTTGATGCTTTAATTTCAGGCTCGTTTTGGTAGGATGCATTAGATAAAATAATGATAATGCATGCATTAACTTTGTGTATTAATAATATCTTGTTTGGTAGATATTTTGAACCTATGCATTAGTTATACATTCAATTTGATATTATCATATACATAATTAATGCATAAAAAACAATGGTATTAGCAATGTAATGGGTTTAGTGCATGCATTAGCTTAGTTAAAAACAAAATTGGCCTTCAAAATTTATGCTTGATAGCATAGTTAATATATTAATGCAAATATAAAATAATTCAAATAGTGAGAAATAAAATTATATCTTTTGTAAATAAATAAATACTTAGCATATTTTCTTTTTTATAAATAAATACTTGATTCTATATTACAATATAGGTAGACAAATCAAATAATTTTTTTAAAACTTTTTCATATAAAAATATTTTTTAACATATGTTTCTTTTAAAAAGTTAGAGTGATAGACTGGTTTTGAGGGCATTTTTGTAAACAAATAATTCTATTAGAAATTGTGCAATACTTTAATACATCAAACCAAACAATGGATAAGAAATATGTCAGCATAATTAATGCAAGCATAACTAATACCAGCATTACTAATATACCCTATTCAACATTATTGTTACGCACCCTACGAAACAACCCCTCATTGTGCTGCAAACACGTTCCTAGCTCTTGTAACGAGAGAGACCAATGTTCGACCTGATTTTCATTTAAGCTGTCATTTACCTAGTCTTATGTGCACGGGGAATTCATCAATAAAATATTAGAGGAAGTGGAGAATGTAAATACATAGTTACGTTTTGCTCTCTCGAAACATTCAAAGATAAGATGACTTGGTTAGCAAAGAACTCTATTCATTCTGGTCTGGAAGAAACCAAAAGTAACAGAAGGAGTTTTGCGAAATAATGCAGGATGCACTGTATTCTTTATAAAGATGATTTCTTGTAATAAAGGGGAGCGGGGAAGAAAAAATTGATTTATAAAGTTGTGGAAGTGTCTCCTTTCAATATTGAAGGGATGATATTATTGCCCACTGATCTAGTGCGAATGAATCCAAAAGCTCATCTAGACATGGAAAATTGTACAACTGCAGAGAATATAATTATTACTGCTGGATAAAAGCTGAGGCATTGCGTAAAATGGAGGTGTGATAGGACTTTAATTTTGCCCCATACTGAGCCAAGTTACCAACTTTTTGGTGAAATTTTCCGTCTTCTTTTTGTCACAGCGTTAGGTAGAATTTCACAAGTGTTATTATTCAATTTATTATCCAGTTTACTAAGTATTATTTTATAAAAGCTTGACGGGTCATCGTTGAAAATGCCATATTGACATAAGAAGCACATTTTTGTTTGTTACAATTCCTTCCATGTAACTGAAGTGAACTCAAATTTCAGGAAAGTAATCGCATTTTCCTCTTGTTTTAGGTTAATTTCCTTAAAGAATGTTTCTGGAAAAAAGGAACAAAATTAAATTTGTCTGACACGGTGTTTGTGGATTAGTCAAAGCTCAATTGTTGTTTATGGTAGAACCAAACACCAATATATTCCAACTTTAGTTACTTGTATATTTTCTATTTGATTTGAATATTGCTGCTCCCTTTCATTCTAGCTTTTCGAATCAATTCTATCTGAATATTTATATATGTTTATCAACATTTGACTAATAATGTGGGTGTCCAATACTTAAATCTCTAATCTATCCGTTTGGTGCTTTACCACTAAAGTAAAATTCATTTGATAACTGAACTAAATCCTGTGAAATTATAATATGGGAGGCACTAAAAGGTGATTCGTCTAATAATGGGTAGCTGGGGAAAAAGTTTACTTACGCATTGCAGAGGTACTATTTTATAATTCCATCTAGATCTAGAACGTGCCACTTTTACTATATGTATAAAAGGATTATCTCATACTCAATGGTTAATTTCCTCTCAACAACTGCAGAGAATGTAATTATTACTTGTGGATCAGAGCTGCTGACTTACGTGAAAAGAAGAGAGCTAAGGGATTTCCTTTTTGGTGAATTTCCGTGTTCTTTTTGTCGCGACGTGCTGCTGCTGCGTTACTACATTTTCAGTAAAGTTGTTGTGCAACTTATTCATGAAGATGCTGTCATGTCAGAGTATTTTCAATTTGATTTTGAGCATTGTTTTATACGCGATTTTAAGGATGCGTGATGTAACTTGATACAAATTATGCAAACAGATTAATATTGAAATTAATGATAAGATAATAAATGCAAATCACATAAATTGAACAGCCTAGCCTTTAAGTTTGATCACCCTCGAGCCAAGAAATGCCTCAACTAATGTTAGAACAGAATAACAAGATAATAAAAACTAAAAATAATAGTGTATTGCTTTTTGGTGCGTATTACACTGTATTTTATAAATGATCAAACCTCCTTTTATATAGCAGGAGAATCCTACTCTTAAAACAATTCTATAAAGGGTAACCAATCTCATGATTTGCTAATTAATTGGCCTCTCCTTGGTGTCACACCTCCCCTTTCCGCACCCGCGAGGGTACAAGGGAGTTTTTCCAATTAAACGACAATCGAAACGAGATTTGTTTATTTATTTCAGAGTCGCCACTTGGGAGATTTAGGGTGTCCCAAGTCACCAATTTTAATCCCGAATCGAGGAAAAGAATGACTCCATATTACAGTCTGCGCGCCAGAAATCCGGATAAGGAATTCTGTTAACCCGGGAGAAGGTGTTAGGCATTCCCGAATTCCGTGGTTCTAGCACGGTCGCTCAACTGTTATATTCGGCTTGATTATCTGATTTTATACATATATGAACTTATGTGCAAATTTTAACTTTTGACCGCTTTCATAATTATTATTATTATTTTTTACAAGGAATTGCAACGTTGTGAAAATGTATCTCGAACCACGTTACAATCAATGTACCCGTGGTCGTCGACACACTTTGACTCCGTTGAGATTTGGATTTGGGTCACATCAATGTGCACCCGAGTTTAAGGAAATTAAATTATTAAAGGCGCGCCTAAAGCGACTAGCGTATTTATTTTGGGTAGGACCGTGGAATTTTACTAAACGGTCCATCCCGAAGTCTAAACAATTTTTAAAGCAAATATTTACTGAGGGCCCCGCAATTTTGTATTTTTATTTGGCTCATCTCATCTCATTCTTATTTTTTTTAAAAGGAATTGGCAACGTCGTGGACACGCATCTCGAACCACGTCACAATCAATGTGCCCGTGATTAGAGACACATTTCAACTCCGCTGAGATTTGGATTTGGGTCACATAAATGTGCACCCGAGTTTAAGGAGATAACGTTATTAAATACGCGCCTAAAATGACTAGCGTATCATTATTTCGGGGAGGCCGTGGAATTTTGCTAAACGGTCCATCCCGAAGTCTAAGCGATTTTAAAACAAATATTTATTGAGGGCCCCGCAAATTTTTTATTATTTTTTTTTATTTGACGAAGCTCGTCTCACTTATTTATTTATTTATTTTTAAGAGGAAAGTAACTACATTTCTATTTATTTGACTCTAAATAAAGAAAAATCTTAGTTAATTACATGCTAAAAAAAATCGTAACTTATTTAATTAATAGATTACAACAGATGCTAACGAAAATTATACTTGAACTTGTAAAAATGAAAAATTATTTCGCGCCTTATTCCATAAGCTAATATTACTAAAAATGAAATTATGTATATAAAAAAACGTACAAGATTGACTAACGTTACTTTTTATTTTTTGCGCCTTTCTTTTTATTTTTTTATTTTTTTTATTTTTGATAAAACTAAAATTCTAAATTGAGCTACAAACTAAATTGACTCCAAAAATACTAATTAAACTCCTAACAAAAATTATCATACACAATTAAACACCAATTAAAACAAAATTGCATAATTTGACATTAAATGCTAACAATGCAAAAATATCCCTATTTTTGTGACTTTCATTTTTTTGTAAAACAAACTTAATTAAATACTAAATGAAAAATGTGATATATTTTATATTTTTATTAATTAAAACAAATAAACATGCACTCATAAAAATACAAATAATTATACAAAAATACCACAAAAATAACAAAAATTGCACACAAAGAAAAATTGTTTTATTTTGATTTTTTTTGGGAGTAATTCTTTCATAGGGCAAAAATCACGTGCTTACAGCTGCCCCTCTTTGCCCGAAAACACGAAGGATTTTCGTGCAAAGATAAAGTGAGAGATTTTTGCCCATCCGAGTACTCCACGTGAATCATTTTTGAAAGATTTGACCGAACCTTTGCTCCAGATGTTTCCTACATATCCTGGGCTAAACAGGAATCAGGTCAATGTAGTTCGGGAAGTCTTGGTAGCTGGGACTACCGGGGAACTGTGGTTCTGCTGTTACTGCTGTTGTATATTGTTACCACTTCCTTACTGATCTCCTTATTACACCGTATCCAAAGAGAAAACAAGAAAATCAAAAGCTAGGCTAGCCTATGGATCACAAGATCTTATCTATTTTCAACTTGTCTTTGCTGCCTTGCTTTCTTGTCGGATTGTGTTTCTTCCGGTGCCTTTCTTCCGTGAATTTCTGGCCCTTTGCTTTTCTGAATACCAATTTTCATCATTTTGCTCGGTCCGCTGGGGACATGGCTTCCTTCATTAAGCTTTTCGGCGGTTCCTCTGGGGATACGGCTCTCTTCATCAGACTTGTTATGCTGGGCATGATTTAATGTTCACCAGCTGCTTCTTTCAAAACGCGTCCTTTCTTCCTTTTGACTCATGCGCCTGAATTTGTGCTGGGACCTCTTGTTGCAACCTTCCGCTTTCTGGTGCTGGGGATTTTTATTGTTTCCTGTTGGGGATTCCTGTTGTAACCTTCTACCTTCCGGTGGGTTGCTGATTTCAAGATCTGCAGTATAAGACTCAAAAGTATTCCTCTCGTTATACAGGTGGGCGCCTGAATGCAAAAATATGAAATGTATGCCCGCATTAGACTGGTGGGCGACCTAGAACAGAAATGAAAAGACAGAAATGTATCCCCGCATTATACTGGTGGGCGACCTAGAACAGAAATGTAAAAGACAGAAAATGTATTCCCGCATTATACTGGTGGGCGACCTAGAACAAAAATGTATTCCCGCATTATACTGGTGGGCGACCTAGAACATGAAATGAAAAGACAGAAATGTATTCCCGCATTATACTGGTGGGCGACCTAGAACAGTAATGTATTCCCGCATTATACTGGTGGGCGACCTAGAATAGAAATCAAAAGACAGAAATGTATTCCCGCATTATACTGGTGGGCGACCTAGAATAGAAATGAAGAGACAGAAAATGTATTCCTGCATTATACTGGTGGGCGACCTAGAACAGAAATGTATTCCCGCATTATACTGGTGGGCGACCTAGAACAGAAATGTATTCCCGCATTATACTGGTGGGCGACCTAGAACATAAATGTATTCCCGCATTATACTGGTGGGCGACCTAGAACAAAAATGTATTCACGCATTATACTGGTGGGCGACCTAGAACAGAAATGTATTTGTTTCCTCGTTCCTCCGAGAAAATTTTTTGACAACGACAGAAAATTTTCTGCCCCGGTTTTGGTGACCTTTCTGGCATCGCGTCCTTCTGCCATCATCAACCTTTATTTTCCTGCAGCAGACAAAGGACTTTGTTAGTTTTAATCCTAGTGTTAATTTTCCGGTTTTCTTTTCTTGCTCTGTGCCCCCACCACGACAAAGTTGCTTGCTGGGGGTGACCTGTCTGATGGGGATGGTTTTCCCCCTTTTCTGCTTTTCTCTTTACAGAATCAAACTGTAGGAGTCCGCTTCCCTCCCGAAACCACTCCTTTAGGAGTTTTATTTCCTCCCGGAATGGCAAGGCATAGAATTGCATTGCCTGGGGATATCTTGCACCGGATTGATTTTCCTTTCTTGTGGCGTCTGACCACTTCGGATTTGGGTCTGGGATTTATCAACATTCTGCGGGGAAACCTTCTCGGAACTTGGTCCACAAGTCCTTCACCCATCATTTTCCGCTCTCTTTACGTCACCCTTCTTTCTACACAATTCGTCCTTTGGTTTTGCAGCCGATGCCTTTTGTCTTATTGCCTCGGCTCTTGGTCTATCCTTTCGTATTTTGCTTTTGTACCCCTTCGGCCTCTGGTAGTAAACTTTGAAAAATCTTTTTCAAAACGAATTCTTAGCAAGAAAAATGAAAAAGATAGAAAAGGAGGAAAATCTCTCTGAACCAATACTTGGTGGAAAAAAGGAAAAGAGAAGAACTTATCTGGAAGACATGACTGGTCCTTGTGATCATGACATGCACCGTAGATTCCTAACCCAGTCTATTTGTATCAATCACTTGCCTGATGACCTTACTTGCTGGGGATAAATGGGTGTCCATTTCTTTGCGAACGCGGACCCTTTTGTAGATCTGTCTTGTCGCCTCATAGTGCCCTTCGAGGGGTTTTCACTAATGAGACTCTCTCTTTTCTCTCAGCTCCTGGCGCCTTATGGTGCCTGTGAAGGTTTTCACCGATAAGACTCTCTCGTTTTATATCTCTCATCTTTCGTCGCCTTGTGGTGCCTGCGAAGGTTTTCACCGCCAAGACTCTCTCATTTTATTTCTTCAACGGAGAATTGGAGTGCTGTCGATATGATCCTCTCTTTTGGAGATTCCTTTGGACTATCAATTCATTTCCAGTTTTATGATCCTCTTCTTTGCCGGGGATCAGTGTATTATTCTCGGCTTTATTTGCCTGACTTGGAACCTCTTGGATATTGATCGGGAGGTCTTTTGGACGTCGATGTTGGTTTTGGTGTGGGGCTAAAAGAAAGGCTATCAAAAAATGAAATAACTTTGATGGGTGATCCGCTACAACTTTTGGAATCAAACCTTTGTTGGAACTTTAAAACATAACCTCTGCCCCAGTTTTCTTGCTTGGGGGATTTTATTTTTTACACTATGTTGAGCTACGTGCGTTACGCACACTGTGCCTATTATGCACACTATGTACACTATGCACACTATGACCGAGCCGTGAGGCGCCTACGTATCCTCTTTGAGGAATCAGGTCAAACGTAGTTCCCACGGTTTTGTTTTTCTTGTGATTTTATCTTCTTCTTTTTCATTTTCTTTTACAATTTTCTTTTCCCTTTTTTTTTTCTTTTTATATTTATTATTATTTTTTATTAGTGATTCCAAAAGAGGGATATGAAAGAATAACTTAAGGCTCAAAAGGGGGAAACAAGGGTAAAAAGTGTTTGGATAGAAGAAAGAATTGCCTCCGTCATTTCATTATCCAATAAGTACCAAGTACAAACAAACGAACCAATAATTGCCATAATCAAAGAAATTACGCATAATATCTCTTGACTGCATCCGAATTGATAGCCATGTCAACACATCTTCCCTCGATATCCGTCAAACACAAAGCACCGTTGGACAATACTCTGGTCACGATATAAGGCCCTTGCCAATTTGGGGCGAACTTGCCTTTTGCCTCGACCTGATGTGGGAGGATCTTCTTCAATACCTGCTGCCCTATTTCAAACTTCCCGGGGCGTACCTTCTTATTGTATGCCCTTGCCATTCTCTTCTGATATAGCTGACCATGGCACACTGCTGCCAATCGTTTCTCGTCTATCAAGCTCAACTGTTCTAGTCGAGCTTTGACCCATTCATCATCATCAATTTTGGCTTCAGCGACAATCCGGAGGGACGGAATTTCGTCCTCCGCTGGTATTACGGCCTCAGTTCCGTACACCAACAAATAAGGAGTTGCACCTATGGAAGTCCGGACGGTAGTGCGATAACCCAACAAAGTAAAGGGTAATCTCTCGTGCCATTGTCTGGACCCTTCCACCATCTTCCGCAGTATCTTCTTGATGTTCTTATTGGATGCTTCGACCGCTCCATTCGCCTTGGGACGATATGGGGTGGAATTGCGGTGTGTAATCTTGAATTGTTGGCATACCTCTCTCATCAGGCTGCTGTTAAGATTTACACCGTTATCCGTGATGATTACTTTTGGGATCCCAAATCTGCAGATGATATGGGAGAGCACAAAATCCACCACTGCCTTTTTAGTTACCGACTTGAAGGTTTTAGCCTCAACCCATTTGGTAAAGTAGTCAATGGTTACTAGAATGAACCTATGACCGTTGGATGCTGCCGGCTCGATAGGTCCAATGACATCCATGCCCCATGCCACAAACGGTCAGGGTGCTGACATCGTATGTAACTCTGTTGGCAGAGAATGAATCAGATCTCCATGTATCTGACACTGATGGCATTTTCTCACGAAAGAGATACAGTCATGCTCCATGGTAAGCCAATAATACCCTGCTCGAAGGATCTTCCTTGCCAATACATATCCGCTCATATGCGGCCCGCAAACTCCAGCATGTACCTCTGCCATGACCGTTGTGGTTTGACTGGCGTCTATACATCTTAACAATCCCAAATCCGGGGTTCTTTTGTACAAAACTCCTCCGCTGAGGAAGAAACCATTTGACAAACGCCGAAGGGCTCTTTTTTGGGCTCCAGTGGCCTGTTCCGGATATATCCCCATTCTGAGGTACTCCTTGATATCATGAAACCAAGGCTCGCCATCTGCTTCATCTTCCACCGCATTGCAATAAGCGTGCTGATCACGAACCTGGATGTGCAGAGGGTCAACATACATTTTGTCAGGGTGGTGCAACATTGATGCTAAGGTGGCCAATGCATCCGCAACCTCGTTATGAACTCTCGGGATATGTTTGAATTTCACCGATCGAAATTGCTTGCTCAGATCGTGCAAGCATTGTCGATAAGGTATGAGTTTCAAGTCCCGTGTTTCCCATTCGCCCTGAATCTGATGTACCAAGAGGTCCGAGTCTCCCAAGACCAAAACGTCTTGGACATCCATGTCCGCAGCCAATCGCAGACCCAAAATGCAAGCTTCATACTCGGCCATATTATTGGTGCAATAGAATCGTAGTTGGGCCGTAACAGGATAATGGCGTCTTGTTTCAGAAATGAGTACTGCTCCTATTCCAACCCTTTTCGCGTTTGCAGCTCCATCGAAGAAAAGCTTCCAACTCGGTTCCTCGGGTAACGCCAGCTCACTTGTATGCATCACTTCTTCATCGGGAAAATACGTTCTTAAAGGCTCGTTATTTTCATCAACGGGATTCTCTGCCAAATGGTCGGCCAGCGCTTGGGCTTTCACGGCTGTCCTTGTCACATAAACGATATCGAACTCTGTGAGCAGAATTTGCCATTTTGCGAACCTCCCTGTGGGCATAGGTTTCTGAAAGATATACTTCAATGGGTCCAAACGGGATATGAGATAAGTAGTATACGAGGACAGGTAGTGTTTCAACTTCTGAGCTACCCAAGTTAGGGCGCAGCATGTTTTCTCGAGTTGAGTGTACTTGACCTCATATACTGTGAATTTCTTGCTAAGATAGTAAATGGCCTGCTCCTTCCTTCCTGTGTCATCGTGTTGCCCCAGTACACAACCAAATGAATTTTCCAGGACCGTCAGATAAAGAATTAAGGGCTTCCCTGGCTTAGGCGGGACCAACACGGGTGGATTAGACAGATACCCTTTGATTTGGTCGAAAGCCTCTTGACACTCTGCCGTCTAACTTACCGCAACATCCTTTTTCAGCAGCCGAAATATGGGCTCACAAGTTGCTGTGAGTTGAGCGATGAACCTGCTGATGTAATTGAGTCTACCCAACAGACTCATTACTTCTGTTTTGTTCTTTGGCGGTGGCAAATCTCGGATGGATTTGATCTTAGATGGGTCTAACTCAATACCCCGTCGACTGATGATGAATCCTAACAACGTTCCTGATGGAACCCCGAATGCGCATTTGGCCGGGTTAAGCTTGATATCATACCTTCGGAGTCTTTGGAAGAATCTCCTTAGGTCTGCTACATGGTCTTCCTGACGCCAAGACTTTATGATCACATCATCTACGTACACCTCAATTTCTTTGTGTATCATGTCGTGAAACACAGCAGTCATTGCTTCGCATGTACGTTGCCCCGGCATTCTTCAGTCCGAACGGCATTACCCGATAGCAGTAAGTTCCCCATGGCGTAATAAAAGCTGTCTTTTCCGCATCTTCCTCGTCCATTAGGATCTGATGATATCCCGCATAGCAATCCACAAAGGATCCGATCTCGCGCCCAACGCAATTATCGATCAGGATATGGATGTTGGGCAACGGAAAATTGTCCTTGGGACTTGCTTTGTTGAGATTGCGGTAGTCGACACACACCCTGATTTTCCCATCCTTCTTTAGAACTGGTACTACATTGGCCAACCACTCGGGATATCGAGTGACCCGAATGACCTTCGCCTGCAACTGCTTAATCACCTCTTCTTTGATCTTTACACTCATTTCTGTTTTAAATTTCCTTAGCTTTTGCTTGACCGGAGGGTATGCCGGGTCAGTGGGCAATTTGTGAACCACTAAATTGGTGCTTAATCCCGGCATATCATCATATGACCATGCAAAAACATCTTTGAATTCCACGAGGGTTTTGATCAATTCTTCCCTGACATTCGGCTCAATATGGATGCTGATCTTGGTTTCTCGGACATTATCAGCGTCTCCTAGATTCACAGCCTCAGTGTCATTTAGGTTAGGTTTGGGTTTTTCTTCAAATTGGCACAGTTCTCGGTTTATCTCTTCGAAGGCTTTATCTTCGTCATATTCAGATTCATCGTCACAAACGACCTCTTGTATCATTAAGTCGGATGTAGATTGATTTATTAGACTAGGTTGAAGATCCGCTGTGCATGCCATGTCATTATAACCAGTAAAAAGAGAACTGTTCAGAAAGAAAAAGAACAAGACAAAATTAAAATGAGACAAAAGAAGAGAACTTTATTAAACTTGCGGGATAAAAGGGTTCACACTTTTACAAAACAAAAGTAAAATTTGGATTACACCCTGGAATAATCCGAACAAAACAAAACAAACAAAAAACATAAATCAAAGCCTACTACCAAGACTCCCCTCGGACAGGAAGAAGAGTAACCGTCCAATTGTTGGTCTTGGCCTCAGGCCCCACAAGTTGTATCTTCGCCCTGCTGTAACTCTCTCCAGCTTCTACCATACTGACATCAGCGAATAGCCTCTCGAAACTTTGATTCAGGTCCCCATCCATACCAATCAATGGTCCTAGAATATCTGGGACTGGCGGCCCCTTGGCGCTTGCTCTGACAAAAGACCTTGAGAGACGTGGCACCGGCTTGGGCAGAAACCAAACTCTCTTCTTCATTTTTCACGCTTGCTTCCTATCTACCGCGGTTGGTTTGAACCCCAAACCGAAGTTTTCCAAGTTCTTGGGCAGGGAGACAGGTTGGACAATCCCCTGAAGCTCAACTCCCAGGCCTTTTCCTGGCACGAACCCGTTGCCCAGCATTTCCGAGACCATCATGATTGTTGCGGAAGCTACCCTAGGGTACTGAAGGATCTCACCCTCAGAAATATTGTTTGCCGACATTGTATCAAAAATCTGGTAGACCCAAGGACCTTTGTCGTCATCGGTCTCTATGAATGGCACAATGGCGCCACCCATGGTGCATGACGTGTCCTCGCCGTGTAGTACGACCTCTTGTCTATCCCACTCGAACTTGAACATCTGATGTAGGGTGGAAGGCACTGCTTTGGCTGCGTGGATCCATGGTCGTCCTAGCAGCATGTTATAAGATACTGTGGCTTCTAATACCTGGAATTCCATGGTAAACTGGACCGGACCGATGGTCAATTCAAGCACATAATCCCCCACAGTGGCTGTTCCATTTCCGTCAAATCCCCGGACACAGATGATATTCTTGTGGTTTCTTCCGTGGTCGGTCTTTAACTGGTTCAGAGTGGATAATGGACAAATATTGGCACTCGAACCGTTATCCACCAATACCCGAGCAACTACCGAGTTTTCGCATTTGACAGTTAGGTAGAGAGCTTTATTGTGCTCTGCACCTTCCACTGGCAGATTATCATCTGAGAATGTTACCATGTTCACCTCGAAAATCTTGTTGGCAATGGCTTCCAGGTGGTTTACAGAAATCTCGTTGGGTACATGAGCTTCGTTTAATATTTTCATCAGGGCCCGACGATGCTCCTCAGAATGGATTAGTAATGACAACAGCGAGATCTGGGCCGGTGTTTTCCTCAGCTGTTCGACCACGGAGTAGTCCTGTACTTTCATCTTCCTCAAGAACTCCTCAGCCTCTTCTTCGGACACATGTTTCTTGGTTGTAGCGGGGTTGGTTCTTCTCAGCTCTACCGGAGCAAAACACCGACCTGATCGAGTCAGCCCTTGCGCTTCACAACTAACTTCCTCCACTTGTTTTCCTTTGTACATCACCACTGCCTTCTCGTATTTCCAAGGCACAACCTAGCTATCAATCATCGGCAACTGAACTATAGGATTTATGGTGACCAGTTCCCTGTATAACCCTTTCAACACAACTGCAGGAGTGGGCGGAGCCACTGATATTACCAACTTGTTTGGCTCGGGTTTGCTTGTTATGGCGGACGGTCTCTTCCCCAATATCACTACCGGCTTGACGCCTTCTCCCTGGGACTGTACCCCTGTTCCTCCACTGGTCGGTCCTTCTTTCGGAGCGGCCTGGATCATCATCACTGTTTGTGAGGGTTTTCTCAACTCTCCTCCCTCATACACCAACTCAATCATGTGAGTCTCGTGGTGCGCTGGCAATGGGTTCTGGTTGATGTTAGGAGCCTCCGGTGTCTGGACCTCGATCTTATTGGTATCAATAAGATCCTGTATGGCATGCCTCAACTTCCAACACTTTTCGGTATCATGCCCCAGCATCCCTGAGCAGTACTCACAGCTTACTGATCGGTCCAAATTCTGGGGTGGGGGATTTGGTTCTCGAGTCTGGACAGGACTAACCAAACCTAATTACCTCAATTTGTGGAACAAAGCGGTGTAGGTTTCTCCCAACTCGGTGAAAGTTCTGTATTTCCGCAGCCTGTCATTCCTAGCATCCGGATTTCCCCGAAAGCCTGCCCCTGGAGAGTTTCTATATGCCCTCGATGGAGGATAGGTGTTTTGTGGTGGTGCATATGTGTTCCGGGGAGCCGGCACGCGCCATTGTGGGTGAACCGGAGGCTGAGTGTATGTCTGGGCTTGGTGTATGGAGAAATGTGGTTCTCGAGGTAGGTAATAGTACTGTGTTGGGCTATATGGGTAGTTTGGCCTGTGGGGCCTGGGTTGGTTGTAGTGGGGTTTGCCAGACCTGGGCCAACTACTTGCCTCAATCGTGGCAATTTCTTCTTTCTTCCTTCTTCCCAGCGCACCTCCCGTGCCGCTCTGAATAGCCTGGGTTGTGGCCTTGAGTGCCGAGTAATTCAGGATTTTGTCAGACCTCAGACCCTCCTCTATCATGACCCCTATCTTTACTACCTCGTTGAAGGATTTTCCAACCGTCGTCACCAAGTGACCAAAGTAGGTTGGATCCAGTGTTTGCAAGAAGTAGTCCACCATTTCTCCCTCTCTCATGGGAGGATCCACTCTAGCTGCTTGCTCTCTCCAGCGGAACCCGTACTCGCGAAAACTTTCCCCGGGCTTCTTCCCGGTCCTCAATAATGTGAGACGGTCAGGGACTATCTCGAGATTGTATTGGAAATGACCTGCGAAAGCCTGCGCCAGATCATCCCAAGTGTACCATCTGCTGGAATCCTACCTGGTATACCATTCTAGTGCCGATCCGCTCAGAATTTGGCCGAAATAAGCTATCAGCAACTCATCTTTGCCACCTGCCCCTCTCATTTTGCTACAGAATCCCCGCAAATGCGCCATGGGATCACTGTGCCCTTCATATAAATCAAACTTAGGCATCTTGAACCCAGCCGGGAGTTGGACATCCGGGAAAAGGCATAGATCTTTGTAGGCCACGCTGACCTGGTTTCCCAATCCGTGCAGGTTCTTAAAGGACTGCTCCAGGCTTTTGAATTTCCTCAATACCTCATCTTGTTCTGGGGCTTTAACCGGTTTTTCAATTTCTGCCGGTACCTCCAAATGCGGATTGTAGGCATGTGGTTCGGGGGCATGGAATGTAGGCTCAGGGGGATAGTATTACGTATCGGGAGCCTGAAACAATGGCTCGCTGGCCGTTCTCTGCAGGGTAGCTGATGTGGGTCCCGCAAAAGTGGGAACATTTGGTGTTGGGAGAGGTTGATGCGGTGGTGGAGCTTGGGAATCGTGAGGGCTTCTTTCTTGATGATAATGGGGATTTGTGAGGCTTGTTGAAGGGCCGGAGTGATGGTATTCCGGCATGTGCCCCAGTGGCTCAGGGTTTTTTTGTGCTTTGGCTAAAGCTTGCTGCATTGCATTCATCTCTAGTCCCATCCTTTCAATCTTTTCCATCGCTTCTTTTAACAACTGGCTCATCGGCCTTTCTCCCTCGGTACTATTCTCTGAAGTAGTCATGCTTGTTGCTACTGGTCCTTTGGATCTGGTTTGGTAAGGGTGTGTTGCCAGAATTCTTTAACAACTAACTGTCTGGATGCAGACAACAACAAACTTTGTTAGCGTTAGAGCTTAACAGATTTGATAACAACACATCGAGGATGCAATGCTCCTAGGCAGTTAACCGTTTCTAACATGCTTTGCTTCAAACAACATGCGTCATCCCGGCTTGCTCATTTGTCCTTTTAAAGCACTTTGGGAAACCCTGTATTTTATTTTATTCTTGTATTTATTATTTTTCTTTTTCTTTCTTTATTAAAGGCGGTCGAATCTTATGGGGATTGCCTACGTATCACGTCCCCGCGCGAATCAGACCAGGCGTAGTTCTGCCATAAAGTAAAGAAACACAAAATTCTTTTGGAATCATTAAATTCATTCTCAAAATTTTGCTATTACAAATTACTTCAAACAAGGAATAACAATGGTACAGACTCCACAGTTCTTAACCCGATTTGACTAAAAGAAAAGAAAACAACATATGGGAAAGCAACAAAGTCAAATAAACAGGGCTCGACCAAAGATTAATTTTCCAACTTAGGGGCCCGCGAGGCATCATTCGGCCTTTCTGCGGCCCTTGGTGTGAGGTCTCTCTGCAAGCTTTTCAACTCATTCATAATCCGGTGGACGCAGCCCATGACGGAAATAAGGAGGGCCTTCCGAGGTATTTGCTCACATGATAGGCATTTCATGTAGATGTAATGCCCAATTTCGTCGATCCTTCCTCGAATGTTGTCCCTTTCAACGAACAATTGCCTGATTCGTCGGTTCTTCAATCCCAGTGCCTGAGCATTGTCGGCAAGTCGATCCTGGAACAACTCCATTTGTCTTTCCATGCAGGCCATTACATCGTAACAATGTCTTCTGTCGGCCTGGGCATCTCGTGCTTGTTTGATGATCCGATTATGAAGAGTGGAGTTCGTTTTCCTTAATATCCCGATGCTCATTTCATAATCCCTTATGACCTGTTGCAGATGCTGCCTCCGGGCCATTGTGCATTTTGCCCATCTGACCTTCATCCTTGCTACTCAAGCTTCTGATTGTTCTAATTTTCCTTGGCTTTGGATGACCTGATTTCTCAAACTTGCTATCAATCTTTCGTCGGAGCGACGCTTCTGTCGGTCGATGTTACTCTTACTGGCTTGGCGAATGCGGGCCTTTAGTGTCTGGTTTTCTTGGGCTAACTTGTTCTTCTCAACCCGCTCGGAGGCGATTTGCACGTTGTTCTCAAATACAAGCTTTTCAACTTGTTGTTTTAGCTTCCCGATTTCAGCCTGGTAACCTTCCTCTCTTTTTAACCAGCCCCATTGTGCATGTGATGATTCCTCAAAGTCTTGAATGTGAGCTCTCTTAGTTGGTCTCTGGTGCTCAAGCTCTCTTCGGTACCACGTGAGGTATTTTGGTGACACTTCGCCCTTGGCCTTGTCTCGTACACAAGTATCTACCTTCAGGGTTTGACATTCATTCCAGATTCGCCGAACGACCGCCTTAGGGAACTGCCCACCAGGCCCGATTTCGATCACCTGACTACTGAGATCCTCTTCTTTTGGGATTATTTGGTATCGTCCCAACTGTCTCAATACTCTGCATGGTGCGTAGGGCTGGATACTTTGGAGACCCATCAACAGTAAATAAGATTTGGTGGCTGACATGTGTATGACTTCCTCTATGGGTAGCCATTCGAATGCCCACTCTATCTGGTTTGCTGAAATAGAGCGCAGTAGCGTGACCCATTCGGCAACCCCTTCCGGCAATCTGAAACCGTCGATCCTGGTGGGAAACTCTTCTATACAAGTCTTTTGTGATGGCCCATATTTCAGCAATTGAGGACGATGACATAGATGATCTATCATCCACATTTGCAGTATTATGTTACATCCTTCGAAGAAAACCCCTCCGATTTTGCAAATAGTGAGTGCGCAGAAAATATATGCTATTATCATTGGTGCTAGAGTGCTGTTTTCTTGCTTGAGCAAAGTGCTGACGACCCCAGTGATTTGTATGTTAATTTTCCCATGCTTTCTAGGGAACACCAGAAAACCTAGAAAGGCTATCATGAAAGCAATACATCTATGCCATTCCCATTTCAAACGGCTTTCTCCACTGCAAATCTTATTCTCGGGATTGTTGAACCCTCCCAAATGACCGTACCTGTCGTACAGAAATGCAAAACTACAAAACCTTTTTGATAACTCTGGGTTATGTACCGTTCTGCGGATCTTTACGATGTCCAGGAATTTGTGTATGGTTACGGTCCTTGGTGCAATGAGATACTGCTCTTTCATAGGGATGTTAGGACATCCAATGTACCCTGCCAACTCCTCCAGTGTCGGGGTGAGTTCGAAATCTGAGAAGTGAAATACGTTGTGAGCCGAGTCCCAAAATGAAATTAGAGCCCTGATAACGTCCCCTTGTGGATCGATGTCCAACAATCCAACCAAATTTCCCAAGTATATTTTGACTGTATCTTGCCCTGATCCTCCCAAGCCGTTCCACCACATGCGTAAGCCCAGAGGAATTTTGTTTATAATGGCCTCAGATGAACTCCTACTTGTGCTCATTCTGCACATTTATTAAGGTGATTTTAGACAAGGATTTTTTTTTATTTTTTTATTTTGACTCCAAATATTTTTTTTTTGAAAGAAATAATATGTGTATATACATACATGGGTATATATATATATATTTGTAAAACAAAATCGGGGAGTTGGACCCGATAAGGGTTGTCTACGTATCCCACATCCGGTTGGAATCAAACCGACGTAGTTCGGGTAAGAAATTTATCACGGTTTTTCAAAAATATTTGGACATTGCCTTTTAAGCGAGAAATTTTGAAATTCCTTTTTTCATCTTTTTATTTATTTATTTATTTATTTATTTATTTTTCAAAATTCCCGTTACCACCTGCTGGTCAACATACAAATTTGAAGCAAATTAATGCGATAACAGATAAAATGCCACATGATGGCCTTTTTTTTGTTCCAGGTTGCTATTCCTAGACGGGCCCAACCACTGTGTTGAGCCCCCTAAGTCAAATGCAACGTGATGCAAATAAGCGCTTTCCTACTAGGGATCCGGCATGAAGTTATGTTTTATTAAGCTTCAAACTGGGCTTTGTTCTAGACCTGGCTTACACGAGCGGACAACTCGAGTTGAGGAGGGGGCTACGTATCGGGGACCCGCGGGGTCGTCCGGCTTTGTAACTTATCCGAGCCTCTTTCTACTTGGGTATGACACTAACAGAATAGGGAGTCTCGACCAGCGAGCTTCTCTCCGGAGGTAAGAAGAGAAGGGTTTCGGCGCAGTTTATATATACAGTCAAATATATCAAAGCGGTAACACACATCATTTTGCACATGAATCACATATAAGGATATCAGATAATAAATAAAGCCAAATAGAACAATTATTCCAAGCTCGAATTTCTAACCCTGAGCCAGTGGTTCTGGGTCTTTCGTCCCCAGTAGAGTCACCAGAGCTGTCACACCTCCCTTTTCCGCACCCGCGAGGGTACAAGGGAGTTTTTCCAATTAAAGGACAATCGAAACGGGATTTGTTTATTTATTTCAGAGTCGCCACTTGGGAGATTTAGGGTGTCCCAAGTCACCAATTTTAATCCCGAATCGAGGAAAAGAATGACTCCATATTACAGTCTGCGCGCCAGAAATCCGGATAAGGAATTCTGTTAACCCGGGAGAAGGTGTTAGGCATTCCCGAATTCCATGGTTCTAGCACGGTCGCTCAACTGTTATATTCGGCTTGATTATCTGATTTTATACATATATGAACTTATGTGCAAATTTTAACTTTTGACCGCTTTCATAATTATTATTATTATTTTTTACAAGGAATTGCAACGTTGTGAAAATGTATCTCGAACCGCGTTACAATCAATGTACCCGTGGTCGTCGACACACTTTGACTCCGTTGAGATTTGGATTTGGGTCACATCAATGTGCACCCGAGTTTAAGGAAATTAAATTATTAAAGGCGCGCCTAAAGCGACTAGCGTATCATTTACTTTGGGTAGGGCCGTGGAATTTTACTAAACGGTCCATCCCGAAGTCTAAGCAATTTTAAGGCAAATATTTATTTAGGGCCCCGCAATTTTGTATTTTTATTTGGCTCATCTCATCTCATTTTTTTTAAAAGGAATTGGCAACGTCGTGGACATGCATCTCGAATCACGTCACAATCAATGTGCCCGTGATTAGAGACACATTTCAACTCCGCTGAGATTTGGATTTGGGTCACATAAATGTGCACCCGAGTTTAAGGAGATAACGTTATTAAATACGCGCCTAAAATGACTAGCGTATCATTATTTCGGGGAGGCCGTGGAATTTTGCTAAACGGTCCATCCCGAAGTCTAAGCAATTTTAAAACAAATATTTACTGAGGGCCCCGCAAATTTTTTATTTTTTTTTATTTGACGAAGCTCGTCTCACTTATTTATTTATTTATTTTTAAGAGGAAAGTAACTACATTTCTATTTTTATTTGTCTCTAAATAAAGAAAAATCCTAGTTAATTACATGCTAAAAAAACCGTAACTTATTTAATTAATAGATTACAACAAATGCTAACGAAAATTATACTTGAACTTGTAAAAATGAAAAATTGTTTCGCGCCTTATTCCATAAGCTAATATTACTAAAAATGGAATTATGTATATAAAAAAACGTACAAGATTGAATAACGTTACTACAATTAGCCATTTTTAACTGTGGTGAGGTTAACTAAATGATCAAAGCTATAGACTAATACATTAACCCTAATGGATTCGCAATTTAACTATACTTTATTGAAACTACTCTACATTAGTGTAAGTATACTTAATTATTAATACATAAAATTATCGACTATGACCTTTATTTATTTATTTAATTATTTACTTTTATTATTATTATTGGAGCTATAATGTTGACACTACCCAACCACCTTATTTTTACATTTTTATCAAGTCCACAATCTATCTATGTGAGATTATTTGTAACATGAATTAATGCCAATACTGATGAGAGTATAATCACTTAAGAGGACTAATGGAAATTAGTTTTAACCATCTAAACGAAATACTAATTGGGTTTTGACTAAGTACTCTATCTCATTTATGGACTACTTGAATATATGCATACAAACAACTAACTAGAGATATGCTACTTATCATGATTTACCCCATTAATCTAATAAAATTGAAAGGTTCATGTTATATCATCGCATGACCATTTATATGATTCCTTCTCTTTTCAATCCAATTATACAAAAAAAATAAAAAAATAAAAAATAAAACAGTTCATAAAAAAACTAAATAGACCAGATTGTCTACTATCTGCTTTATTGAAGCGGTTCGATTTTATTGCTGCATTTCAACTTCAAAGCTTTATCACTACAAGATTCGAATGTGTACCTGGAATTCGAACTACAAATAGAGAAAAGAGGTCAGGAGCAACAATGTACAGCAGTAGCACAGCAACAGATTCCCACAACAAATAACAGCAACAAAACAGCAATAACCAATGTAACAATGGTCAGAACCAAACTGAAAACCCTAGAAAGCTTGACTGAAAATCAGTAGTACTAAACGCAATCCAACAGATGGCAGTAACAAAGTTCTGATTTCAGCAGTATAGAAAAGAACCTCACTTTCAGTTTTTAGCTCTCAAAGACTGATTTTTAGTTCTGAAAAATTAGCCTATCTCTCACCTTTTTTTTCACCAAACTGTTCTCTCAACTTCCAGTCTCAATCCTTTTTTTTCCAGTCCCCTTCTCTATATCAACTCCCCTTATTTATAGGCTAGAACTAAACATTATTTATTCAAAGCTTTTCACTTTCAGCCTGTATATTCCCTCTCATGTGCATCTATACACTTTTATCATTAATCTCATGCTTATTTTCTGATTTTCCACCCTTAAAGATACCAGACAGGGTGTATTCTGCACTACTAATTCTCTTTTCATTAAATAATTCATTAATTATACACTGAATATTAACTGGCAGGCTACTAACACTAATCATTTTAAATCTTTTAATACCCAAAAATACCCCTGAAAAATCCCCTATTATTATTGACTTGCCCTCACTCTTAGCAATATGTATTTAAACCTCTCTGATTTACAACTACACCAAATCACTACACAGCTACAACCAATCCTTAAGTCAAATTCACACAAAATGATTCAAGCATCAAAACATACCAACGAAGTGATTCATGCTGTATTCGTCCAAACAAAGCAGTCATAAACTAACTATTCGACGAAGTTGTTCAAATCGAATGTAGCTTATAACGCACACTCAAACAAACAGAAGAAAAATCTTGACCAAATAAAAAGGTCTTGAAGAAGAAGGAGAACTAATGAACAAAACAAGATTACAAAATAACACTTTAAACAAAGAATCAATAATCCGAAAAATAGAATAATAAAAAAAACAAGATTAGGAACAACATTTAAAATCAAAGCCATAACAGAAAATAAATAAAAATGAACTAAATAATCTTGAAAGAAAATCCTAAAACTTGAACGAACCCAAGTCGAACTCGGAGTTGAACTATTGGAGGTTGAACGGACTGTTTTGTGGACGTTGAAAAAGGACGAAGCAGCAGCTGGACGTTTGGACTATGGCGGATTAGCATGGAGGGACGAGGGTGTCGTGGCGTCGAGGAGTAGCAGCGGCAACAAAACTCGGCAAGGCAGAATCACAACAACCAACAGCTGCTCGCGAAATATGAAACAATGACGACAGCAGTAAGGTCGATGAGAGGGGGGCTGCTGACGGGCCTGTTTGGTGGTGGCATTACTGGTTCACTTCCGGGGATGCGAGGGGTCGTTTGGGCAGTGGACGATGGGCAGTGATGGGTGGTGGAAGGGTCTATTTGGTGGTGGTGTTTGGTGGTGTTGTCTGGACGTGAGGGATTAGGGTCGGGGGATAGTGACAGACTGGTTTTGGAAGGGTGACGAGGGTTTAGGGTATGGTTGGTTTGGAGGAGAAGAACGTGACGCAGCAGCAGCAGTGTTCGTCGGATTTAATGGAGGATCGCCAGAAAATGGTTTGATGGAGCTAGGAGGAGGAGTGGTCGTGGGGTAGGGCTGCTAGGGTTTTTTGTTCTTCTTCTCTTGAGGAAGAAGACGATGAACAGTGCCCCCAAAATTTTTCAACTCCTCCAGTCCAACCCCTTTGCCCGTGCATTTGTACCCTTTTACAAAGAAAAATGGACCCCCATGCGTGGTGGGGTTCAAGACTTGTGTCCCCCATGCGTGGTGGGGTTCCCCGTGTGTCGTGTTCCGTCCGTGTTCCCCACACGTGGTGGACTCGGATTATTATGGGCTAGGCCCGAAAATTAGGCTTAAAAACGGGTAGTTTGAACCCGAATATTATTCTTTTGCCCGGACCCGAGAAATAAGAACACGACGTTGCTAAACTAATTATGTAAGCAAAATAACTACCAAAAGACTAATATTTAAGAAAAAACTATATCTTTTTAAATATTTTTTCAAGATTAAAATAGCTACAAAATATTAATAAAACTATTTTTGTAATTTTCGTTTTTCTATAATGATAAAATATAAAATAATATTTTTGTATTTTTTCAAAATTAAAATGACTACAAAACATTAATAGAACTATATATATATATATATATTTTTTTTGGTAATTTTCGAAATTATATAAAGTACAGTAATTTTTGAAATTATATAAAGTACAAAAGTAAGGTACAATTTTTGTATTTTTTCAAGTTTATGAGAAATACACAAACTAAAATTTATATATATATTTTTGTAGTCTTCTTTTGCGGCGAAATAAGATAAAATAGTCAAAATAGCTATATTAGACTCAATTCAAATATTAACGTCTTGTAGCCCTCTTTTCTTTCTTTCTTTCTTTTATTTTTATTTTTTTATTTTTGATAAAACTAAAATTCTAAATTGAGCTACAAACTAAATTGACTCCAAAAATACTAATTAAACTCCTAACAAAAATTATCATACACAATTAAACACCAATTAAAACAAAATTGCATAATTTGACATTAAATGCTAACAATGCAAAAATATCCCTATTTTTGTGACTTTCCTTTTTTTTTTTGTAAAACAAACTTAATTAAATACTAAATGAAAAATGTGATATATTTTATATTTTTATTAATTAAAACAAATAAACATGCACTCATAAAAATACAAATAATTATATAAAAATACCACAAAAATAACAAAAATTGCATACAAAGAAAAATTGTTTTATTTTGATTTTTTTGGGAGTAATTCTTTCATAGGGCAAAAATCACGTGCTTACACTTGGTACGTGCCGAGATTTCCTCCGTGGTCTCCAATCGATCCTGGATATTTCAGCCTTCCGTTATTTGGCTCGACAAAGTTCCCTCGATCTTATTCGGTCCTGGAGTCACGAGCTCGATCAATGATTTAACTTCGCGCCTTGGTTCGATATAACCCGGGCTTGAGCTCTGACCTGTCACGTCTCAGCCTCGGCTAGTCATACAATGGATGAACCCGATTTCGACCGTAAACAGATAGTCCCCTCATTTTTTGGAGAGAAAATGGCGAGAAACGATATGAACTTCCGAGCCTTGCTTCGATAAACCATGACGTAAGCGACAAAAGGTAACTGAAACGTCCTATCGGTCCAGTCTCAAAGGCATTAAATGTATATCAGTTGATGGTCGGCCATTACGGGTTTTGAACCACCATTTGCAAACTATAAATACTTCATTCTTCCATTCATTAAAACTTTTACATTCAAACGTTTGTTCTTGTATTTTTAAGAAAATTTTTATCACCTTTTTCCTCTGGTTATCTGATTCAAGTTTTGAAACTTTTTCCTTTGCAATTTTCTGAAAATTTTCATAAACTATCCGCCAATTACACCCTCTTTTTCATCAATACCATCTTTTCACCCTTACTCGGAAGCAATGACAAAGACTTCTAAATCCGTTCCTCAAAAGGAAACTCCCTCTTCCTCGAGACCGTCTGAAGAAGAAAAAGTTCCGTCTACTGTTGTCGAAGAGAAGATACTAGAGCCTGCTTTAACTATGTTTGTTCGTTTGAGTTGTCCAATCGGTGCTAACGTCAAAGCTGAGAAGACCTCTTCTGTACTGGGTCAGTGCAACCCGATCTCAAGATATATGTTCGATCACCGACAATCTCCACTCCAAGGTCAAGGAAGGCTGCAATTGGGCCGGTAAGCACATGGTGGTGCCTGCGCCCGAGGAATCAATTAATACCCACGTGGAGGGTTTTCTAAGTATTTACACTTATCTCTTCACGTTGGGCCTTCTAGACCCAGTTATCATAGCCGTTTGTTGAAGATATGAAGTGACGCTCGGGCAGATCCATCCTTTATTTTGGAGGATTGTTATTCTGCTTCATTTCTTTGTGAGCAACTTGACAAGTGCCCATTCACCATCAACCATATTATGCATTTGTACAGTCCCCGACTCTGCTGAGAGGGATTGATAAAGCTAGGCCCCATTTTCGAGCATAGATGAAGACCGGGATCGATGATGGTTGGGTTCGTTCGTTCGAGTGAAGACCTCGGATCTAATCCTGGCTGAGGAAATGCCATTCCCTGAGAAATGGAGCATTAAATGTAAGTATGAATTTACTTTTAAGATTTTTCTCATTACCTTTCCCTTTCCTCTCACCTAATCCATATCTCATGGTGCAGCTGTTGCTCGGATGCCGGATGCAGTTCCTCGACTAATGAAGTGGGTCGAGGGCATCATATCATAGAAGACCTACTCCGAACGCACAGGCGCGAATTTTTAAAGGGCCTGTGGGAGGCCCGTTCTCATGGTAAAATTCTTTCCTAGAACTGACATCACTTGGGTTTCTATCCAAGCTTATTCATCTCTTTTTCTTTGTAGACCTCGAGAAGGATGTTGCGATGAGGCCCCCATCCGCAGATGAAATCGTCCCCCCTATCTTCTGGTCTGAAGCAGGATAAAGAGACGAAGAGAAAAGGTGCTCCGAGTTACCCGAATTCGAAGAAGCAGAAACCAAAAAAGAGGCATGCGCACAAACCTAAGGAATGTACCGACGCCCTCTGATCAGATTTAATTTGACGACTGAGGGATGAGTCCAAAGAAGAAGAAGACAATTCCAAGCTAGTGGCTTGGGTGCGAATCTGCACTACTTTGTCTCAAGTTGGGGAGGCTATTGAGAAGGCCTTGGCCAGGATCTTTGAACTGAAACGGGGTGAGGATACTTCGCCCCAAGCTAGGGGGTTGAGAGGGAGACCGGGGCCGATGCTTCTCGAGTAAAGGAAAGTGCCCCGAAAGATGTGCTTGGGGAAATTGACCTCACCGGGTCTCCTTTGTTCTCTGATTCCATGATCAACGAGGCCGGTATGCTAAAAGAGCATCCACACGAGGGGCCTCAGGGGGCGGCATATATCAATCATTTCTTTGAAGGTTTATAATCTACCATTTCGGAGGATGTCACCGGGTTTTGGTGACTTATCGGTGCCAAAGAAAGCACCATCTTCTGATGCCAGTGGATATTCTTCGAGTCCGATGTTAGTGGATCCGGGCCTACTCTGAGTGTTGATCCTGATAGAAAGCGGTCAATAATTATCTCTATCCCGGAGGACGCTCGGGTTCCCTCCACCGCCCTGGGGGTTGCTAGATCTTTGGTGCTTGGTGACCGAAGAGGACCAGGCCAAGATGGATATGATGGAAGCGTCCTTCCTGTTCAGTGAACCTCAACAGACGTTGAATCGGGTAACTTCAAGTGCCTCTTTTCTATGTAATTTAGATTTTATATTGCAAATGATTGTAGCACTCTTCTTTATGCTTTTAGGCCTCGATACTTCATAATGAAACTTTCCTCCAATATCGGGTGGAGTTAACCCAACACAAGGTCAAGGTTTGGGAGGCTACTAAGAAGAGGGATACCTACAAGCTTCTTAGTGAGAAACTTAAGGCCAAGTTGGAAGCGGCTCGGAAGGAGCATTCCGAGTGGGTCGAGTAGGCAAATTGAGTACTTGAAGATAGTGACGACAATTTGGACATAGTGGCTAATGACCCGAACCTTCTGGTCCAAAAGAGGCTTGAATATATTGGGCAGCTCCAGGCGTAGGTGGACACAATAAAAGTTGAGGCCGAGGAGTGGAAGAATAATGTGGACCTTTTAGCCTCGGAAAAAGAGACTTTCCAAGAAGAACTGGAATTGCCTAAGGCCCAGCTTCGAGATGCAGAGGAAAAGACCTCGGCCCAGGCCACAACAATCGAAGAGATCCGGTCTCAGCTGAGCTCGAAGGTCTCGCCAAGAACACCTGGCCAAGGAACTTGAGGCGGCTAGGTTAGAGATTATTGAGGTCAAGGCCGAAGCTGATGAGAAGGTGGCCCGACATAAGGTCGATGCCGAGGCAGCTCAGGATCAAGCGAAATATTTGGTGGAGCACATAAAGTGGCAATCCCGAAGAGAGGCCCTCGAAGAAGTTCAAGCTTAGGGCTTTGACCTGCTAGCTGAGATCGAGAATGCCAAGATATCTGAGGTAGAGGCCAAGAAGCTGGCTTATCCCGAGGAGGAGGATTTTGAGGGGTCTGAAGACTCGAATGAGCTCGATGGTGGTGAAGACCCGAGGGTAAAGATGTTGCCCCCGATGAGGGCCAGCCCTCTTAGACCTTTAGATGTTTTTGTTTCTTGTTTTTTGCAATTTTGTTAAGGCCGTTCGGCCCTTGTAAAAATTTTATCGGGTTGTTTGGCCCTTGTAAAAAGAATTTCATGATGAATATATAAGGTTTTCTTTCCCTTTTTCGGCTTTCGAGTTTTTCTCTTTGCTTTCTCATTTATATTCACAAAGATAAAAAATGCCTTAGCACGAAATAATCAAGAAATAATCAGTTTATGTTCGAAGGTTCAAACAAACTTTGACTTTACATAATCTGTTTCAAGGTATTTTGGGGGTTCGGTATTACCAGAAACTTCTTCCCAATATAAGTAGCTGAGATTGTAGTTTTTCGAGGGTAGCCTTTATAACCGGTTATGATTTTTTTTTCTGAAGGCCTAGTTCTTGTTATAGATCTTGGACGTCTTCGAACCGTGTTAATATGGTCGTAGCCTTTTAGTTCGGGAGTTGCCTAGTGGACTTGATTTACCGAGTTATCCAGGCTTGCCTAAGATAACAATCCCCGAGTGGAGATGGCCGTGGCCTTTAAAATTCAGAGGTTTTCTAATAGGTCCTATGCCCCCGATGTCTAATAGCTTGAACCGTTCGAGTTTGTTTTCGGACGGAAGTTCCCGAGTGAGCGAGTGATTGTTCGATCTCAGGTTAAGGTAACCATTGGGTTCGTTACCTTTAGGGGATCGGAAGTAGGAGAAATTCCTTAAAAAATGTAAGTAAGAAAAATGATTGCAAGGAAAATACTTCTCTTTATTCTTGTGTAAAACAGTTATACATTTGTACATGCTTTACACTAGGGCTCGAGAAATCTATGCGGGCATGGTTCATTTGATTGTTTGGCCCTTACAATAAATCCTACATATCGAGTCCCTTCCATCATGAAGTAATTTCCTTGCTAAAGTTGATATCCGAAGGTAATGACCCCCAGTATTCGAGGTTGATTGTAGAGGAACCTCGGATACTGTTAATGCTAGCTTTTACACCGATTCGTGATCGGTCCTTGATTCTAAGTTAGCATAATCCACTATTTCCTCGTTGAAAACCTTGCCGAAAACCCATTTGGGACAAAATCGGTTCAAGGGAAAAAGAGTGCGACGCGTGCTTTCAGACCTAAAAACTTCGTGCTGCTTCTTGTCGATCACCTGCAAGTGTTAGTACAAAATAAAAGAAAAAGAATGGGATCGTACCTTTGAAGTAATATCATTTTATGTGAGTTACATTCTAATTTCTCGGTAGTTGTTCCCCGTTCATCATTCTGAGCTTATATGATCCTTTCCCGGTGACCTCGAGAATCTAGTACGGTCCTTCCCAGTTCGGACACAACTTCCCTTTGTTCGGGTTCTGGGTGTTTAATGTGACCTTCCGTAGTAGTAAGTCCCCAATATTGAAGTATCAAAGGTTGTCCCTTTGATTACAATACCTTTCGATCCATTGCGTCGAACAAGAGCAACTTCATGCCTTTCATCCAATAGCTCTGGGCTCGTATTCATGGCCTCATCATTTTATTCCTTTGCTGCATATCTGAATCTGTACTTGGCTCCCTAACTTTGACCAGTATTAAAGCTTCGATGCCATAAACTAGTGAGAATGGAGTAGCCTCGGTACTGGACTTCGAGGTCGTGCGATATGCCCAAAGGACTTCGAGCTTCCTTCCATTTTCCTTTAGCATCGGTTAACCTTTTCTTAAGGTTTTGGATTATGGTTTTGTTGGTATATTTGGCTTGTCCGTTCTTACTAGGGTGATTAGGTGTCGATAAGATTCTTTTGATCTTATGATCTTCGAGAAACTTTGTCACTTTGCTGTCGATAAATTGTTTTCCTTTGTTACATACAATTTTGGATGGCATCTCGAATCGACATATGCCGTGATCCCAAATGAAGTCGATGATTTCCTTCTCCCTGACCTTTCCGTACGCCTGGGCTTCAACACACTTAGAAAAATAGTTAGGCATAAATAAGATAAATTGAGCCTTACCTGGTGCCCATGGAAGAAGGCCGACGATATCTATTCCCCACTACATGAATGGCCATGGTGACAAGACCGAATGCAACAGTTCCCCAGGTTGGTGAATCATCGGAGCATGTCTTTTTCATTTGTCACATTTTCGTACGAACTCCTTCGTATCTTTTTCATGTCGATCCAGTAATAGCCGGCTATGATTACCTTTCGCATCAATAATTCAGCGCCTGAATAGTTTCCGCCGGTTCCCTTGTGGACTTCTCTCACAACATACTCGGTATCTCCCGGTCCCATACATATTGCTAGCGAACAATCGAACATTCTTCTGAACAAGGTTCCGTCCTTGGACAAGCTGAGTAGGTCTGCCTTTGTGCGTAGGCTCCTCGATTCTTTTGGATCTGAGGGTAGTTTCCTAGTCTTCAAATACTCTACGTATTTATTTCTCTAGTCCCAAGTTAAGTTTATGGAGTTTATTTTGGCGTGACCTTCTTCCACTACCAATCTCATGAGTTGTATGACTACCCCCGAGTTGAGTTCGTCGTCCTCGACCAACGATCCTAAGTTTGTAGGTGCATCGACCTCGCTATTTTGATCTCGAGGTACGTGCTTCAAAGTCCACTCTTTAAACCTATGTAATGTTACCTGTAACTTATCTAGGTATCTTTGCATTCATTCTTCTCTGGCTTCAAACATTCCATTAACTTGGTTCACCACAATGAGGGAGTCACACTTAGCTTCGATCACCTCTGTCCCCAAGCTTTTGGCTAGTTCGAGACTTGCAATCATGGCCTCATATTCGGCCTCGTTGTTAGTCAATTTCACAGTTCTAATGGATTGTCTAACTATATTTCCTGTGGGTGGCTTCAGTACTATGCCAAGTTCGAACCCCTTTGCATTTGAGGCACCACCTGTGAAGAGGGTCCAGATTCCCGAAGACGTCCCCAAGTTTACTAACAACTCTCTTTCGACTTCAGGTATTAAGGCTGGTGTAAAGTCGACCACGAAATCTGCCAAAATTTGGGACTTTATGGCTGTACGTGGTCGATATTTGATATTGTACCCACTAATTTCTATGGCTCATTTGGCCAATCATCCCGAGAGTTTGGGTTCATGCATTATATCTTGTAATGGGTAAATTGTCACAACACATATAAGATGGCACAAAAAATATGGTTTCAGTTTCCTAGAGGCACTTAGTAAAGCGAGCGTCAATTTTTCTAGGTAAGGATACCTAGTTTGGCCTCACCTAAGGTCCGGCTAATATAATAAATTGGAAATTGCGTACCTTGTTCTTTGCAACCTAAGACTCCACTTACCGCTATTTTCGATACTGCAAGATATAAGTATGGTTGTTCGTCCGCCCTCGACGTGTGAAGTAGTGGCGGGCTCGATAAATATAGATTAAGTTCTTCCAAGGCCCATTAGCATTCCAGGGTCCATGTGAAGTTATTTTTCTTCTTTAGTAACGAGAAAAATCTATGGCTCTTATCGGAGGACCTCTAGATGAATCGCCCCAGGGCGCAATGCATCCGGTTAGCCTTTGTACGTCCTTCATATTGTCCACTATCGTGATATCCTCAATAGCTTTGATCTTGCCGGGGTTGATATCGATTCGTCGGTTGGATACCATGAACCCGAGAAATTTACCTGATCCGACTCTGAACACGCATTTTTTCGGATTCAGCTTTATGTTGTACTTCTTCAATATACTAAAGGTTTCCTGCAAATGCTTTAAATGGTCCTCTGCTCGCAGGGACTTAACTAATATATCGTCAATGTAAACTTCAATGGATTTCCCTATCTGTTCTTCGAACATTCGGTTTACTAGGCATTGGCAAGTGACACCAACATTTTTTAATCCAAATGACATTATGTTATAGTAGTATGTGCCATACTTAGTGATGAATGAGGTTTTCTCCTGATCATCCGGGTTCATTTGTATTTGGTTGTACCCGGAGTAGGCATCAAGAAAATTGAGGATCTCGTGGCTAGCCGTGGCATCAATCATGCGATCAATATTTGGTAAAGAGAAAGAGTCTTTGGGGCATGCCTTATTTAAATTTTTATTCTAGGCACATTCTTAGTTTGTTCCCTTTTTAGGGACTAGTACTAGGTTCGCTAACCGTTTCGGGTATTTGACCTCCCGGATGGACCCTATTTTAGGAGTTTAGTTATCTTGTCCTTGATGAAAGCATGCTTGATCTCAGACTAGGGTCTCCTTTTCTACTTGATTGGATGGAATTTTAGGTCCAGGCTCAGCTTGTGAGTAGTGATCTCTGGTGGGATCCCTGTCATGTCGATATGGGACCAAGCAAAATAATCCATGTTAGCTAGAAGAAATTGAATGAGTTTTTTCCTGAGCTCGGGAGTTAACCCCGTGCCAAGGTATACCTTTCAATCGGGCTGGTGTTCGATCAGTATGAACTACTCCAGCTCTTCGACCTTTGATTTGGTAGCGTCAAACTCATCGGGGACTATAAAATATCGAGGAACCCTATAATCATCATCTTCATCAGTCCCCTGCTTGTCTGGTTGGGTTGAGGCTGACATCGGTGATTGTTATTTGGATTCCTGTTTTGCTTTTAAACCTGGCTCTTTTGTCGATGAGAGTGATGATATCGAAATTACTTTCTCGACATCAAACATCTCCTTTGCGGCAGGTTGCTCCCCATAGATCATTTTAATCCCCTCTGGTGGTGGAAATTTTAATACCTGGTGAAGGGTCGAGGGCACAACCCTCATGTTGTGGATCCACGGTCTCCCGAGTAGGGCGTTGTACCTCATGTCCCCTTCGATCACATAAAACTTGATCTCCTGGATTATTCCAGCTGCGTTTACTGGTAACGTAATTTCTCCCATAGTAGTTTTTCAAGCCATGTTGAATATCTTTAGCACTCGGGATGCAAGTACGATTTGGTCTTGTAGGTCGAGTTGTCCTATGACCCTCGATCGAATGATGTTGGCCGAGCTACCTGGATCAAATAACATATGTTTAACTCGAGATTTATTCATGAGTACAAATATTACCAGTGCATCATTATAGTGCTACACGATTCCTTCTCCGTCCTCCTCCTTGAAGTATAGAGTTCCTTCTGGTATGTAATCTCGAGTTCGTTTCTCCCTCGTGATGGATACTTTGGTGAGCTTTAACATCGGACCTTGAGGAACATCGACCCCTCCGATGATCATATGAATAATGTGTTGGGGTTATTCTTGCTCAGTTTGTTTATTGGATTCTCTATTTCTGAAATGATTCTTGGCTCGGTTGCTCTGAAATTCCTGAAGGTGCCTGTTGTTGAATAACTAGGCTACATCTTCTCTTAATTGTTGACAATCCTCCGTTATATGGCCATGAGTGCTATGATATTTGCACATTTAGTTGGGATCTCTTTGGGCTGGATCGGGTTGTAAAGGTTGAGGCCATTTTGGTATCTTTGATGTGTCCAATAGCCGATACAATGGTAGCTACATCAACATTAAGGTTGTACTCTGATAATCGTGGTGCTTCTTTAGGTCCGATAGGCCTGTCGAAGCCGTTCTTGCTCATGAGTTCTCGAGAGCTCTGGCGTCGATCGCTTCTCCTTTCATCTTATGCAGAATTTCACCCAGATCCGCTGCGTCTACAATCTCCGTTATATGGCAAGTATCGATCTTTGTTCAACCTCGGTTCTCGATCAATATCTCTCTTGATTCTATCGACAGGTCTAACAGGATAAATGGACCTGTAAGGAGCCCCAAGTTGATTGTCTTCGACCCTGATCTTCGATTGGTACCGATTATGCATATCAACCCAAGTGACTGCAGGTATTCTATTAGATTCTGCTTCAACTGTTGCGAAGCCATCGAGCTTCAAACATTGAGTCCTTGGGTGAAAGCTTAAACATCCCAATCATCAGCGACCGGTGAAGGTCCATCCGTTCCATTTAGAATCGAGACACGAATTCTCTGAGCATTTCATTGTCCTTCTGCCTTACCTTGAAAAGGTCCGACTTTCTGGTCTCAACCTTGATGGCCCCAGTATGTGCCTTTACAAAAGAATCTCCTAGCATAGAAAATGAGTCAATAGAGTTAGGTGGTAAATTGTTGTACCATATCATAGCTCCCTTTGATAGAGTCTCTCCGAATTTCTTTAGCAAGACAGATTCGATCTCGTCATCCTCTAGATCATTCCCTTTGATAGCACATGTGTAATAGGTGACATGCTCGTTCTGATCAGTTGTTCTATTATAATTAAGAATCTCGACCATACAGAACTTCTTAGGGATCGGCTTGGGAGCTGCGCTAGGGGGAAAAGGTTTTTGCACAAACTTTTTGGAATCCAGGCCCTTCAATATCGGCGGTTCTCCCTGGATTTGATCAACCCTGGAGTTGTAAGTTTCCACCTTCTTATCGTTTGCCTCAATGTTCTTTTCCCCAGACTCAATTCGTTTTGTCAGTTCGTTGAGCATCTTCATGATTACATGATTGGTCCCCGGTTCTTTATCGTTCGATTCCCTTGAGATCGATTCAACTCTGTGAACAACTTCTTGGGACAGCTTGGGCTCAATCCTACTCGGCGGGCGATTCTAGTTCTGAAGCTGGGCTATTGCTGCTTGTTGAGCCTGCAACATTTCAAAGATCACCCGCATGTTGATTCCGCCATCTTCACCGCCATGTTTGCTTTGAGCGGCTGATCGAACATCCCTATGAACACTGCCCTCGGGATCAGCGACAAAATTTGCGTTGATAGCTACAAGTGAGTTAACATCGATTGGATATATAACATGGATTCCGTCGAGGTCGACCGGGGGTACGTCGTTCCCTGGTGCTATGTTATAATTTTCTCTATGGTGGCCGAAATCATTATCAACGTGTAGGGGTGCTGACTGAGAGTTCGACATTTTGGTCCTGGAATCAAAGATACTCCACAGAACAAGTGTGAAATAGTGTGTGTTATGAAAGTTTTTATCAAGTAACAACTATTATCTTTAGCCTCCACGGTGGACGCCAAACTGTTTATCCTCAAAATAGGATAACAATTAAATTTATATGCGTTTTTAAGGATACGTGATGTAGCTTGATACAAATTAAGAAAATATATTAATATTGAAATTAATGATAAGAAAATAAATGCAAACCACACAAATTAAACAACCATAACCTTTGAGTTTGATCACCCTCGAGCCAAGAAATGCCTCAACTGATGTTGGAATAGAATAACAAGAAGATAAGAACTAGAAATAACAGTGTACTGCTTTTTGGTGCGTATTACAATATGTTTTACAAATTATCAAACCTCACTTTATATAGTAGGGGAGTCCTACTCTTGATACAAGTCAATAAAGGGTAACCAATCTCATGATTTGCTAATTAATCAGCCTCTCTTTGATACGTGCCTAGATTTCCGCCGTGATCTCCAACTGATCCCGAATATTTCAGCCTTCCGTTATTTGTCTCGACAAAGTTCCCTGGATCTTATATTGTCCAGGAGTCACGAGCTCAATGATTTAACTATTTGCCTTGGTTCGATATAACCTGTGCTCGAGCTCTGACCTGTCACGTTTCAGCCTCGGCTGGTCATACAATGGACGAACCCGATTTCGACCGTAAACAAGCATACATTTATTAAATAGTATTAACTAACATCCCTAGTTAGGTCGGTGAAAAGCTGCCCTTAGGTGGTGACTTATAATGAAGGGCAGGTATCTCTCTCTCACTACATGAGTTCACCAGTTCAGTGTGTTTGCTTTCTTTGTTGGGCAATAAGTTCGGTTTGGAGCTTTTTTCTTTAACAGGACCTCTCCTATAAGCACTCTAAACTTACTTCTAGGTAATAAATAGCCCTTATTCAAGTTTACAGATAAGAAGGGGTTACTTTCGGCTTTTGATTTGTTAGTACTAAAAGTTGGTGAGAGGTTTTGACAAAGTATGTATTAATGAATAAAACTTTATGTTTCTTTCTTCACAAAATAACCGATAAGTTACATAAGCAAGAATAGTCCAATTTCGAATTGAAGTCTATGTAGATATTGGTTAAGCTTACGTATATCTACAAATATCTATCTATTTATACTATATAAAAAATACAAAATTCCTTAGTAAAATATTATTCACCTTTTTTACCTTTTACAATAAAAGTTTACATTGGGAAAAATAGTCATAGTCATTTATTTAATTTCCCAATATTTTGGACTTTAATATTTATCAACTAAAACTGCTGTTACTAAAACTTTTGTTATTTGAACTATTATGTAGTACAATCCAAATATTTAGGACTTTAAATTCAATTAAATTTTTACCTTAAATCTTTTTGTGTTAAACTTTATGCATGGTACCGTGAAACTGTTACAAAGTTTTGGTTCGTAATCACGAAACACATCTACTATTCATAAGCAGAAAATTAGATGCTTCGCCTATTCGAACATGCTATTTGAACAAAATGGTGGTTTTTAGTTCTAACTTTTCCAAGAAAAAGAAATGCAGGAATTCTAAATACAATATACATGTAAAGAATACAATATATATGTAAAAATTTGCAAAAGGCTTAAAGAATACAATATATCTCCTATTCTAACCTTTCTCTCTCCATAACTTCACTTAAGTATTACTTTAAAGTTTAACAACATAAAAAAATTATTTTTTCCTTCCGAATTTAAAAATTGTATTATGTTAGTAAGTCAATAATAAGTGAAAACACGCAACACATTTTCCTTCGGGAGTTCACTATATATATATACACAATTAATGTTGCCTCAGGTCGGGATACATCTTCGTATCCCCTAGATGAATAGAATATCGAGAACTATATGCCTCCTCTAGAATCTTCTCCCTCAAGCCATCAATAGTAGGAACACATAGGAGACCCTGGAGCCACAGAACACCATCCTCACCGATAACAAACTCCTTGCTAATACCTGTAGTACCGTCTCTCTGAGAACCAACAAGTGCGGATCATCATAGTGACGAGCCTTGGTTCGCTCGAGTAAGGAGGACTGAGCTACCATGCACACAAGTACTCGAATAGGCTTAGACTATTAAGTTTGTTAGCTAAGGACTGAATGTCCAAAGCCAATGGCCTCTCCTCTGCTGAAATGAATGCCAAACTATCCATACTCTAAGCCTTTCTGCTCAAGGCATCCGCAACCACATTCGTCTTTCCCGGATGATAAAGGATGGTAATATCATAGTCCTATAGTAACTCAATCCACCTGCACTGCCTCAAATTAAGATCCCTCTGTCTGAATAAGTATTGCAAGCTACGATGATCAGTGTAAACCTCATAGGACACCCCATAAAGATAATGCCTCTAGATCTTAAGAGCATGAACTATCACAACCAACTTAAAATCATGCACGAGATAATTCTTCACGTGAGGCTTCAGCTAATGTGAAACATATGCAATAACTCGCCCCTCCTGCATCAATACACAACCCAGGACAATGCATGAAGCATCGCAATACATAGTATACATCCCCGAACCGGAGACAACACTAACACCAGTGCTTTAGTCAATGCGGTCTTAAGCTTCTGGAAGCTCACCTCACAATCGTCGGACCATCAAAACGGAGCACCCTTCTGGTTCAGTTTAGTCAAAGGTGCTCTAATAGATAAGAAGCCCTACACAAACCGACGATAATAGCCTACTAACCCCAGGAAACTCCTGATCTCGGTCGCTGTGGTAGGACAAGGCCAACTCTGGACTACCTCCATCTTCCTGGGATCTACTTTAATACCCTAGCCTGATAAAACATACCCTAAGAATGCCACATAATCTAACTAGAACTCGCACTTCGAGAACTTAACGTATAACTTCTGTTCCTGTAAGGTTTGGAGCACAACTCTCAAATGCTACTCGTGCTCCTCTATATTATGCGAGTAGATCAGTATGTCACCAATGAAAACGATGACAAATGAATTAAGATACGGCCTGAACACTTGGTTCATCAAATCCATAATGCATCGAGCCGTTAGTCAAGCCGAGGGATATCACCAAAAACTCATAGTGACCATATCTAGTCCGGAAGGCCGTCTTCGAAACATCCGAAGCATGAATCGTCAGCTGATGATACCCAGATCTCAAGTCGATCTTAGCGAACACCCTGACGCCTTGTAACTGGTCAAATAAATCATCAATATGCAACAACGAGTACTTGTTATTAATGGTAACTTTGTTCAACTGACGGTAGTTAATGCATATCCACAGAGTCCCATCCTTCTTCTTTACGAACATCTAGTCTAGATGGAAAGCCATAAAACCTGGATGGGGTGCCGCTTGACTGGCCTCCACTTTTAGGACGACCCCTACCCACCTGCCCTCCACCTCTAGGCGGATAAACGACTGGTGCCGCAGCTGGAGCAATAATCATGGGCCGGTAGTCCTGCTGCTCAGCCTTGCCGCAAAGTATCGGACAAAACCTCTTCACGTGGCCAAGATCCACACACTCGGAACAACCCGTTGGAGTGGTGGATTATTGCCCTAAAATCTAACCCTGATTGCCTGAATACCTACTGGAGGAACCCTGAATAGCTGGCGGGAGATAAGTACTCTCTAGAATGACATTGAAATAAGGTCGTGCTAGAGCACCCCGAGATGGTGTTGGTGCTGGCTCTATGATCCTGCTGGGCTGACCCCTTATGAATTGACCTTTGCCCCAAGGTGGGGCACCATTGAATCCTCCAAACTGTCGGGGCCGCTTATCCCTTGGTGCAAACTCTCCATTGCAGTTGTGAATACGCTTGATCCTCCGAGGTATATCCACAACCTGAAGAAAAGAAGTCCCTAGCTATGCCTCATGAGCCGTCTGTACCCAAATCTTAGAGTGTAGACCTGCAATGAACCTCCACACCCTCTCTGCATCTGTGAGGAGTATAATAGCTGCTTGGCGAGATAAGTCAGTTAATCTTGCCTCATAATCAGCGAGGCACATGTGACCCTAGCGGAGTCGCTCAAACTGACACAAAGCTCCTCTCTCTCAAAAGGTGTTATATACTTCTCCAAGAACATATATATAAGCTTATCCCAAGTCAAGGGAGGTAAACTTGCTGGCCTGCTAAGATAAGCATGCCACCATCTATGGGCCTTGCCCTCAAACTGAAAAGTTGTGAAGTCCACCCTGTTGGACTCCAATATCCCCATGTTCCGGAGCCTTTCCCTGCACTGATCAATGAAATCCTAGGGGTCCTCTGACCGCTCCATCCAAAGGTAGGGGGTGAAGCCTAGTCCATTTGTCTAGACACTTCTGCTGATCATCGGTCGCGACTGGTACCACCACTGGCATAGCCACTGTAATAGGCTGGGGCCCGCCCGGAGGTAGTATGCTTGGGGTCTTATAAACGATAGCAGCATGGCCTTCAGCTTGAGCGGTCTGTGATCCCCCTCCCACTTGAGATGTGGCAGTGTCCGCTGGAAATAAACCAGCATGCGTCATAGAATCCATGAACCGCAACATACGGCCCATAACCTCCTAGAATTCCAGCGCAGTCATAAAATCTACTGGAGCAGGCACAGCTACAGACGCCTCATCCTGTTCCTCAACAATAGGATCCTCTACTGGATCCACTGCTGGTGCAATAAGAGAAACCCTAGGGAACCCTCGTCCTCTGACTGGAGCTGGATCCCTCCCTCGTCCTCTATCTCAGCCTCTAGAAATGGGGGGGGGGGAAGCCCCTCGTCTACCCGGTACATCCACCGCGCATGTCCTCACCATCTGTGAGAGATCAATAGAAATACACTTAGTATAACATCAACTGCACGATAGGAGATTAAGAAAGAAAAGTTTCCTAACACCCTATAGCCTCTCGAAGATAAGTACAGACGTCTCCACATCGATCTACAAGACTCTATTAAGCCTGTTCATGACATGTGAGACCTATGTAAACCTAAAGCTCTAATACCAAGCTGTCACGACCCAATTTTGTACTAGGTCGAGACTGCACCTAACGCTACCGCTAGGCAAGCACACAAGCGAATCTACCATTTATTTATCCCCTTTCTAACATATTTTAGTTCCACCAAATTTCATGCAATAAAGATAAGTCTTCTTAAACAAGTTTCAATATATAAATATATAGTCTACTGTGATAAAAGTGACAAGTACAACAGTACAAAAGTGCTACAAATCTCCAAAACCAGACGCCACAAGTACATGAGCAATTCTAGGGAATATACAAAACTACTAAGGCTACTGTCTGAAAGTAATGGACAAAAATAGTAAATAAAAATGAAAGGAGACTCCGGTGCTGCGGATCATAGCATGGGAAGCAGCTCACCCCTAATTTTCCACAAAGATCGGCTACGCGCATGTGTTACCATTGGTGGAACCTGTCTCAGTACCTGCACATCAGTGCAGAAGTGTAGTATGAGCACGAAGAACAACACGTACCCAATAAGTATCTAGTCTAACCTCGAAGTAGCAGTGACGAGAGGTCGACTTAACACTTACTAAAGGACAATAATAATAATAAAAATGCATAAAGTAAACATGATGAGCAAACAACAAGCATCAAAGGGTCAAATAAAAGAAATTTCAATAAGTACAGCAAGATCCCGTAACACATCACCGGTGTCTCATAACTGACCGTGAATGTCCTAATCTAGTTATTCAATCTGGAACCTGTTTTGAATATTAAGCACAAAGATGCTGAGGTGAACATCCTATCCCATAAGAATGGTGGTACTCAGTACTGCCGAGGCGAACAACCCGATCCCATAAGAGTAGTGGTACTACCGAGGCGAACGACCCGATTCCATAAGAATAGTGGTAATGCCGAGGTGAAAGACCCGATCCCATAAGAATAAAGAAGTTTACCTCGCTCGTGGAAGTACTTGCGACTTGAGAGGGCATGGATTTTTTTCATAGTTATTAAATGTTCCTCAAGTTTCCAAAGAAAAAGGCTATATTGATATTTGCAACTTTACATCCCTAGTCTTAGCTCTATTCAAGACAGTCAATACGCAAGGTAATCACAACAGTATAATTAAAGCATGGTGTGGATCTAAGTCTACCTGGACATATCATGGAATATAGTTACACACGGACTCTCGTCACCTTGTACGTACGTAGCTCCCCACACAAGAAATACACCACAAAATTACATACAACGTGCCAAGTTATTATACATAGATAATATTACTATTTTTTTGGTAGTGACCACCTCCTTGTCTATTTGCAAACTGGTCCATATAGGTGTAGGTGGATGCATCAATACTGATAGCTAATTAAAGGTGGGTTTCTTTGTTCGCGTGACGAAAGGTTTGCCGGACCACTAGATTGCCCAACCTCCTCAACAGGCACCTAAAGAAGTAATTAATGTTTGGTAAATTGGATTGTGTTTCTCTAGCAGTTGTAGGACCTCAATGGAGTCTGTTTCGATTTTAATGGGTCTGTGGTGGTGGTCTGCTGCCAGCTGCAGTCCTTGTTGTAATGCCATCAATTCTATGTGTGTGTGATTTATAGCAAAGGATTTTTCCAGTAGCCTACCTACTACCGGATCTCCATTTGAACTTCGAATCACGCCACCGATTCCACCACCATTGTTATTAGCATTAATGCACCATCCGTGTTTAGCTTGTAGTAACCAATTGCGGGTCGTACCTAATTCACATGAATGATTTTTTGTTCTCTGGTTCTTTTGTAGGGGTAGTAGTATATTTATATTCTAATGCCCTCATAATAGGGATATTAATGGGGAGAGTTTGTCGTGTATTTTCAAAGGAGTTGCAGTTGTGATTTAACCAAATGTGCCATAGTGCAAAAGGGAAAGAAGTTAAGCCATTGTAGGTGCTCATTCTAGAGAGGAACATTCATTTCTTTTAGTAGTTAGAGCCAGTGTAGATGTTGATAATGAAGGGCCTGAATATTTAAATCCATGTCCAACCAAAATTTCTTTGCCACTGGGCCCGCGAAGAAAATGTGATGATATTTTCTTGAGCAAGTATGTTCTATATTTATGCCTATGTGTTGGAGGCATGCTTTGGTTGAAAATATATTATGAGAACATAACCAGAGAAAGAATTTAATTTTTTCGAGTGTGTGGAGTGCCAAATCTATTTAAAGTAATAGGAAATTGGAGGCGAGGTATGTATAAGAGAGTATACAGATTTGATGGTGAACATATCATTACTATTTAGCGACCAATAGGGCGTATCTTTATGACCATTAGTATTTGGAATAATGGTGGATAAAGCTTTGAGAGTGGTCTCTTGGGGGAATTGTAGAGATAGTCTTGTCTATTCCCAATGCCACGACCCGAATTTACCACCGTCGGGACCGTGATGACGCCTAACATTGTAGCCGCTAGGCAAGCCAACGTTACTATTATTTTACCTTTTTCCTTTATATTTTAACAGCTTACAAGTTAACAAAAATATATCAGTGGAATAAATGCGGAAGAACCGAATTTAACATATTATCTTAATACAAATAACGAAACAGTAATAAAACTCAACTCAGAACTGGTTTCACTACTCACAGACAGTCTATGAATACTATAAACAATAGTCTGAATAAAGAAATACACATCTGTCTCTAAAATAGATAAAACAGAAAAGAAACAGGATAGAAAGGGACGCCAAGGCCTGCGGACGCCTGCAGGACTACCTTAGATCTCCACTGGACTGAAGGCAGCCACCCAACTCTACTCACATGGTCCAACACCGATATCTGCACAGAAGGTGCAGAGGACAGTATCAGTACAACCGACCCCATGTATTGGTAAGTGTCGAGCCTAACCTCGGCAAAGTAGTGACGAGGCTAGGACACGACAAATATCATAAACCTATACAGTTAATCAATATAATAACAGATTAACAAGTAATAATAACTAAGCAGAAATGTAGGGGAATGGGAAACATACTATCGAGGTTTCAACATAAAGAATTACAGCAGTAAGGAACTTAAATAGTTAAAATACTTGAACCGATAATGACAAATGAAGACAACAAACAGAAAGTGCATGACATCACCCTTCGTGCTTTTACTCTCAATCCTCACCATGCAATCAATAATAGAAATGTGCACGGCATCACCCTTTGTGCTTTATCACTCTTCCTCACTAATGAATAATAGAAATGTGCACGGCATCACCCTTCGTGCTTTATCTCTCTTCCTCACCATATGCATCAATATAAATGTAAATGTGCACAGCATCACCCTTCGTGCTTTATCACTCTTTCATCACCATATTCATAAGTATGAATGTAAATATACATTGCATCACCCTTCGTGCTTTATCACTCTTTCCTCACCATATGCATAAGTATGAATGTGCATGACATCACTCTTCGTGCTTTACCACTCTTTCCTCACCTAAACAGTAGAAACAATAACATCTCGGCAAGGGAATCAACTATAACCAATCTCATTTCAACAGTTAATTTCACAAAATAAATCTCAACTTGAATCAATGCTCAACAATGGTCAATTACCAAAAAAATATCATAAGTCTTGTTCAACATGAATAATCATCAATTTAAGCATGAATAGTACATAATAAGAATCACAACGGTCACAGTTTAAGACTCACTTGCATGCTCGACACCAACGTATAGATACTCGTCACCACACCTATAAGTCGTTCTCAACACTAACACGTAGCAAATAAGACAACAACTCCTATTCCCTCAAGCCAAGATTAGACCAAATACTTACCTCGATTCCACGACCAAAATCATGCCTCAAATACCACTTTCCCTCTAAATTCCACCTCCAATACGCTTGTATCTAGCCATAATTAACTTAACAACATCAATAAATGCTAAAGAATTCAACTCCAATACTTAATTATAGGTTATCTATCATTTTCCCTAAAAGGTCAAAAATCGACCCTGGGCCCGCTTGGTCAAAACTCGAGGTTCGAACCAAAACCCATTCACCCCTTCACCCACGATCCCAAATGTGTAATTAGTTTCGGAATTCGACCCCAAATCGAGGTTTAAATTCCCAATTTTATAAAATCCCCAATTCTTCCCAAAATCCCTAATTCTACCATGAAAGAACAAGATTTAGGCCTAGAAATCTAATATGTGTTGTTGTAAAATTAAAGATATGAGTTTAAGAACACGAACCTATGATTTGGTGTTTAAATCCCTTTCCAAAAAATCACCCAAGGTCGATTTCTATGGAAGAAAATATGAAATTATGGAAGACTCCCGTTTTGATTCTGTTTTTAAAACACTGGACAAACCTTCTTTGCATTGCCATGCCCCAAACTTGGGGAGGCGTGGCTGACACTCAATGCCGCACTAGCCCGAGCGAACCACTCTTCAACTCTTTTTATTTTCTTTGTAACTATCATGGGCCAACATGACCACAACTCATAATGTATAACTATAAGTGAGAAAACACTGTGTTATTGAATTATTTTTCTTAAAAATATGAATACATATGAGCCGTTAAGGCCTCTGACATACTATACAAACTGAACCTCTGTGTGCAAAGCCTCTAGGATTATTCGAGATCAAATGGGATAGGGTGCTGGCCTACCCATATGTCTGTAAAAAAAAAACTCTAACACGATGACTCATAGACTCGACAGCACTCCGAATGAGGTGGAGTCTTACCGATCATTCGCTGAATACAAACCTCGTCTACTGTGAGGGATCGTCAAACTGATTGTCTATACCAGCAGGCATAAATACAGCGTCCCCAACAAAAGAACGTCAGTACGAGTAATGTACTGAATATGTAAAACAGAACTGAAACACAATAATAAGTCAACATTAATTAAAGACATAGAAGAAATATAAAGTAAGTGACTTAACATGTAAGTCTAGATGACTCTGTAAATCATGAAATACTTATAGTATCATGTATATGCGTATGAATGTCATATAATGCATCCCATCATATCATCTCAGCCATTGTGGGCAAAATCATCATCGTATACCAGCTGATCAGGTGGTGGTGCGTATATAACACCATAACCTTTCCCATATCACATATACATATACATATACATATATATATATATATATATATATATATATATATATATATATATATATACGCGTATATAACGCTATAACATCATCACGCCTCTGAGGGCATCCTATCATATCATCTCGGCCACTGTGGGCAAAATCATCAACATATACCAGCTGATCAGGTGGTGATGCGTATATAACGCCGTAACCTTTTCCTATATCCATATACATATATATACATATATACGCGTATATAATACCGTTTGAGTCATGAGTAAATGCACATGTATTAATGAATGCAATGTATAATGAAGTAAGTCAATATGATCTCTTGGAATATTATGAGACCCATGTATAGACAATATGGTAGTAGGACATATGGGAAATCAGGAACATATGCAATCTTAGTACTTCCAAGAATAGAATCATTTCCGAAACTTGTGTTCTTGCTCGTTCATTGTGTCATATGGATCATGCTAAAAAGAAAGAAGGGATAACCTTAACATACATTTAAAGCCAAATTTTTACTTGTATCTGAGAACCCACGCCTCAATCTTATATGCCAAAACTAGTCTTCTTCCACCTTTCTGTTTGCGAAGGTATTTATGTTGTAGCTTTTCGCAAAAAAAAAATCACTCTTGGAGCCAAGGAATAGAGGATGGAATGATGATGCCCTAACTAGAGATCTAACAGGGAATTGCTTGGTTGGCAATCAATATGATAATGATAGTGCAATCATAATGACACTGATTGAAGCTGAGATCTTGAAGAAGAGCTTTTTAAGAAAGGAGATGAAAATACCAAACATATGCACAAGATAGCTACTTAAGTAAATAATTGGAGAAGCAAACTCTGAAAATTCCAAGTTTCATTTCCAAATTCGACTTATTAAGCGACGAAAGCATTTCCACTCCATAGAAAAACATCCGAGAATCCCTACAAATGCAAAAAATCCTTTTCCACTCTTTGCACAATATCCTCAAGCCATTCATTTTTTTTGAACAAAATATCTCGGATTCCTAAGAATAAGCTTTCGAATATCCAAACTCGAACATCCAAGATTTTGGAGGAATGATATATTAGGTGACATTACTCTCTGGAGAGGATAGCTAAGCAATCCAGGCATTCTCGTAATAGCCTTAGCTACATTGTGTAGTTACCTTTTTAAATGTTTCTTTGAAAGACACCTATTTTATTGACCAATGAGTCATCAATTACAAGGTGAGGGGCTGCCACGTGGGGATGGGTTGGGTAAGTTTAATCTTTATCCACTTATTAGGTAATTAGGTAATGTTCCGTTACCTGATAATTAACAAATTACCCGCATAATTAACAATTATCTCAAGTTACATAAAATGCTACTCACTTTTAATACACTTTATACACCTTACTATCATGGCCATGTGGTACCTTGTATAGCACTAGTCCATAAATACCGAGTATTATAGCTCGGACCATATAAAATAAATACATACACTAATATTTCATTAAAACATCTATGCAAAAATACATATATTTTCTCAACTTTTAATTTTCCTAATCTCTATAAAGAGTAAAAATTTTCGTACGCCTAATTCTTAAATGGTAAAAAGATAACCTTCTTTTCTTGTGAGAAAATAATTCATATCGTTACAATAAAGAAAATCTCATAAACTTTCTCATATTATGTGTATAATTTAAAACATATTCAAAAGTAGTAATAATAATAACTATCTAATTTTTTTTTTCAAATCATTTTTTTTACAAAAATGTTCCACTCAAAATACTATATATATATATATATATATATATATATATATATATATATATATATATATATATATCGAGGTTGTTAAACTTACGGGGTCTTACAATAACATAACCACAATTTCTCTATAATCTCATGAATGGTCTTAATCCTTTCAAGCTCATATGGATTACTACGACTTATCCTAATATTAAAATACGAGATGTAACATCTTTTCCCCCTTTAGAACATTAGTCCTCAAATGTTAACTCTTAGAGCTTTACAAAATTTTCAGTAGGGTCTCCTCTGTAACTTAAACTAAAACCCAAACTATATCTGAAGTCTCGACTATTCACAATCTTTTGTACTTGAGTATCTCGTATCTTCTTCACCTTTACTTTACTTACTTTTCAATCTTGCTTCGTATCTTCTATATCTTTCATAATTTCCCCTCAGCATAGGTGGAAATTACGCCTTAAAGCTCTACTGTGATACCTGCACCTCTGGTGCATACCAAATTTGGCGAAAGCTTCATATTGATTTGTTACGACTCAACTCTATGTCACGATCTGGAGATAAAAGAAAGGTAACATTTCCTAAAGCCCTATAGCCTCTCAATTATAAATGTGGCAGGCGACAGACCCATAAGTGAGACTTTACTAGGCACGGCTTTGTAGACACCATAGGATATGACCCGCTCTGATACCACTTTCTCACGCCCCAAACCTGGGGATGCGTGGCTGGCACTCAATGTCGCACTGGCCCGAGCGAACCACTCTGCAACTCTTTTATTTTCTTTGTAACTATCATGGGCCAACATGGTCACAACTCATAATGTATAACTATAAGTGACAAAAACATTGTGTTATTGAATCATTTTTCTTAAAATATGAATACATATGGACCGTTAAGGCCTCTGACATACTATACAAACTGAACCTCTGTCTACAAAGCCTCTAGGATTATTCAAGATCAAATGGGACCGGGTACTGACCTACCCAAAAGTCTGTAAAAAAAAACAATGACACGATGACTCATAGATTCAGCTACACTCCGAATGAGGTGGAGTCTTACCGATCCTTCGCTGAATACAAACCTCATCTACTGTGAGGGATCGTCAAACTGATTGTCTATACCTGCAGGCAAGAATGCAGCGTCCCCAACAAAAGGACGTCAGTGCGAGTAATGTACTGAGTATGTAAGGAAGAACTGAAATACAATAATAAGTCAATATTAATTAAAGACATGGAAGAAATATAGGGTAAGTGACTTAACCTGTAAGTCTGGATGACTCTGTAAATCATGAAATACTTATAGTGTCATGTATATGCGTATGAATGTCATATAATGCATAGGTCTGTACGTATGTAACATCATAAAGCCTCAGAGGGCACCCATCATATCATGTCAGCCATTGTGGGCAAAATCATCATCGTATACCAGCTGATCAGGTGGTGGTGCGTATATAACACCATAACCTTTCCCATATTGCATATACATATATATACATATATATACTCATATATAACGCCATAACATCATCACGCCTCTAAGGGCATCCCATCATATCATCATAGCCACTATGGGCAAAATCATCAACGTATACCAGCTGATCAGGTGGTGATGCGTATATAATGCCGTAATCTTTTCCCATATCCATATACATATATATACATATATACGCGTATATAACATCGTCTAGGTCATAGGTAAATGCACATGTATAAATGAATGCGATGTATAACGAAGTAAGTCAATATGATCTCTTGGAATATTATGAGACCCATGTATAGATAATATGGTAGTAGGACATATGGGGAATTAGGAAAGTATGCAACCTTAGTACTTCTAAGAATAGAATCATTTCTAAAACTTGCGTGCTTGCAGTTTATTGTGTCATATGGATCATGCAAAAAAGAAAGAAAGGATAACCTTAGCATACCTTTAAAGCCAACTTTCTACTTGTATCCGTGAACAATCTTGTCCACGCCTCAATCTTATATGCCAAAACTAGTCTTCTTCCACCTTTCTGTTTGCGAAAGTATTTATGTTGTAGCTTTTCACAAAAATAAATCACTCTTGGAGCCAAGGAATAGAGGCTGGAATGATGATGCCCTAACTAGAGATCTAACAGGGAATTGCTTGGTTGGCAATCAATATGATAATGATAGTGCAATCATAATAACACTAATTGAAGCTGAGATCTTGAAGAAGAGTTTTTTAAGAAAGGAGATGAAAAAACTCTAACATATGCACAAGATAGCTATTTAAGTAAATAATTGGAGAAGCAAACTTTGAAAATTCCAAGTTTCATTTCCAAATTCGACTTACTAAGCGACAAAAGCATTTCCACTCCATAAAAAAACATCCGAGAATCCCTACAAATGTAAAAGATCCTTTTCCACTCTTTGCACAATATCCTCAAGCCATTCAGTTTCTTTTTGAACAAAAATTCTTGGATTCCTAAGAATAAGCTTTCGAATATCCAAACTCGAACATCAAAGATTTTGCATGAATGATATATTAGGTGACATTACTCTCTGGAGTGTAACACCCCGTACATTCATCTTAGGTATGAATGAGTTAAAGGAGTAGTAAGTTTATATTTTGGACATATGAAGTCCTATCGAGATGATTATGGGTGAAAATAGTTGTTTAAAAATTAAGATGGAAAGTGAGGTGCATAAGATTTGACAAAATCGACTAAGTTTTCAGAAGGTCCGTATTCCAGTAGGTTTTAATGAAACTTTGTAAGGACTTTTGGAAAACTCAAAGCATGAAAGTTGCATGCCTTTAAAATAGCTTTCCAACGATATATTGTGGAGCCCAAACGGAGCTCTGTGCAAGAAGTTATGCCCGTTTTATAGAATGGTGTGCACCACCGCGGTCCTGCCACGTTTTTATCGCGACCGCGGTGGTGAGGCAGTCCCAGTGATTTACTGAGGTCAGGACCACGGTCGCACCAACTGGGATGCAGTGGCCAACTTGGGAAGTCATTTGTTTAGTCCTATTTCATCCCACACAGCCCCAAAACATAAAAACTTGCTCTAGAAGGGAAAACTCTCAGAAATCCAACTCTTTAAGGGTCCCTCTACCACCCAAGGTAAGTTCTAATGGTGATTCTATGTTTATTTCAATTCTCCAACATCCTATTAATATGGGTAAACCCTCCATATCATTAGATATTCGATTGGGACACCATTGTTGGGAGAAGAAACCCTAGAACTTGAATTCAAGAAGATAGAACGTCACAAAGGTAATATTTTCACCCTCTAATTGATTATAGCATTGGATTAATGATTATAGACTCTAGTTCATGAGATATAAGTTGATGGGTTTTATAGAAAAATATGAACAGTTGTAGGTTTGGAGTGTTGATTGTTGATTATTGGTTAAGGGTGTTGTTTACCTTATGGGCGATAAAGAATAATGTTGATTATAACCATTTGGGACTTTAGAATTTATTTAGGAGCAAGAGAATGGGTTATTGGGTGTAGAAACACCATTAATAAGGACTATGAAGCTTTATGTCACCAAGTATTTGAGAAAATACCTAAGTGACCAAAACATGAGTATTATTACTAATATGGAATCCCTTTGACTTGTATTGATATAGATTGAAGTTGAAAGGGTTGGCGAATGTTGTATTACGCTCAAGAGCAGGAAGTTAAGGTATGTGAGGCTAACTCTCTATGTTTGGGAATGTTAATGATTCCCCCTACACTACGTTTCTTTTACCACGTTACCAATTGCCTCAGAAATATAGTTAAGCCTAGTTCCTTGAATAGTTGTAGAACTTCTATTCTCTAGCTTCATAATTCGTTCATGACTTTCATTCTGAAGTTGTGAGCTCAGTGCCGTATTCAATATAGACTTGGGTTTGATGCCCCCAAGTCTTAGTATAGATTACTCAGTATGCCATAAACTGTTGAAATTTCAGTGTTCATAATTATTTCAAGAATACATGTCTCAATCTAGTCCTATTCAGTATTCTAGTATGATGTAACCCAGTGTGATCCGGTATTCTAGTATTATGTAACTCAATGTGATTCAGTATTCCAGTATCATATAACTCAGTGTGATTCAGTACTCCACTATCATGTATTGTAGTATGATTCTCAGTTCTTGATTTTAAATCCCTGAATGTTGAACACTTGTATTTGGGCCTGAGGCCGTAGTTTATGCTTTATGCATGTTTTGGTTTGAGGTCGTAGTTTATGCTTTATGCATGTTTGACCCTGAGGCCGTAGTTTATGCTTTATGCATTTTTGGGCCTGAGGCCGTAGTTATGTATATGTATACTTGGGCCTGAGGTCGTAGCTTGTGCACATATATATTGGGCCCGAGGCCGTAGCTTATTCAGATAAACAGGTTGTTCATCATTTAGAAGAGGGAATATTTATAACCTTACTTCCTTTGTTCAGTTCAGCTATCAGTTATCATTTTAGTTTTAGTTTCAATAGTTATCATTTCAGTTATCAATTATTAATTCTTAGTTATCAGCTTAGTTTCAGTTCTAACATTTATAATTCTTTCTTTCAGTTGCTTTACATACCAGTGCAATTCAAATATACTAACGTCCCTTTTGCCCGGGGCCTGCATCTCACAATGCAAGTAATGATTTACAGGTTGACGATTCAGAGCGCTAGGACTCTCGTATCAGATGTTTGGTGATCTCCAGTTCTTTCGGGGCATTATCATTACTTTACAGACTTTCAGTATTTACAAATAGTTAGTGTTTTCAGTACTTCAATACATGCTTCATAGACTACAGTAACAGTTAGACAGAGTCTCAAGTTTTTCATGTTAAGCTATATTTGCTACAAATACGTTTTAGAAATTGTGTTAGTATTTTCGTACTTTGGTTTATATCATTCATACTTTCAGTATATCAGCATGTGTTAGTTTATCTTCCGCATTTAGTATGTTATGATATCACATGTTGATTCAGCCAGCCAGTTGGTTCACTCGGTCACATGTTGTCAGGCACCGAGTGCCGTGTTACGTCCAGGCCCAGGTTCGGGGCGTGACATGGAGTGGATAGCTAAGCAATCCAGGCGTTATCGTAATAGCCTTAGCTAAATTGTGTAGTTCCCTTTTTAAAAGTTTCTTAGAAAGACACCTATTTTATTGACTAATGAGTCATCAATTACAAGGTGAGGGGCAACGTGGGGATGGGGTGGGTAAGTTTAATCTCTATCCACTTGTTAGGTAATTAGGTAATGTCCCGTTACCCGATAATTAACCAATTACCCGTATAATTAAGAATTATCTCAAGTAACATTAAATGCTACTCACTTTTAATACACTTTATACATCTTACTATCATGGCCATGTGGTACCTTGTATAGCACTAGTCCATAAATACCGAGTATTATAGTTCGGACCATATAAAATAAATACATACACTAATATTTCATTAAAATATCTATGTAAAAATACATATATTTTCTCAACTTTTAATTTTCCTAATCTCATATAAAGAGTAAAAGTTTTCGTACGTGTAATTCTTAATTGGTAAAAAGATAACCTTCTTTTCTTGTGAGAAAATAATTCATATCGTTACAATAAATAAAATCTCATAAACTTTCTCATATTATGTGTATAATTTAAAACATATTCGAAAGTAGTAATATTAATAACTATATAAAATCCTTTTTTTCAAATCATTTTTTTACGAAAATGTTCCATTTAAAATACTATATCAAATATATATATATAATGGTATCGAGGTTGTTAAACTTACGATGTCTTACAATAACATAGCCACAATTTCTCTATAATCTCATGAATGGTCTTAATCCCTTCAAGCTCATATGGATTACTACAACTTATCCTAATATTAAAGTATGAGATGACAACTTATCCTAATATTAAAGTACGAGATGTAACATCCTTCGCAAGAAGTCTGTCGCGTTCACGATGCTTTGCGGCTAGAAGGGCCTTCGCGTTCGCGAACAGTTACTCGCGTTCGTGATGGTCTTTCCCTTCTGACCATCGCGTTCGCGGGCCTTGGACCACGTTCGCGAAGAACAACTCGGAGACTCCCCCAGCCCCCCTCCATTACACTACGCGTTCCCGTATGGTCGGTCGCGTTCGCAAAGAGCAATCTCCCTAGTACTCCGCGTTCGTGACCAAGGCCTCGTGTTCACGTAGAAGAAACCCCTCCCCAGCCCAGCTTGCACTTCGTGTTCGCGAGAGTGGCTTCGCGAACACAAAGCTCAAAGCATCAGGATACCAGAAGCTGCAATACAACAGAAATTCCTAAGTCCAAAATATCCCGAAACCTATCTGAAACTCACCCGAGCCCTTGGGGCTCCAAACCAAACAAGCACACAAGTCTAAAAATATCATACGGACCTGCTCGCACGATCAAATCTCCAAAATAACACCTAGAACTACGAATTTAGCATCAAAATCAATGAAAATCTCAAGAACTCTTAAAGTTTTTATTTTCACAACCGAGGGTCCGCATCACGCCATATAAACTCCGTTTCTTACCAAATTTCACAGACACCACTTAAATACCATATTAAACCTGTACCAGACTCTGGAACCAAATTATGGGCCCGATACCATCGAAATCAAGCATAGTTAAATTTCCAAAAACTATTATATTTTCAGTTAAATAATTTTCTTCAAAAATTCATTTCTCGGGCTAGGGACCTCTGAATTCAATTTGGGGCATACGCCCAAGTCCCATATTTTTCTACGGACCCTCCGGGACCGTCAAATCACGGATCCGAGTCCGTTTACCCAAAACGTTGACCAAAGTCAACTTAATTCAATTTTAAAGGCAAAATTTAGCATTTTTCTCAAATTTTCACATAAAGGCTTTTCGGATATACGTTCGGACTACGCATGCAAATCGAGGTGAGACAAAAAAGAGGTCTTTAAGACATCGTAACACAAATTTAACTTCTAAAACAAGAGATGACCTTTTGGATCATCACATTCTCCACGTCTAAAACAACCGTTCGTCCTCGAACGGACATAAAAAAGTACCTGAGTCGGTGAAAGATGGGGATATAGGCTCCTCATATCGGATTCAGACTCCCAGGTAGCTGTCTCAACAGGCTGACCTCTCCAGTGAACACGAACCGAAGGGTAACTCTTCGATCGCAACTGACGAATCTGCCGGTCTAGAATAGCTACCAACTCCTCCTCATAGGTCAAGTCCTTGTCCAACTAGACAGTGCTGAAGTCTAATACGTGGGATGGATCGCCGTGATACTTCCGAACCATGGACACGTGAAACACTGGATACACAACTGATAAACCCGGCGACAACGCAAGTCTGTAAGCCACATCTCCCACTCCATCAAGGATCTCAAAAGGCCCGATGAACCTAGGGCTTATCTTGCGCTTCTTCCCAAATGTCATCACGCCCTTCATGGGTGACACCCGAAACAACACTCGCTCTTCGACCATGAATGCCACATCACGAACCTTATGGTCTGCATAACTCTTCTTCCTCGACCGAGCTGTATGAAGCCTATCCTGAATGATATTAACCTTCTCCAAGGCATCCTGAACTAAATCTGTACCCAACAATCGAGCCTCTCCCGGTTCAAACCACCCAACCGATGACCGACACCGCCTACCATATAATGCCTCATAGGGAGCTATATGGATGCTCGACTGATAACTGTTGTTGTAGGCGAACTCCGCTAACGGCAAGAACTGACCCCAAGAACCTCCAAAGTCAATAACACATGCGCGGAACATATCCTCCAATATCTGAATAGTATACTCGGACTCCGTCCGTCTAGGGATGAAATGTTGTGCTCAAATCGACCCGTGTACCCAACTCACGCTATACTGCCCTCTAGAAATGCGAGGTAAACTACGTACCTCAGTTAGAAATGATAGACACGGGAACACCTGAAGACGAAGAATCTCACGGATATAAATCTCTGCCAACCGCTCAGAAGAATACGAAACTACCATAGGGATGAAATGTGCTAACTTAGTCAGCCTATCCACAATAACCCATACTGCATCGAACTTCCTCTGAGTCCGTGGGAGTCCAACAATGAACTCTATAGTGATACGCTCCCGCTTCCACTCAGGAATCTCAATCTTCTGAAGCAAACCACCAGGTCTCTAATGCTCGTACTTTACCTGCTGACGATTCAAACACTGGGCTACATACGTAACAATGTACTTCTTCATCCTCCTCTACCAATAATGCTGCCACAAGTCCTGATACATCTTAACGGCACCCGGGTGAATAGAATACCGGGAACTATGGGCCTCCTCTAGAATCTACTCATGAAGTCCAGGCACACAAACTCGACCCTGCTTCCTCAAAACTCCGCCATCTCCAACTGTACCCTGCTTGGCACCTCCGTGCCATACTGTGTCTCTAAGGACAAGCAAATGAGGCTCATCATATTGCCAATCCTTGATACGCTCAAATAATGAAGAACGACCGACTGTGCAAGCTATAACACGGCTGTGCTTAGAAAAGTCCAGCCTCACGAACTGATTATCTAATGCCTGAACATCCCAAGCAAGCGGTCTCTCACCGACTGGAATATACGCGAGGCTGCCTATACTGGTTGACTTCCTGCTCAAAGCATCGGCCACCACATTGGCCTTCCCAGGATGATAAAAGATGGTGATATCATAGTCTTTCAATACCTCCAACCACCTCATCTGCCTTAAATTTAGCTCCTTCTGCTTAAACAAGTATTGCAAACTCTTGTGATCCGTGAACACCTCACACGACACGCCATATAAATAATGCCTCCAAATCTTCAGAGCATGAACAATGGTTGCTAGCTCCAAATCATGAACTGCATAATTCTTCTCGTGGATCTTCAACTGTCGCAAAGCGTATGCAATAAACTTGTCATTCTGCATCAACACTGCACCAAGTCCAATACAAGATGCATCACGATATACTGTATATGGACCTGAACCTGTGGGCAATACCAACACTGGCGCCGTAGTCAAAATTGTCTTGAGCTTCTGAAAGCTCGCCTCACAATTGTCCAACCACCTGAACTGGGCACCCTTCTGGGTCAACCTGGTCATTGGGGCTGCTATAGATGAAAACCCCTCCATAAACTAACAGTAATAACCCGCCAAACCCAAGAAACTCCGGATCTCTGTAGCTGATGTGGATTTAGGCTAGTCCTAGACTACCTCAATCTTCTTAAGATCCACCTGGATACCATCTGCTGATACGACATGGCCCAGGAATGCTACTGAATTCAACCAAAACTCACATTTCGAAAACTTAGCATATAACTGACTATCTCTCAGAGTTCGAAGAAAGACTCAAAGGTGCTGCTCATGGTCCTCTCGGCTGCGAGAGTAGATCAAAATATCATCAATGAAAACAATCACAAAGGAATCCAGATAAGGCAACACCCATTTCATCAAATCCATAAAAGCTGCTGGGGCATTTGTCAACCCAAATGACATCACTAAGAACTCATAATGCCTGTACCGAGTGCGAAAAGCTATCTTGGGGACATCGAATGCCCTAATCCTCAAGTGATAGTAGCCAGATCTCAAATTAATCTTCGAAAATACCTTGGAACCCTGAAGCTGATCAAACAAATCATCAATCCTTGGCAATGGATACTTGTTATTGATGACGACTTTATTCAACAGTGGATAATCGATGCACATCCTCATCGATCCATCCTTCTTCTTAACAAACAACACCAGCGCACCTCAAGGCGAGACACTAGGTCTAATAAAGCCCTTATCAAGCAGGTCTTGCAACTATTCTTTTAATTCTTTCAACTCTGGCGGGGCCATACGATATGGCAGAATAGAAATGGGCTGAGTGCCCGGAGCCAAATCAATGCAAAAGTCCATATCCCTATCAGGTGGCATCCCCTGCTGGTCTGTAGGAAATACCTCTGGAAACTCCCAAAAAACTGGTACAAAATCCATCAAAGGAACCTCAGTACTAGAATCATGAACGAAAGCCAAATAAGCCAAACACCCCTTCTCGACCATACGCCGAACCTTCATATAAGAGATAACCCTGCTGGTAGAATGACCAGGAATCCCTCTCCACTCCAAACGAGGCAAACCCGGCAATGCTAAGGTCACGGTCTTGGCATGACAGTCCAATATAGCATGATAAGGTGACAACCAATCCATCCCCAAAATGACATCGAAGACTACCATATCGAGAAGTAGGAGATCTACACTAGTCTTAAGACCCTCAATAATAACTACACATGAACAATAGACACGATATACCGCAATAGAATCACCCACCAACATAAACACATATACGGGAGCACTCAAAGAATCACGAGGCACAACCTAATGGGAAGCAAAATAAGAAGACATATAGGAGTATGTAGACCCCGGATCAAATAGAACTGAAGCATCTCTACTACAAACCAGAACAATACCTGTGATAACTGCATCGGAGGACTCAACCTTAGGCCTGGTTGGAAAAGCATAACATCAGGGCTAGGCCCCACCACTCTATACCACATCCCTAGGATGGCATCCTGTTGGCTGGCCTCCACCTCTAGCGGCTTGACCTCTACCTCTAATGGTCGGACCTCCACCTCTAACACCTCGACCCCTACATCTAGCTGGCTGAGCGAGCGGTGGAACACCCGATGCCGAAACCATGGCACGAGAACCTTGATGCTGAGAACTGCTCAACCCGCCTAGCCACATTGGCCGCATCCTCAAAAGAAATCTCGCTCCCTATCTTCTTAGCCATCCGCAACCTAATATGATGAGCGAGTCCCCCAATAAACCTCCTCACCCTCTCTATCTCGGTGGGGAGTATAAGAAGGGCATGACGAGCTAAATCAATAAACCTCATCTCGTACTGTGTGACAGTCATAGAACCCTACTGAAGACGCTCGAATCGCCTACGATACTCCTCTCTTTGAATGATGGGAAGGAATTTCTCAAGAAATAGTTGAGAGAACTGGTCCCAAGTCAAAGCAGGTGACCCGGCTAGTCTGGCCAAACAATAATCTCTCCACCATTTCTTGGCAGAACCTGACAAACGAAAAGCAGCAAAGTCTACCCCGTTGGTCTCCACTATCCCCATGTTTCGTAGAACCTTATGAAAACTGTCCAAATAGTCTTGGTGATCCTATGATGATGTACTGCCATAGGTAGTAGTGAAAAGCTTGGTGAACCTGTCCAATCTCTATAAAGCATCAGAAGACATATCTGATCCATCACTGGCGTGAGCTATAACACTCGGTGGAACTACCCTAACTGGCTGAGCTGCTGGAGTCTGAAATTGGGGAGCCATCTACTCCGAAGTGCGAGTAGTGGGAGTATGTGCTCCTTCCCTAACCTGAGAGACGGCTGGTGCTACAGGAAGTATGCCTGCTCAAGTGACACTCTTCATAAAGCCCATTAGACGGACCAGAGCATCCTAGAGTACCGGGGTAGCGATGAACCTCTCTAGGACCTGAGCTGGGCTAGCTGGAACTGTCTGGGATAGAACCTCATTATCAAACTCTACCTGAGGCTCTACCGCTGGTGCTGCTGCTCTGGGCTGAGCTCTGCCCCTGCCTCGACCTCTAGCATGGCCTCGGCCTCATCCTCTGTCCCATGTAGGAGTTGCCGCTGGGGGCTCGAGCTGCTGATCAACTGATGAAGCGGTACATGTTCTCGCCATCTTCTAAAGAACAGCGTAGAAGTTCAATTAGCATTGAGAATTCAAACCACACGACAGAGATGAATAGAAGTGAAACTGTTCCTAACTCTGTAGCTTCTAGGGGATAAATACAGATGTCTTCATACCGATCCCTCAGACTCTATAGCTTGTCCGTGAATTGTGAGACCTAAGCAACCTAGAGCTCTAATACCAACTTGTCACTTCCTGAATTTCCCACCGTCGGGATAGTGATAGTGCCTAACATTGTACCGCTAGGCAACCCAACGTTACTAGTTATTTTACCTTTTTCCTTTACCTTTTAACAGCTTACAAGTTAACAAAAATAAGTCAGCATAATAAATGTGGAAGAATAGAATTTAACAGATTATCTTAATACAAATAATGAAACTGTAATAATACTCCATCCAGAACTGGTGTCACTACTCACAAATAGTCTACGAATACTACAAACAATGGTTTGAAAAAAGAAATATACATCTATCTCGGAAATAGATAAAATAAAAATGAAACAGGATATAAGGGGACACCAAGGACTGCGGACGCCTGCAGGACTACCTCGAGTCTCCACTGGACTGAAGGTAGCCATGCAACTCTACTCACACAATCCGGCAACGAGATCTGTACAGAAGGTGCAGAGTGCAGTATCAGTACAACCGACCCCATATACTGGTAAGTGTCAAGCCTAACCTCGGTCAAGTAGTGACGAGGCTAGGACACGACAAACATCATAAACCTGTGCAGTTAATCAGTATAATAACAGGGTAACAAGTAATAAAAACTAAGCAGAAATGTACAAGAAAGGGTAACATACTATGGGGGTATCTAGCCATAGTATCTAGCCATAATTAACTTAAAAATATTAATAAATGCTAAAGAATTCAGCTCCAATGCTTAATTATAGGTTTTCTATCATTTTTCCCAAAAAGTCAAAAATCGACCCCGGGCCCGCTTGGTTAAAACTCGAGATTCGGACCAAAATCCATTCACCCATTCACCCATGAGCACAAATGTGTAATTAGTTTCGGAATCCGACCCCAAATCGAGGTCTAAATTCTCAATTTTATAAAATCCCCAATTCTTCCCAAAATCCCTAATTCTACCATGAAGGAACCAGATTTAGGCCTAGAAATCTAATGGGTGTTGATGTAAAATAAAAGATATGAGTTTAAGAACACAAACCTATGATTTGGTGTTGAAATCCCTCTCCAAAAATCGCTCAAGGTCGGTTTCTATGGAAGAAAATATGAAATTGTGGAAGACTCCCGTTTTGATTCTGTTTTTTAAACACTGGACAGACCTTCTTCGCGTTCGCAAGAGGTCTATCGCGTTCGCGATGCTTTGCGGCCAGAAGGGCCTTCACGTTCACGAAGAGTTGCTCGCGTTTGCGAAGAACAACTTGGAGACTCCCCCAACCCCCCTCCATTACACTACGCGTTAGCGTATTGTCGGTCGCGTTCGCGAAGAGCTATCCCCCCAATGCTCCGCGTTCGCGACGAAAGCCTCGTGTTCATGTAGAAGAAACTCCTCCCAGCCCTGATTGCACTTCACGTCCTTCCCGAATACAAAGCAGAAAGCATCAAAATACCAGAAGCGACAATACATCAGAAATTCCTAAGTCCAAAACATCCCGAAACCTATCTGAAACTCACCCGAGCTCTCGGGGCTCCAAACCAAACATGTACACAAGTCTAAAAATATCATACGGACAAGCTCGCATGATCAAATCACCAAAATAACACATAGAACTACGAATTTAGCATTAAAATCAATAAAAATCTCAAGAACTCTTAAAGTTTCTATTTTCACAACCGAGGGTCCGAATTACGTCATATAAACTCCGTTTCTTACCAAATTTCATAGACACCACTTAAATACCATATTAATACTGTACCGATCTCCGGAACCAAAATACGAATCCGATACCATCGAAATCAAGCAACGTTAAATTTCCAAAAACCATTATATTTTTTCAATTAAATAATTTTCTTCAAAAATTTATTTCTCGGGTTAGGGACCTCAGAATTCAATTCCGGAAATATTCCCAAGTCCTATATTTTTCTACGGACCCTCCGGGATCGTCAAATCATGGGTCCGGATCTGAGTCCGGATCCGTTTATCTAAAATATTGACCGAAGTCAACTTAATTCAATTTTTAAAGGCAAAATTTAATATTTTTCTCAAATTTTCACATAAAAGCTTTTCGGATATACAACCAGACTGTGTACGTAAATCGAGGTGAGACAAAAGGAGGTTTTAAGTCCTCGGAATACAAATTTAACTTTTAAAACAAGAGATGACCTTTTGGGTCATCACACCCAACCACTTCCATTCCATAAATGAATGAGCTTGAGCCCATATTCCTTATGGTTTAGGGGCCCATGAACTATTGTTCTAAATTGGTCGGGGTGGGGTTGGGGGAGGGTGGCGCGGGGGGGGGAAGTGAGGAATCCATTTTGAGTTCCATAGGTTAATAGAAGAGCTAGTTCAGGGGTCCCAAGTAATTCCCTTAAAACAATATGTACCTCCTTTTAAAACACTTTTCCAAATGAAGGAGTGACAGGTTATGTTCCATTCTGAATTGTATTTGTTGTTAAGGCCTGTGCCCAAAGAGTATTGGGTTGGAAGAAGAGGTGCCAAGAGAGGTTAGTCAGAAGAGCAATATTTTTGTCATGAGCTTTGCATATCGTTGGCTTTTTGGTAGGGTGACTATATCCCAACTAATATAATGAATTTTCTTCTTTTCTGGTAAGGAACCCCAAATAAAGTCTCTTTGAATTTTGTCAATATTATGATAAATGCTTTTTCGTAGGAGAAAATATTACATGACATATGATGGGACTGTATTTAGAGTAGTCTTAGCAAGAGTGGCTCTTTCGGCCTGTGTAAGAAAATTCGTTTTCCAGCTAGATAGTCTCTTTTTCATGCTATCAACAATAACCAAAATAGTTAAAACCTAATATAGCATAGATGTTCAAAATAATATTGAAAAAGTGGTTGGTGTAAGAACTTTAAGAGAAATTGTTAATATGAACAAATTTCACTTTCATGTCTAAATTGATAAAAGAGCACATCAGCTTCTTTTAGCTAACTCACTTCCGTTTTATTATTGATACGCAACTAAAGTTGAAAAGATAGAAATAATATTTAGTTTTAAATTAAACAAAATTTTATTTTCAATTATAACATAGAAATTCTCAACGTCAAAGGTATAAAGTAAAATCTTTGAAACAAGAACAATTTTGTCATTTGGATTATTTTATCCAAGTTAGATAATCTATTATTGTATTGTTATATCATATTCACATTTAAAATATAATACTATGATTATTCTAACAAATATATAATACATGCATATTAACTATATTAATGACCAAACGAATTATTGAAGGAGTAATAAAAAAGGTGTATCTCCTAAATGTGTTACAAAAGTGGACTTAAGAAAAGCCTATGATACTATAGACTTGAGATTTTTGAGAAGAATGCTTAGTGATCTTGGATTCCCTTTCAAATTCATTGAATAGATTATGGAATGTGTTACAACTGTTTCATATTCCTTAGTGCTAAATGGAGGACTTACAAAACCATTCCAAGGAAAAAGAGGGATCAGAAAAAAGGACCTCATGTCCCCAACCTCTTTGTCATTGCTATGGTGTACTTACAAAGAGAAATGATACAGCTGGCAGAGAATGTGGATTTACAATTTTCATCCTAAATGCAGGAAGCTGGGCATAATCCAGATTAGTTTTGCTGATGATTTACTCATATTCTGCAGAGCAGACGCTGAATCCATCAAACTCCTTCAAAGAGCTTTTCAGAGATTTTCTGCAGCTTTTGGACTACAAGCTAACACTGATAAAAGCTCTATTTACCTGATTCGGGTGGATGCATATGAAAACTAGGATATCTTGAACTTACTGGGGTTTGAACAGGGTACTTTTCCTTTCAGATATCTAGGAGTACCACTGTCATCTAAAAAAACAACTGTGCAGCAATGTCTGCCCCCAATTGAGAAGATCATAGCAAGAGTTAGTTGTTGGTCTGCAAGGCTGCTTTCATACTCCGGTAGACTACAACTAATAAAATTAGTGTTGTTTGGTATTCAAACCTACCGATCACAGATATTTATTTTATGAAGCTGATTGAAATAGTATGTAGATCATTCTTATGGACTGGTGAAGCATCCATCACAAAAAAACACTGGTATCTTGGGAAAAAGTCTGTATGCCCCAAACTGCAGGAGGCCTGAATGTTATAAACCTGTGCACTTGGAACGAAGCTGTTGTGATAAAGAAATTATGGGTTGTTGCAATAATAAAAGATTGTTTGTGGAAAAAATGGGTTCATAACTACTATATCAAAAAACGGGACTTGGAGCACATGCGTAACCCAAGGCTCCAGCTTGGGTCATCAGGAAAATCTTAGATACTAGAGAGACCCTGTAGAGTCAATCCATGCAGGGATTCTTGATTGATCGACAGAAGATATTGCAGGTGCACGAACACTTTTCAATTAAGCTGGCCTACCTTATGTTAATGCCTCAATATCAGAAAGTTCCTTGGAAGGGCATAGTCTTACAGACAAGCATACACCCCAGATTCAAGTTCATATTATGGCTGGCTACATATGAAAGATTAACTATAGTTGATAGACTAAATAAAGTAGGAGTGCAGGTGCCTCAGGATTGTGCTTTCTGCAAAGCTACAACTGCAACACTGGAGTACCTATTTTTTGAATGCTCATTGACAAGCAGAGTGTGGACCAAATTACTGGTGTGGTTAGGCATGAAAAGGAATATAAATAGATATAAAGATGAGCTTAGCTGAGCATGCAGAATGGCTAGAAAGAAGACAGGACGAGCTACCATCGCTTGCTATGTATTTGTGATGCTAATATACACTTTATGGAGGGAAAGGAACATAACTAGATTCCAGCAAGACATTTTTGAGGAGCATAAATCTTCAGAGAAATTGTCCTTCACATGCACACTAGAGGCAGAAGACATCCATCATGGAAACATACATTACATAGCTTAGATAGATTTGCTTAGTCCCTTTGTATGGCATAATCTGTATATCTTCTATTTTCCGGGTTGTTTGAAGCAATTCCTAGATTTGTAGTAGGTGTGGATGAAATGTGTAATCTAGGACTAGATTCAGATTCTGGATAGTAGCTGGTCATCAACTACTTGGCTATGTACATATATACTTTTTTGATTAATAAAATTTGAGTTTAATCAAAAATAAATAAATATAACACAATACAACTTTTCAAAATGTGCTTTTCATTTAATCAAAGGTACCGTTAGGGTACAAAATAGTTTCTTTCTATTAATGTTTTTAGTATACATTGATTATTGTTTATTATTTGAATTACCTACTTCTCTCGCTTTCCTTGACATTTTAATTTATGTGGATTATACTAACTTGACTATTTTCTCGGCCCTTAATATAGCCTGTTTATATATATGTGATGAAATGCTAACTAAATTAGAAGACTTTTGTAAATTTGAGTTATAACTACTAGAAAGGACTTTTGTACGTATTTGGTTTGGAGCCCCGAGGGCTCGGGTGGGTTTCAGATAGGCTTCGGAGTTGTTTGGACTTAAGAAAAATAGCTGGTGGAAATCTGATTCTGGTGCAACGTCTGATCTCGCAATTGCGAGGCTAATGTTTGCAATTCCGAACTTCCATTTCCACTGTCAGGTTTGCATTTGCGAAAAAGTAATTCGCATTTGCGAAGGGGTACTGGGGGGAGAGTGGTTCGCATTTGCGATCCAATGGTCGCAATTGCGAACAAAACCATCGCATTTGTGATAGAATCAAAGATGGGGAATCTTCGCATTTGCTAAGACTTTCTCGCATTTGCGGGATTCGCAATTGTGAACCCTAGGTCTCAATTGCGACATCTGCGTCCGAACAAAAGCTGAGATAGACGGGATTTTAGTTCATTCTATCAAATTCTCAACCGTAAATACCTTAGAAGAGATTTTTCCAAGAGCTCTTCTTCCAAAATTCATTGGTAAGTTACCTTATTTACTTTCTTTCATTTACTCATTACATTTCATAAGTTTTCATCATTAAACCTAGGATTTTCATGGTGGAAATTGGGGATTTAGGTAAAATTAGAGATTTTTGTAAAATTTGAATTTAGACCTCGAATTGAGGTCGGATTTCAAAATAAATTACATAATAGGGCTCGGGGGTGAATGGATAATCGTTTTTTGGTTCGAATTTTAAATTTTGACCAAGTGGGCCATGGTGTTGACTTTTTCAATAGTGAGCTAAATTGAACCTCTTACATTCGCGGGTAGTTCCTAAGGCTTATTTTGAATATTTGGTTAATAATTTGCTAGATTCAGCTGGTTCGGAGGCTTGTTCGATAGGCAATGCCGTGGTTGAACCTTGAGTCGATTGCGAAGCGAGGTAAGTGTTGTGGTTAACCTTGACTTGAGGGATTATGACTTGTTTTCTTATTTGCTACATGTTTTATATATGGGTACAACGTATATATGAGGTGACAAGCACTTATGCATTGTTGGTGAGTTAAAGAATACTGGTAGAACTTATTTCCTTGTGGATTATCGCCTTCTTTAATTGTGACATCTATGCTTAGATTAAATTGTTACTTACTTGGTCATTCTTTCCATATATATGAATTAGTTGTGATGGTTGAGTATTTTATTTTTGAAAGTTGAGGTTTGGCATCTTGGAACCATTATATACATAAGGTTTATTCTTGCATTATCTATCTCCCAGATTTAAATATTCATTACTACATGGTAAGTATTATTGTTAAAGCACGAAGGGTGACGCCGTGACACATATTGCTTTATCTATCGATTAATACATAACGAGGAAGAGAGTAAAAGCACGAAGGGTGATGTCATGCCATTTTTACCGTTTCATGGTGAGGTTGAGAATAAAAGCACGAAGAGTGATGCTGTGCCATATTTATCATTTTCCTGGTGAGATTGATAGTAAATGCAGGATGGGTGATGACGTGCCGCCTTTATTCCTTATGTTTATCTATCTTCATTGGTTGATGATTTATTTGACTGACTTGTGTCGTCATTCCTGTTGTAGTTATCGTATCTTGTCCCCCTTTTGAATGTCCCCTCTCAATCGTGTGCATTTAATCTCTATTTATTGTTGTGATGCACATATATCTATGTTTTTGCAGGTTTAATTATGTGAATATCCTATCACAGCCTCGTCACTACCTCGTCGAGGTTAGGATCAACACTTATAGAGTACATTGAGCCAGTTATACTCATACTACACTCTACACTTTTTTGTGCATATTTTGGTATTGATATCAACTGTACGTGAGGTGCATCATCTTAGATTATCATATTTATTGAGGTTGATCTGCTGACGTCTGCAAACCTTGAAGTCCCCTTCCTCTTTCCTTATTTACAGTTCATTTCATTCTAAACAGTTGTATTTATTTCAGACTCTATTTGTAAAACTTGTAGTAGCTCGTGCACATGTGACTCCTGATCCGGGGTTGTACCTAGATATTTTGGTTATTATACATTTTCTCATATTATTCCAATTTTATTTCTGTTTAATTGGTTTTAATTACTTGAATTGTTTCAAAATTGGATTAAGAATTACCCTAACATTGGCTTGCCTAGTGAGTGAAATGTTAGGTGCTATTATGGTCCTGAAGGTGGGAATTCCGGATCGTGACAAGTTGGTATCAGAGCACTAGGTTACCTAGGTCTTACGAGTTACGAGGAAGCTTAGTAAAGTTTGGAGGATCGGTACAGAGATGTTTGTACTTATCCTTCCGAGGCTATGAAGTTTAGGAATAATTTCACTTTTATTCTTATATGTCGTAGGATTTTTATTCTATCATTGGTGATTGAACTCTTCTATTCTTATTCTCTCGTAGATGGTGAGACACGTACTGCATGTGCAGCAGGACAGCAGCGGGAGCCCCCCAGTGGTAGTTCCTACTAGGGGTAGAGGTAGAGGCCGAGGTCGCGCTAGAGGCCGAGGCAGAGGGAGAGCTCAGCCTGGAGCTCGAGTAGCAGCACCAACAGTGGAGCCTCAGGGTAGATTTTGATGAGTAGGTTCCAGCTCAGACTATACCTGTGGGATCAGCTCAGGTCCTGGAGGGGTTCATCACCACTCTAACGCTTCAAGATGCTCTAGTCCATTTGGTGGGCCTTATGGAGAGTGCGGCCTAGGAAGGCACATTTCTGGTAGCACCACCCGTCTATCATGCTAGGGGAGGAGTACAAACTCCCGCTACTCACACTTCGGAGCAGATGGCTCCCCAGTATTAGACTTCAGCAGCCCCGCCAGTTGGGGTAGTTTAGCCGGTTGTTGCGGCACAAGCCGGTGATAGGCCCGCCATGTCTTCTAAGGCTTTATTGAGATTGGACAAGTTTATTAAACTCTTTCCAATTCACTTCAGTGGTGCACTTTCTGAGGACCCACAATACTATTTTGACCACTGCTATGAGGTGCTGCAAAACATGTGTATAGTTGAGAACAATGGGGTCAATTTTGTTATGTTTCAGATGACGGGTTCTACCAAAAGGTGGTAGAGAGATTATATGTTTACCAACCCAGCCTGCACTTACTTGGGATCAATTCTCATAGCTATTTCTAGAGAAGTTCCTCCCTGTCACACTGAGGGAGGATTACCACAAGCAGTTTGAGCCTCATATAGCGCAATATGACTATTACTCAATACGAGACCCATTTTATGGATCTAGCTCGTCATTCCCTTATCTTGCTTCCTACTAAGAGGGAGAGGGTGAAGAGATTTATTTATGGACTCACTTACACTATCAGACTATAGATGGCCAAGGAGACCGAGAGAGATATTTCCTTCCAAACGGCTGCAAATGTTGTCAGGCGGATTGAGATAATTCTTGCTCAAGAGAGGGGGTAAGGGTCTGATAAGAGGCCTCGTCATATCAGTGGGTTCAATGGTGCCTCATTTGGAGGTGGGGGTACTTTTGATAGAGGCCATCCTCCCAGTCCATTTCAGTCAACGCCCTAGGCATCACATAGTGCTTCAGGAAGTCATGACCCTCATGTTTCTTATCCCGACTAGCTAACCTACAATGCACTACTAGCTCCTGTTAGTGCACCTCCTCACCAGAGTTATCAGGGTGGTTACCCAATTTGACAGGGCCAGTTCTAGGGTCAGCAGTCACAGTAGTCGAGGGCCTGTTATACTTTTGGTGATCTGAGGCACATTGCTAGATTTTTCCCCTGGGCATCGGGTATTACATAGCAACAAGGTTCTTGTGCATGGTAACGACACCGGTTGCTCCACCGCCCACTCAGCTAGCTAGAGGCAGGGTTCAGGCAGCCAGAGGTAGAGGTCAGGCTATTAGAGATGGAGTCTAGCCAGATAGCGTCTGTCCTCGAGACGTAGTTCAGAGTAGTGGGGCCCCGCTCTGATTTTATGCTTTCCTAGCTAAGTCTAAGGCTGAGTTATCTGACACTGTTATCTCAGGTATTGTTTCAGTTTGTCATAGACATGCTTCAATTCTATTTGATCCGGGATCTACTTATTCCTACGTGTCATCCTATTTTGCTTCATATCTGGTTGTGCCTCGTGATTGTTTGAGTGCTCGTGTGTATGTGTCCACACATGTGGGATATTCTATTATTGTAGATCATGTCCATCGCTCATGTATGGTTACTATTGGGAGTCTTGAGACTAGCGTAGATATCTTATTTCTTGATATGGTGGATTTTGACGTCATCTTGGGTATGGATTGGCTGTGACCTTATCATGCTATATTGGATTGTCACGCCAAGACGGTGTCCTTAGACTTGCTGGAGTTTCCTCGATTAGAGTGGAGAGGGTCTCCTAGCCATTTTTCCAGCTGGGTTATCTCTTATGTGAAGGCTCTATGTATGGTTAAGGAGGGGTGCCTTGATTATTTAGTTTATATTTGCGATTCTAGCGCGGAGGTTCCGTCCATGGATTCAATATCAGTTGTTCGTGAGTTTCTAGAGGTATTTCCTGCAGATCTGTCGGGGATGTCACCGAATAGAGCTATTTACTTCTGTATTGATTTGGCTTCGGCCACTCAGCCTATTTCTGTTCTGCCATACTGTATGACCCCTCCAGAGTTGAAAGAATTGAAGAAGCAGTTGCAAGACTTGCTTGATCAAGAATTTATTAGACCTAGTGTCTTGCCCTAAGGTGCGCCCGTGTTGTTCGTAAAGAAGAAAGATGGATTGATGAGGATGTGTATAGACTATCGATAGTTGAAAGAGGTCACTATCAAGAACAAGTATCCATTGCCGAGGATTGATGACCAATTTGATCATTTTTAGGGTGCCAAAGTGTTTTCTAAGATTGATTAAAGGTCTGGCTACCATCAGTTGAAGATTAGGGCATCCGATGTACCTAAGACAACCTTTCGGACTCAGTATGGGAATTATGAGTTCCTAGTGATGTCATATGGGTTGACAAATGCCCCAGCAACATTTATGGATTTGATGAACCAGGTGTTCAAGCCTACTTGGATTCCTCTTTGATTGTATTTATTGATGATATCTTGATCTACTCCTAAATTAAAGAGGAGCATGCGCAGCATCTTCGGATCATACTTGAGGCTCTAAGAGATAGCCAGTTATATGCCAAGTTTTGAAAGTGTGAGTTTTTGTTAGATTCAGTGGCCTTTTTAGGGCACGTTGTATTGGTAGAGAGCATAAAGGTGGATCGTAAGAAGATTGAGGCAGTTCTGAACTAACGTTTACCCACTTAGCTATAGAGATCTGGAGTTTCCTGGGTTTGACAGGTTATTTATGCCGGTTCATGGAGGGGTTTTCATCTATAACATTCCCAATGTCAAGATTGACCCAGAAAGGTGCCCCATTCAGATGGTCGGATGAGTGTGAGTTGAGCTTTTAGAAGCTCAAGACTGCTTTGACTACGATGCCAGTGTTGGTGTTGCCCACAAGTTGAAGATCTTACCAAGTGTATTGTGATGCATCTCGTATTGGGCTCGGTGTAGTATTCATGCAGGATGTCTGGGTGATTGCATATGCATCACGACCGTTGAAGGTTCATGAGAAGAATTACCTTATTCATGACTTAGAGTTGGCAGCTATTGTTCATGCGCTGAAGATCTGGAGGCACTATCTTTACGGCATGTCTTTCAAGGTATACATCAGAGTCTTCAATATTTGTTCAAACAAAAGGATCTTAAACTTGAGGCAGAGGAGGTTGTTGGAGCTGTTGAAAGACTATGGTATCACCTTTTTGTATCATCCCGGGAAGGCCAATGTGGTGGTAGATGCCTTGAGTAGAAAGGCTATGAGTATGTGTTTCTTTGCATATATTCTAGTTGGTGAAAGACAACTTGCATCAGATGTTTCGGCTTTGGCCAATCAGTTCGTAAGGTTAGATGTTTCAGAGCACAGTCGTATTTTAGCTTGCACAGTCGCTAGGTCTTCCTTGTATGAGCGCATTGGGGAGCGACAATATGATGAACCTAATTCGCCTGTCCTTAAGGACACAGTGCGGCACGGTGGTTCTAATAAGGTTACTTTTGGAGATGATGGGTTTTGAGGATGCAAGGTCGTATTTGTGTGCCTACTATAGATGGACTTCGTGAGTGGATTATTGAAGCGGCCCACAGTTCTCGGTATTCCATTCATCTAGGCGTTGCCAAGATATATCAGGACTTGCGACAACATTATTGGTGGAGAAGGGTGAAGAAGGATATAGTTGCATACGTGGCTCGATGTCTAAATTGTCAGCAAGTTAAGTACGTGCATCAGAGGCCTTGTGGTTTGCTTCAGATGTTAGATATTCCTGAGTGGAAAGGGTAGCGTATCACTAAGGATTTTATTGTTGGACTCCTACGGACTCAGAAGAAGTTCGACGCGGTATGGGTTATTATAGACAGGTTGACCAAGTCCACACATTTCAGTTCAGTGGCAGTTACTTATTCTTCAGAGTGGTTAGCTGAGATCTACATCTGCGAGATCGTCCATCTTCACGGTGTGCCCATGTCCATCATTTCTAATCAAGGTACGCAATTCACCTTGCACTTCTGGAGAGCAGTACAATGTGAGTTGGGCACGCAGGTTAAGTTTAGCATAGCATTTCACCTCGGACGGGCAGATAGTCTGAGCGCACTATTCAGATATTGGAGGATATGCTTTGTGCTTGTGTTATGGATTTCGAGAGTTCATGGGACCAGTTCTTTTAACTTTCAGAGTTTTCCTACAACAACAGCTACTAGTCAAGCATTCAGATGGCTCCCTATGAGGCATTATATGTGAGGCAGCGCGGTTCACCAGTTAGATGGTTTGAGCTGGGGGTGGCTCAGTTGTTGGATACAGATTTGGTACAAGATTCCTTGGATAAGGTCAAGATTATTTAGGATTGACTTTGCACATTTCAGTCTAGGAAGAAGAGTTATGATGACCGTAGAGTTCATGATGTTGCATTTATGGTTGGAGAGAGTGTATTACTCCAGGTTTCACCCATAAAGGGTGTGATGAGGTTCGGAAAGAAAGTCAAGTTGAGCCCTAGGTATATCAGGCCTTTTGAGATTCTTAAGCGAGTGGGTGAGGTGGCCTACAGGCTCGCATTGCCACCTAGTTTATCAGTAGTCCATCCATTGTTCCATGTGTCCATATTTCGGAAGTATCACAGTGATTCATCCCATGTGTTAGATTTTAGCTCAGTCCAATCGGACAAGGATTAGACTTTTGAGAAGGGGCCCGTGGATATTCTAGCCTAATAGGTTCGACAGTGGAATTAGAAGCGGATTACCATGGATTTCGTAGTTGGACTCCCACGGACATTGAGGAAGTTCGATGCCATTTGGGTGATTGTAGATCGACTGACCAAGTCCACGCACTTCATTTCTATGTGTACTACCTATTCTTCAGAGCGGTTAGCTGAGATTTATATTTGAGAAATTGTTCGCCTGCATGGTGTTCAAGTTTCCATTATTTCAGATAGAGGTACTCAGTTCACATCGCAGTTTCAGAGAGCCGTGCAGCGAGAGTTCGGTACTCACGTTGAGATGAGCACAACGTTTCACCCTCAGATAGACGGGCAGTTCGTGCACACTATTTAGATATTGGAGGACATGTTGCGCGCTTGTGTCATTGATTTTGGGGGTTCATGGGATCAGTTTTTACCGCTCGTAGAGTTTGCATATAGCAACAATTATCGGTCGAGTATTCAAATGGCTCCATATGAGGCTTTATATAAGAGACGGTATAGATCCCCAGTAGGTTGGTTTGAGCCAGGCGAGGCTAGGTTTTTGGGTACAGACTTGGTGTAGGATGCTCTGGACAAGGTGAAAGTGATTCAGGAGCAACTTCGTACAGCACAGTCGAGACAAAAGAGTTATGCTGACAGAAAACTTATATGGTTGGGGAGAAGGTTCTACTGAAGGTTTCACCCATGAAGTGTGTTATGAGATTTGGGAAGAAGGGCAAGTTGAGCCCTCGATTTATTGGGCCTTTTGAGGTGCTTCGGAGGATTGGGCAAGTGGCTTATGAGCTTGCTTTGCCACCTAGCTTGTCGAGTGTGAATTTAGTATTTCATGTTTTTATGCTCCCAAAGTATATTGGCAATCCGTCTCATGTTTTGGATTTCAGCACTGTTCAGTTAGATAGTGATTTGACTTATGATATGGAGCCAGTGGCTATTTTGGAGAGGCAGGTCTTGACTCATTTGAGGACGAACATTTGTTTAAGAGGGGGAAGATGTAACGACCCAGCCAGTTGTTTCTTGAGTTACAGCCCCATTTCCCCCATTTCTGCTTCTTTATGTGTTGTTCAGCTGTATTTTATCATATCATGTTGGTTGGTTCGGGTTTAGAGTGGTCTTGGAGTGGAATGAGACACTTAGTTTCTTATTTAGAAGCTTAAGTTGGAAAAGTCAACCAGATATTGACCTATGTGTAGAAGATCTCGGATGTGAATTCTGATGGTTTGGGTAGCTCCGTTAGGTGATTTTGAACTTAAGAGCGTGTTCGGAAGGTAATTTGGAGGTCTGTGGTAGATTACGCTTGAATTGGCGAAAATGGAAATTTGGCATTTTTCTGTTGGCAGTGGAAATCTTGATATTGAGGTCGGAATGGAATTCTAGAAATTGAAGTAGGCCCTTTGTATAATTTGTGATGTGTGTACAAAATTTCAGGTCATTCGGACGAGGTTTGATAGGTTTTGGCATTGTTTGAGGAATACTGAAGTTTGGAAATCCTTACGCTTGAATCCGAGGGTGAGTTGGTATTTTGATATTGTTTTGAGTTTTCTGAAGGTTGGAATAAGTTTGAATGGTCATATGTGACTTGTTCGTATGTTTGGATGAGGTCTCGAGGGTCTCGGGTTGATTTCGGGAGGTTGATGAATCAAAGATGGGATTTGAGGAAGTGCTGAAGATTTCCTTCAGCTGTCATAACCACACCTGTGCAGTGGGGACCATAGGTGCAAGGTCCGCAGACGTGAGGGAGTAGCCGCAGAAGCAGTCAAGGCCAAGGAAAAGAGGAACCGTAGGTGCGCACCTGGGACCTCACCTGCGAGATTGCAGATGCGGGATATTGACCGCAGAAGCAGGTTTTGAGGGTTAAGTGAGAACTGCACCAACGATGGATTTTTCACAGGTGCGACGTCGTAGAAGTGACTTTTGGACCGCAGATGCAGAAGTTCTGGGCAGAAGCAAGGTGTTTATAAGCAAGGTGAGTGGCTTGAGCCTAATACATGTTTATGTGATGATTTCCTGTTGTTTTATCATGAAATTTGTAGGAATTAGGGATGAAATTGGAGCTTTTGGGAGCACATTGAGGAGGAATTAAGGGGTTTATAAGCAAGGTGAGTGGCTTGAGCCGTAATACATGTTTATGTGATGATTTCCCATTGTTTAATCATGAAATTTGAAGGAATTAGGGATAAAATTAAGGGGAATTAGGGCTTGAGATTAGAGAGTTTAATTTGAGGATTTGAGGGACCATTTGAGGTCGAATTTTTATGGTTTTGGTGTGTATATACTCATGAGTGAAAGCAGTTTCTAGTTTTGTAATTTTTATTGGATTTCGAAATGTGGGCCCGGGGCGCCAGGTTTGGGTGAATTTCAGGATTTTTGTATAAATTGATAGTTTTTCATTTGGAATGGATCCCATGGCCTATATTGATCGTATTGTATTGCTTTTGGTTAGATTTGAGGCATTTGGAGTCCGATTCAAGAGGCAAAGGCATCACGGAGTAGGGATTTGGTCGGTTCGAGGTAAGTAATGATTGTAAATCTTGTCCTGAGGGTATGAAGCCCCAGATTTCACATCGTTTCACTATTGTGAGGTGACGCGCATGCTAGATGACGAGCTTTGGCCTGCACCGTTGGGGATTTGTGACATGGTTCGTCCCGTAGCGACTATTAAGTTGCGTATTTGACTGAAAACTAAATGATACTTTTGTGTTTTAGAAACAATTTCTATAATTTGGGCTGAATGACATATTTGGGCCTCGTGCCAAGTTGTTTGGACCCTTAGGGGTCTTTTATTATTATTTCCTTACTGTCTTAACTTAAGATCTGTACTCAGTCATGCTATGTTTTACTGTTTTCATAATTCAATCCTATTTAAACTGTTTGATGCATAAAATGATATTTTTGGGCTGAGCACCCTGTTTTATTGATAGCCCGAGTGGCTTGAGAGGTTTCTGACTGAGTGAGCTCGAGGGCCTGTGTTATGAGGATATTATGGGATCGGGCTACGCATCGCAGCATGTTGTTACTGATTTATGATATATGAGAGGTCGAGGGCCTGATTGATTACGCCACGAGATGACTTGTTATAGCGCTTGGGCTGTAAGAGCCTCTCCAGAGTCTGTTCATCCCCAGTGAGCGCGGGTACCCTGAGTGAGTGATATGATATTGCCCGAGGGGCTATTTTTGATTCATGTTGTGCTCGAGGGGCTGATTTTGAGTGATGTTATGCCTGAGGAGCAGTTTATAATACATGTTTTTCCCGAGGGGCTATTATGATTATCATCACTCTTATTATAATTTTCATTGGAACTTTGTTAAACAATAACTTCAATGATTTTTAGCGAAATTTGGATTTTAAATGAGATATTTCGACTTATATACTGATTTGAGAGTATGTTGTATTTAGTGAGATTTCATGACGTGGATTTATGTGTTTCTTACTGCTCAGTATTTATTTACCTTTATTACTTACTGAATTGGCATGCTCACATTACTCCCTGCACGTAAATCCAGGGGTATGATAGCGAGCGATGATTCTTCCATCCGTAGCGGATATTCGAAGTTGGCAAGGTAGCTTCATGGCGATCGTAGCCTTGCACTTCTCCCTCATATCTCCCTCTAGATTTTTATTAGTGTATTTCCTAGACTGTATTAGTCTTGGTTGTTATCGGATAGTCCTTGTAGATGCTTGTGACTTGTGACATCCCGATGCCGGGCTTTTGTTTCTTTCCGCACTTTGTTATTTAGACTTATGCTGTGAAGTTTTTATTAATTAATAGCTTAAAAACATATTTATTATGAAATGTCAAATTAGTTTGGGAAATGTGTCGGCTGGCCTAGTTCCATAATAGACGCCATCACGACCGGGTCAGTTTTGGGGTCGTGACAAGTTGGTATCAGAGCCTAGGTTGCATAGGTCTCATGAGTCATGAGCGGGTTTAGTAGAGTCTTGCGGATCTGTACGGAGATATCTGTACTTATCTTCGAGAGGCTGCAAAACCTTTTGGAAAACTTCACTTTATTGAATTCTTGTCGTGCGAATCTGTTGATTATGGTAACTAAACTTCTACTATTCTATTCTTTCACAGATGTTGAGGACACATGCTACCGGTCAGGATGGATGACGACTAGTATGACTAGTTGGGGCCGTGAGAGGCCGAGGTCGCGGTCGAGGTTGTGGTAGGGGCAGTGGTGTAGTCCGTACAGTAGCTAGGGCAGCACCTGCAGATCCACCAGCCGCCCTATTCATGATCAGGTCCCAGTTATGGATGCTCCAGCAGGACCAACTTAGGCACCGACTATGCCTATTGTTATCCTAGGCCTTCAGGAGGCCCTAGCTAAGATTCTATTAGTGTGCACTTTCCTGGCTCAAGCGATCTCAGTTACTATGGCCGCAGCTACTTCTCAGGCCGATAGAGGCACTCAGAGTCCCACTGCTGGCATACCTGGGCAGGTTGTTTAGGGACTTCAGACATCGAGGACACCTCCAGCCCAGCCGGTTGCACCTGCTCAGGACTATGTAGCTCCTGTTATACCAGAGGACGAGCAACGCAAATTGGAGAGGTTTGGGAGACTCCAGCCTACGTTATTTAGTGGTGTTGAGGGTGAGGATGCACAGGGTTTCATGGACAAGTGTCAGAGGATGCTTTGAACCGCAGGTATTCTAGAGACAGTAGGGTCTCATTCATTACTTTCCAGTTCTCTAGGGCTGCACTTAGTTGGTGGGAGGCTTATGAGAGGCATAGGCTGATTGGCGCAACACCCCTTACTTGGCAGCAGTTCTCTATTCTCTTTCTGGAGAAGTTTGTACTTGAGTCTCGCCGAGGAGAGCTACGCAGGCAGTTCAAGCAGCTTTGTAAGGGTGATATGTCTATTACACAGTATGAGATGCAATTTTCGGAGTTGGCTCGTCATGCGGTCTGGTTTGTTCCCACAGACCGAGAGAGGATAGCAGGTTTATAGATGGCCTCAGTTTTCAGCTTTGGTTGCTTATGAGCAAAGAGAGGGTTTCTAGAGCCACTTTTGATGAGGTTTTTGACATTGCTTGACAGATTGAGATGGTTCGTGGTCAGGAGAGGGTTGATTGGGAGGCTAAGAGGCCTCATGGATAGGGTGGATTCAGTGGTGCTCCTCATGGGGGTCAGTTTCAGCACGACAGAGGCCGTCTATTCAGGCATGGTCAGTCAGCTTGCCCAGTTCACCGTGGTGCATCATATGACCATGGTTCTCATAGTTCTCATAAGGGCCATTCATCACTTAGTGCCCTCCTATCCCAGAGTTCGTCTCGTGCTCTATCAGTTCATGGCTCTTCCATGCTAGGTTCTTCTACTAGTCATCCCGATGCTAGGGGTTACCTTCAGTCCCCGTCTCAAGCACTAGGGGGTTGTTATGAGTATGGAGAGTTGGGGCATATGTGGAGGCAGTGCCCTCATCGTCATGGGGGTCCGCCTCAGTAGAGGAGTCAGCCATTGACATCAGCACCAGTTACTTCACCACCCACCCAGTCAACTAGGGGTGGTGGACAGTCAGCTAGGGGTCACCTCAGAGGGGGAGGTCGATTAGGTAGTGGTCAGACCCTTTTCTATATGCTCCCAGCCAGACCAGATGCTATTACTTCAGATGCTGTGAACGCAGGTATTGTCTCAATTTTCCACAAAGAAGCCTCTGTATTATTTGATCCTGGTTCCACTTTTTCATATGTGTCATCATATTTTGCTCATTATTTGGATACGCCCCGTGAGTCTCTTGTTTTATATATTTGTGTATCTACTCCAATGAGTGATACTATTGTTGTGAACCACGTATATCGGTCGTGTGTGGTGACTATTGGGGGTTTGGAGACCCGAGTGGACCTTCTAGTGCTTTGCATGATTGATTTTGATGTGATATTGGGCATGGATTGGTTGTCTCTGTGTCATGCTATTTTGGACTATCATGCTAAGACAATGACGTTGGCTATGACAGAGGTTCCACGGATTGAGTGGCAAGGTTCAACGAATTATGTTCCCAGTAGAGTGATTTCATTTTTGAAGGCCCAACGGATGGTTGGGAAGGATTGTTTTTCTTATTTAGCCTTTGTGAGGGATGTAAGTGCAGAGACTCCTACCATTGATTTAGTCCCAGTAGTGAGGGAATTTTCGAATATATTTCCTGTAGACCCGCCGAGCATGCCACCAGATAGGGTTATTGACTTTATTATTGATTTGGTGCCAGGCACTACACCCATTTCTATTCCACCGTATCGTATGGCACCGACGAAGTTAAAGGAGCTGAAGGAGCAGCTTCAGGAACTCTTTGATAAGGGGTTCATTCGGCCTAGTTTGTCGCCTTGTGGTGCACGTGTCTTATTTGTGAAGAAGAAGGATGGCACGATGAGGATGTGCATTGACTACATGCAGTTGATCAAAGCTACAATCAAGAACAAGTATCCTTTGTCTCGTATTGATGATTTATTTGACCAGCTTCAGGAGCAAGAGTGTTCTCCAAGATTGATCTCAGGTCAGGATACCACCAGTTGAAGATCAGGGGCTCGGACATTCTTAAGATAGATTTTAGGACCCGATATGGTCATTATGAGTTTCTTGTGATGTCATTTGGGCTGACCAACACCCCAACATCGTTCATGTATTTGAAGAACCGCGTGTTTTGGCCGTATCTTGACTCGTTTGTTATTTTATTCATTGATGATATTCTGGTGTGCTCCTGTAGTCAGGAGGAACACGCTGAGCATTCGAGAGTTGTATTTCAGCGGTTGAGGGAGGAGAAGCTTTATGCAAAGTTCTCCAAGTGTGAATTTTGGCTCCGTTCAGTGGCTTTCTTGGGGCACGTGGTGTTCAGTGAGGGTATTCATGTTGATTCAAAGAAGATAGAGGCGGTTCAGTGTTGGCCTAGACCATCCTCACCCATAGAGAATCGCAATTTTCTTTGTTTGGCGGTTTATTACCGTCGGTTCGTTTAGGGATTTTCATCTATAACATCACCATTGACCAAATTGACTCAAGGGGGAGCTCCTTTCATGTGGTTGGATGAGTGTGAGGCGAGCTTTCAGAAGCTCAATACTGCCTTGACCATAGATCCAGTATTGGTTTTGCCATCAACTTCAGGTTTTTATATAGTATATTATGCTGCTTCTAGAGTCGGTATTGGGTATGTGTTGATGCAGGAGGGTAGAGTGATCTCTTATGCTTTTCGTCAGTTGAAGGCCCATGAATAGAACTACCCTATTCATGATTTGGAGTTGGCTGCCATTGTTCACGCGTTGAATATTTCGAGGCATTATCTCTATGGTGTATCTTGCAAGGTGTTTACTGATCTTCGTATCCTCCAACACATGTTCAAGCAGAAGGATTTCAATTTGAGGCAGCGGAGATGGTTGGAGCTGCTAAAAGATTATGATATTACTATTTTGTACCATCCGAGAAAGGCTAATGTGGTGGCCGATGTCTTGACTAGGAAGGCAGTGAGTATGGGCAGTCTTGCACTTATTCCTGTTAGGGAGAGACCTCTTGCAGTGGATGTTCAGGCCTTGGCCAATCGGTTTGTGAAGTTGGATATTTCAGAGCCCAGTCGGATCTTAGCTTGTGTGGTTTCTCAATCTTCCTTGTTTGATCGCATTAGAGAGTGCCAGTATGATGATCCTTATTTTCTTGTCCTCAAGGACAGAGTTCAGCATGATGATGCCAGAGATGTGACTATTGGTGATGATGGGGTATTGAGGATGTAGGGTCGGATATGTGTGCCCAATATAGATGGTCTTCTGGAGTTGATTCTGGAAGAGTCCCATAGCTCACGGTATTCCATCTATCCCGGCGCCGCGAAGATGTATTAGGATCTGAGACAACACTACTGGTGGAGAAGAATGAAGAAAGATATAGTGGGATTTGTATCTCGGTGTCTCAATTGTCAGCAGGTGAAATATGAGCATAAAAGACTGTGTGGCTTGCTTCAGCAGATGGATATTCCATAGTGGAAGTGGGAGCGAATTACCATGGATTTTGTAGTTGGACTCCCATGGACTTTGAGGGAGTTCCATGCCATTTGGGTGATTGTGGATCGGCTGACCAAGTCTGCACGCTTCAATCCTGTATGTACTACCTATTTTTCAGAGCGATTAACTGAGATTTATATTCAAGAGATTGTTTGCCTGCATGGTGTCCTAGTTTCCATTATTTCGGATAGAGGTACTCAGTTTACATCGCAGTTTTGGAGAGCCGTGCAACGAGAGTTAGGTACTCAGGTTGAGATGAGCACAACTTTTCACCCTCAGACAGACTGGCAGTCTGAGCGCACTATTCAGATATTGGAGGACATGTTGCGTGCTTGTGTCATTGATTTTGGGGGTTTATGGGATCAGTTTTTATCGCTCGCAGAGTTTGCATATAACAACTGTTATCAGTCGAGTATCTAGATGGCTCCATATGAGTCTTTATATAGGAGACAGTGTAGATCCCCAGTAGGTTGGTTTGAGCCCGAGGCTACGCTTTTGGGTACAGACTTGGTGCAGGATGCTTTGGAGAAGGTGAAAATGATTTAGGAGCGGCTTCGTACAGCGCAGTCGAGACAAAAGAGTTATGCTGACAGAAAGGTTTGGGATGTGTCTTATATGGTTTAGGAGAAGGTTCTAGTGAAGGTTTCACCCATGAAGGGTGTTACGAGATTTGGGAAGAAGGGCAAGTTGAGCCATCAATTCATTGGGCCTTTTGAGGTGCTTTGGAGGATTGGGGAGGTGGCTTATGAGCTTGCTTTGCCACCTAGCTTGTTGAGTGTACATCTGGTATTTTATGTTTCTATGCTCCGAAAGTATATTGGCGATCCGTTTCATGTTTTGGATTTTAGCACTATTCAGTTAACGGTGATTCGACTTATGATGTGGAGCCAGTGGTTATTTTGGAGCGGTAGGTCCGAAAGTTGAGATCTAAGGATATAGCTTTAGTGAAAGTGTAGTGGAGAGGTCGGCCCGTGGATGAGGCTACTTGGGAGTCTGAGTGGGAGATGCAGAGCAGATATCCACACATGTTTGAGGCTTCAGGTATGTTTCTTGACTCGTTCGAGGACGAATGTTTGTTTAAGAAGGGGAGGATGTAACGACCTGGCTAGTCGTTTCATGAGTTACAACCCCGTTTCCCCCATTTCTTCTTCTTTATATGTTGTTCAACTGTATTTTATCGTATAGTGTTGGTTGGTTCGGGTTCAGAGTGGTCTTGGAGTGGAATGAGACACTTAGTCTCTAATTTAGAAGCTTAAGTTGGAAAAGTCAATCGAATGTTAACTTATGTGTAGAAGATCTCGGATGTGAATTCTCATGGTTCGGGTAGCTGAGTTAGATGATTTTGGACTTAGGAGCATGTTCGGAAGGTAATTTGGAGGTCTGTGGTAGAATTAGACTTGAATTGGCGAAAATGAAAATTTGGCATTTTCTGGTCGGCAGTGGAAATCTTGATATCGGGGTCAGAATGGAACTCCAGAAATTGGAGTAGGCCTGTTGTGTCATTTGTGACGTGTGCGCAAAATTTCAGGTCATTCGGACAAGCTTTGATAGGATTTGGAATCGTTTGCGGAATTCGAAAGTTTAGAAATCCTTAGGCTTGAATCCGAGGGTGATTTGATGTTTTGATGTTGTTTTGAGTGTTCCGGCGGTTGGAATAAGCTTTAGTGGTGATATGTGACTTGTTCGTATGTTTGGATGAGGTTCCGAGGGCCTCGAGTTGATTTCGAGAGGTTGACGAATCAAGGATGGGATTTGAGGAAGTGCTGAAGATTTCCTTCAGCTGTCATAACTGCACCTGCGGAGTGGGGACCGCAAAAGCGAGGGGGCAGCCGCAGAAATGGTCAAGGCCAAGGAAAGGAGGAACCGCAGGTGCGCACACGGGACCGCACCTGCGAGATCGCAGATGCGGGATCTTGACCGCAGAGGCATTTTTGAGGGTTAAGTGAAAAACGCACACGTGATGGATTTTCAACAGGTGCGGCATTGCAGAAGCGACTTATGGACTGCAGATGCGGATGTTCTTGGCAGAAGGTATATAAGGTGGACTTCGCGAATTTCAGTTCATTTTCCACCATTTTTAGTCGGCATTGGAGCTTTTGAGAGCGATTTTGAGGAGGAATTAAGTGGTTTATCAGCAAGGCGAGTGGCTTGAGCCCTAATACTTGTTTATGTGATGATTTCCCGTTGTTTAATCATGAAATTTGTAGGAATTAGGGATGGAATTAAGGGGCATTAGGACTTGAGATTGGAGAGTTTAATTTGAGGATTTGAGGGACCATTTGTGGTCGGATTTTGATGGTTTTGGTATGTATAGACTCGTGAGTGAAAGGAGTTTCTAGTTTTGTGATTTTTGTCAGATTCTGAGACATGGGCTCGGGGGCCCGGGTTTGGGTGAATTTCGGGATTTTGGTATAAATTGATAGTTTTTTGTTTGGAATTGATCCCTTGGCCTATATTGATAGTATTGTATTGCTTTTGGTTAGATTCGAGGAGTTGGGAATCCGATTCTTGAGGCAAGGGCATTGCGGAGTAGGGATTTGACCCGTTAGTGGTAAGTAATGATTGTAAATCTTGTATTGAGGGTATGAAGCCCCAAATTTCACATCGTTTCACTATTTTGAGGTGACGTGCATGCTAGATATCGAGTGTGTGGACTGCACCGTTGGGGATTTGTGACTTGGTCCATCCCGTAGCGACTATTAAGTTGCGCATTTGACTGAAAACTATATGATACTTTTGTGTTTTAGAAACAATTTCTATAATTTGGGCTGAATGCCATATTTGGGCCTCATGCCAAGTTGTTTGGACCCTTAGGGGCCTTTTATTATTATTTCCTTACTGTTTTGACTTAAGATCTGTCCTCAATCATGCTATGTTTTACTGATTTCATAACTCAGTCTTATTTACTCCGTTTGATGCATAAAATGATATTTTTGGGCTGAGCATCCTGTTTTACTGATAGCCCGAGTGGCTTGAGAGGTTTCTGACTGAGTGAGGCCGAGGGCCTGTGTTTTGAGGATATTATGGGATCGGGCTGCGCACCGCAACATGTTGTTACTGATTTATGATATATGAGAGGCCGAGGGCCTGATTGATTACGCCAACAGATGGCTTGTTATAGCGCTTGGGCTGTAGGAGCCCCTATAGAGTCTGTACTCCCCCCAGTGAGCACGGGTACCCTGAGTGAGTGATATAATGTTGCCCGAGGGACTATTCTTAATTCATGTTATGCCTGAGGAGCTAATTACAAGTGATTGTGAGGTTGCCCGAGGGGCTGATTCTGAGTGATGTTATGCTCGAGGGGCGGTTTATGATACATGTTTTGCCCGAGGGGCAATTTATGATTTTTATCACTCTTATTCTAATTGTCATTGGAAATCAGTTGAAAAATAACTTCAATGATTTTTAGCAAAAACTGGATTTTAAATGAGATGATTTGACTTACATACTGATTTGAAAGTATGATGTATTTATTGAGATTTCATGGCGTGGATTTATGTGTTTCTTACTGCTCAGTCTTTATTTACCTTTATTACTTACTGAGTTGGCATACTCACATTACTCCCTGCACCTTGTGTGCAGATCCAGGGGTTGCTGGACGTGATAGCAAGCACTGATTCTTCCATCCGTCGCGGATATTCGGAGTTGGCAAGGTAGCTGCATGGCGATTGCAGCCTTGCTCTTCTCCCTCTAGAATTTTATTAGTGTATTTCCCAGACGGTATTAGTCTTAGTTGTTATTAGATAGTCCTTGTAGATGCTCGTGATTGTGACACCCCGATGTCGGGCTTTTCATGATAGGCGTCATCACGATCGGGTCGGTTTTGGGGTCATGATAGGTAAGTGACTTATATCTACTTTCTTTCATTTACCCATTGCATTTCATAAGTTTTCATCATTAAACCTAGGATTTTTATGGTGGAAATTTGGGATTTGGGTAAAATTAAGGATTTTTGTAAAATTAGAATTTAGACCTCGACATAAGGTCAAATTTTGAAATAAATTACATAACCAGGCTCGGGGGTGATTGGGAAATCCAGTTTTGGTCCAAATTTTAGGTTTTGACCAAGTATGCCCGGGGGTTGACTTTTGTTGACTTTTCAATAATGACCTAAATTTAACCTCTTTCATTCGTGAGTTGTTCCTAAGGCTTATTTTGAATTATTTAGTTAATAATTTGCTAGATTCGGTTGGCTCATAGGCCTATTTGAAAGGCAAGGTCGTGGTTGAACCTTAAGTCGATTGTGCAGCGAGGTACGTGTCGTGGTTAACCTTGACTTGAGGGATTAGGACTTGTTTGCTTATTTGCTACATTTTTATATGTGGGTACAACGTATATGTGAGGTGGCGAATACTTATGCATTGTTGTTGGGTTAAAGTATGCGTGTATTTTTTTTTCTAGATGTTGTGGTTTGGCATCTTGGAACCATTATTGACATAATGTTTATTCTTGCATTATCTATCTCCCAAATTTTTATATTCATTACTACATGATAAGGGAGACAGTTAAAGCACGAAGGGTGACGACGTGTTTCCTATTTCTTCATTTATCGATTAATACATAGTGATAAAGAGAGTAAAAACATGAAGGATGATGCTGTGCCATTTTTATCGTTTTATGGTGAGGTTGAGAGTAAAAGCACGAAGGGTGATACCGTGCCATATTTATCGTTTTCCTGGTGAGGTTGAGAGTAAAAACATGATTGGTGATAACGTGCTGCCTTTATTCTTTATGTTTACCCGTCTTCATTGGTTTATGATTTATTTGACTGACTTGTGTCTTCATTATTGTTGTAGTTATCGTATCTTGTCCCCCTTTTGCATGTCCCCTCCAATTGTATGCATTAAACCTCTATTTATTTCTGTGACACACACACACACACACACACACATACACACACACACACACACACACACACACACACACATATATATATATATATATATATATATATATAGGTTTAATTACGTGAGTGTCCTGTCATTGCTCGTCACTATCTCGTCGAGTTTAGTTCCACAACCCCAATTTTCCTGTGTAGGCTATCGTGACGGCACCTAATCTCTAAGATTTGGTAAGCCTAGCACTTATTGGATTAATAGAAGAATTTAATTATCAACTGATAAATATGAAATAGAAATCTTTATACACATCTTACAATCCCAAAATCGGTAGTACAAGTCATAAAATCTACTAAGTTTGCTAGAAAATCCCTAAAAATAACTGTTCGGAATGGAATTAAACAATACAAGTGCAATATCAGATGGTGACTCCGAGGCCTGTGGATGTGACGAAAGGTTTACCTTGAGTCTCCATAGCAATACACGACTAGCTAGCTAATAATCAACAATAACCGAGGCACCTGGATTTGCACAAAAATGTGTACAAGTATAGTATGAGTACACCACAGTGATACCCTGTAAGTATCAAGACTAACCTCAGTAGAGTAGTGACGAGGGACAGTCAAGACACCTACTAGACTAAACAAACTGAATAAGTATGAAGGTGAACTAACAAAGAAACAATGTTAATATAAAGCTAAGTGGGATAAGGAATAAAAAACAATACATGAAATGATACAGTAGTAACAACAATTTTTAACAGGACGCATTCAGGTAATAATGTTGTAGAGTAAGTTGAACATGGTCTATTTCCAGTGAAACCAAATAAAGGAAAAACCAACAACAACTCAATAAGAACAACTGCTTTCACACTAGATTTGTTCAAGCATTTCTACGATGTACCAAACCTCATAATCACATCTTGCGGGTCCCAATTCATGAACCTTAATCACTTGGCATCTTATGCCCACATTACAATTCATAACCGTACGGACGACTCACGTGCCAAGAGAGTGACGATATCTAATACCCGCACAGACCACTCACGTGTCAACAGTACAATTCTCACATAGAAGGGAAGTAAACAAGATTACATGTAATGGTCAATAACGTTAGGATTCATCTTCTTAAACCGATATGGGTGATTCATTTATGTGTGTGCTTGTACAAGTGTTCTACCACAATTCAAGTCAACAAGTAAGAGTGGAGACAATAAATGACACATAAGAACGATCACCATAAAATGTACAGTGTAATAAAGACAATAATGAAGTTGAAGCAACGACTAGTACAACAAGATTAGCTACATAGAACTAAGAAAATAGTGCAACATGGAGGAAGACAATTAATAGTATGCTAAGAAAACAACAATCAAAGATAAGTACAAAAGAATGAGGAAATGTCAACAAGAGCCCTACCGAGGTACCGCCTCGAAGTCTCAAATTATAAAATGAACCACAAACTTTCCTTATATCACCACGGGAGCCTTTACATTTAGTTTTAGAAAATCATTTTTCCCGAAATAGCATCCCACGTTTTAGCCCACCTTATCACACAACATGGCTTCTAGTAGTTTCCGTAATATCCGTGCGTATAAAACCCACTTTATCTCACCCCATGCATTTCAACACCTGACTTTATACCACTGCATGCATATCAATAATAATAACATCATGACAGAAATCTCGTGCAAACACAATAACAATAGTATGGCAAAAACCTCGTGCAAACATCCGAACAATTCTCTCAATAATAACACGTGTGCCAAAATATAACAACTCAATAAAATAACTTTCACAATATGTGCCCACAGACCACAACATTTCCTTAAAACAATTTCAATATCACAACCACGCATAGCCCTCAGCTTAACAACACTGAATACAACAACAACAATGACAATAACATGAGAATACGATAAGTAAATCAACTCATGAATTTCTTAACACAATGAAACGGAACAGTGAGCTCATAAAGAACGACACAACATGGAATAATGGTCTCAACAAGAATAGCTCAACTAGGAAAAGATAGTGTGTAGCAATGATTCTGCAAAAGTACAAATTGACAATAAGAGAGATAACACGAATCAATGATTCCAAATAAGGATAAGTCAACAATGATAAGTGATAACAAAACTTCATTTAGGTTTGAGCAATTACGAAAGAGATACAACAAATTCAACTAAGGATAAGCAATTACGAGAAGGATAATAATAACTTCAATTAAGGATAGACAATTACAGAAAAGATAATATTAACTTCAATTAAGGATAAACAATTAGGGAAGGATAGCATGGCAATAAAAGAAGCAACAACTTCAGTTAAGGCACATAAGAGTTTAATCGGTCGAGAAGGGCAGAACATGAAGCAATTATTTCCAAATAAGACACGTAAGGGTGAATTTAGTAAATGGGATATTTAACATGACAAAACAGCTTCATATCTAATGAAAAAAAGAACCTAAGATCCATAAACGGTCAAATTTCTACAAATAAGCCCAAGCACGTACTCGTCACCTCGCGTACACGGCCTTCACATGACACAATTAGTATAAATGACTCGAATCCTAAGAGGTAGTTTCCCACACAAAGTTAGGTAGGATACTTACGTCAAAGAAGCTAGAATGATAATATAAAATGGCCATCTCGAGTGAAACAACCTTCGGACGGCTCAAATCCAGCCAAAATAACTTCAAATCATAAATACAACTCATTGAAAATAATTTCGGATAATAAAGCTTCAATATTTAACAAAATGAAAATGTCAACCCCGAATCCCGCACCTCGGAACCTGATAAAATTCACAAAACTCAAACATCCATTTCGATACAAGCTCAACCATACCAAAATTATCGAATTCCGATAACGAATCGCCCTCCAAATCCTCATTTTTCGTTTTTGAAAGCTTTTACAAATTTCCCAATTTTTCACTTTGATTTCTACCATTCTAATGTTAAAACTCAAATAAAATCATGAGGTATACATAGAAATTGAATAAGGGCACTTACCCAATGATTGTAGATGAAATTCTTCTCTCAGAATTGCTTACCCTCGGACCTAGGGTTCAAAAATATCACAAAATAAAACAAAAACCAGAATTACACAGCTAAAAATAAGCTGCAGATGTCGCATTTACGATCCAGGGTTTGCAATTGCGAATTAGAACAGGGCTAGAAAATGCTGCAATTGCGATAAAATATTTGCAATTTCGAACTGGAACATGGCAGGAGTCGCAATTGCGACTACACTAGAAACCAACAGACTACCCAACGCGAAAATGAGTATAACTCTCTCATACGATGTCCGAATTCGATGATTCTTTTTGCTATGGATCCGTAATTATAATACGGATATAATTCTTCAATAAAAACTAAAATTTGAGATTATTTGGTTAATCTGGTATTATTTATGCTTGAAGAAACGACGATGAAATATAAAAAATAAGCGCAATACAACCTAAACCTATCTGAAACTCACCCAAGCCACTCGGGGACCTCATCCGAACATACTAACAAGTCCCGTAACAGAACACAAACCTGTTCGCGACATCAATTCACATCAAATAATGTTGAAATTATGAATCGTACCTCGAATCTAACTTATAAATTTTTTAAATCTTCCAAATTCCAAAACCCGTGCCGAAACTTATCAAATCAATCCGAAATAACTTTACATTTTGCACACAAGTCATAAATGACATAATGGACCTGTTCCAATTTTTCGAATCAAATCGAACCCGATATCAATAAAGTCAACCCTCAGTCAAACCTCTCCACCTTCCTAAACTTAAACTTTTTAATTTTTGCCAAAATATTTCCAATTTTCTACGGACCTCCAAATCCAAATCCAGACGCACGCCTAAGTCCAAAATCACCATACGAAGTTATTGGAACCATCATAATTTAAACACCAATTATCAAAATACTAATACACACTCATAATTTAAACATATCTCTATCTTCAAGTCTAAAATATAACATCCACGTTCAAAAATCTTCTCCTATTGTTCAGATTCAATCTCCTCGTAAAACTCAGATTCCTCTATTGCAGATTGATTGCCTTTCTTGCTTTTCTTTTTTAATAATTTCTGGATCACAACTTGATTTGCATCCCATTCTTTACCGCGAGAAGCCATCTGAGTAATGAATATAAAATAATTTAACATAACAAATATAAACACAAAATATACATAATAAATATAACAATATAAACATAAAAAAAATAAGATGTCATTAACAATATAAGGTAACTCTATTACATATTACAATAATTTAAGGAATAACTTATAAATACTCAACAAGTAATAAGGCACACAGATAGCTTAATCCTCATGAATTATTTCATTTTTATTTTCTTCACCGCTTGTTTCATTTTTATCATATAATTCTTTATTGCTTGTTTTATTTTTATCATATAAAGTCCACACACGGCCTTGATTAATATACTATATTAATTAATATAGCATATTTGTCAAATTTATAAAATTTCTTGGAATGTAGCAATTATTAAATTTTAAATTTAATATCGATCCATTAATAAATTAGGAAGCAACAATAAAATTAACTTCTTAAACTTAAAACTATAAGTACTTAATACTGTTTCAGATCAATAAATGGAAAAGTTAATATCATTCCAATAATAAACTAAGAAGCAATAGTAAATTTAACTTCATAATTTTTAAACTAAAGCTTTAAACTAATTATGTACTACAATTCCAACCACAAACTAAGAATTTAAAGAATTAATCACAAATCTCAATCAACTAATTCAATCAATTAAATTCTTCGACAACAATCTCAAACCTGGATTCAATTAAATTCTTCGACAACAATCTAAAATCTGGATTCAACAACCAAATTAATATGAAAAGTGTAACAAAAGCATAATAATATGATGATCCGATAGGTCATCTTATAAATTAAAATCAAATTTTGTAATCCGAGGCATTAAAACCTCATTTTATCCCTTCTCAATTTACGTGCGCAGTCCGGACGTGCTTTCAGAGTGCTTTTATGTTTGAAAGTTGATAAAAATAAGGAATTTTGCTTAAAAACCTCATTTGAGTTGACTTCGGTTTATATTTTCGGTTAACAGAACCGGACTCATATTTTGATAGTTCCGGTGGGTCCGTATCAAAATATGGGATCTAGGCGCATGCCCGGAATCGGATTCGGAGGTCCCTAGCCCGAGTTATGAATTTTTGTTGAAAATTGAAAGTCAGAAAATTTATTTGTTTTTAAGAAATTATTGATGTTTGATCTCATTGGTATCGAGTGCGTATTTTAGTTTTGGAGCCTGATACATGTCCAATATAATATTTTTGACTTATCTGTGAAATTTGGTGGGAAATAGAGTCGGTTTGACATGATTCGGACGTGCGATGGTAATAATAGAGATTTCAAAGCTTTCTTGAAAATTTCATTTGATTGGGTGTTCAATTCGTAGTTGTCAGTGTTATTTTGGCGATTTGATCGCACGAGCAACTTCATATGATATTTTAAGATAGGTGTGCACTTTTGGTTTGAAGTCCCGAAGGGCTTGGGTGTATTTTTGGATCTTTGGTTGAGAGACTAGTAAAGTTAAGAAATTTGGGAGTTTGACCATGGTCAATATGGGGGTTAAGATGAACTCTTTTTAGTATTTTGAGTGTGCGATCTGGTCCGTAGCTTATGGTATGATTGAAGTTCATATATGGTTTGTGTCCGGGAGGTTCCAGATAAGTTTCGGGGTGGTTTCGGATAATTTTGGAGAAGTTTGGATTTTGCTAGTTTCTGGTGGGACACTGTTCATTCGCAATTGCAAACCTTTTATGGCAATTGCGAAAACATTGTTCATTCTCAATTGTGAACCATTTGTGGCAATTGCGAAAATATTGTTCATTCGTTAATGCGAAGTTTTGTTCTCAAATACGATACCTGCAGCTGAACAAAAGATGACTTGGATGGGTTTCTTGACACATTTTCCAAATTTTCAAAACCTAAACCACAAGAGGCAATTTTCCAAAGAACCTTTCTTCTCCATTGGTAAGTGATCTTAAACTAATTTCTTTCTATCTTTCTCTACTTTTTCATAAGATTCAACCAAAAATCTAAGGTTTTCATGGTGAAATTGGGGGGTTTTGGGGGGTTTGGGTAGAAACTAGGGATTTCAAAATTTGGGGATTTAGACCTCAAATTGAGGTAGGATTCTAAAATCAATTATATATTCGGGCTCGGGGGTGAATGAGTAATTTGGTTTGGATCGGAATTTCGAGTTTGGATCAAGCGGGCCCGGGTATTGACTTTTGTTGACTTTTTTAAAAATGGCGTAAATTGAATTCTTTGCAATCGTTGGCAGATATTAAGGCTTTATTTGAATCGTTTGGTTGGTAAATTGTTAGATTCTATTGGTCCGGAGGCTTGTGTGAAGGGAAAAACTGTGATTGAGCTGGGAGTTTGACCGTTGGAGCGAGGTATGTGTCGTGGTTAACCTTGGCTTGAGGGATTCAGTATTATTTGCATATTAGCTACGTGTTGGGATGTTGAGTACAATGTATAGGAAAGGTGACGAACATCTATGCGTTGTTGTCGAGTCATAGCATGCAAGTGAGTCTTATTCTTGTAACTATTGTATACTGTGATCATATTGTTCTTAGACTAGCTATTCGTTATGTTGAACAACTTTTGTCATGTTTTACGAAATTTGGTATTGATTGAGTATTGACTCAAAGTTGAGGTTGGTATTGTGGAACTAAATATTGAAGTAAGACTGGTTCTTGAAATTTTTATCTCTCTGTTGTTATCGTTCATTATTTTGGTGAGGGAGGGTGTTAAAGCACGAGGGATGATGCCGTGCAATATTTTGTGAGTGAGAGTTAATGCACGAAGGGTGATGCGGTACCATGATATGTGAGTGTAAATGCACGAAGGGTGATGCTGTACCATTTCTGTTAATTATTATGGTGAGGTTGAGAGTAAAAGCACGAAGGGTGATGTCGTGCACTTTTCTTTACTGTGTTTAATACTTTCATTGGGGCAAAGCATATTGTCTATTGTGATTTCCTTACCGTTACAATTTTCTTTATCTTGTACTCCTCTTAGCATGTTTCTTCTCCAGTTATTATCTGTTAAACTTCTATTAGTTGTTATTGTGTTCGTATATTGTTTAACTGTACAGGTTTGTGGATGTGTCTTGTCTTAGCCTCATCTCTACTTTACCGAGGTTAGACTCGACACTTACCTGTATATGGGGTCGGTTGTACCGATACTGCACTTTGCACTTTGTGTGCAGATTTTGTACCGAACCGAGTTGACCTTGAGTCTAGCTGCTGGCTTGATCTATTTGGAGACCCAAGGTAGTCCTGTCTACGTCCGCAGGCCCTGGTGTCCCCTTCTATGCATTTCCTTTACTATTTTATATGTATCGAAAACAATTGTATTTTCTTCAGACACCTTACTTGTAGCTAAATCTTAGTAGTTCATGGATTGTGACACCAGACTCTGGGTAGTTGTGTATAAGTACTAAAGTTGTTATGGATTTCCGCGCTTCTCTTTTTACCTTGTTATGGCTTATTTGATGTTTATCACTGAAAAAATAAGAATTTGGCTTAATGATCTCTATTGTTGGCTTGCCTAGCAAGTTAAATGTTAGGCGCCACCACGGTCCCGATGGTGGGAATTCTGGATCGTGACAAGTTGGTATCAGAGCAATAGGTTGCCTAGGTCTCACAATTCACGAATAAGCTTAGTTGAGTCTAGAGGATCAGTATGGAGACGTCTGTACTTATCTCTAGAGGCTATAGAGGTTAGGAACAATTTCACTACTATTCTTCTCTGTCATGCGATTTTGTTCTCTCCATGCTAATCGAACTCTTCTACTGTTGTCCTTCGTTGATGTCAAGAACATATACCGTGTCTTCAGCTGAGCAGCAGCAAGAGCTCATAGTGGTAGCTCCTATGAGGGGAAGAGGTCGAGGCCAAGGTCGTGCCAGAGGCCGAGGCAGAGGCCTAGCGCACCCCCCGAGCTCGAGCAACAACTCCAATAGTGGGGCCCCGGATTGAGTTTGACGAGGAGGTTCCAGCCCAAACTGTTCCAGCAGGACCAGCTCAAGCCCCGGAGGGGTTCATTGCCACTGTAGTGCTTCAGGATGCCTTGGTCTGTTTAGTTGGCCTTATGGAGAGTGTAGCCCAGACTGACACATTCCTTATGGCACCAGCCATCTCCCAGGCTAGGGGAGGAGCATAGACTGCCGCTACTCACACTCTGGAGCACATCGCTCCCCAGTTTCAGATTTCAGCAGCCCAGCCAATTGTTGTAGTTCAGCCGAGTGTTGCGTCACCGACCGGTGATGGATCAGCTATGTCTGTTGATGGTTTATGGAGGTTGGACAGGTTTACCAAGCTCTTCCAGGTCACTTTAGGGGTGCATCTTCAGAGGACCCTGAGGATTATCTCGACAGCTATCATGAGGTGTTACAAAACATGGGTACAACGGAGACCAATGGGGTCGATTTTGCTGCATTCTATTTGACAATTTCCGCCAAGAGATATTGGAGGGATTATATGTTTACCAGACCAGCTGGGTCGCCTTGTCTTACTTGGGACCAGTTCTCTCAGCTATTCCTCGAGAAGTTCCTTCCTATCACTCAAAGAGAGGACTATTGGAGGTAGTTCAAGTATCTTCAACATGGCTCTATGCCTGTTACTCAGTACGAGACTCGATTTGTGGACCTAGCCCGTCATGCTATTCTTCTGCTTCCAACCGATAGAGAGAGAGAGAGAGAGTGAGGAGGTTTATTAAGGGAGTTGCTCAGCCTATCACGTTACAGATAGCTAAGGAGACTGGGAGTGAAATTTCTTTCAGACGGCTGCTAATGTCTCCAAACGAGTCGAGATGGTTTTAGCTCAGGGGAGTGGTCAGGGATCTAACAAGAGACCTCGTAATTTTGGTGGGTTCAGTGGTGCCTCATCTGGAGGCAGGGGTACTTTTGGTAGAGGCCATCCCTCTAGGTCGTTTCATTCAGCACTCTAGGCTTCTCACAGTGCTTCAGGTGGTCGTGGCCCTCATATGCATTATTTCGATCTCTAGCCTACAGTTCACCACCAGCTCCTATTAGTGCACCCTCACTCCAGAGTTTTCAGGGTTGTTATTCAGGCCAACAGGTTCACTTTCAAGATCAGCAGTCTCAGCAGCCGAGGTCTTGTTATACTTGTGGCAATCCGAGGCATATTGCTAGATTTTGCCCTCGAGCATTGAGTAGTTCCCAGCATTAGGGTTCTTGTGCCATCGTTCCAATAGTAGGTGCTTCACAGGTCGCCTAGCCTGCTAGAGGTAGGGGTCAAATAGCTAGAGGTGAAGGTCGAGGCATTAGAGGTGTAGGTCAGGTCGATAGAGGGTGAGGCCAGCTAGCCGTGGCCCGTCCTTAAGATGTAGTTGAGAGTGGTGGGCCCCAGCCCCGATGCTATGCTTTTCTAGCTAGGCCGGAGGCTGAGTCAACTGACTCGGTTATCACAGGTACGGTTTTAGTTTGCAGTAGAGATGCCTCAGTTCTATTTGATCTAGGTTCTACTTATTCATACGTATCATCCTATTTTTCTTCATATTTGGTTTTGCCTCGTGATTCTTTGAGTTCTCCTGTGTATGTGTCCACACCCGTGTGTGATGCTATTATCGTAGATCGTGTTTATCGTTTGTGTGTGGTTACCATTGGGATTTTTGAGACTCGTGTAAATCTCCTACTTCGCAATATGGTTGACTTTGATGTCATTTTGGGTATGGATTGGCTGTCACCTTATCATGCTATATTGGATTATCATGCCAAACGGTGACCATAGCCTTGCTGGGGTTACCTGGATTAGCATGGAGAGGGACTCCTGGCCATTCTACCAGCAAGGTTATCTCTAATGTGAAGGCTCAGCATATGGTCAAGAAGGGGTGTCTAGCTTATTTGGCTTATGTCCGCGATTGTAGTGCGGAGGTTCCTTCTATGGATTCTGTGCCCATTGTTCGTGATCTTCCGGAGGTATTTCCTACAGATCTGCCGGGGATGCCACCCGATAGAGATATTGACTTTTGTATCAATTTGGATCCGGGCACTCAGCCCATTTCTATTTAGCCATACTGTATGACCCCGCCAGAGTTGAAGGAATTGAAGGAGAAGTTGCAAGATTTGCTTGATAAGGGCTTCATTAGACCGAGTATCTCTCCCTAGGGTGCACCCGTGTTGTTTGTGAGGAAGAAAGATGGATCGATGAGGATGTGCATAGATTATCAATAATTGAACAAGGTCACCATCAAGAACAAGTATCTATTGCCAAGGATTGATGATTATTTGATCAACTTCAGGGTTCCAAGGTGTTTTCAAAGATCAATTTTGAGGTCTAGCTACCATCAGTTGAGGATTAGGGCATCCGATGTCCCTAAGACAACTTTTTGGACTCGGTATGGGCATTATCAATTTCTAGTAATGTCATTTGGGCTGACAAATGCCCCAACATCATCTATGGATTTGATGAACCGGGTGTTCAAACCCTACTTGGATTCTTTTATGATTGTATTTATTGATGATATCTTGATCTACTCCTGCAGCTGAGAGGAACATGAGCAGCATCTTTGGATCGTTCTTCAAACTCTGAGACACATCGAATTATATGCTAAGTTTTCAAATTGCAAGTTTTGGTTGAGCTCAGTCGCTTTCTTGGGGCATGTTGTGTCAGCAGAGGGTATTCAGGCGGATCCTACGAAGATTGAGGCATTTAAGAACTAGCCTAGACCCACATCAGCTACAGAGATGCAGAGTTTCTTGGGATTGGCGGGTTATTACCGTCAGTTTGTGGAGGGGTTTTCATCTATAGCAACCTCGTTGACTAGGTTGGCCTAGAAAAGTGCCATGTTCAGATGGTCAGATGAGTGTGAGGCGAGCTTTCAGAAGCTCAAGACCGTTTTGTCTACGACGCCGGTATTGGTGTTACCCATAGGTTCAGGGCCTTATATAGTATATTGTGATGCATTTTGTATTGGACTTGGTGCGGTATTAATGCAGGGTGGCAAGGTAATTGCATATGCTTCACGGCAACTGAAGATCTACGAGAAGAATTACCATGTTCATAATCTAAAGCTGGAAGCCATTGTTCATGCGCTAAAGATATAGAGGCACTATCTTTACGGTGTGTCATGTAAAATGTTCACGGATCATCGGAGCTTGCAGTATTTGTACAAGAATAAGGAACTCAATTTGAGATATAGGAGGTGGTTAGAGCTACTGAAAGACTATGATATTACCATCTTGTATCATTACGGGAAGGCCAATGTGGTGGTTGACACTCTGAGTAAAAAGTCAACTAGTATGGGCAGCCTTGTGTATATTCCAGTTGGTGAGAGACCGCTTGCATTGGATGTTCAGGCCTTGGCCAATCAGTTCGTGAGGTTGGATGTTTCTGAGCCCAGTCGTGTTTTAGCTTGTATAGTTTCTCGGTCTTCCTTGTTTGAGTGCATCAGACATCGGTAGTATAACGAACCTCATATTTTTGTCTTTAGAGACATAGTGCGGCACGGTGGTGCCAAGTAGGTTATTGTTAGAGATGATGGAATTTTGAGAATGCAGGGTCATATTTTCGTGCCTAATGTGGATGGACTTCATGAGTTGATTCTAGAGGAGGCCTATAGTTCCCGGTATTCTATTCATCCAAGCCCCGCCAAGATGTATCATGATTTGTGGCAGCATTATTAGTGGAGGAGGATGAAGAAAGATATAGTTGCATACGTAGCTCGGTATCTAAATTGTCAACAACTAAAGTACGAGCATCAAATACCTGGTGGTTTGCTCAGAAGATAGAGATTCATGAGTGGAAGTGGGAGCGTATCACTATAGATTTCATTGTTGGACTCACACGGATTCAAAGGAAGTTCGACGTAGTTTGGGTCATTGTGGACAGGCTGACCAAGTCAGTGCATTTCATTCCTGTGGTAGTTTCCTATTCTTCAGAGTGGTTGGCAGAGATTTATATCCGCAAGATTGTTCATCTTTACGGTGTGCCCGTGTCTATCATTTCTGATCGAGGTACGCTATTTACCTCACATTTCTGAAGGGCAGTACAACATGAGTTGGGCACGCACGTTGAGTTGAGCAAAACATTTCATCCTCAGATGGACAGACAGTCCGAGTGCACTATTCAGATATTGGAGGATATGCTCCTTGCTTGTGTTATTGACTTCGGAGGCTCTTGGGATCAGTTCTTGTCACTTGCGGAGTTTTCCTACAACAACAGCTACCGGTCGAGCATTCATATGGCCCTCTATAAGGCATTATATGGTAGATGGTATCGATCGCCTATTGGATGGTGTGAACCGGGGGAGGCTCGGTTATTGGGTACAGATTTAGTACATGATGCCTTGAATAAGGTTAAGATCATTCAAGATAGACTTCACTTAGCTCAGTGCAGGCAGAAGAGTTATGTTGACCGTAAGGTTCATTATATTGCATTCATGGTCGAAAAGAGAGTGTTGTTTCGTGTGTCACCCACGAAGGGTGTAATTAGATTTGGGAAGAGGGGCAAGTTGAGCCCTAGGTACATCGGGCCTTTTGAGATTCTCTAGAGAGTGGGTGAGGTTGCTTACAAGCTCGCATTGCCACCCAGTTTATCAGCAGTTCATCCGGTATTCCATGTGTCCATGCTCCAAAAATATCACGGAGATCCGTCTCATGTGTTAGACTTCAGCACAGTCCAGATGGACAAGATTTGACCTGCGAGGAGGAGCCGGTAGCTATTCTAGACCGATAGGTTCATCAGTTGAGATTGAAGAGTTATCCTTCAGTTTGAGCGAATTGGAGAGGTCAGTCTGTGGAGGATGCTTCCTGGGAGTTCGACTCCGATATGCGGAGCATATATCCCCATCTTTTCACCAGTTCAGGTACTTTTCTATGTCCGTTCGAGGACGAATGACTGTTTTAGAGGTGGAGAATGTGATGACCCGATAGGTCATCTTATGAATTAAAACCAAATTTTGTGTTCTGAGGACTTAAAAACCTCATTTTATCCCTTCTCAATTTGTGTGCACAGTCCGGATGTGTTTTCGGAAAGCTTTTATGTTGAAAGTTGATAAAAATAAGGAATTTTGCTTAAAAACCTCATTTGAGTTGACTTCGGTCAATATTTTTGGTAAACGGATTCGGACTCGTGTTTTGACAGTCCCAATGGGTCCGTATCAAAATATGGGACCTGGGCGTATGCCCGGAATCAGATTCAGAGGTCCCTAGCTCGAGATATGGATTTTTGTTGAAAATTGAAAGTCTGAAAATTTTATTTATTTTTAAGAAATTATTGATGTTTGATCTTGTTGGTATCAGGTCCATATTTTCGTTCCGGAGCCCAGTACAAGTCCAATATAATATTTTCGACTTATCTGTGAAATTAGGTGGGAAATGGAGTTGGTTTGACATGATTCAGACGTCCGGTGGTAAAAATAGAGATTTCAAAGCTTTCTTGAAAATTTCATTTGATTTGGTATTCAATTCCTAGTTTTAGGTGTTATTTTAGCGATTTGATCACACGAGCAAGTTCATATAATGTTTTAAGACTGGAGTACACTTTTGGTTTGGAGTCCCGAGGGGCATAGGTGTATTTTTGGATCTTTGGTTGAGAGACTAATAAAGTTAAGAAATTTGGAAGTTCGACCATGGTCAATATCGGGTTTAAGTGACCTCTTTTCATTGTTCTGAGTGCCCGAGTAGGTCCGTAGCATGTTTTATGATTGAAATTCCTATATGGTTTGTGTCCGGGAGGTTCCGGATAAGTTTTGGGGTGGTTCCAGATCATTTCGGAGAAGTTTGGGTTTTGCTGGTTTCTAGTGAGATAATGCTCATTCGCAATTGCGAACCTTTTATGGAAATTGCGAAAACACTGTTCATTCGCAAATGCGATACCTGCAGTTGAACAAAATATGTCTTAGACAGGATTTTTTATTCATTTCCCAAATTATCAAAACCTAAACAACTAGAGGCGATTTTTCAAAGAACTTTTCTTCCACAAATCATTGGTAAGTGATCTTAAAATAATTTCTTTCAATCTTTCACTACTTTTTCATAAGATTCAACAAAAAATCTAAGGTTTTCATGATGAAACTGGGGGTTGTTGGGTAGAAACTAGGGATTTCGAAATTTGGAGATTTAGACCTCAAATTGAGGTCGGATTCAAAAGCCAATTATATATCCGGGATCATGGGTGAATGGGTAATCGGCTTTTGGTCCGAATTTCAGGTTTGGACCAAGTGGGCCTGGGTGTTGACTGTTGTTGACTTTTTTAAAAATAGCCTAAATTGAATTCTTTGCAATCGTGGGTAGATCCTAAGGCTTTATTTGAATCGTTTGGTTGGTATATTTCTAGATTCTATTGGTCTGGAGGCTTGTGTGAAGGGAAAAGCTGTGATTGAGCTGTGAATTTGACCGTTAGAGCGAGGTAAATGTCGTGGCTAACCTTGTCTTGAGAGATTAGGTATTATTTGCTTATTAGCTACGTGTTGGGATGTTGAGTACAATATATAGGTGAGGTGACGATCACCTATGCGTTGTTATCGATTCATAGCATGCGAACGAGTCTTATTCTTGTAATTGTTGTATTCTTTGATCATATTGTTCATGCGTAGACTAACTATTCGTTATGTTGAGCAACTCTTGTCATGTTTTACGGAATTTTGTATTGATTGAGTATTGACTCAAAGTTGAGGTTGGTATTGTGGAACTAAATGTTTAAGTAAGATTGGTTCTTGATATTTTTATCTCTCTGTTGTTGTTGTTCATTGTTTTGGTGAGGGAGAGTATTAAAGCACGAAGGGTGATGCCGTGCAATATTTTGTGAGTGAGAGTTAATGCACGAAGGGTGACTTTGTGCCATGATATATGAGTGTTAATGCTCAAAGGGTGATGTCGTGGCGTTACTTTTGTTTATATGGTGGGGATGAGAGTTAATGCACAAAGAGTGATATCGTGCCATTTCTATTAATTATTATGGTGAGGTTGAGAGTAAACACACGAAGGGTGATGCCCTACACTTGTCTTTACTGTGTTTAATACTTTCATTGGTGCAAAGCATATTGTCTGTTGTGCTTTCTTTACTGTTACAGTTTTCTTTATCTTGTACTCCCCCAGCATGTTTCCCCTCCCGTTATTATCTGTTAAACTTCTATTAGTTGTTATTGTGTTCGCATATTGTTAACTGCAGGGGTTTATGAATATGTCTTATCTTAGCCTCGTTACTACTTCGCCGAGGTTAGACTCGACACTTACGAGTACATAGGGTCATTGTTACTGATACTGCACTTTCTGTGTAGATTTTGGTACCGGACCGAGTTGACCCTGAGTCTAGCTATTGGCTTGATCTGTTTGGAGACCCAAGGTAGTCTTGTTGGCATTCACAGGCCCTGGCGTCCCCTTCTATACATTTCTTTACTGTTTCATTTGTATCTAAAACATTTGTATCTCCTTCTGACACGTTACTTGTAGCTAAATCTTAGTAGTTTGTGGATTGTGACACCAGATTCTGGGTAGTTGTGTATAAGTATTAAAGATGTTATGGATTTCTGTGCCTTTCTTTTTACCTTGTTATGACTTATTTGATGTTAATCACTGAAAAACTTAAAAATTTGGCTTAATGATCTCTATTGTTGGCTTTTCTAGCAAGTGAAATATTAGGCGCCATCACGGTCCCGACGATGGAAATTCTGGGTCGTGACAAATAAGAATAACAATTATTTGCACCAAACCAATCAAAAAGTGCATACTAATTTACTCTCTTCTTTTTTTGTAAATTATCCCAAACTTGTTCCACTATTAATTCATTGTGGCTTTTCGAGTTTTGATAACAAAGATAATTGTGAAAAAAAGAAAAGTGCAAAAACCAATTTCAGCAAACAATGTGTTTTTCTCTATGAGGCTTAGGAAAAAATGGAAACAAAGAAGAAAAAATCGAGGGAGAAGGGTAAGATGACCACGAGAGGGGGGAGAGAGAGAGGTGTCGCCGGAGCACCATGCTGCCTGGGGGAGGAGCTTTCCAACAAGGAGAGAAAGAAAACACAGAAGGAAGAAAAGAGATAAAGAAAAAAGAATTAGGGGGGAGGGGGGGGGGAGTTTAAGAACTATTTCTGACTGAAGCAGTCGGAAATTTTAAAAAAAAATCGACTGATTCGGTTGCAAATGAGGTCAATGAATCCAAACCTCGTTTTAATAAATTTTTGCGACCAAATCGATCGCAACTTTTCTTATTTGTTTATTTTTTTTTTCCAACTGAATCGGTCGCAATTTTTTTTAAAATTTTCCGACAGAATCGATCGCAATTGACGCCAATAAAGTTAGACCGTATTTTAATATTTTTTTGCAACCGAATCAGTCGTAATTTTTTATTTCTTATATTTTATTTTTACTTTTCCGACTAAATTAGTCGCAAATGCCTTCGCGATAGTTTTTGCCAAATTTTGCGAAGGACATACATAGAATATCCACTGTAAACATTAATAAAAACTAAAAAATATATTTTTATGCATTTCCAACCGATTCCGTCGAAAATTTCCAACTACCTTTTCAGTAGGAATAGAGTGTGATGACCCGATAGGTTATTTTCAAAGTTAACCCTCATTTTTGTGTTTCGAAACCTTGATTAGCTCCATTTAGCCTTCTTCGATTTGCATGCGCAGTCAATGTCCTTTTTTCAGAAGGCTTTTATGTGAAAAATTGATAAAAATGTCAATTCATGCTTTAAAACTCATTTGAGTTGACTTTGGTCAATGTTTTGAGCAAACAGTCCTGGATCAGTATTTGACAGTCTCGATGGGTTCGTATCGTGATTTGGGACTTAGGCGTATACCCGAAATCAAATTCAGAAGTCCCTAACTTGATTTAACATAATTTGTTGAAAACTAGAGATTTAAGGGTTTAAAGAATTCCTATGTTTGACCGTAGGTTGACTTTGTTGCTATCGGGTTCGGATTACAGATTCGAAATGTAATGACTCGACCTATCGTTTTGAGCTCTAGCGCGTCATTTGGCAGTTTGAGGTCATGAGTAGCTTCACTTCAGGTATTATAACTTGTACGTGTGGTCGGAATTGAATTTTGAAAGTTCGGAGTTGATTTAAAAAGAAAATTCTCATTTCGGAAGCTTTAAGTTGGAAGAATTTAATAAAGTGTGATTTTTGAGTAAATGACCTCGGAATCAGGAATTGAAGGTTCCAACAGGTTCGTGTGATGATTTTGTACTTGGGCGTATGTCCGGATCGGGTTTTGGATGACCCGGGAGCGTTTCAGCACCTATTGTGGAAATTTGGCAATTTGGAAGGATTTCATAAATTTGGGTTGAAGTGCATTTCAATGTCATCGATGTCTTTATGGGATTCCGAACCTGGGAATAGCTCCATATGGTGCTTTTGGTCTTAGGAGCACGTCAGGATGTGGATTTGGAGGTCCATAGGTTATTTTGGGGTCATTTGGCGAAATACGAAGCTTTTAGTCGCAAATGCGACCTTGACAGGGGTGGCTTTGCTTCGCATTTGCGATGCTTTTGTCGCAATTGCGACCATCGCATTTGTGAACCAGATGTCGCAAATGCGACATCTGCGACTGGAGCAAGGTCTTTTATTTCGGGACTTAGCTCATTTTCCTCATTTCCCACTTGGACTTAGGCAATTTTTGAGAGCATCTTGAGAGGGATTCCATAAACATAAAAGAGGTAAGTGATTCCCGTGTATTTTGAGTTAAATACTTGAATTATACATAGATATTAATATGGTAATTCATGAAAATTTATAGAAATTTGGGATTTTGGTGGAAAACCTAGAAATTGAAATTTTGGATTTTGACCACAAAATTTGGTCATGAAATTTGGAATAAAATATATATTTGAGTTTGTGGTGTTATGGGTGAAGTTTATCTTTAAAAAATTTTGGTATCCGGGCACGTGGGCCTGAGGGTGATTTTATCGACTTTTCGATCGGATTTGGGAATTGTTGTGAATTGAGTTATAATGAGTATTGGAGTATATATTTATGTATTTGTGCATCTATTGACTAGTTTTGGAGTGTTGAGCATCAGTTTGAGTTGTTTGAAAGGCTTGGGAGCCTTCTATGGAACTTCGGAGCGAGGTAAGTCTCTTCTAACCTTGTAAGAGGGAATTAATCCCATAGGTGAATTGAATTCATGTGTGCTCTTATTTGCGGAGGCTACATACGCACGGGGTGACGAGTGTTCGTACGTATGTCACGACCCCAAAACTAACCAGGTCGCGATGGTGCCTATCATGGAACTAGGCAAGCCGATACACTCCCAAAAACAATCCGATATTTCATTAAAAGATAGATAAAAGCCTTTTTCATACTGCAATTTAATAAAAGAGTTCAACTCAAAAACAAAATATGGAAGTAAATAGCTCGACATCGGGGTGTCACTAAGTCATGAGCAACTACTACAACTGTTCTAAAAGATAGTAAGACTAACATGGTTCGGGATATAACTAAATACAACTAAAGAAGATAAGAGGGAGAAGAGCAGGGTTGCGATCACTAGCAGCTACCTCGCTGTCTCCGAGATAATCAACAACTGGAATAGTCAACAGCCACTACCATGCCCAGATACGCCTGGATCTTCACACAAGGTGCAGGGAGTAACGTGAGTACTTCCAACTCAGTAAGTAACAGAAATAAATAAGTAACTGAGAAGCAGTGATGAGCTATGCAAATACAATTTATTTCAGTAAACTTCATCAAGAAATAGGCATGCTTTCAAATTCAGCAGTTTCAGCCAACTCAGTTCGTGCTCAAGTACCAGATAACAAGTCTTTCAGAGAGTTACATAACAAGTATAGGAAACAGTTAAGAGTAACAACAATGGAAAACGAGTACAGTCTCTCAAGACACAGTCACTCAACTCATCTCAGCAACTCAATCACTCAGCTCACAGCCCTCAATGACCACACTTAATAGGTACCTGCGCTCACTGGGGGTGGTGTGTAGACTCCGGAGGGGATCTTTCAGCCCAAATGCTATAATCCGCACGGACAACTCACGTGCTACACAGACAACTCACGTGCTACACGAACAACTCACGTGCTACAATATCAATATCAGAATCTGCACGGACAACTCACATGTTGCATGGACAACTCACGTGCTATAGTCTCAATATCAGAACCGCACGGACAACTCACGTGCTTTAGTCTCCATATCCTTACAATTAGACCCTCGGCCTCACCCAATTGTCAATCTCTCCAGTCTCACATGCTCTAAGAAATCATATAAACAGCCCAACAGAAATAATATCATGTGTCAACAATGAGTAGTAAGAAATGGAGGCATAATAAGCAAGAAAAGCTATGATTGAGTACAAAATAACAATTAACAGCTAATTAAGTAAGTAAACGACCTCGTCGGTCTCAACAGTGAACTCACAAGGCCTAAACATGACTTCTAACATGAAGTACAAGAAATTTCCATGAAAACAGAGGGAATATGTATTAAACAGTAGGCCAATTGATTCCACAGTCTCACGGGACGGACCAAGTCACAATCCCTACGGTGCACGCCCACACACCCATCACCTAGTATGTGTGCCACCTCCCAAATAGTCATACGACACAGTTTCGGGGGTTTCATACCCTCAGGACCAGATTTATAACCGTTACTTACCTCAAGCCGATCAAATCCTCTACTCTGCGATGCCCTTGCCTCTCGAACCGGCCTTCAAATGCCTCGAATATAGCCACAAACAATTCGATACAATCAACACGAGCTAAAGGGATCAATCTCATAAGAAAATAAGCTTAAGGTCAAAAGTCAAAAAGTACACTCAAAAGTTGGGCCCACATTTCGAATCTGACCAAAGTCACAAAATCCAACAACCCATTCGAATACGAGACTAACCATACTAGTTTCACTCAATTCCGACTTCGAATCGGCTTCCAAATCCCAAAAGTTTATTTTATGAAACTCCACAAATTTTCCCCAAATTTCATCCCAAATCACTAATCAAATGATGAAATCAATGATATATTCATGATTATAACCAAAACCGAGTTAGAATTACTTACCCTAATGATTTCCTTGAAAAACTCCCGAATATTCTCCTCAAACTGAGCTCCCAAAGTTCAAGATGTGAAATAAAACCCTAAACCTCGCTTATATAGTGCTTTCTGAACTGTCATTCCGTGGTCCACGTATTTCTCTCTGCGGCCACACAATAACTACCGCGGTCCGCATAATTTACATTGCGACCGTGGACCCTGAGCCTCACCTTCCGCAGTCCGCGTAAAATCCACCGCGACCGCAAACCTGGCCCCTTTCCTTTTTGCAGTCCGCAAACTTCCTACCGCAGCCACATTCTTCTACCGCGGTCCGTAAAATCCACAACGTGGCAGCACTCCCACATGATCCGAGACCTGCAACGTTCCAACACCAGATATAAGGTATTTCCAACTTCCAAGGCCAAATAGTGATCCGATAACCACCTGAAACTCACCCGAGGCCCTTGGGACCTCGACCAAACATACCAACACACCCCACAACATCATTCGAACTAAGTCGAACCTTCGAATCATTCAAAATATCATCGAAACACCAAATCACCCTCAGATTCAAGCCTAAGAACTTCTAAACTTCTTCATTCCACAAACGACGCTAAAACCTACCAAATCACCTCTGAATGACCTGAAATTTTGCACACACGTCACAAATGACACTACGAACCTACTCCAACTTTTGGAATTCCATTCCGACCATGATATCAAATTTTCCACTGTCGGCCCAAAATCGTCGAATTTTCAACTTTCGCTAATTCAAGCCTAATTCTACCACAAGCCTCCAAATCACATTCTGAATGCGCTTCTAAGTCCAAAATCACCTAACGGAGCTAAAGGAACCATCATAAATCCCATCCAAGATCGTTTACACATAAGTTAATATCTGGTTGACTTTTCTAACTTAAGCTTCTAATAAGAGGCTAAGTGCCTCATTCCACTCCAAAGACCCAAATCAACCAACACGATATGATAAAACATAGCTGAAGAATACAGAAGAAAGCAGAAATAGAGGAAACATGGCTATAACTCATGAAATGATCGGCCGGGTTGTTACATCCTCCCCCTACTAAACAAACGTTCGCCTTTGAACGAGTCTGGAAACATACCTGAACCCTCAAACAGGTGTGGATATCTGTTCTGCATCTCCCGCTTGGTCTCCCAAGTAGCCTCCACCACGGGCCGACCTCTCCACTTCACTTTCACTGAAGCTATATCCTTTGATCTCAACTTTCAGACCTAAGTTTGATCACCGTCTAACTGAACCGTGCTGAAATCTAAGACATGAGACGGATCGCCAATATACTTCCGGAGGATAGAAACATGAAATATCGGATGCACACCCGACAAGCTAGGTGGCAAAGCAAGCTCATAAGCCACCTCCCCAATCCTTCGAAGCACCTCGAAAGGCCCAATGAACTGAGGGCTCAACTTTCTTTTCTTCCCAAATCTCATAACACCCTTCATGGGCAAAACGTTCAGCAAAACTTTCTCCCCAACCATATAAGACATATCACAAACCTTCCTGTCAGCATAACTCTTTGCCTTGACTGCGCTGTACAGAGCCTCTCCTTAATTACTTTCACCTTGTCTAAAGCATCCTGCACCAAGTTTGTACCCAAAAGCCTAGCTTCGCCTGGCTCAAACCAATGTACTGAAGATCTACACCGCCTCCCATACAAAGCCTCATATGGAGCCATCTGAATGTTCAATTGATAACTGTTGTTTGCAAACTCCGCGAGCGGTAGAAACTGGTCCCATGAGCTCCCAAAATCAATTACACAAGCACGCAACATTCCTCTAATATATGAATAGTGCACTCGAACTGCTCGTTCGTTTGAGGGTGAAAAGTTGTGCTCAACTCAACCTGAGTTCCCAACTCTCGTTGCACGGCCCTAAAAAATTGCGAAGTAAACTAAGTGCCTCTATCTAAAATGATGGAAACTGGCACTCCATAAAGAAGAACAATCTCTCTGATATAAATCTCTGCCAGTCGGTCTGAAGAATAGGTAGTACACACAGGAATGAAGTGCGCGGACTTGGTCAGTAGCCATCTATAATCACCCAAGTAGCATCGAACCTCCTCAAAGTCCATGGGAGTCCAACTATGAAATCCATGGTGATCCGCTCCCACTTATACTCTGGAATCTCTATTTGTTGAAGCAAGCCACCTGGTCTCTGATGCTCATATTTCACCTGCTTAATTGAGGCACCGAGCTACAAACCCAACTATATCTTTCTTCATCCTCCTCCACCAATAGTGCTGCCTCAAACCCTGATACATCTTCGCATCACCCAGATGGATAGAATACCGCAAACTATGGGTCTCCTCAAGAATCAACTCCCAAAGCCCATCTATAATGGGCAGACATATCCGACCCTACATCCTCAATACGTCATCATCCCCAATAGTCACATCTTAGGCATCATCGTGCAGAACCTTGTCCTTGAGGACAAGCAAATGAGGATCATCATATTGGCACTCTCTAATACGATCAAACAAGTAAGACCGAGAAACAACAAGCTAAAATCCGACTGGGCTCCGAAATATCCAACCTCACAAACCGATTGGCCAAAGCCTGAACATCAACAGTAAAAGGTCACTCCCCAATAGGAATAAATGCAAGACTGCCCATACTCACTTCCTTCCTACTCAAGGCATCGGCCACTACATTGGCCTTTCCCGGGTGATACAAAATAGTAATATCATAGTCCTTTAGCAGCTCTAACCATTTTCGCTGCCTCAAATTGAGATCCTTTTGTTTGAACAAGTGCTGGAGGCTTCAATGATCGGTAAACTCCTCGCAAGACACACCATAGAGATAATGCCTCCAAATCTTCAACGCGTGAACAATGGTAGCCAACTCCAAATCATGAACAGGGTAGTTCTTCTCATGGCGCTTCAACTGACGAGAATCGTAAGCAATCATTCTACCCTCATGCATCAACACATACCGAATGCTGACCCGCGAAGCATCACAATATACCATATAAGAGCCTAAAGCTAATGGCAAAACTAACACTGGAGTTGTGGTCAAGGCAGTCTTGAACTTCGGAAAGCTCATCTCACACTCAGCCGGTCACCTGAAAAGAGCACCCTTTTGGGTTAATTTGGTAAAGAGTGATGCAATAGATGAAAATCCCTTAACGAACCGACGGTAATAACCCACCAAACCAAGAAAGCTATAAATCTCTGTGGCTGATGACGGTCTGGCCAACTATGCGCCTATATCTTCTTCGGATCAACTTGAATACCCTCACTAGACACCACGTGCCCCAAGAACGCCACTGAACTGAGCGAAAACTCACATTTGGAGAACTTTGTATAAATTTTATCCTATCTCAACCACTGTAATACAACTCTCAAATGCTCGGTGTGCTCCTCCTGCTACGAGAGTTCACCAGGATATCATCAATGAATATGATAACAAACGAGTCGAGATAAGGCCGAAACATGTTGTTCATCAAATGCATGAACGCTGCTAGGGCATTGGGCAACCCAAAAGACATCACAAGGAACTCATAATGACCATATTGGGTCTTGAAAGTTGTCTTAAGAATGTCCGAGTCCCTAATATTCAACTGGTGATACCCTGACCTGAGATCAATCTTGGAGAACACTCTCGCTCCTTGAAGCTGGTCAAATAAATCATCAATACGAGGTAAAGGATACTTGTTCTTGATTGTGACTTTGATCAACTGCCGGTAATCAATGCACATCCTCATAGTGTAATCCTTCTTCTTCACAAATAGAAGAGGTGCACCCCAAGGTGACATAGTAGGCCAAATAAACCCCTTATCAAGGAGTTCCTAAAGTTGCTCCTTTAAGTCCTTTAACTCTACTGATTCCATACAATATGGTGGAATAGAAATGGGCTGAGTGCCCGGCACCAAATCAATACCGAAGTCAATAGCCCTCTCTGGCAGCATGCCCGGCAGGTCTACAGGAAACACATCCGAAAAATACCTCACCACCGGAACTGAATCAATAGTAGAAGTCTCTACACTGACATCCCTCACAAAAGCCAGATAGGACATACAACCCTTCCTAACCATCCGCTGGGCCTTCAAGTATGAAATCACTTTACTGGGAACAAAATTTGACGAACCTCTCCACTCAATCTGTGGCACTCTCGGCATGGCCAACATCACCGTCTTAGCGTGACAGTCTAGGATAGCATGACACGGAGACAACCAATCAATTCTCAATATCACATCAAAATCAATCATACTAAGTAGCAGAAGGTCTACTCGGGTATCCAAACCCCCAATAGTCACCTCACAAGAGTGATATATGTGATCCACCACAATCATATCGCCCATAGGATTAGAGACATGAACAAATGAAAGAAGAGACTCGTGGGGCGTATCCAAATAATGAGCAAAATATGACAACACATATGAAAAAGTGGAACAAGGATGAAATAATACAGAGTCATCCATGTGGTAGGCTGAGATAGTACCTGTAATCACAGCATCTGAAACAATAGTATCAGGCCTGGCAGGAAGTGCATAAAAACGAGTCTGGCCTTCACCTGATCGGCCTCCCCCTCTTGGGCGGCCCCTAGCTGACTGAGCTCCACCCCGAGCTGACTGGGTGGGTGGTATAGCTACTGGTGCTGATGCCATCAGCCTAGAACTCTGTTGTGGAGTCCCACTCAATAGACTGGGACAATCTCTCTTGATAAGACCAAGATCACCGCACTCGAAACAACCCCTCCTCTGACGGAACTGCTATTCCTGATACCCCGTGGAACTACCCATAGAAACCTGAGCAGATGAGGCATGGTGGAAGCTCTGTGCTGGTAGTGCACTGAATGAAGACTGGCCTTAATGAGCAATGTAGATCTGAAGCAATAGCATTGGGCCTGGCAGGAAGTGCATAAAAATGAGTCTGGCCTTCACCTGATCGGCCTCCCCCTCTTGGGCAGCCCCTAGCTGACTGAGCTCCACCCCGGGCTGACTGGGTGGGTGGTGTAGCTACTGGTGCTGATGCCATCAGCCTAGAACTCTGCTGTGGAGTCCCACTCAATAGACTGGGGCAATCTCTCTTTATAAGACCAAGATCCCTACACTCTAAACAACCCCTCCTCTGACGGAACTATTATTCCTGATACCCCGTGGAACTACCCATAGAAACCTGAGCAGATGATCATGGTGGGAGCTCTGTGCTGGTAGTGCACTGAATGAAGACTGGCCTGAATAAGCAATGTAGGGGCTGTGGCTGGCTGTCGCACCATGATGAACTGGTCGGGTTATCTAAGCATGTCTATGGGGATGACCCATTCCGTAGTGGAACTGACCCCTAGAAGGAATACCACTAAAACTCCCTAATCCACGAGGCCTCTTGGCCTCTCTCTCAACTTGTTCCTAGCAGCGTACGAACTCTATCTCCCGGGCGATGTCAACAACCTCCTCGAAAGAAGCACCAGACACTCTCTCCCTAGTCATAAGAATCTGCAACTAATATATGAAGCCATCAACAAACCTCCTGATCGTCTCCCTATCCATGGGAACCAACCAAATAGCATGACGGGCTAGCTCAGAAAATCTCATCTCATATTGCGTCACAATTGTCGCACCCCCTTTTTCCCCTTTCGTGGAGAGGAGTCCAGGATTCGACATTCATGGGGTGTGATGACTCATTTCCTTTTGGGAATTGGGTATTTGAAGAGTCGCCACCTAACGATTTTAAGGTGCATTAGGGCACCTATAAGGTTCAACTACAACTATGTTTGATAACCAGAGATAGAGTAAGGACTTGAAATTATCCTAAGGGGAAGGTATTAGACACCTCTTAGGATCCACTAGTGTGGTTCCCGGCCAGACAATTTTTGTGAATTTGTGCAATTAGCAAGTAGACAAGTAGGGCTCAAATAATAGGGGATTTAAGTTAAACACACAAGTGTTTGAAAACTATCAATGAAAGCAAGGTTTTGAAAAGAGTTGCAATCTAAGCATGCTTATGAATATAAAAGGGGTGTCCTAGGTTTGTTCGTAATATGGATCACATCAATGAAATACCCGGTATGACACTCCTCAAAAGAAGGGATACACATGGCATTAGCATATCTGTCATCATATCCATATCTACCCTTTTCCGCCCCATGAAGGTAACTAAAGCGAGGTTTTGTCTCGACCTCTATTGCATGCTGCTATCTGTCCCTTCCTATCAGTCCCGGAGGAATTTGGGACTCCTATTCCTATAAGAAGGAGGTTCTAGGCAGACCCTCAGATTTAAAGGCAAAAATACTAAAGCGACATACAAAACATATAAGACTGCAATTAGGGGGAACATATAAGCAAGTAGAAGGCTCAGTTATACCTCCACAAACAATGCACCTAGACAGCATGACTTATACACAGTTAAGGTCTGAATTTAAAATCCTAAGCAGGGTGTTTAAGTTAGAACCAGATTTATCACATGACTTAGAAAAGAAGTTCGAATCAGGCCTGCCTGCTGGTTGTGACAGTCAAGAATTAAACAAAGGCAGTTCCAGTTTTATTTAAGTAATTACCTAAGGCTTGCCTAGGCGTAATCAATATTCAAAATTGTTAAGACAGTTTGGAGATTATTATTACCTAAAATATGCTTTTCTAGTTGCAGAGATTATTACCAGTTATTCAGAAACTCCGCAATGTGAAAACTATTACCTTACTACCTTTTCATGAATCAGTAATCAACTTGGCGTTTTTAAACAAAATGCAAACGGGATCGTAGAACATGATATCTAATATGCACATGCAGATGGCAGAGTTCCTAAGGCATGATTTCTAAATATACGAAATAGTTGCAAAATTATTAAGAAACGACTTCATGAGGAATAATTTTTATTTATTCATCCTAGAAGCAGGATTTCTAAGTGTTGGACACGAAACATGGATTAATGAATGAGATGTTGAGGCAGGAAACACGAATCCTAAGAACATGATTCCTAATGCATTGTATGAATCCTAAACATGATTTCTATTGCACAACTTGGAATATAAACCTAATAACATGTTTTCTACCCTTTAACTATAGCATGCATATTTCCCCATCCCTTTTCACTAACCACCCAAATAATTGTTTACAAATTATTACAGGCCCTATGATAGAATTACATAAGAAATGCAAAAATAAGAAGTTACAACCATAGGAAGCCTGATCCTGACTTCCTCTCTGAGTTATTTAATAAACCACTTCAAATTTCAATACTGTTCCAAAGCCATTCTCATACCTGGATGTGTCAGAGTTCCCTAAGTACCTCAAGGGATCCCGGACAATGCTCACACCCAGATTGCATAACCAAGAGTAAGTGCAGTATGGAAGAGTCAGCCCTTATGTGTAAAGGTTCAAAGGGAGCTCAAGGGTCCAAAGCAAGGCTCACACAAGAGGGGCAAAACCTAATGATCTAAGAGTGCATGTGAGAGTGTTGGACATAGACTCAAAGGAGTTGAGTTGGAAAATAGTTTTAGAAACAACATCTTTGAAGTGAGTTTGTAAAACAGTAAAAGAATTGCCTAATAAAATAGTTTTTGAAAGGGAAAGGGGGGTAGGAGCAACAACAACGCACACAGAACAAGTTCAGAGAAAATTACATGCTTCAGTAGTTACAAACATGGGAGTAGGGTTTGGGAACATAGAGGACCCAAATCAGAAACACACAATTAGTCATGAATTAGGTACATTATAGACATGCTAGTCAAAGGACATAAACAGGAACAAGATCACATTTGAACAAATGAGAACAGAATTTTGAGCATGCTGAGTAAAGCAATAAACAAAGAGTACAACTCAACAACATGAGCCATTAAGTTAGTGCATAAAGAGACAAGGGTTGACAAACAAGGGAACACATAGAGTTGAGTTTCAGAATTTAAATTAAAAACATACCAGTTGAAGGAGCAAAGTGCAGAAAAATGCAATCAGAGTTCCAAAGTCTAGCCTTGGCTTTCAGTCAGCTAGACAAGGCAGTAGCACAAGTAGTAGATAAAGAAAGAGTGTTTGAATGTGTAAGTGTGTGTTTTTGAACTCAGTTCTTTGTTTTTTGCTCAATGAATGACTTAGAGAAGAGAGGGTAGAGTATATATAGCTTTGTAAACGAGTAGAAAAATAAGGTAAAAAGTAAAGGTTTAACACAAATATGGAAGTAATCACAATCAAAATCGATTAATACAAGTATTCCCTTTAATCAAGGGATTACTGCTAAAACGGATACTAACAGGGATAATTAAGGAAAGAAAATCAATTTGAGGAAGATTGATTTCTGACCACATAAGGGATAGTAAAAGTATAGAGTATATAGATGAATCTAAGTACATAATATACTTAATTTGGGGAAAGGATTCAGCAGGGGTAAAATATCACAGCAAATAAAGGAAGGGAATCAATCAATTTAAATAAATGAGTAAAATTAAGGGTTTATAAGAAAACCTTGCAACCATACCGTAACTTAAGAAAATCAAGATCAATCAAGAAAGAATCATGATTCTGCACTATTCCATATAAATAGAGAAGAATGAACAAGAGTATCAGACATGCAAGGCCAACCATATTGGCAAAAGAAGCAACTAGATAAACATACAACAGTAACACGAGTAGGCTAAGGATTCAGTAGTAAAAGAACCCATTCGAAACATAGCAATAAACAGGTCAAGTAGTCACATACCAAAAATGAAGGAAATAGTCTAACACATAGCAACAGGTAGAAGAGATCAGACCAACACACTGAAATAAATAAAGGATGTCTTCAAAAGCTCACAGTAACAAGTGAGGAAAGTTTTAAGAAATTAAGGTTTTAACAAAAATGGTAAGACTTCAGAATCAGTCAAGTCAAACAAAGGAAAAGATTTAACCATGAAGAACTTAATCGAAACAGGCATACATACAAAAAGACATTTTTAGAAACCCGGATAAAACCAAAGATATTTAGGATTTTAACACGATGAACTAGGTAGAAGAAAAATATAAACAAATTGTTTAAACATAGTAAAATCATAAAACAACACTAAAAATCGGAGAAGATATCTTTTAAAAGAGGTTAAGAAAACCCTAATCGTTGAAGACGAAGAGTCGCTTTGAAAAATCGAAAAACGTTTAAGGAAACACTTAAGAGATTCATAACATAATCTAAGACAGATCTGAAAGAAAATCGAAAAACCTTTAAAGTTAGGGTTTTGGAGAACCCAGAAAAATGAGAAAGACTTCGAAAAGTTACCCATCTAGCTGGAAAAGTTAAGGATCTGACTCGAACAACCATCGATGGCTAGAAAAAGACCATGGATAGAAGTTGAGCGAGGTATGGACTAGATCTCTTCGAGATCTTTCCATGAAATCACAAAAATAAGCAACCAGTAGACATAGGAGACCGGTATACATCTCAAACAACAATGGGAGTCCATGGATAGGGTGAGGATCGAAGGGGATTAGAGTTAGTTTGAGTGGCGATAGCTAGGGTTAGCTTTAGGTTTCAGAGAGAGTTTGAGAGGAGAGGAGATTCAAGGGTGGCGGACGGCAACAAATGAATTAGGTTAGGGGCCGTTTTGGGTTAAAAATGGTAAGAGGAAAAGGGGACCGTTGATCTGAATGATCAACGGTCATGATCAAATGGGTAGGTAGGGATCCGATTTGGGCTTGGGTTAAAATTGGGTTAGGGTCGGATTTGAATTGGAATTGGGCTGGGGAATTAGGGATTCGATTTAAGCTAGATTTTAAAGCCAATTTTGGCTATAAATTAAATAGCCATTTTTTCCCTTTTAATTTTATAAAAATAATAAATAATTTCTGAAAACTAATTTAAAAGGTTAATATGATTTATAACACAGAAATAACAATTTAAAAATACAAGATCTAATTTTATAAATATAAAACCTAATTAAACCTTAAAAGGGCTAATATTATAATTATATGCAATTTAGCTTTAAAAATACTAAATAAAATTGTAAAAATATGTAAAAATTACCTTAGCCATATTTTTGAATAAATATAAAAATCCAGTAGATGAATTATCAAAATAATAATTTTGGAAATAATTTTTTGGATTTTATGTATAAAAAGGGAGAAAATAAATCTATTTAAACCTTTAAAATTATAGAAAAATAATAAAACACTTGAACATGCTTATATATGGATATATATATGCTATTTTGAAGTTATTTTGCATATTTAAAATATATAGGAAAAAATTGGGTATCAACAGCAAGAGAACGGACTGGCATATACTTCTCCAGAAAGAGAACAGAGAACTGCTACCAGCTAAGGGGGCACTGTACCAATATATCTATGCCTCTGATAAGCCTCCCACCAAGTAAATGCAGTTCCACAGAACTAAAAGGTAGTGAATGAGACCCCACTAGTCTCCAGAATACCCGTTCTACGAAGAATCCTCTGACACTGGTCCAAGAAACCCTGGGTATCCTTGCCATCTCTACCACCGAAAGTCAGAGTCTGAAGTCTACTAAACCTCTCAAATCTACGCTGCTCATCATCCAACATGACTGCAACCACATAGTACTGAGCAGGTGCAACCGGCTGGGCTGGTGGTGCCCCCGGTGTCTGAAGTCCCTAAGCAACCTGCTCGGGTGTACGGGCGATGGGAGTTTGAGTGCCTCCCCCGGCCTGGGAACTAGCTGTTGTAGTAGTGACAATGATTGCCTGAGCAGGACTGGTGCACACGGTCAAAATATGAGCTAAGGTCTCTTGAAGACCTGAAATAACCATAGGCACAACTGGTTCCTGAGCTGGTCTCACTGGGGCATCTACACCCGGAACCTGATCTTGAACTGGGGAAGCTGGTGGATCTGCTGGTGTTGCCCTAGTTGCGGTGTGAGCTGCACCTATACCTCTGCCATGACCTCTAACGCGACCTCACTCAGTAAGTAATAGAAATAAATAAGGAACTAAGAAGCAGTGATGAGCTATGCAAATACAGTTTATTGTAGTAAACTTCATCAAGAAATAGGCATGCTTTCAAATTCAGCAGTTTGAGCCAATTCAGTTCGTGCTCAAGTACCAGATAACAAGTCTTTCAGAGAGTTACATAATAAGTACAAGAAACAGTTAAGAGAAACAACAATGGAAAGCGAGTACAGTCTCTCAGGACACAGTCACTCAACTCATCTCTACAACTCAATCACTCAGCTCTCAGCCCTTAATGACCGCACTCAATAGGTACCTGCGCTCACTGGTGGTGTGCAAACTCTGGAGGGGCTCCTTCAGCCCAAGCGTTATAATCCGCATGGACAACTCACGTGCTACAGTATCAATGTCAGAATCCGCACAGACAAATCATATGCTGCACGGACAACTCACGTGCTATAGTCTCAATATTAGAATCTGCATGGACAACTAACATGCTGCACAGACAACTCACGTGCTTTAGTCTCAATATCCTTACAATTAGGCCCTCGACCTCACTCAGTCATCAATCTCTTCAGTCTCACGGGCTCTCAGAAATCATATAAACAGCCCAGCAAAAATAATATCATATGTCAACAATTAGCATTAAGAGACAGAGGCATAATATCAAAAAAGCTATGACTGAGTAAAAAACAATAATTAGCAGCTAATTCAGCAACTACATGACCTCTCCTATCTCAACAGTGAACACATAAGGCCTAAACATGATTTATAACATGAAGTACATGCGATTTCCATGGAAACAGAGGGAACATGTATTAAATAGTAGTCCAATTGATTCCATAGTCTCACGAAATGCACCGACTCACAATCCCTATGGTGCACACCCACACGCCCATCACCTAGAATGTGCGTCGCCTCCCAAATAGTCATACGACACAGTGTCCGGGGTTTCATACCCTTAGGACCTAATTTATAACTGTTACTTACCTCAAGCCGATCAAATCCTCTACTCTGCGATGCCCTTGCCTCTCGAACCGACCTCCAAATGCCTCGAATCTAGCCATAAACAATTTGATACAATCAACACGAGCTAAAAGGATCAATCCCATAAGAAAATGCTAAGTTTAAGGTCAAAAGTCAAAAAGTCAACTCAAACGTCGGGCGCACATTTCGAATCCGACCAAAGTCACAAAATCCAACAACCCATTCGAGTATGAGACTAACCATACTAGTTTCGCTCAATTCCGACATCAAATCGACTTCCAAATCCCAAAAGTTCATTTTATGAAACTCCACAAATTTTCCCAAAATTTCATCCCAAATCACTACTCAGATGATAAAATCAATGATATATTCATGATTATTAACCAAAACCGAGTTAGAATTACTTACACCAATGATTTCCTTGTAAAACTCCCAAAAATTCGCCTCAAAGCGAGCTTTCAAAGTCCAAGATGTGAAATAAAACCCTAAACCTCGCTTATATTGTGCTTTCTGAACTCTCATTCCGCAGTCCGCGTATTTCTCTCTACGGCCGCACAATCACTACCGCGGTCCGCGTAATTTTTATCGCGGTCGTGGACCCTGAGCCTCACCTTCCGCGATCCGTGTAAAATCCACCACGACTGCAAACCTGACCCCTTTCCTTTCCACGATCTGCAAACTTCCTACCATGGACACATTCTTCTACCACGGTTCGCAAAATCCACGCCGCACTCCCACATGATCCGAGACCTGCAACTTTCCAGCACCAGATATCAGGTATTTCCAACTTCCAAGGCCAAATAGTGATCCAATAACCACCCGGAACTCACCCGAGGCCCTTTGGATCTCGACCAAACATACCAACACACCCCACAACATCATCCAAACTAAGTTGAACCTTCGAATCATTCAAAACAACATCGAAACACCAAATCACCCTCGGATTCAAGCCTAAGAACTTCTAAACTTCTACATTCCACAACGACATTGAAACCTACCAAATCACCTCCGAATGACCTGAATTTTTCACACACGTCATAAATGACACTAAAAACCTACTCCAACTTTCGGAATTCCATTCCGACCCTGATATCAAATTTTCCACTGTCGGCTCAAAATTGTCGAATTTCCAACTTTCGCCAATTCAAACCTAATTCTACCATGGACCTCCAAATTATATTCTGCACGTGTTCCTAAGTCCAAAATTACATAACTGAGCTAACAAAACCATCAGACATCCCATCCGAGATCGTTTACACATAAGTCAACATCCGATTGACTTTTCCAACTTATGCTTCTAAATAGGAGGCTAAGTGCCTCATTCCACTCCAAAATCACTCCGGACCCCCATCAACCAACACGATACGATAAAACACAACTAAAGAACACAGAAGAAACCATAAATGGAGGAAATAAGGCTATAACTCATGAAACAGTCGGCTGGGTCGTTGCATTGTAGCTACTAATTATGCCTATGTCCGGGTAGTTTTAGATTTACACCATGCCTTGTTGATACCGTTATTTGATTATGTTTATTATTTTCCTTGAAAAGAGTTGAGATCGAGTATGCTTACTAATTGCCTTGCAAACAGTTGAAATTGAGGATTTCGAGAATTGAGAGTTTTCATTTGAATTTCGTATCTTTGAAAAGAATTGAAGAATATTATAATAATTTGAGAAATCTATGTTCCACTACGTCGCAAATACATTTCGCGAGCGGGGTAAATTTCCACTACTCTCATGGGAGCAAGTAGTTCGCCTCAGTAGGTTAAATAGATTCATTTATGGTTCGTGTCGTTCGACCCTTGGCAGTGCATAACTTATATTTATATGTTCGATTGGGCTATATGAACTCGACATAATTTGCGCATGATAAATCTTTGAAACTACTAATAATTAATATTTCTTCATTGGCTTGAGATATAAATTGTTGAATGAAGAAAATAAATTTGGAAATTTCCTAATAATACAAGGATTGTTTACTTTCCTCTTGTTATTGAGTTTCAGTTGTTTTATTTAATTCAAGCTTAATTATAATATCAGTAATTTATCGATAGGCCATAGTAAGTGTCGGAGTCGACCCCTTATCACTACTTTTTCGAGGTTAGACTGAATACTTATTGGGTACGTGTTGATTTACGTACTCATACTACACTTGCTGCACATTTTTGTGCAGGTACATATATGTCTAGTGGCCTTGTGTGTGCAGAGGCGTGGTTAATGCGGGAACTTAGGTAAAGCTGTATTCTATATTACGATTCGCAGCCAACAGAGTCTCCTTCAGAGTTATTTATATATTTCCTGTCTAATTTGTATTCCGAATATAAATGTTGTATTTATTTTTACTCCCTACTTGATGCTCATACACTTGTGACACAAGGTTTTGGGGATGATTATGGGTTGTTCAACATTGTAGTTGTGAAGATATTATTATTTACTGTGTAAAATTTACCTTTTATTAAAAATACTAAAATAAGTAATTAAATTAAACATTTATTGTTGACTTGCTTGGCAGTGGTGTTAGACGCCATCACGACTTTTAATGAATTTTTGGGTCGTGACGCGAAACTTGGTATAGGTTAATTTCAGTATTTATGAATTGTCTGCAAAATTTAGTGCAAAATGGAGTTGATTTGACATGATTCAGACTTCCGATTAAAAAATTAAAAGTTCTTAAGTTTCTTTGAAAATTTTATTCGTTTTAGTGTCTGTTTCATAGTTCTAGGTATTATTTTGCTGTTTTAATTACGTGAGTGAGTTCTTATAATGTTATTACACTTGTGTGCCTACTTGGTTTGGAGCCCGAGAGACTCGGGTGAGCTTCAGATAGGCAATAGAGTGGTTTTTGACTTAGATAAATAGCTAATGCTTCGTGCTTCTGGTGTTTTCTGCAGATCTCACATTCGCGAGGTCTGGCTCACAACTGCGAGCCTTGCTTTTGCGAACATTGAGTCGTATTTGCAAGCCTAGTCTGGGTTGGGAAGAATTCTCATTTGGGACTCTACATCTTCGCAATTGCGAAGATTTTGGTCGCAATTGCGGCCTCTGTCTACTTGGTACTTCTTCGTATTTTCGAAGTATTGTTCGCATTTGCGATGACAACAGACTCAACGAATTCTTCGCATTTGCTAAGAGTTGATCACTTTTGCGATCATTGCAATTGCAAACTATGTGTCGCAATTGCGATAACTGCAGTTGGGTAAAATTGGGGAAAAACAAAAATTAGCTCATTTTTTTCAAACTCTCAACCCTAAATACCTTTAAAGTGATTTTTCAAGAGATTTTCTTCCTAAATTCATTGGTAAGTGACTTTAATATAATTTCTTTCAATGACCCATTACATTCCATAAGATTTCAATATCAAATCTAGGATTTCCATAGTAGAAATTAGGAATTTTGGTAGAATTAGAGATTTTTGAAAATTTGGGAATTTGACCTTAATTGGGTTCGGATTTCGAAAAAAATTATATAACCGGGCTCGGGGGTGAATGGGTAATCGAATTTTGGTCCAAATCTCAGATTTTGACCAAGCGAGTCTAGGGTTGACTTTTGTTGACTTTTTCAATATTGATCTAAATTGAACCTCTTTCATTCGTGGGTAGTTTCTATGGCTTATTTTGAATTATTTGATTAATAATTTGCTAGATTTGGTTGGTTTGGAGGCTTGTTCAAAAGGCAAGGTCGTGGTTGAACTTTGAGTGGAATGCGGAGTGAGGTAACTGTCGGGTCTAACCTTGATTTGAGGGAATTCAGAACCCTTGAATTATGTGCTACGTGAATTACATGTGTAGCGGTGTATATGTGAGGTGACAAGTGTATATACGCCGTCAAATTACTTATTCCATGCTTTCCTGTATTTTTTTAATTACTTTACCTTATGTCTTAACTGTTACACTAGTTGCTTCCTTATTTTCATTGCTTCATAATATATCTTGCTTCATGCCTTAATTGCTATATGCTCATTTGACTTTCATGTCATAATTGCTACATGTCATTTAGCATTTTTGTATTAACTTGGCCCTCCCTTCCATGATCCCATACCTATTTACTACTTGTCTCTATTTGTTTCCTTCGTATATTTAGATTGTTTTATGCCTTGTTGTCTTATAGTTTCATATTAATTGTTGCTTTAATTGATGAATTTTCACTTGTACGAATGGCTAAAAAGTAGATAATGCTGAGTCGGTAAAGTTGAGACATCCGAGTAGTTCGAGTCTCTCTGATTATCATGTTATTCTCCATTGCTCGTACATTTGTCTCTTGATGTGTGATTTCTTGTAAATATTAGTTATTGAATTACTATTATTAATTGACATTATTGGGGAGCAGGTTGCACGCCGCAACAAAAATTAGAAGTTAATGAATTGAAATATCGGAATAAAGATGGACTGTGATATTGACAGATGATTATATCGTATGATCGTGTTGCATGCCGAAACAGATAGTTTAAAGTTGATATTGTGAGATCGGGTTGCACGTCGTAATATATTGATAAAAGTAATAATTATTTGTGACTGATGGATTGGCCTCAAGTGTTGAGACGAGTTATATGACTGATTATTTGAGACTCTCTGCTGGTTGATTTTGAGTTTCGTTATGAGTTACCTGCTTTACTTCTATTCCTATCTTTCTGTTATTATTGTTATTATTATTATTATTATTATTATTATTATTATTATTATTATTATTATTATTATTATTATTATTATTATTATTATTATTATTATTATTATTATTATGTACATGTTGATGTAAGTGACCTGCCTAAGCCTCGTCACTACTTTGTCGAGATTAGGCTTGACACTTACAGGGTACATGGGATCAGTTGTACTCATACTACACTCTTTAGATGTTATTGTGCAGATACTGGAGTTGGTCCCAACGGCGTTCCGTAGAATTGCTCGGATCCAATTATCTATAGGAGACTTGAGGTATGGCTGCATGACGTCTGCGGCTCTGAAATCCCCTTCTACTTCTTTTAGCTGTTCATTTGATTCAAATAGTTATGTTTATTTCAGACCATTTTTTGTAGTATGTTAGACGCTCATGTATTCGTGACACCAGATCCGGGATTGTATTGAGATTTCGTCACTTATTAGCTTATTTATCTTATTTCAGACTATTCAGTTTTTCCTTTATTGACGTTGTATATGAAACTTGTTAAAATTGGTTAATAATTACATCTAATGTTGACTTTCCTAGAAAGTGAAGTGTTAGGTGTCATCACGGTCCCGATGGTTAGAATTTCAGATCGTGACATAAAGGTTAAGCTATTTTGTTTATCCCTTCATTTTTACTATTTTCCGTTTACTTTATTATGTTTAGCATTCAACTTCTTGCTGTAATTAAAACTATTATTTAAGTAAATCATTTCTCCAAATTAGAGTTTTGATTCATTTTTACATCATACAAATTAGTGACTATATGTGATGACCAAAAAGGTCATCACTTGTGTTGTAAGTAAATTCAATGTTCCGAGGCCTTAAAAACCTCTCTTTGTCTCATCTCAATTTGCGTGCGCAGTCCGAACGCGTTTCCGGAAAGCTTTTATGTGAAACTAAGTAAAATATGGAAATTGGCTTTTAAAATTGAATAAAGTTGACTTTGGTCAACATTCTTGGAAAACGGACCCGAACCTGGACCCGTGATCCGACAGTCTTGTAAGGTCCGTAGTAAAATTTGGGACTTGGGCATATGCCCGGAATCGAATTCCGAGGTCCCAAGCCCGAGAAATAAATTTTTGAAAAATATTATTTTCTGAAAAATATAAGGTTTTTAGAAGTGAATTGATGATTTTCTTGATGGTATCATGCCCGTATCTTGGTCCCGGAGCCCGGTACAAGTTTGAAATAATAATTAAGATGAATCTGTAAAATTTGGTAAAGATCGGAGTTGGTTTGGTATAAAACGGATCTAAATTTGAGAAATTGGAAATTTTGATGTTTTTGAGTGATATCATGAATTTGAGGTTTAATTCATAGTTATTGATGTTATTTTGGTGATTTGATCGCATGAGCAAGTTTGTATGATATTTTTAGGTTAGTGTGCATGTTTGGTTTGGAGCCCGGAGGGCTCGGGTGAGTTTTGGATAGGCCACAGAGTGAAATTGAACTTAGGAGCAAGTGCTGGTATTTGGTATTTTTGCCCAGGCCTCTGATCTCGCAATTGCGAGATTAGGCTTCGCAATTGCGAAGATGACATGCTTGGTAATTGCGACCCCAGTGTCGCAAATGCGAATCAAGGGGCAGGCCTTGGTCGCAAATGCGACCATTTCTCGCAAATGCGATGTCCCAAATGCGACTAGTCCTTCGCAAATGCGAAGGTGACCGGATTTTTCCTTGGTCACAAATGCGAGAGATTCTTCGCATTTACGAAGATAGCAGGTCCTGAAGGGGTTCGCAATTGCGAACCTTGGTCGCAATTGCGACATGTGCGACCAGTGAATTAGGATTTAGACACATTTTTCTTCATATTTCAAACTCTCTCAAACCCTAAGCTCTCTTGGGCGATTTTCTAACTCATTTTCTTTAATCTATAACATCTTTTCACATGATTTCAACTCAAAATCAAGGGTTTTCATGGAGGAAATCGGGTGTTTTGGGTAGAACTTAGGATTTTCAAATTTTGGGGATTTGGACCTCGATTTGAGGTCCAATTTCAAAACATATTATATATTCGAGTTCTTATGTGGATGGGTAATCGGGTTTTGGTTCGAACCTCGAGTTTTGACCATGTGTTCCCGGGGTCGATTTTTGACTTTTTGGGGAAATCATTGGAAAACCTATTTTTAAGCATTAGAATTTATTCATTTAGCATTTATTGATATCGTTAAGTAAATTGTGGCTAGATACAAGCGAATTGGTGGTAGAAACAAGAGGTAAAGAGATAGTTGAGGCTTGAATTGTGTTCGTGGCATTGAGGTAAGTGTTTGGTCTAAGCTTAGCTTGCAGGATTAGGAGTTGTGTCTTATTTGCTATATGTTAATTGTTGAGTACGACGTATAGGCATGGTGACGAGTATCTATGCGTTGGTGTTAAGCATGCCCTTGAGTCTTAAATTGTAATTGTTGTGTTCTTGATAAATACTACAAGTGCCTAAGTTGTTGATTCTTTGTGTTAGGCAAGAATTATGATTATCCTCGTGGTATTTGGTTGTTGTTGAGTATTTGTTCCAGTTGAGGTTTCATTTGTGAAGTTAAATGTTGGTATAAGTTTGGTTATAGATGATTCCCTTGCCGGGACGTATTTAATTCTTACCGTTGGTTCCCTTGCTGGGATGTGCTCATTCTCATTGTAGATTCCCTTGCCGGGACATTATTGTTTCCTTATTGTTCCATTGCCGAGATTCATTTGTGTTTAGTGTTGAATTGTATATTAGGATCGGGTTGCATGCCACAACAATAAAATGGGATCGGGTTGCACGCCACAACATGGAGTAATAAGGGAGGATAGGAGGAGTTGGGTTACACGCCGCAACAATGATATATGATTGGATCAGGTTGCATGTCACAACAATATTTTATGGGATCAGGTTGCACGCCGCAACATAGAGTAAAAAGGGAGGACAGAAGGGGTCGGGTTGCACGCCGCAATAGTGATATATGATTGGATCGAGTTGCACGCCGCAACAATGATATATGATTGGATCGGGTTGCACGCCGCAACAATGTTATATGATTTGGATCGGGTTGCGCGCCGCAACAATAAATAATAAAAGTGTATATTGATTTGTTACTGTTTCCTTATCCTTACTGATGCAAACCGTAAAATGTTCTTTATGCCTTTCTTCTAAGTTACTGTTGGTATTTGATATTTCTTTGCAACATATTTCCCCTTCCCATCTTCAATTGCTAGTTTCCGTTATTATTTCTTGCCATATATGCTTTAACTGCACAGGTTTAGTTGGTAGTCGTGTCCTAACCTCGTCATTACTTCGCCGAGGTTTGGCTCACTTACCAGCACATAGGGTCGATTGTGCTGATACTACACTCTGCACTGTGTGCAGATCCCGGTGCTGGAGCATTTGGACCGTAGAGAGAGATTGCTGCCTTCAGTCCATCAGGAGACCCGAGGTAGTCCTGCAGGCATCCGCAGGCCTTGGCGTCCCCTTCCTATCTAGCTTCTTTCTGTTCTTTTACATTCCAAAGACAAATATGTACTTTCTTGTTCAGACTTTATTTGTAGTTTTCTTAGATAGTCCATGAGATTGTGACACCAATTCTGGGCAGTTTATTTTATAGATTCGTATTGGTATTGACTTAATTGTTGAATTACATTCTTCCGCTTATTTTAATTTCCGATGTTATAAGGTGTTAATTTACAACTGTTAAGGGATTTAAAATGAAAATGGTTAAACAATTGGAATAATCGGCTTGCCTAACTTTCACTAGTAGGTGCCATCACGAATCCCGATGGTGGAAAATCCGGATCGTGACACTATATTTTGTAATACTTTAATTTCGTAATGTTATGGATATTCTTACACTTTGAAAACTAAATAATTCATTTATCGTTGATGTACAAAAATATAATTTAAAGTTGATCTTTTAAATTTTCAAAGAACTTATAATATTGAATGTGTCTAGAGTTTACACGTTTTCAAAATTAATTTAATGAATTTTATATACATGTATTGCATTATCTATCTTACCTTTCAAAATAACTTTTGTAATTCACCCGTTTTGTATTTTGTTTACGTTTCCAGAAGCGCTATAAATGTTACATCAAGAACTTTTGTTATTAAAAAAAAGTCAGAAGTAGGTAGGAGGCTCGAATTATTTTGAATTCAAATACTATGTTAATGTAGTAATATTTTTTTAAAAGAATGTAGATCTGTTTTACTACCGGTTATTATTTTACATAATTTTTTTAAAATATTTTTTAATATATATATATATATTAGCTAGCAAATGCAATTAGTTTCAGCCGAACGATCAATTTGTATTTTGCCCGAACGTTCACGCTTTTGTAATTGTAGCCCACAAAGGACGTTGTCACTTCCAATCGAATGTGCATGCATTTTCTATCGGAATAAATTTACAATTACTCACACGACTTAAAATATTTAACCCTTCTATCTATTCCAAACTATTTATCCGACCGTACACATTTCACTTAAACCCTTCCTTGAAACAATCCTTTACTCTCTCTGCTCTAACCATATCAACTTCCTATTCAATTCCTCTTGTTCTAAAAACAAATTAAAGCTTCCTTCATAAATACTTAAATTCAATATTTATATTTTTAGATTGAATTACTCTACTCCAAATGTTTTATCTAATTCCTTTAACTCCAAAAACTATCAGTTTATCTCAATTCTTCTTTATTTTTTCACCAATCTCTCGATTCTTATTTTGTGGAACCACCAAACCCACTTCAAAATTATTCTAAATAAACTTAAACTTCAGCATTAATTCTTACAAGCATTTGTAACATCCTTTAATAATACTCATCCAAATTCAAAGTCCAAATAATCATATTAAGCTTTTAATTCTCAAACCAAAGTTTCTTCATTGATGGGCAATTGTTTTTTAATTATCAGCAACCGAACTCAGACTATAACCACGATTTTAGCTTTTTACAATATGTAACACTTCGACAGGTTGTTTTGAGCAATTGCATTTTCGTTCAGCTATTTTAAGTATTGAGTAGTTTCTTATGATGTATTATGACTTGTGCGAATCCTCGATTTTGGTTTTCAGGTGATTCAGAATTTATTTGGAAAAATGAATTTTATGTTTGAAGCTTTAAGTTGGAAGATTTGACCAAGTTTGACTTTTGAGTATTTGACCCGAATCGAAGTTTTGATGGTTTCATTAGGTCCGGATGGTGATTTTGGATTCGGGCGTATGCCCGAATTTGTATTTGAATATTTCTAGAAGGTTTCGACACTTATTGGTGAAAGTTGAAAATTTAAAGGTTTGAAATGTTCATAAGTTTGATCGGAACTTGACTTTGATGATATTAGGTTCAGATTGTGGTTTCGAAAATTGAAATAATTTTGTTACGTTATTTTGGTACTTGTGTGTTGAGTTCATTCCGGATTGATTCGGTACATTTCGGCACGAGTTTTGGAAGTTGAAAGTTCATTAAGTTTGATCTGAGGTGCGATTTGTGATTTTTATATTGTTTTGTGTGATTTGAGGTCTCGAGTAAGTCCGTATTATATTATGGGACTTGTTGGTATATTTGGACGGGGTCCCGAGTGGCTTGGATGAGTTATGGATGTGTTTCAGACCATTTTCATTGATATGTGTTGATGGTGGCTGCTGGTATTGATGTTGCGCACATGCGCTTGATTTTACGCAGGTGGGGTGGTCGTAGAAGCGGAAAGGTGATCGCACCTCCGAAAGGGGTTGAGTTTGGAGTCATCGCAGATGCAGAGCTTGGGGCACATCTGCGGCCTCATAGAATCGATGTCATTAGGCGCAAAAGCGAGATTAAGGGCAAAAGCGGGATGTTGCATCGCACCTGCGTTTGCCCAGAAGCGGAACAGTGTCCGCAGGTGCGAGAGGGCAGCTGGCTAGTGGAGTCCGCAGAAGCGAAGCTTGTGTTGCAGAAGCAACTCAATTATTTGCAGAAGCGAAAAAGTCTGAGCAGATTCTATTTAATTTGAGGTTTTGGTTCTTTTATTACATATTGAGATTTGGAGAGCGAATTTGGCATTTTTCGATGATTTTGAAAGAGAAATTGGGGGTGTTGTCTAAACATTCATAAAGTGAATTTTCGAGTTATGAACACCGATTTGGAGTCGGATTTGAGTGTAATTAGCATGGTTGGACTCGTAATTGAATGAGTTGTCCAATTTTAAAAGTTTTGTCGGGTTCCAAGGTGCAAGCTCGAGTTTGACTTTTGGTTGACAGTGAGAGAAAGTGTAAAGATTCAACCTTTATCATTCGGGATTGTTTCCTTAGGCATTATTTGATATTTTTGAGTTACTTTTGCCTTGTTTCGAACCGTTCGAAGGTAGATACGTGCGGGATGGAATTTCTAGAGTCTCGTTTGGCTTGTTCGGTATTTGTCTTGGCTTTTTTGAGGCAAGAATCCTATCTAAACTTGGTTGTCTAGTTGCCGAAATTATATGTGATAGCTACGTGCTATAGGTGCACATATGTGTGGGGTTTGAACCCATGTGCGAGCACGGTGTATTTATCCATGCTTGAGGTCGTGCTTAGACTATGATATGTCTATAGTTGACTATTAAGCTTTAAGCTACAATATTTCTCATATTTTTATCATTATTATGAACTATTTGAACCATGTTTGAGGTTACAAAGAGGCTAAATCCCAAAATAAAAATTGGTAATTGTTATTTATGTGATAAAATTACTGATTTGAGCTATGATAGCACACATCGCACATGCCTACATTTTAGCATGTAATTATACCAGTCAAGTAGAATGGAATATGATATTTATCTGTCATATACATGTGTTCTTATATACTTGCTTCTATGTGATATAATTTGGACTGAACCTGTGACCACACCGAGCGGATTGTGTTGTTATACCTGTGACCATGAGGGGCAGATTTTGATGTTGTGCCTGTGACCACACCGAGTGGATTGTGATATTATCACATGAGTTGTCTGTGCGGATTGATATTATTAGCACGTGAATTGTCCGTGCGGATCTAGATATTGATATTACAACACGTGAGTTGTCCGTGCAACACGTGAGTTGTCCGCGCCACACGTGAGTTATCTGTGCGGTTGATATTATTAGCACGTGAGTTGTCCATACAGCACATGAGTTATCCGTACAACACATGAGTTGTCCATGCAGCACGTGAGTTGTCCGTGCAATGTGTGGATACAGATTCATCCCCTTAGGGTCAACCTTTCATGTTTCTCTCTTGATGGTGTACAAGCGGATTGTGAGAAATCGGCGGATTTCTGGTTGATGTGAGCTCTTGGAGAGGTGGTTACTATAGTTGGACCGGGTTGCACGCCACAAAGGATTTGTAATGACCAAGTCGATCGCTTTGAGAGTTGTAGCCTCGTCCCCATTTACTACTCGTTTGTGTTTTATAGCTGTTATGTGACTTGCCAGGGTAGTCGGTTCGGGTCCAGAGAGGTTTCGAAATGTGATGACACACTTAGTCCCAAGGTTGAAAGCTTAAGTTGAAATGGTTGACCAGAGGTTGGCTTATATGTGAACAACTCCGAAATGGAGTTTTGATGGGTCTGTTAGCTTTGGTGGATGATTTTGGACTTATGAGCGTGTCCGGATTGTGATTTGGAGATCCGTAGTGGAATTAAGCTTGAAATGTCGAAGGTTGGAAATTTGGAAGTTTGGCCGAGAGTGGACTTTGTGGATGCCGGGATTGGATTGGAGTTCCGGGGGTTGGAGTAAGTCAGTGGTGGCATTTGTGATTTGGGTGCAAAATTTGGGGTCAATCAGACGTGATTTGATAGGTTTCAACGTCGTTTGTAGAAGTTGTAATTTCTTAGTTTCAATAAGCTTGAATTGGGGTGCGGTTCGTGTTGTTGATGTTGTTTGATATGATTTAAGGGCTCGACTAAGTTTGTATCGTGTTTTAGGACTTGTTATTATATTTGATTGAGGTTCTGGGGGCCTCATGTGGAGTTCGGATGGTTTTCGAATCAAGTTTGGAGTTAAAAGAGGTGTTGTAGCTGAAGACATCTGGTGTAATTGCACCTGCGGAACATTAGTCGCAGGTGAGAGCAAGGGAGCGCAGGTGCGGTCAGGAGTGAGGGAGATTGGGGTCGCAGGTGCAAAGGATTTTTCAGCACCTGCACGGTCGTAGATGCGGCGTGAGGGGCGCAGATGCGAAGTTGGCTAGTGGGGGATGTTTACTCCGGTGCGATGGAAGTACCGCACGTGCGATTGCGCAAATGCAAAGGGAGGATCGCAGAAAATGTGGTCCAATCCCAGTGGCTCACCACAGAAGCGGAAGTTTGGTCGCTTCTGTGTCATCGCATATGTGGTTAAGTTTCTGTAGAAGCGAAAAGGCTGGACATAACATTTAAATTCAAGGGTTCATGATTTTACTTCATTTGAAACATTTCAAGCTCGGGATTAGGCGATTTTTGAGAGGATTTTTGAGGGGCTCCTTGAGGTAAGTCACTTGTGTTCATTTTTATTCAATATTCTTGTTTCCTCATTGATTTACTCACCTAGATTGTGTGGTTTTGAGGTGTAAATTAGAAGTTTGAGGCTAGAGATTTGGAGAGTTTGATTTGGGGATTTGGGTAGCAATTTGGTGTCGGATTTTGATAAATTTGGTATGGTTGGACTCGTGGTTGAATGACTTTCGGGTTTTGTGACATGGGCTCGGGGGCCAGCTTTTGAGTCGACTTTTGGCTTCTGATAATAACTTAGTATTTCCTTATGGAATTTATTCCTTTATCCCATGTTGATTGCATTGATTTGTTTGTGGATAGATTCGAGGCATTTGGAGGCCGATTCGCGAGGCAAGTGTTGTTGGATAGGGATAGTATGGTTTGAGGTAAGTAATAGTTCTAAATTTTATTCTGAGAATATGAAACCCCCTATTACATGTCTTGTGATTGGTGTTGAGGTGATATGCTAGGTGAAGGGCGTGTGGGCGTGCGCCGTAGAAATTGTGACTTGGTCCATTCCATGGAACTGTATAGATGAATAATCTATTGTTACTCGCAAATTTTCCATGTGATATAGAATTTGAGCTACAAATCCAGTTAGAAATCATGTTTAATCTACGTGTACATACTATAAGGACCCTCAGAGATCGTGTACTTGTTAAATTATCTACTAAATTGCTATTTTGTACTCAGCCTTAGTTTTACTTGCATATCATATCTCAGTCTCTATTATTCTTTGTTGATACATTATATCATTTCTGTTTGGGCTAATTATCATGGTTACGGAGAGCCTGAGAGACTAGAGAGGTTGATGATTGAGTGAGGCCGAGGGACTAATTGTGAGGATATTTATGGGATCGGGCTACATGCCGCAACATGTTTCATTGATTTATACCATGATTGGCTTATTATAGCGCTTGGGCTCAAGAAGCACCTCCGGAGTCTGTACACACCCCCAGTGAGCGCATTTACCTACTGAATGCGAGTGTCGAGTACTGCGTGCTGAGTGCGTGGGCCGAGTGACTGAGAGAAATGAGTGATTGTGAGGTTGGAATGTATGGGAGGACTGAGTGGTTGTTGCTCTAAGATTATGCATTTGGTTCCATTACTGTTATACTTCTTCCTCCATATATCACTGTCATGAAATTTCTGAAAGATTTTATATCCTATTTCAATTGAACTTGACATAAATTAACTATTTTGGCCTTAATTGTTTAACTTGAAAGCATGCCTATCTTTTTATGAAATTTCTGTAATTGAACTACATCCGTGAAGCTTGTCACTACTTTCACTCCATTATTTAGTCTTGTTACTTACTGTTTAGTTATACGCACGGTATACCATGCACTTCGTGTGCAGATCTAGGTATTTCCGGACATGTTTGGGTGTTAATTCTCTGCGCAGCTTGATCGTTTGGAGATTCCAAGGTAGTTGCCTAATGTTCGCAGACTCTGTCTCTCCTTCCCTATCTTACAGCTTTATGTATTAAGTTTTAGTGACAGTAGTTCTAGACTTGTGTTGTATAGACGCGTATGTGCATTTTGGGAACTTCCATGTTGAGTTTTGGGTTTTCTATCCTATATAGGAGAATTTTTATAATTTAAACTGCTTTAACTAATTTTCAGTTAAAAGTGTTGTGATATATTTTGAAATGTTGGCTTGCCTAGTACCATGTTAGGAGCCATCACGACAGGCTAGGTTTGGGTCGTGACAAGTTTGTATCAGACCCTAGGTTACATAAGTCTCACAAGTCATGAGCAGGTTTAGTACAATCATGCGGATCGGTACAGAGACGTCTGTACTTATCTTTGAGAGGCTGTCGAACCCTTAGGAAACTTCACACTCTTGTATTCTTGTCGTGTGGATTTATTGGTTCCGGTAACTAAATTTCTGTTATTCTATTCTCTCACAGATGGTGAGGACATGTACTACCGGACAGGAAGGACAGCCACCAGTACCACTAGCTAGGGCTGCGAGAGGCCGAGGTTTCGGTAGGGGCCGCGGTAGGGGAAGAGGTGTAGCTCGTACAACAGCTAGAGCAATACCTTCTGATCCGCTAGTTGCTCCAGCTCAGGAGCAGGTTCCAGATGTGGATGAGCCAGTGGAGCCAGCTTAGGCACTAACACTACCCATTGTGATTCTAGGCTTCAAGAGGCTTTTGCTCAGATTTGTTGATACCCAATTTTTCCCTAAGTATTTTTTACACTCAAAATACTTTCAAAATAATATATATGTGCATACATAAGCATGCCCAAGTGTTTCGGTATTTTTCCCAAACTTCTAAAGACTTTCAAAACCAATTTATTGTCTATTTTAGCAGTGCAAAATTCAATAATTATTCCCGAAATGATCATTTTTTATTTATTTCTCATATTTACACCAAAATATAATTATGGTGATTTTTTGCATATTTTTTACAAATTTATTTGATATTTAAAAGCTAAATTGCATGTAATTGCAATTATAGCCTATTTTACAATTAACAGCATTTCATTATTATTAAATTGTTTCCAGTATTTTTAAATTAATACTTATACCTTATTAATTATTTCAATTTTTTAATCTGTTTTAAAAATATTTTTAATTATTTTATATAAAATAAAAAGTGAAGAAATGGCCATTTAACATTTAGCCCCATTTATTTCAATTACAGCCCCTTTTATATTTTAATTTTAACCACCATTTGACCCAATCGCAACCCCAACCGGACCGGCCCACTTTTTAACCTGACCCAACCCATAACCCAATCTAAAAGACCCTACCCGATTCCCACCTACCCTTCCAAATCTGGACCGTTGATCATTCAAGATCAATGGTCATAACCCACCCTTCCATAATTAAACCAAACGACCTACCCTAATTCCTTCATTTTCCACCTGACCCGCCACCTTTTAATCCCAAACGCTCTCAGACTCTCTCAAGGCTCTTCGGAACCCTAGCCTCCTCCCACCGTGTTTTCACCGGAATCCATGGCTTCTCAGGCCATGGACAGCCTATATTCACCTCCTCCGGCACTTGCATGCCTGATGCTCGAAGGTTCGAGGCCCGACCTCGATGGTCTTCGCTCATACCTTCACCGATTCGAAGATTCCGGCCATCTCTGACTTTGCTCCGGTGGCTCTTGGTCTTCTAAGCCTGTTTCTGACCTCATCCGACTTAGATCGGACCTATTTCCAGGCCTTTCTCATTTCTAGGGTTTCTCCAAAACCCTAAGTTATTCGAGGTTTTTTCTATGTTGGTTTGCTTAGATCTATGCTGTATCTATGCTTTATTTGACATTTTAAAATGTTTTCCCCAGATTTTCTTTTTAAAATCGTTTACCTTCGATTTAGGGTTTCTGAAAGGTTTTTCAAAAAAGCATCTTTCTGATTCTTTCTGTTCTTTCTTTACGTGTGTTTGTCTGTGTTAGGCTCGTACTCTTTTACTACGCATGTACTGTTCTTCCACTTTCTTTTTCTACTATACAGTTACTCCAGTACTCACGTGTTAATCCATGTTATGTTTTCCTTACTCTTTTACTATATATGATTACCGTTGAGTTCTTTGATTTTTGCTTTATTGAACTCTGTTTGTGTTCTTGCTAATCATGTTTCATTTACTTTTGTTTAAGTTCGTATCCTCTCTTCTCTTCTGAACTTGCCTAAGCCCCGACTTTTCTAAAAAAATGTTCTTTTTATGCTCTTAAATCGGTTTTCTTGCTTTGCGTTTCAAACCTGCTATCATCCCTATTTCAATGACTTGCTTTCTCACTTTCATGTCGGATTCAATTTTGAAACCCTAGGATTCGGGGTTTCCTTTGACGATTTTGATTTCTTGTGTTCGAGTTGAGGCTCCACTTTGGGACCCTGAACTCTCAGACTCGCTTTGAGTCTGCAAATTGAACCTGCATCTCATTGCTTATGATTCTGGACTTCTATTCAATTAAACCCTCTTCTTGATTCACATATTTGTGTGCTTTATATATGAGAACTCTGCTTTCAAACGTTTTTACTAACTCATTGATTGAGTCTGAAATCCTCTAATGGGGTTTGATTGATTGTCACTGATTTTCTTTGATTGAACCTCCTTTACCTTTTCTTGACTTGGTTCATTCGAATTGAGCTTGTAATTCTGATTTCTTGGCTATTAATTGATTTTCTTTCCTTAAATGTTACAGCCATGTACTGTCAAGACCCTGTCCTTAAATAGCCTTTATGCATTTACCCCTTTTGTGCTACTTTGAAAAGGATTTAATTAAAATTCTTTCCTTAATTATCTTCTACCTGTTTGAGATGAAATCCCTTAACTGAAGGGAAATTCTACGTGATTGATGGTAAACTATTTTCTTACCTTTCTTACTTGCTTCTCTGCACTATAAAAGGGACTACCCTTCCACATTTTTGACACAGACACACACTAAAATACACACGAACAAAAACACTTTCTTGCAATACTGTTTTAAATTCGGCTTTGCTTGAGATCTTTTGGAACTGTTGTTTACAACTTGGTTCTCTCAAGGCTACTTTTGCTTACTTATTTTCTTGAAACTGGTATGTCCTTTATTTAATTTTCTGCCTCACCCTTATGTGCTTCAGACTGTTGTTTACTCTACTGCCTATGTTCAGTAATTTGTGTTAAATATTTTCCTTCCTTGCTTCTATTTCAGTTATGAATCCTATACCCCTATCCCCTTCTATGTGCTGAGTTAAGTTCTTGACCTGACAATATCCTAATTACTGTCCAGGCCTTGGCTTGATCCACAATGGATCCTAACTCTCACTGCTTGACCAGCAGGCTGGTCAGGGGTGTGCCAGCATCCCGATTGCTGGGCATGACCACTAGCTTGCCCTGTCTTTGATTCCCTTCCCCCCTTGTGAACTTACACCTATTCCTAGAATCTTAAGTTCTGCCACTCTCTCTTAAGCCTTGCTTTGGGACCTTGAGTTCCCTCTGAACTTGGACATCTGAGAGCTAGCATTTCCACATTGCACTATAATCTAAATCTACAATATATTTGGGGTGTAAGCACTGCCTGGAGTTCCTGAAACTCCTTGGATCTCTGAAACATCCCAGATAAGAGAAGGCTTTGGAAATCTGGATTTCGGAAATGGTTCAATTTCATATTGTTAGACACTAAGTCTGAATTAGGCTGCTCGGATGTAGATGATGATTTCTGATGTACTTTTAATTTCTGTCTTATTTTTCATTGGCCTGTAATAATTTGTATAAACTCATGGGGATTTAGTGAAAAGGGGAGGGGATTTACTTTTATGAACAAAGGGTAGAGATCATGCCTATAGGATTTAATTTTTTGATCTATGCGATCTCACAAGTAGAAACCATGCTTATAGGATCTAACTTTCTGATTTCTGCAACTATGCGTATAGATACCATGCCTATAGGGATTTGCATTTCTGCATTTATAATGACATTAGGCAAACCGTTAGGTTTAACGATAAGCCAATATATAGATATCATGTTTGTAAGGCTGTTTACGTTTGAAAGGTATTAAAATCAGTAACTTGTAGAGATCATGCCTATAGGAACTTCAAATCGGAATTGTTTCACTCGTCTAAAATAGTACTGCCCCTATTTTCTAAAACAAGCGACTTTCTACACATTTTCTGAACCCTTAAAACTTTTCTTGCAACCAAACCAGTGCATCTTTTTCCTTTTTGATAAATATTCTCAAATTAGTGCATATTTTCTAGAAACTTACGACTTTCCTGATAATTTGACAAACATTTTTCAATTCAATCTGAATTCACTTCTTTATACTTATCTGATAAACCTTTTGAATCAGTCTGCAATTCAGTTCGTTAGTTAAAACTCGGCAATTCTTTTTCTTAAACAAGTATATTTTCTGAAACTCGTTTTAAACCATGTTCTTTGTATTAAATCTGTAATCTTTTCTGAAATTTATCTTATTCTGCAACTCCTTTACAATCAGTAGTTTTGTCCCACATTTAAGGTAAAGCTGACTAATTAAAGTGGCTCAGTCTTTGACAATTGCATTCGAGTGAGCCATAATGTGGACTTCCTGTCTAAAAGTATGTATTGAATCAGTCCGCTTATCGCTTTAATTTTAAAGACCAAACCAGTACATGCGAGACATGCTAAACTCTATGGCTTTTCTGATTTAAGGAGGTTTGCTTGAGCTTTACTTGCTTATCTGCCTCCACTTTTACTTGTATTATGTGTTTTGATTGACGCCTTAGTATTTTATCCTTTGAAACTCTCAAAAGGCCCTAAATCCCTTTCCCTTTAGGATTAGTAGTCCTAAATGCCTCCGGGACTGATAGGAATGGGACAGGTACTAGCATGCAATAAGTAACGAAACTTTCCGCGCTTTAATACCTTAACGGGGTGGGAAGGGTAGAATATGTATATGATGATCGGTGCACTAATATCATGTGCGACCCCTCTTCTGAGGAGTGATTGCTGGATATTGCATTGATGTGATCCATATTTATTATAAACCTAGGACCCCCTCCCTTTATTTGCTTTCATCTTTTCTTGTAAAATTATTCAAATCTCTTTTTTTAAATTTTCTGCCCTCTCTACTTACCTTCGAAAGTTTTCAACCTGATTACAATGTTATATGTGAATCCTTATTTGAGCCTTGATTGTTTACTTGTAAAGTCACAATTGTAATATGGCCGGGAACCACACTAGTGGATCTTGAGGGGTGCCTAACACCTTCCCCTCGAGATAATTTCTAGCCCTTACCCGAACTCTGGTTTTCCAACTCAAACTCTTCTGAAAAAGTGTCCTAATGCACTATAATCATTAGGTGGCGACTCTTCAAATTCCGAAACCCAATTCTCGAAAGGGAATAGAGTCATCCTTCCAAATGTCGTATACCCGATTTCTGACCCCACGGTTAGAGAAAAGGGGGCGTCGACAGCATGGCGACTCTGCTGAGGAGATCTTCTTTAGGCTTTTTCCATTGCATGTTGCTTGTGACTTTACTATCTCATTAATTGCTTTATTTACTGTCTTTTATTCTTTCACTATGAAACTGACTTGGCTCTTCATGTCTTTTCTTTCCTTTAGCTTATTTCCTTTACTACTTTATTTCAATGTTGTTGTAATCACTGCAATTATTGTAATCATTTATCTTATGAACGTGAAACTAAATGTCAATTTGTTTCATTCTTGTAAACTGCATCTTCGACATCATATTCCACTCGTGCCAAACAAATATCATAGCAACGCGTATAATGAGTGGTTGCGCTCTTCCAATATTATCACCCTTTAAATTCAGCAAAGGAGTATTAGCGGTAAAACCAGTCGATCAGCGGTGCAGTTGACGGTTCCGTGCCTTTCCCTCTTGAGTTGTCCGCTCAAGGGTACCTGTCTAATACCCCGATAGAAACCTTACTCTGTCTAACTATGCATGCATCATGGTCAAACCTAGTCGAGTCAGTTATGTTGTCCACATAATGACTCATTAAGATAGCCTTGTCCAAAGTCCATCGGGTTTCCCTGAAAGCCAAATGGACACCTACATGTTCTGTGCATTTATTTGGAGAACTAAATGCTTTTTATGCTAATTATTGGTTTAAATAGTCGAGTCTGGCGAGGTGAGGGTCTAACACTCTATTTTGGAGAAAATGAGGCACGAAGTCCCCAGATTTGGCATGGTAACCAACATTCATCCAAGGCTGCTAAATTGGTGGGAAGATCTCCACTCCAGTGATCAGACACTAGTCCGCAAATACTTAGGGAATCTGCCTTCTCTTCTAGAAATCCAGCCTGACAACAAAATCATAGAGGCTGCAACTCTGTTCTGGGATAGTGACAGGTCCGTGTTCCACTTCGGGGACCTTGAAATGACTCCTTTGCTCGAAAAAATAGGAGGCTTAGCTGGTATTCTTTGGGAGACTCTGGGTTTGCTTATGCCAAAGAATCGCAAGGGTAGGGGTTTCCTTAAGATGATGGGACTAAAGAAGAACTCAGACTTGACCTGTTTGAAAGACTCCTACATCCCATTCGACTATCTGTACGAGAGGTACGACCATAGAAAGTCATACCGCACTTACTTAGATGAATTTGCCCTCACCTCACTGGGGCATATTCATAGAAGGGTCTTCGTATTCATGTTTTGTTTCTTGGGGATAATAGTGTTCCCTATGAAGAAGGCTAAGATCCACACCAGACTGGCCATGGTAACCAAGACTCTGATGGAAGGAATTGGCGGACAACCTTTCAGTATAGTGCCAATGATTGTTGCTGAGATATACCGGGCTCTGGACAACTGTCCGCGAAAGGCCAGTCATTTTGAGGGATGCAATTTATTACTTCTGCTCTGGCTCATGGAGCACCTCCAGCAAGGAGAATACCGACAAGAGATCTTACGCAGATACTGGGATGATCACATTGCCTTCCACCAGCCAAGGCATATGAATTATATGCCTAACATGTTCGCTCAGCCAGAGGACACTGGAAGATAGGTGGAGCTATTTGAGAATCTAAAAGAAGACCAAGTACAGTGGATGGTCGAATGGTTCCCTACAGAAGAATTCATTGTTCGATCCCGAGACGCACCATTTCCCATACTCATTGGTCTAAGAGGAACTTATCCCTACGTTCCCCTCCGAGCCATGAGGCAGGCTGGAAGAAAGCAAATCATACCAAAGGTCGACAAAATGAGTCACTTTAGGGCTGATTTCTAGGACGATGATAGCCCTCACAAATGCCAAGCTCAACACATGTGGCATTGCAAGCTCGTTTTGGGGAAAGAATCTATTGAGCCAGACAGGTATCATGCTGGTTGCGTGCCATAATATTCGGGTTGGTTGGAAGATAATCAAAATGGTATGGATCAGCCCAGGTTCATTCATGGACACAGAATCATCGACGAGAAAGCTGAAGCACGGGTTAAGTACAATCAACTGCGCAAGAGGATTCGAGAGTGTGAAAGTGAGCATCGAGAAATACAAGAAGCCCATCAGAAGTTGATCGGGGAATGGAAGGATATGGCTGTCAGTGCCAACAAGGTTCTAGGGTATTTGGAGCGGGGTCTAGTGGATCTAGAAGGAAAGTTCCTCAAGAGGATTGAAGATTGTTGAAACGCTGAAGGGAATGCAGGCGGACATTTGGCCCAAGCTTATCTGCTGCTAGGACTGCGCGAGCTGGTGAAGCTGTTCAAGGGAGATAAAGATACTGAATCTGGGGAAATGAGGCATTTAGCATTATAAGTTCTCCAAGTTAATTTGTCGCTAGGCCTACCTCGGTCAAAACAAGACACCCAAATTATGACGCGATTTATATTCTTGCACAATGTGTTTAAATATTGCAACATTTTCTCCTCATAACCCGCACTAACTTGTTACTTTTTTTGTTTTTTTTTATATTTTTATTCCCCTCCCCAAAGGTTAGTTCGTGCATTCTGGAACCATCATCATACAGTACGAGATCCAAGGGACCTCCACCTCCTCCTCCTCCGAGTCCTATCCGGAGCAAGAACAAAGGTAGAATGGGAGATTCAAGCGCCAGAAAGGAAATTGAAAGAATTGAGATTCCTCAAGGTACCCCGGTTGCTAAAGAAACTGCTGCCCAACTTAAGCAGAAACTGTTGAAGTTCCAAGAAGAACTGTATCAAGTTCGGAACTTGGCAAATTTATCATTCACTCTCACTGCTCCTGATGTCAACTTTCCAAATGCTCAAAATCCCGCACCTCCACAGAACACCCCACAACCACAAATGCAACCCACTCATGCTCAATACTGCAACACATGCCACACTCCACTATTCATTCCTGAACCACTGAACACCACAAACAAACACCCCCATAACACTCCCATCTACGTAGATACCATACCCCACTACACTCAACCAATCTTAAGTGCACCTGAGTCTGATGACAAGGATTCTCTTATCAGAAACTTGGCAGCAGAACTCAAGAAGTTGACCAGCCGAGTCCAGGGCATAGAAGGAAACAAAGGCATAGAGGGGCTGAATTATGAGGACCTCTGCATTCAGCCAAATATTGAACTTCCGGAGGGATACAAACCTCCCAAGTTCGAAATGTTCGATGGCACGGGAGAATCCATAGTTCATTTGAGGACATATTTTGATAAGTTGGTCGGAGTCGGAAGGAATGAGAAAATCCGTATGAAAATCTTCATGAGAAGCCTGAAGGGGGATGCTTTATCCTGGTACATCAGTCAGGACCCCAAGAAATGGACAAGTTGGGTAGGTATGGCATCGAATTTCATGGATAGGTTCCGATTCAATACACCGGATGTATTCTACATCCAGAATCTGAAGAAGAAGCCTACCGAAACATTCCGCGAGTATGCTACTCATTGGAGATCAGAGGCTGCTAAGGTCAGGCCGGCCTTAGAAGAGGAACAGATGAACAGATTCTTCGTCCGGGCTCAGGACCCATAATATTATGAGAGGTTGATGCTGACCGAGGGCCAGAAATTCTCCGATATTATCAAGCTGGGAGAAAGAATTGAGGAAGGCATTAAGAATGGTATGGTTACTAATCTTGAAGCATTGCAGGCCACCAACAAGGCTTTACAGTCAGGTGGCACGACCAAGAAGAAGGATGTCAATGACGTGATGGTCGCACAGGGAGCCAAATCACCACTAAAATACCATATTTACCCGTCACCTCCACTTACATATCAGCCTATCCCGAATTACCAAGCACCCGCACCCTCTTACTAAAATCCACCACCCGTTTACCAATCAACTCCACCTCCCACATATCAACCCACTTCACCCAGATACTCTCAACCTGCACCTGTTTACCAAGCTTATAATACCCAACCCTCTCACTACCAATTACCTCCCACTCGCCAAAATCTCCCTAGACGCAGACCAAATTTTGACCGCATACCTCCCAGACAATATACAGCCATCGCTGAGCCAATTGACCAGCTGTATGAGAAGCTTAAAGCTGCTGGTTACGTCTCCCCTATCCGTACCATAACTCTAGAAAATCCTTACCAGTGGGTCAACCCTAATAAGACCTGTGCGTACCACTCCGACATGAAAGGTCACACCATTGACGAATGCCGCTCGTTGAAGGACAAGATTCAAACTCTGATCGACAATAAGGTTATCGTAGCAAAGGAGCCTGCTCCTAATGTCCGCAACAACCCTCTGCCTGATCACATAGGTGGGGACATTCACATGATCGAGATCGAAGATGACTGGGACCCCAAGGGATCGATAGGTTTGATTGTTGAGGATGATGAGCCAAAGAAACAGGCAGTCACACTTAACCCGATTGTTGTGCAGAACCAGCCCTCTAGGGGCGATGAAGTAAACATGTCTATACCTCTCGAATTTGAAGCACCTTCTTCTGCGAAGGTGGCAGGGCCAATTGAGGTTGGGTTTGAGGCTCCAAAGACACTTGTACTCTTTGAAGTTGTTGTGTTACCACTGAGGGTACCCATTCCTGTAGCAATGTCAGACATAACACCGTTCCGCTCAAATGCCATACCATAAGATTACACAGCTGAAGCAAGGAGGAAAGGAAAGACCAAGACGGGAGAAGTAATTACTGTGCAGGGTATGACCAAAACTGGCAGGGTTTACACTCCAGAGTACCTAGCTGAGTCCAGTAAGCAAGCCTCGGGATAGACCACTGAAACTGGTATCGATGATCTTTGGAGGAAAATACAAGCTAAGGAGTATTCGGTCGTTGAGCAGTTGAACAAAACACCAGCACAGATCTCCATCCTAGCTCTTTTACAGAGCTCTGACGCACACAAAAATGCCTTGATGAAGATATTAAGCGAAGCTTATGTGCCCAGCAACATAAGTGGGGGCGAAATGGCAAATATGGTAGGACAAATAGTGGAAAGCCACAATATCACCTTCCACGAAGATGAGCTGCTGCCGGAAGGACTGAATCACAACATGGCCCTACACATCACCGTGCAATGCGAGCATTACTTCATCACTAAAGTTTTGATCGATGGAGGCTCCAGCCTCAACATCTGTCCATTGATAACTCTCAGAAAATTGGGAAAGAGCCTGCACGAGATCAAAGATGGGGCCATCAACGTCAAAGCCTTCGATGGGTCCCAAAGGTCTACTATCGGAGAGATCAGCCTATGTTTGCAAATGGGGCTAACCTGGTTTGATGTTGACTTTCAAGTGATAGATGTCCCAGCATCCTACAATTTGTTGTTGGGACAACCATGGATCCATGCCGCTGGAGCTGTAGCATCGACCCTGCAGCAGGAAACGAAGTTCGAATGGAATCACCAAGAGGTGATCATTCATGGCAATGGTAGCAACCCCATATATAGTCGCCAGACCATCCCGATGATTGGAGGCAGAAGAAGAATAGGCGGAGAAACGTACCACCACATTGAAAGAGTCAACACTGTAGACAAAGATAAATGGTGGGATAACAAGAATGAAAGTATCCTAAATTGGTGTGGATACGAACCTAGAAAGGGACTCGGCAAAAACCTCAAGGGAATCGCCAGACCCATCAAGCTGAAGAAACATGGCACTATATTTGGTTTGGGGTATGAGTACACTTGGGAGGAGTTCAATCACTGGTCGCCACCATGGCGCGGTCCCTACTACCCACTGGAGCATCCGATACCTCACCTGGAGTAGACTTTCTGTCGGAAGATACTATATATGGGGTGGAGGAAGATAAAGCATTGGCAGCCGTGAAGAATCTGTTCCTGGAGGATGATGATATGGACTGCTGTATTATTTTTGAGGAGGAAGGGGAGGAAGGCCCTTCTATACAAGTTGTGAACCGAGGAGAGCGCCTCAGCAATTGGTAAATAAGAACCACCAGGGCTCGGAAAGCTTCGGGGTAGCAAGGATAAACAAAAGCACCATGCATCACATTTTACTTTTTACTAGGTGATTTTATTTCCGCATTGTCTTTAATTCTGAAAAGAGCTCTGATATTCAAAACAATTACAAATTTAATCGAAGCATTTCAGTTTATTATATATCTTGCTCTTATTATTTTTCTATCATTCACTTTATTTTACACAACATTACTATTACTTGCCTTGACGATGAACCAACGATTGTGACTTGCAACGAGACAATGCAACAAACGGATACAGACTCAGAAGAGGATGACATACCAGAAGAGGTCGTCATAGGAGTTGAGAATTTTGAAAATAGGCCTAAGTCTAACATGGAAGAAACTGAGGTCGTTAATCTGGAAGATACAGGGAATGTCAAAGAAACACACATCAATATTCACCTGTCACCATCAGAAAAGAAAGAGTACATGGAGTTCCTAAAGGAATATGAAGACATATTCGCCTGGTCATATGATGATATGACTGGTCTCAACACATCCATTGTAGCTCACAAACTGCCAACAGATCCAACATGCCCGCCGGTAAAGCAGAAGCTCAGAAAATTCAAACCCGACATGAGTTTGAAAATCAAAGAAGAGGTTACCAAGCAAGTCAAAGCCAAGGTTCTCAAGGTAGTAGAGTATCCGACATGGTTAGCCAACATCGTGCCAGTGCCAAAAAAGGATGGGAAAGTTAGAGATTTGCGTTGACTACCGGGATCTTAATCGGGCCAGTCCCAAAGACGACTTCCCCTTGCCCAACATATACATTCTTATCGACAACTGTGCCAAGCATTAGTTGCAGTCTTTTGTCGATTGTTTCGCTGGGTATCATCATATATGGATGGATGAGGAAGATGCAGAGAAAACGGCTTTCATCACGCCGTGGGGAATGTACTGTTACAAAATGATGCCATTCGGTTTGAAGAACGCTAGTGCCACCTACATGAGAGCCATGACTACCATCTTTCATGACATGATACATAAGGAGATCGAGGTATATGTGGATGACATCATCATCAAATCCAAGAAAGCAAGGGATCACATGGAAGGCCTAAGAAAGTTCTTCAACAGACTGAGGAGGTACAATCTGAAACTGAATCCCTCCAAGTGTGCATTCGGGGTTCCTGCTGGAAAATTATTGGGTTTCATCGTGAGTCGTCGAGGAATAGAATTGGATCCATCGAAGGTCAAAGCTATCCAAGAATTGCCGCCACCAAAGAACAAGAAGGACGTGATGAGTTTCCTGGGAAGACTCAACTATATCAGCTAGTTCATAGCTCAGTCCACGGTCATTTGTGAACCTATCTTCAAAATGTTGAAGAAGGACGCTGCCACCAAATGGACTGATGATTGTCAGAAAGCTTTTGACAGAATTAAGGAATACCTGTCAATGCCGCCAGTCTTGGTTCCGCCTGAGCCAGGAAGACCCTTATTGCTTTACCTTGCGGTATTGGATAGAACATTCGGTTGTGTTCTGGGACAACATGATGAAATAGGGAGAAAGGAGCAAGCCATCTACTATCTTAGTAAGAAGTTCACACCGTACGAGGCCCGGTATTCTCTTTTAGAGCGCACTTGTTGTGCTCTTACTTGCGTCACGCAGAAGTTGAGGCATTACTTCTGTGCTTACACTACTTATCTCATATCCAGAATGGACCCTCTGAAGTATATCTTCCAGAAGCCCATGCCCACTGGCAAGATCGCCAAGTGGCAGATCCTGTTAAGTGAATTCAACATTGTTTACGTGACCCAGAAAGAAATCAAAGGGCAAGCCTTGGCAGACCATCTCGCCGAGAATCCCGTGGACGGAGAATACGAGCCCCTAAAAATGTATTTTCTCGATGAAGAGGTATATTTCATAGGAGAAGATATTGCAGAATCCTATGATGGTTGGAGGTTGTTTTTCGACGGAGCTGCAAATTTCAAAGGAGTTGGCATAGGAGCAGTCTTAGTATCAGAAACCGGCCAGCACTACCTGGTATCCGCCAAGCTCAGGTTCCCTTGCACTAACAATATGGCCGAATATGAAGCTTGCATCTTGGGGCTCAAAATGGCCATTGACATGAACGTTCAATAGTTGCTAGTGATCGGGGATTCAGACTTGCTCATACATCAGGTTCGAGAAGAGTGGGCAACCAAGAACTCTAAGATACTTCCCTACTTGCATCACATACAGGAGATGAGGAAAAGGTTCACAAAGACAGAATTTCAGCACGTCCCCAGAGTCCAGAAAAAGTTTGCTGATGCACTAGCTACTTTATCGTCCATGATCCAGCATTTAGATACAAATTTCATTGATCCCATCCCAGTAAAGATTTATGATCAGCCAGCTTATTGTACCCACGTTGAGGAAGAAGCGGATGGAAAACCATGGTTCCATGACATCAAGGAGTACTTGACAACAGGGGAATATCCAGGACTTGCCAACGCTACTCAGAAGCGTACACTTCATAGGCTATCCAGCAACTTCTTTCACAGTGGAGGAATACTGTATAGGAGGACTCCCGATTTGGGTTTACTAAGGTGTGTCGAAGCAAAAGAAGCATCCAGGCTATTGGACGAAGTGCATGCAGGGACCTGCAGGCCGCACATTAATGGTTTTTTCTTAGCAAAGAAGATACTCCGAGCAGGGTATTTTTAAATGACTATGGAAATAGACTATATCCAGTATGTTCACAAATGCCATCGCTATCAGATACATACAAATATGATAAAGGCGCCTCCAAATGAGCTTACTGCAACAAGCTCACCGTGGCCACTCGCCGCTTGGGGAATGGATGTTATCGGACCTATCGAGCCTGCCGCATAAAATGGGCACATGTTCATCTTAGTGGTAATCGATTATTTTACCAAATGGGTCGAAGCAGCATCATACAAGGCGGTCACTAAGAAGGTTGTGGCAGGTTTCGTGCGCGACCGCATTGTTTGTCGGTTCGGAGTTCCGGAATCAATCATCACCGATAATGGTTCCAATCTCAAAAGCGACATGATGAAAGCAATGGAGAAGAACTCTACAGCCTACATGCCTCAGATGAATGGAGCTGTGGAAGCAACCAACAAGAATCTCAAGAAGATACTAAGGAAGATGGTCGAAAGGCACAAACAATGGCATGAGAAGTTATCATTCGCCTTATTGGGTTCCGTACCATAGTCCGCACATCGACCGGAGCAACTCCCTACATGCTGGTTTATGGTACAGAGGCGGTCATCCCCGCCGAGGTAGAAATTCCCTCCTTAAGGATCATACAAGAAGTAGAGTTGGATGATGCAGAATGGGTAAAAGGTCGCTACGAGCAGTTAGCCCTTATAGATGGGAAAAGGATGAATGCGGTTTGCCACGGTCAGTTGTATCATAACAGAATGTCCAGAGCCTTCAACAAAAGGGTTAAGCCAAGGAAGTTTTCATCGGGGCAGCTAGTATTGAAGAAAATATTCCCACATCAAGATGAAGCTAAAGGGAAGTTCTCTCCCAACTGGCACGGTCCGTACATGGTTCACCGGGTTCTAACTGGAGGAGCCCTTATTCTTGCAGAGATGGATGGAGAAGTCTGGCCGAAGCCAATCAATTCAGATGCAGTGAAATGATATTATGTGTAACCGCTTATGATTCCCTTAATGATGTAATTTGAACTACGTCTGACCTGATTCCCGTTTAAGAGGGGATACGTAGGCAGCCCTACGGGTTCGGTCATAATTTAATAAAAAATCCATTTTTCTCTGCTATTGGAACTGGGGCAGAATTTTAAGGAGGACCCTCAAAATTTCGAAGTTAATTTCAGTCCATGCATCACTAGAAGCACTAGCCCAATAAACTGGGATGGAATTTTGAGGAGGACCCTTAAAATTCCGAAGATGATCTTTTAGCCATTCAGCACAGCCGTCAGAAATGTCCGCTCTGCAAACTGAGGCAGAATTTTGAGGGGGATCCTCAAAATTCCGGAGCAAAAGAGGTTGCAATGTCTGAAACCACGTCGCAGTCGTTGGTTCATCTAAAGAAAACTATTTTCGATTATATACTTACGTTATATTTACTAAATCATGCATAACTATTATCCGGATTGCTGTTGTTTAGCGATGCTACCCCAATGACACACAACGTCAAGAGCCCGGGGAAGACGAACTAGCCTTTCCCCTCACAGAACTCACGAGTTTCTTTGGATGCAGGCACTCGACTTGCAATATCGTCAGGTATATTTATGTACACATACTTTCCCAAGAATGCAACTTCTAAGAATCAACACGTGCCCGCAATTTCTATCTGTACACAATCTCCCCAGCAGTCATATTGTCATAATCGACTATCAGCTAAGAGATCTTACTACTAATCTTCCTTTACTGCATAAGGCTACCTTTCTGCCTTCCGAGACTAGGCTCTGTCTCCATCTGCATTTTGCATAAGGCTACCTTTCTGTCTTCCGAGGTTAAGCTCTACCTCCATCTGCATTTCCTGCATTGCATAAGGCTACCTTTATCCCTTCCGAGGTTAAGCTCTACCTCTATCTGCATTTCTCTGCATTGCATAAGGCTACCTTTCTGCCTTTCAAGACTAAGCCCTGTCTCCATCTGCATTTTGCATAAGGCTACCTTTCTGCCTTCCGAGGTTAAGCTCTACCTCCATTTGCATTTCCTGCATTGCATAAGGCTACTTTTCTGCCTTTCAATGTTAAGCTCTACCTCCATCATCATCTGCATAAGGCTACCTTTCTGCCTTCTGAGACTAAGCTCTGTCTCCATCCTACATGGCTGAAATATCGCCACTTTATTTTCTTGCATGGCTGAAATATCGCCACTTTATTTTCTTGCATGGCTGAAATATCGCCACCTTATTTTCTTGCATGGCTGAAATATCGCCACTTTATTTTTTCTTGCACGGCTGAAATATCGCCAACTTTTACTTACGTCTTGCATCGGTTGAAAGATCGCCACCTGCTGTATTTCATGGGCTGAAAGAGCGCCAAATTGTCCAAGGGCGTCATTGTTCGAAGGCACCATTTTCATAGCCCGAGAACGCCATGTCATGGCCTGAAGACACCATTTTATCTTTTGCACATCATTATTCAAAGGCATCATGGTTCAGAGGCACCATTCTCATAGCCCGAGAACATCATTTCATAGCCTGCGAATCCTTTATTATACGCTTTATGGCCCAGGACGTCATGGTTTGAGGACGTCATCCTAACCGTCCAAAGACAACATTCATGGTCCGATGAGAACTTGCATCACGTTTAAATTTATGCACAATGTATGTTGGTATTATTCATTTGCAGGTACACCGGCTATCAACAGCCGCCTCAATAGGAGCGATCCCGCTCCAGTTCCCGCAGCCTATCAAACTTCAACCACTTTTCTCAACCAAACATCATGTCCGTTCTTTTCAAAATCTCCATCGGCATATCCCGTCAATGGATACTGAACTACATGTGGCCTGATTCCTGTAAGACCAGGGATATTTAGGCAGCTCAGGAACCAGAGCTCGGTCAAAACTTTTCAAATCATTTCTTTTCGGGCAAAATTGGTCATCGTATCTTTACCCGACAAATCTTTCATCCTTCACGGGTAAAGAGGGGCAGTTGTTGATACCCAATTTTTTCCTAAGTATTTTTTACACTTAAAATACTTTCAAAATAATATATATGTGCATACATAAGCATGCCCAAGTGTTTTGGTATTTTTCCCAAACTTCTAAAGACTTTCAAAACCAATTTATTGTCTATTTTAGTAGTGCAAAATTCAATAATTATTCCCGAAATTATCATTTTACTATTTATTTCTCATATTTACACCAAAATATAATTAAGGTGATTTTTTGCATATTTTTACAAATTTATTTGATATTTAAAAGCTAAATTGCATGTAATTGCAATTATAGCCTATTTTACAATTAACAACATTTCATTATTATTAAATTATTTTCAGTATTTTTAACTTAATACTTATACCTTATTAATTAGTTCAATGCTTTTAATCTGTTTTAATTTTTTTTAATTATTTTATATAAAATAAAAAGGGAAGAAATTACTGTTTAACATTTAGCCTCATTTATTTCAATCACAGCCCCTTTTATATTTCAATTTAACCACCATTTGACCCAATCCCAACCCCAACCGGACCGGACCACTTTTTAACCTGACCCAACCCATAACCCAATCTAAAAGACCCTACCCGATTCCCACCTATCCTTCCAAATCTGGACCGTTGATCATTCAAGATCAAAGGCCATAACCCACCCTTCCATAATTAAACGAAACGACCTACCCTAATTCCTTCATTTTCCAACTGACCCGCCGCCTTTGAATCCTAAACGCTCTCAGACTCTCTCAAGGCTCTTCGGAACCCTAGCCTCCTCGAACCTTGTTCCACTGTGTTTTCACCGGAATCCATGGCTTCTCAGGCCATGGACAACCTATATTCACCTCCTCTAGCTCTTTCATGCCTGATGCTCGAAGGTTCGAGGCCCGACCTCGAAGGTCTTCACTCAGACCTTCACCAATTCGAAGATTCCGGCCATCTCCAACTTTGCTCCGGTGGCTCTTGGTCTTCTAAGCCTGTTTCTGACTTCATTTGACTTAGATCGGACCTGTTTCCAGGCCTTTCTCATTTCTAGGGTTTCTCCGAAACACTAAGTTATTCGAGGTTTTTTCTCTGTTGGTTTGCTTAGATCTATGCTTTATTTGACATTTTAAAAGGTTTCCCCAGATTTTCTTTTTAAAATCCTTTACCTTCGATTTAGGGTTTCCGAAAGTTTTTTCAAAAAAGCATCTTTCTGATTCTTTCTGTTCTTTCTTTACGTGTGTTTGTCTATATTAGGCTCGTATGACCTCTTTTACTACGCATGTACTGTTCTTCCACTTTCTTTTTCTACTATATAGTAAATCCAGTACTCACGTGTTAATCCTTGTTATGGTTTCCTTACTCTTTACTATATGTGATTACCGTTGAGTTCTTTGGTTTTTGCTTTACTGAACTCTGTTTGTGTTCTTGCTAAGCATGTTTCATCTACTTTTGTTTAAGTTCGTAGCCTCTATTCTCTTCTGAACTTGCCTAAGCCCCGACTTTTCTAAAAAATGTTCTTTTATGCTCTTAAATCGGCTTTCTTGCTTTGCGTTTCAAACCTGCTATCATCCCTATTTCAATGACTTGCTTTCTCACTTTCATGTCGGATTCAATTTTGAAACCCTAGGATTCGGGGTTTCCTTTGACGATTTTGATTTCTTGTGTTCGAGTTGAGGCTCCACTTTGGGACCCTGAACTCTCAGACTTGCTATGATTCTGCAAATTGAACCTGCATCTCGTTGCTTATGATTCTGGACTTCTCTTCAATTAAACCCTCTTCTAAATAATTTGACAGCCTCTTCTTGATTCACATATTTGTGTGCTTTATATATGAGAACTCTTCTTTCAAAGGTTTTTACTAACTCATTGATTGATTCTGAAATCGTCTAATGGGGTTTGATTGAGTGTCACTGATTTTCTTTGATTGAACCTCCTTTACCTTTTCTTGACTTGGTTCATTCGAATTGAGCTTGTAATTCTGATTTCTTGGCTATTAATTGATTTTCTTTCCTTAAATGTTACAGCCATGTACTGTCAAGACCCTCTCCTTAAATAGACTTTATGCATTTACCCCTTTTGTGCTACTTTGAAAAGGCTTTAATCAAAATTCTTTCCTTAATTATCTTCTACCCGTTTGAGATGAAATCCCTTAACTGAAGAGAAATTCAATGTGATTGATGGTAAACTATTTTCTTACCTTTCTTACTTGCTTCTCTGCACTATAAAAGGGACTACCCTTCCATATTTTTGACACAGACACACACTAAAATACACACGAACAAAAACACTTTCTTGTAATACTGTTTTAAATTCGACTTTGCTTGAGATCTTTTGGAACTGCTGTTTACAACTTGGTTCTCTCAAGGCTACTTTTGCTTACTTATTTTCTTGAAACTGGTATGTCCTTTATTTAATTTTCTGCCTCACCCTTATGTGCTTCAGACTGTTGTTTACTCTACTGCCTATGTTCAGTAATTTATGTTAAATATTTTTCTTCCTTGCTTCTATTTCTGTTATGAATCCTCTACCCCTATCCCCTTCTATGTGCTGAGTTAAGTTCTTGGCCTGACAGTATCCTAATTACTGTCCAGGCCTTGGCTTGATCTACAATGGATCCTAACTCTCAATGCTTGACCAGCAGGCTAGTTAGGGGTGTGCCAGCATCCCGATTGCTGGGTATGACCACTAGCTTGCCCTGTCTCTCTTTGATTCCCTTCCCCCCCTTGTGCACTTACACCTATTCCTAGAATCTTAAGTTCTGCCCCTCTCTCTTGAGCCTTGCTTTGGGACCTTGAGTTCCCTTTGAACTTGGACATCTGAGAGCTGGCATTTCCACATTGCACTATAATCTAAATCTGCAATATATTTGGGGTGTAAGCACTGTCTGGAGTTCCTGAAACTCCTTGGATCTCTGAAACATCCTAGATAAGAGAAGGCTTTGGAAATCTGGATTTCGGAAATAGTTCAATTTCATATTGTTAGACACTAAGGCTGAATTAGGCTGCTCGGATGTAGCTGATGATTTCTAATGTACTTTTAATTTCTGTCTTATTTTTCATTGGCCTATAATAATTTTTATAAACTCATGGGGATTTAGTGAAAAGGAGGGGGGGGGGGATTTACTTTTATGCACAAAGGATAGAGATCATGCCTATATGATTTAATTTTTTGATCTATGCGATCTCATAAGTAAAAACCATGCTTATAGGATCTAACTTTTTGATTTCTGCAACTATGCGTATAGATTCCATGCCTATAGGGATTTACATTTCTACATTTATAATGACATTAGGAAAACCGTTAGGTTTAACGATAAACCATCATATAGATATCATGTTTGTATGGCTGTTAACGTTTGAAAGGTATTAAAATCTGTAACTTGTAGAGATCATGCCTATAGGAACTTCAAATCGGAATTGTTTCACTCGTCTAAAATAGTACTGCCCCTTTTTGCTAAAACAAGCGACTTTCTGCATGTTTTCTGAACCCTTAAAACTTTTCTTGCAACCAAACCAGTGCATCTTTTTCCTTCTTGATAAATATTCTCAAATCAGTGCATATTTTCTGGAAACTTACTGCTTTCCTGATAATTTGACAAACATTTTTCAAATAAATCTGAATTTACTTCTTTATACTTATCTGATAAACCTTTTGAATCAGTCTGCAATTCAGTTCTTTTGTTAAAACTCGGCAATTCTTTTTCTTATACAAGTATGTTTTCTGAAACTCGTTTTAAACCATGTTCTTTGTATTAAGTCTGCAATCTTATTCTGCAACTCCTTTACAATAAGTAGTTCTATCCCACATTTAAGGTAAAGTTGACTAATTAAAGTGGCTCCGTCTTTGACAACTACATTCGAGTGAGCCATAATGTGGACTTCCTGTCTAAAAGTATGCGTTGAATCAGTCCGCTTATCGCTTTAATTTTAAATACCAAACCAGTACATGCGAGACATGCTAAACTCTATGGCTTATCTGATTTAAGGAGGTTTGCTTGAGCCTTACTTGCTTATCTTCCTCCACTTTTACTTGTATTATGTGTTTTGATTGACGCCTTAGTATTTTGTCCTTTGAAACTCTCAAAAGGCCCTAAATCCCTTTCCCTTTAGGATTAGTAGTCCTAAATGCCTCCGGGACTGATAGGAGTGGGACGGGTACTAGCATGCAATAAGTAACGAAACTTTCCGCGCTTTAATACCTTAACAGGGTGGGAAGGGTAGAATATGGATATGATGATCGGTGCGCTAATATCATGTGCGACCCCTCTTCTGAGGAGAGGTTGCTGGATATTGCATTGATGTGATCCATATTAATTATAAACCTAGGACCCCCCTCCCTTTATCTGCTTTCATCGTTTCTTGTAAAATTATTCAAATCTCTTTTTTTAAATTTTCTGCCCTCTCTACTTACCTTCGAAAGTTTTCAACCTGATTACAATGTTATATGCGAATCCTTATTTGAGCCTTGATTGTTTACTTGTAATGTCACAATTGTAATATGGCCGGGAACCACATTAGTGGATCTTGAGGGGTGCCTAACACCTTCCCCTCGAGATAATTTCTAGCCCTTACTCGAACTCTAGTTTTCCAACTCAAACTCTTTTGAAAAAGTGTCCTAATGCACTATAATCATTCGGTGGTGATTCTTCAAATTCCGAAACCCAATTCTCGAAAGGGAATAAAGTCATCCTTCCCAATGTCGCATACCGGATTTCTGGCCCCACAGTTAGAGAAAAGGGGGCATCGACAAGATTCTGACTGTATGTACTAGCCTTGCTTAGGCGATCATAGTTTCAGCTGCAGCAGCCACTTCTTATACCGGGGGAGGTACTTAGACTCCTGTCGCCCGTACTCCAGAGCAGGTGATGCAGGTACTTCAAACACCAGGGGTACTACCAGCCCAGTCAGTTGCAGCTGCTCTGGCCCAGGTGGCTCCCGTTATGACTGATGATGAGCATATGAGACTAGAGAGATTTGGGAGGCTCCAACATCCATCATTTAGCATGGCTGAGTCAGAGGATGCCCAGGGATTCTTGGATAAGTGGTAGCGATTCTTCGCTCGTCACGTATTCTGGAGACCAGTGGGGTCTCGTTCACTACTTTTCAGTTTACTGGGGCTGCTTTCAGATGGTGGGAGGCTTATGAGAAGTGTAGGTCGGTCGGTGTAGCACAACTTACATGGAAGGAGTTCTCCGTTCTCTTCTTGGAGAAGTTCGTGCCGCAGTCTCGCAAGAAGGAGCTGCGCAGATAGTTTCAGTAGCTACACTAGGAGGGCATGTCAGTGACTCAGTACAAGATGAGTTTTTTAGAGTTAGCTCGTCACATAGTTCGGTTGGTTCCCACTGATAAGAAAAGGATTAGGAGCTTCATTGTTGGACTAACATATCAACTGTTGTTGCTTATGAATCGGGAGAGGGTATCTGGTGCTACTATTGACGTGGTGGTTGATATTACTTGGCAGATAGAGATGGTCCGTAGCCAGGAGCGTGGGGAGAGGGAGGCCAAGAGGCCTCGAGGTTCGGGTGGTTTCGATGGTATTCCTTGTGGAGGGAAGCCCTACCACAGCTAGGGTCATCCTTCTAGGCCCGCTCAAATGACTCATCCAGTTCACCGTGGTGCATCATCAAGTCATGGTTCATACAGTGCTCGTCAGGGTCAGTCATCTCTCAGTGTCCTTCCAGGTCAAAGTTCGTCTTGTGCTCTATTGATTCAGGGTTCATCTATGACATGTCCTTCTAGCAGTTATCTCGGTACTCGAGGCTCTCTTCAGTCCCCACAACCAGCACCGGGGAGTTGCTTCGAGTGTGAGGAGTTTGCGCATATGTGGAGGCAATGTCCTCGTCTCCCGGGAGGTTTCATGCAGCAGAGGAGTCAGGTTGTGACTTCCGCACTAGTTACTTCACCACTCACGCAGCCAACTCGGGGTAGGTCCCAGGTAGTTAGAGGTCACCCAAGAGGGGGAGGCCAATCAGGTGGCAGTCAGGCCTGATTCTATGTTATTACTACTAGGCTAGATGTTGTTGCTTCAGATGTAGTGATCACAAGTATTGTCTCAATATGCCATAGGGATGCTCTAGTATTATTTGACCCTGGTTCCACTTATTCATATGTATCATTGTATTTGCTCATTATCTGGATATGCCCCGTGAGTCCTTAGTTTCATCTAGTCATATAACTATGCTAGTGGGTGATACTATTATTGGTGGACCATTTATATCGGTCGTGTGTAGTGACTATTGGGGGATTGGATACTAGAGTTGATCTATTGTTGCGTAGTATGGTTGATTTTGAAGTGATCTTGGGTATGGATTAATTGTCTCCATGTCATGCTATGCTGGTTTGCCACACTAAGACCGTGATGTTGACGATGCCGGCGTTTCCAAGGATCAAGTGGAGAGGTTCCCTAGATTATGTTTCCAGTAGAGTGATTTCATATTTGAAGGCCCAACGGATGATTGGAAAGGGATGTCTATCTTATTTGGCCTTTTTGAGGGATGTTGGTGTTGATACTCCTATAATTGATTCTGTTCCGGTGGTGTGAGGTTTCCCAGATATGTTTTTTGCAGACCTGCCATGCATGCCACCCGATAGGGATATTGACTTTGGTATTGACTTAGAGTCGGGCACCCAGCCCATTTCTATTCCTTCGTATCATATGGCACCAGCTGAGCTGAAGGAATTGAAAGAGCAGCTTTAGGAACTTTTTGATAAGAGGTTTCTTAGGTCTAGTGTGTCGCCTTTGGGTGCACTGGTTCTTTTTGTGAAGAAGAAGGATGGTGCTATGCGGATGTGCATCGACTATAGGTAGTTGAACAAAGTTACAATCAAGAACAAGTATCCTTTATCACGTATTGATGATCTATTTGACCAGCTCAGGGTGTACTCTAAGATTGATTTGAGGTCTAGGTATCACCAGTTAAAGATTTGAGACTCGGATATTCTAAAGATAGCTTTTAGGACCCATTATAGTCATTATGAGTTCCTTGTGATGTTTTTGGGCTTACCAATGCCCCAACAATGTTCATGCATCGCATGAATAGTGTATTTCAGCCTTATCTCGATTTGTTAGTCATAGTATTCATTGATGATATCCTGGTGTACTCTCATAGCTAGGAGGAGCATGCCCAACATTTGAGGATTGTGTTGCAGCGGCTGAGGGAGGAGAAGCTTTATGCCAAGTTCTCCAAGTGTGAGTTTTGGCTTAGTTTAGTGGCATTCTTGGGGAACGTGGTGTCCAGTGAGGGGATTCTGGTGGATCCAAAGAATATAGAGGAGGTTCAGAGTTGGCCAGACTGTCCTTAGCTACGGAGATTCAGAGCTTTCTCGGGTTGGCCGATTATTATTGTCAATTCGTGGAGTATTTCTCGTCCATTGCATCTCCTTTGACCAAATTTACCCAAAAGGGTGCTCCTTTCAGGTGGTCGGACGAGTGTGAGGAGAGCTTTCAGAAGCTCAAGACTGCGTTGACCACAACTCTAGTTCTAGTTCTTCCTTCACCTTTAGGCTCATATACTATGTATTGTTATGCTTCTTGGATTGGTATTGGGTAAGTCTTGATGCAGGAGGGTTGAGTGATTGCTTATGTTTCTCGCCAATTGAAGACCCAAGAGAAGAATTACCTTGCTCATGATTTGGAGTTGGTTGTTGTTGTTCATGCATTGAAGATTTTTAGGCACTATATCTATTGTGTGTCTTATGAGGTATTTACAGATCACCAGAGTCTCCAGCACTTGTTCAAACAAAAAGATCTAAATTTGAGGCAGTGGAGATGGTTGGAGCTACTAAAGGACTATGATATCACTATTTTGTATCATCCCGTGAAGGCCAATGTAGTGGTCGATGCCTTGAGTAGGAAGGTGGTGAATATGGGTAGCCTTGTGTTCATTCTTATTGGTGAAAGACCTCTTGTAGTTGATGTTCAGGCCTTGGCCAACCAGTTCGTGAGATTAGATGTTTCGGATCCCAGTTGGGTTTTGGCATGTATGGTTTCTCGGTCTTCCTTATTTGATCGCATCAGAGAGTGCCAATATGATGATCCCCATTTGCTTGTCCTCAAGGACAAGGTTTAGCACGGTGATGCCAGAGATGTTACTATTAGGGATGATGGGGTGTTGAAGATGCAAGGACGGATATGTGTGCCTAATGTAGATGGGCTACACGAGTTGATTCTTGAGGAGGACCATGGTTCACGGTATTCCATTCATCCGGGTGCCACGAAGATGTACCAGGACTTGAGGCAACACTATTGACGGAGAAGAATAAATAAGGATAAAGTGGGGTTTATAGCTTGCTGCCTTAATTGTCAGTAGGTAAAGTATGCACCAGAGACCAGGTGGATTGCTTCAGAGGCTAGAGATTCCAGAGTGAAAATGAGAGCTGATCACCATGGATTTTGTAGTTGGTCTCCCATGGACTTCGAGGAAGTTTGATGCTATTTGGGTGATTATGGATCAACTGACCAAGTCCGCGCACTTTATTCCAGTTGGGACTACTTATTCTGCAGAGCGGTTGGCTGAGATATACCTGTGAGCACGTGATTTTTGCCCTACAACAACTACTCCCAAAAATTCAAAATAAAATAGTTTTGTGTTGCTGGTGATTTATTTGTATTTGTCTGTGCATGTGTATTTTTACTTTAATTAAGAAAAAATACAAAATATGTGTTGCATGTGCATTTAGAATTTAATTTTACAATTAGGAATTAATTAAACAATATTTGGATTTGCGAGAATGAAAATCACAAAAATATGTACTTGGCATTCTTTAGCATTTAATCTCCAGTTGTTTGATTTTATTTTAGTTGGTATTTAATTGTGTGTGATAATTGTTATTAGAAATTAATTAGTATTTTAATTTGGTTTATAATTTAATTTAGAATTTTAGTTTTATTAATTAGGAAATAAAATAAAAGGAAAAGGAACAAAATGGAAACCGGACTGGGCCAAATTGGCCACAGCCCAATACTTACCCAAAAAATCAGCCCAATACTCGCCCCAATCCAGTCCACCCCCAGCATCGAAGAAACGACTCCGTTTCAAGCCTGTCTATCTAGGCCGTTCATTTCATTTAATCCAACGGCCGCAAATCGCCCCCATGCCCCGACCCATTCCCATCCAAAGACCGATCCGGTCTCGAGGTAAACGAAACGACACCATCTCTTTAAGTGAGTTGATCCAAGACGTCGATATCAATTGATCTAACGGCTAGGATCAAATCACTTCCCCACATATATAAGCCCAAACCATACCCCGCCCCCAAGCCAAACCCCCCCTCACCTCTTTGTCTCTATTAGAGACCAAACGAACCCTCCGCCCCTTACCACAGTGCTCCGCCCACCGAAAATCGCCTCATGGCGGTTCCGGTGGTCCAAACAACCCCAAAATTACACCACAGCCTCCCGACGATGTCCTCTTTCCAAATCCCGAATCAGTTTTCCTCGAATCAGTAACAGACGCTTTGAATCTTAGATCGAAGAATCAAACCAAACCCTAATCCGTCCAATAGCCACCAAGTTCACACCCCAGCTTCCCCTCGACCTCCCCAACCTAACCCCTCTAACCATCACCCTCGAATCATGGCCGACTGCTTCGAATCTTAGATCGAAGGCAAGACCTCAAACCTCAAACCTACCCAATCAGTCCCAAATTAACACCATACCACCACCTAAATTCCCTCATCCCTAATCTAGCACCACCATCATTCGAATCAAGCTGGATGCTTTCGAATTTGAAGTCAACTCGACGAACCCTAAAAGAACCAAGCTAGGGGATCAATACACAATAGAAAACGGAGGTCGTAATCGACCTTAGTCATGTGTTCTCAGTCGAGAACACTCGATTATGGTCTATTTCGGTTTCAGAATCAAGTTAAAGCTTCGAGTAGGACGAATGCGTTTGGTCTGAGATTCTGAGGTATTTCTTCTTCTTTTTTTTATTGTTGTTATTGTATGCCTAATTAGGTTTCGTTGTAATTCATCATTTTGTCAAGTAGTTCTTCCTCCTCTTTCGGACCTTTTTCTTGGTCCAGTTTTCTTCTGTTGATTAGAATATGCTATAAATTGTTGAGTCGATTAAATAGTTTCATCGCTTAGTCCGTTCATGTTTGTAATTTAGTAGTCCTCGTCAAGTTATTTGATGTCGATTGACTCATTTTTTGATCCTTAGATTCCTAGCTTCAGGGCTCATCATTAGTATGCTTTCTGTTCCTACATCTTTGTTTTAATGCTATTCATTTAATTTGAGTTTCGAGCTTATCCTGTGGTCTGAGATTGATGAATTGAATCCTAAGGTTGTCATGTTCAAGGTCTGATATGAATCTATCATTGATTTAAATTCAGTTCAAGTGTGATAGCATTGATTAAGAGTTAGTTTCATGTGGTTAATTAGTTAATTGTTAGGTGTATTGGTTATAGATGATGGGTAGTAATCACAGGGGTTTCAGGGGTAATTTGGGAATTGAAAACTTGAAGAAATGGGTAGTCTGAGTGTTCTGTCCACTAAGCACTAGTGTACCATTAACATAATGCATTTTTTTAATAATTAGTGGGGAACAAAACATAATGGTATAGGGAGGCTTAAAAGGAATTGATTAAAATATGTTACCCATACCTGCTTGAACTTTAAATAAAGGAAAGACAAGGGTTAATGGGGAACAAAATATACTTTAGTGGAGCTCTAAAGAATATCATGGGCAGAATTAGTTTCTTAATTTTGCCTGAGTGTTCTTACGAGTTGGCAGGGTCAGTGTTTGGGTATAAATAGAGCGACTTAGGACAGAGTTAGGCCAGACCTGAAGAGGGCTAAAAAAGAGAGACATAGTAGGGGGCTGGAAAAGAATAGAAGAAAAAGAGGAGAGTTGGAGAGCTTAGGAGATTGAAAGGAGAACATTCTGAGAACTCTAAGGAGTAACACTGTTCTATTGAGTGATTGGTGATTTCTAGAGTTTCCTTAAGGCTGAAACAATTTTTGGTTATCTGATATTTGAAATAAGTTGAAGTCAAGACAGGTTAAGGTCTTTTTTTTGTTCATTTGTTTAAATTGAAAGTGTTTTCCTGGGCTGGTATTTTACTTTTCTAGGTTGGAAATTGATTGAAAACTACTGCAGATCACTGCGCTTGCTACTGTCTTACTGCTGCTGTTTTCTTCTTAAACTGCAAGCTCATTTGTCCTTATTTTGATTTCTGTAATCAGGTACACATTTGAACCTGTTTTGGTGTAATTTCTCCAGTGGAATGGAAAGGAAATTGTTGTTTGACATTCATTAAAGCTTTACTGTTTTTTTTAGTTTATTATGATACAATTAAATTTAAGATTTGCATGATAAATTTGTGCATTAATGCGCCTGTAAGGGACTAGTTGGATTATTAACATGCTATGTACTGTTTTGTAACTTGTGGACAATAGGTACCTGTATAATTAGGATTGTTGTTTAACCGATTTGAGTAGTTTTGAATTATGATGGACTGTTAACTCTAATATGTAACTCATTTATGTTGAAATCAAGTCCATCGTGTCAATTAGTTTCACTGTTCGGGTTAATTGCTCGCCACACCAAAAATCATAGGCAAATCACAACACATAGGTGCATATTCACGTTTGTCCAGGTCACGTATGTTTAGTTTCGAATTGGAAATTATCCATGACTCCATGTGTGATTTAAATCATTATTGGATAAGTGATTCGTTAGAGTGAGTTATAGGTAAGACCATTCCTACTCTAATAGGGATGAGCAAACAATTGTGAGTTATGTGCTAAACCAAATGAGAATTGAGCTATGTGTTAAAATCAGTGCTACAATAGCTTAAAAATGATGTCAATCTCAAGTGCAAAAATTAGAAATTATGCGTTTGATGCAAGTATGATTAATTCTGTAAATTAGCTCCTCCCCTACACCCATTAATCCAGTTGGACTGTTATGATCCCTGAGGCCTAAATAATTCCTGCCCTGGCTATGGAAGTTCAATTGATAGGATACTAGGTGTATGAACCATTGCGGGCTCAGACGGCCCATTTTCTGTGAAATGAAACTTTGGTCGTGTACTGGAAATGTCCCGCTCTCTTTGTCCAACTATGTGGCTTTACTGTTTGAAATCGAGCTATGTAATTTCGAATCTTTCACGCACATTAATTAACTAGGACTGCTTTCATTTTAGAGACAAATTAAATAGAAAATTATAGATTGTTTTAGGATGGACCTTTAAAAATAATAAAAATAAGGCGAGCTTCGCCTAATAAAAATGCATAAATTGCGGGGCCCTCATGAGATGTATATATTCAAATCCTTAGATTTCGGGAACGGGTGGTTTAGCGCATTTCACGGCTTTCCCCAAAATAATAATGCGCTAGTCTCTTTAGGCGCGTATTTTAATAACATTGCCTCCTTAAACTCGGGTGCGCATTTATGTGACCCAAATCCAAACTTCAACGGTGTCGAGATGTGTCAACAACCACGGGTACATTGATGTGACGTGGTTCGAGACACATTTTTAAATGACAATGCAATTCTCTTTTAAAATAATAATAATAAAACGGTAAAAAGTTAGAATTTGCACATAGGTTCAACATGTATTAAAATCAGACAAATAAGCCGAATATGACAGTTGAGCGACTGTGCTAGAACCACGGAACTCGGGAATGCCTAACACCTTCTCTCGGGTTAACAGAATTCCTTACTCGAATTTCTGGTTCGCGGACTGTAATACAGAGTCAATCTTTTCCTCGATTCGGGATTCAACTGGTGACTTGGGACACCATAAATATCCCAAGTGGCGACTCTGAATCTTTACATAAAAACCCGTTTCGATTGTCCTTTAATTGGAAAAACTCCCTTACGCCCTTTCGGGTGTAGGTAAAAAGGAGGTGTGACAGCTCTGACGACACTGCTGGGGACAACACCCAGAATCTCTAGTTCAGGGTTCAAGAATTCGAGCTTAGAATAATTGTTATTATTTGACTTTACTTATTATCTGATTTTATTACATGTTTTGGTTTAAATGTGCAAAATGTTGCTTTTACCGCTTTGATATTATCTGAACTGTATATAAACTGTTACGAAACCCTTCTCTTCTCATCTTCAGGGATGTGCTCGCTGGTCGAGACTCCCTATTTTGTTAGCGTCATACCTTGAAATGAGAAAGAGGCTCGGACAAGTGACTCAGCCGGATGGCCTTTTGGTTCCCGGTACGTAGCCCCTCCTCGACTCGAGTTGTCCGCTCGGGTACACAGTCTAGAACAAATACCCAGGTTATAAACCTAGAATAACTCAGCTTCATGTCGGATCCCTAGTAGGAACGTTTGTTTGCATCACGTGCATTTGACTTTGGAGGCTCAACATAGGGGTTGAGTCTGTCTAGGTTAGGTGTACCAAAAATGACAAAAGACCATCCTGATGCATCTTACTTGTTACTTGTGCATTTGTTTGTTTCGGACTTGTATGCTGACCGGCTTTTGAATATTTTGAGGAAAGAGAGATAGAGGTACGAGGGTTAAAGAGAGTCAATCGCCTGTTTTGAAAAAAAAAACAATGTCCAAATAGTGTCGAAACTCTGCCGAATTTTTGAGAAAATGAAAAGAAAGAAAAGAAAAAAAAGAGAAAAAAATAGTTTTATTTGCCAATGAAAAGAGTCTTGTTTTCAAAAGAAGTTTGTTTTATCGGCCCGAACTACGCCAGTTTGATTCTCACAGGGTGTGAGATACGTAGGCAACCCCCATCGGGTCCAGCTTCACTTTTTGCGAAAATAGCCAAGAGAACAAAATCTTTACTTGAAAATAATTAGGGTGATGCCATTCTTGTTAGGAATAGCCGAATGTCCCTGAAAGGGCGCCAGAAGGCTATTTTTGCAAGAACAGCCGCTTGTGTTCATTTTTTCAAGGCTTTCACCGGTTAGCCGACACAGCCTTAAAATTTTCGACCCCGAGGTGCTGAAAGGCCGTATTGGCAAAACCGGGTTTTATTTTAAATAGAAAAATGTCCATGTTGTCCTTGAGTCAATTGAATCGTGATTTTGCTTAACCACTCTAATAAATGAGCAGAATGAGCACAAGTCAGAATTTGCACGTAACAATTGTGAACAAGATCCCTTTGGAGTTGCACATGTGGTGGGATGACTTGGGCAAATCAGGGCGCGACACAGTAAATCTATACCTGGGAGGCCTCACTGGGTTGCTGAAGATTAATCCTAGCGGGGATATCATAAAGGTCTTGGTCGCATTCTGGAACCCGGCTCACAACGTATTTCACTTCTAGGGTTTTGAACTTACCCCAACATTGGAAAAAATAGCCGGATACATCAGGAGTCTCAAAGTTCCTCTGAGACACCAGTACCTGATTGCTCCGAGGGCCGTAGCCGTACACAGGTTCCTAGACTCTTTGAAAATAAGCAGGGGGTCCACAACCCAGACTTGGCAGTTGGATTTTGTACTTTGAAGTTTATATACAATAGATATGGTCACATAGGGGGGGTTCAACAAGCCAGAGAATAAAATCTGTAGCAAAGGAAACTGCCTTAAGTGGGAAGAACATAGGTGTTTTGAATTCATGGTAGCCTTTTTGGGACTCCTGGTGTTTTCTAGAAAAGACGGGAACATTGACATACGAGTATCTGGGGTTGTCAGCACTTTGCTTACTCAAGCCAACAGCACCCTCGCACCCATGATAGTAGCTGAAATCTTCCGCACTCTCATAGCCTGCAAAGCCGGGGGAAACTTTTTTGAGGGGTGCAACATGTTGCTGCAGATGTGGATGATCGAACACCTATGTCATCGTCCTCAATTTATGAGTTATGGGTCGACGAAGAAAACGTGCATAGAGGAATTTCAAACGAGGGTTGACAGAATTAGCTTACCAGAAGGGGTCACAGAGTGGACAACGGGCCTCTGTTCTGTCACTGCAAGCCAAATAGAATGGACATTTGGATGGTTGCCTGTGGATAAAATCATATATATGCCAGCTACTGGACCCCATTTCCTTTTGATGGGACTCAGGAGTATTCAGCCCTATGCCCCGTATCGAGTATTGAGGCAGTTGGGGAGATGCCAAATAGTTCCGAAAGATGAAGATCTTAGCGGCCAAGTGGTCGAGATCGGACCTAGCGGACAATTTCATGAAGCAGCAGTCCGACAAATTTGGAGCGAGTGTCAATACTTAACAGCAAATACATGTGTACGTGATCGATCCAAAGGTGAAGTTTTGCCAAGATACTTTGCTTGGTATAGAAGAGAAATCGAGTTTGGGAGACCGGCCAAAAGACCCCATCTCCAGGAGTTCGTCAAGGCGTCACAAGGACAGTGGGATTGGTTGGCTAAAGAACATGGGTACAGGGTTACAATAGGCAAATTGGAGAAGCAAGTCATGGATTTGCAATTTGAGAAAGATCTGCATTCCGCCGCAGATGAGGGCAAGAAAAAGAAAATAGCTAAAGAAAATGAGGCCCTCCGAGCTCAAATTCAGAAATTAAAAGTAGCGGCAGAAAATCCAGTCCGAAGTAACAGAGATGAAAAGCTTGTAGCTAACCTAAGGCAGAAAGTGAGTAACTATAGTTTCTATTTGAACAAAGAAGAAAGTGAATTGGCCGGGGCTCAAAAACAATTAGCCAAAAATGCAGATGAACGGGTATGCCTGGTTAAGCAGTTGAGAGAAAGGTACGACGATGAGGTCACGGGGTTGAAGAAATGGGTCATCCCCACGAGAAACAAAATGATCAAACAGGCAAAAGACTTCAAGGTTGAAAGGGAACACAGTCACACGACAATGGCACAATTAGAAATAGACTTGCAACAACTTCAGCAACAAAACTATGCAGCCAAGCAAACCTTGGAGGCCAGGGCCCAGCAGATTGGGCGTTTGTTACAAGAAAAGGGCAGCATAAGAGAGAAAATTAGAAACATCGTTGATTACATCATTATGAAGTGCCACATTTGTGAGGGTATGACCCGCACTACATTCTTTGCGGCAGTGATGACCTTTGTTAAACAAATAATGTACAATTTAGACCGACTTCAAAGGGATCTTGCACATAGGCCCGTGGAGAGACCGAATGATGTCCCACGGACACCAGGAGCATTGATGTACTCATAATTTTCCGTTTGAATCTGTATTTCCTTTTCTGTCAGAGTCTGTGAGTCATGTTGGGTTTGTATTTTCTTTCTGTTCCGAGTCTGCATTTCTTTAGAGTATGATAGCTTGATTTTGGAGTCTGTTTGTCGTCTTTACATCAGAGTCTGTTGGTCTTTTGAAATTTGTTGATATTGAGTCTGTGTAATCGAAGTATCTGTTTTATAAAAGCTAAAAAATCCCAAAAATGTTTTATTTACTTGCACACTTATCTGACAGAACTACGCACGGTCTGATTCATGCGGGGACATGATACGTAGGAAATCTCTATAGGATTCGACCACCACTAAAAGGGAAAAGGAAAAATAAAGAAGGATAGGATAAAGAAAGTTTAAAAGAAGAGGCACAATTGTGAGAGGCTGGAATGACGCACGCAACCGAAGCAAATGCATGTTAGAAATGGTTAATTCCCTAGGTGCATTGCATCCCAACGTGTAATTGCATATGTGTTAAACTCTAAAAAAACTAATCAGTTTGTTGATTTCCAGAGAATTCAAGTAGTTAGTTTCTTTAGAGGATACTGGCACATTATCATTACCAAACCAGATCAAAGGGACCAATACCAGAAATCATGTCTATCCCGGAGGTCGACACTAGTGTTGAGGTAGAGGAGTTGGACGTCAATAAAATGAAAGAGGAGATGTTCAAGCTTAAGCAACAGATGGCCGAAATGTACCAGGCCTGGTCCCAAGGGCAATCACCACCGTCTTACCCAGCCAACCCGGCTTTTACCCCACCATTAGCTTAGTCTCAGGATCATCTCGCCACCAATCCAGGTTTTCCCATTTATCAACACTACCATGGCACTACTTCTCATATGCCGCAAGCTCTACCACCAAAATCAATTCCCTGCCCTCCTCCGCCAGTCACCCCTGTCTTTGTGACATCTCCACCGGCTGAACTCCATAGATCCCCGAGTGAACCCGTGTTCCAAGATCAGGACAACCAGTATTATCCCCCGGATCCCACCTTTAAAGCTCCCAAAACCTACCCCTACGATCCACGTTCTGATCCCCCGAGAGAAGCTGAGAGACCAGCCAAAAATCCCGAACATGAAGAGATGTTCAGAAAAATGAAAAGCATAGAACAATCCTTCAGGGATATGAGAGGGCTAGGAGGTCAGGTAAGCGTGGCTTACAAAGATCTGTGTTTATTCCCAAATGTACAACTACCGGCAGGGTTCAAAATGCCCAAATTCGACTTGTACAACGGACACGATGATCCGGTGGCTCATTTGAGAGGTTTTTGTAGTAAGATGAGGGGAGCTGGAGGAAAGGATGAATTGCTAATGGCTTACTTCAGTCAGAGTTTGAGCGGAGCAGCATTGGAGTGGTACACCCACCAAGATCATGGAAGATGGTACACATGGGATGATCTGGCACAGGCATTCGCTTGTCACTTTCAGTATAATCTTGAGATCATTCCAGACCGACTATCTTTGACTAAACTAGAGAAGAAGCACAGTGAAAGCTTTAGAGAATATGGTTTCCGTTGGAGGGAGCAAGCAGCAAGGGTAGATCCCCCAATGAAAGAGAGCGAGATGGTCGATTACTTTTTGTAGGCTTTGGAGCCAACTTACTTTGGTCATTTGGTGTCCGCAATTGGCAAGTCTTTTAATGAGGTTGTAAAAATGGGAGGCATAGTCGAAGAGGGGCTTAAGTCCAACAAAATCATGAGTTATTCAGCGATCAAGGCAACCACCCAAGCCATTCAAAGCGGCACTGGGGGTGTACTTGGGAAGAAGAAGAAGAAGATGTCACGACTGTTGAGTCCGGAGCCTGGTTCAGATCTAGAGGCCCGTCACCCTACTATAGTCAACCACGACCCTACCACCAAAATTACCCCATACTCCATATAGCCCTTCACAACATTACTACCCACCGCCAGATCCCCATTTTTCCATCCATCATGTACAAACCTATACCCAAACTCCGGCACACGCACAATGGCGTGCACCAGCTCCACAAAATCCATACCCAGCTCCACAAAACACATATCTGCCTCCAAGGGCCTACAGAAATCCCCCCCCAGGATAGGTTTCCGACCAAACCAAGCCCTCAAGAATGAGAGGTCACAGAATCAAAAAACTTTCACTCCACTGGGGGAATCGTATACCAGTCTTTTCCACAGACTGAGGCAGTTGGGCATGTTGAATCCAATTGAGCCTAAAATGCCAAATCCTCCCCCTAGAAATCTTGACCACTCTGTGAGTTATGAGTACTATTCAGGGGTCCCTGGTCATGATACAGAGAAGTGTTGGAAACTAAAAACGGCTGTGCAAGAGCTTATTGATACTCATCGGATCGAGGTTCAAGCCCCAGAAGCACCAAATATCAATCAGAATCCACTGCCAACTCACCATGAGACACACATGATTGAGTTGATACATAAAGAGGGGGAGCCCAGGAAGCCCTCACAGACGGTAGTGATGATCCGTTCTAGCGAAACCAGCTCAAAAGAAAAGGTAACCAGTGAGAAATCAGTGGTAGATGATAAGCCAGCTGTGATAGCCGAGAGAGGGTCGTCAAGCATTGTTGCAGTGAAACCAGAGAAAGCTAAAGTGGTAGTGCCAGGGGTTGCAAGTAAACTTGTTGTGGTCGTGAAGGGTGCTCACACAGAGGCTGTTATTATAAAACCAGTAACTCAGCTTCTAGTAATCAACAACAAGGCTGTTCCTTGGAATTATGAACGGGTGACGGTGATTTACAAAGGGAAAGAAGTCAAATAAGAAGTTTTTGAAGCGCAAGGTTTGACTCACTCAGGAAGGTGTTTTACTCCCGAGGAGTTAAGAAGAGCTAAAGATAATTCAACGTCGGTAAAGAAAGTTGTATCTAAAGAAGAGGCCGAGGAATTTCTGAGGAGTATGAAAGTGCATGACTATTCTGTTGTAGAACAGTTGAGGAAAATGCCCGCTCAGATCTCATTACTCTCATTGTTAATCCATTAAGATGAGCACCGCCAATCACTGATGAAAATCTTGAATGAGGCCCATGTTCCCGACAAGATCTCGGTAAACCATTTGGAAAAGATAGCCAACAAGATTTTTGAAGTAAACAGAGTCACTTTTTCCGATGACGAATTGTCGGTAGAGGGTACTGAGCATAACAAAGCCCTTAACCTGACAGTGAAATGCGAGGACGCCGTGGTTACCCGGGTATTGGTTGACAATGCTTCAAGTGCGAACATCTGTCCTCTCTCCACTCTAAGTAAGCTGAAAGTAGAAGAGGAGAGGATCCACAAGAATAGTATCTGTGTGCAGGGATTTGACAGTGGAGGCAAAGACTCAGTCGGGGACATAATGTTGGAGATGACCATAGGTCCAGTAGAATTCACAATGGAATTCCAAGTGCTGGATATAGCTGTTTCCTACAATTTGCTATTAGGGCGACCGTGGATTCATGCTGCTAAAGCGGTTCCATCAACAGTCCATCAGATGGTCAAGTTTGAATGGGACAGACAGGAAATAGTGGTGTACGGCGAAGATAATTTGTGCGCTCACAACAGCACCATTGTGCCATTTATTGAAGTGGGAGATGACAAGGGACCATGGGTCTACCAAGTTTCTGACGCAATGTCAGTCGAGAAAGTTCCAGAGGGGAAATGTATTCCAAATCCAAAGATAAACGCCGCATCAGTCATGGTAGCGTATGAAATGTTGAAGAATGGTTTTGTACCAGGAAAGGGTTTGGGATCAGCATTGCAAGGCATCATACAGCCCGTGTCTCTTCCTGAAAACTTGGGAACATTTGGTCTGGGATTCAAGCCCACAGCCGCAGACATAAAAAGAGCCAGGAAATTGAAACAGATGACATGGGTCCTTCTAAAGCCGGTCCCACATCTTTCCAGATCATTTGTCAAGTCCGGTACGAGGAGTCGCCCAGTGACAACAATTCCCAGTTCAATGATTAATCCTGACAAGGAGTTGATTGAAAGATTTGAGAAGTTGTTCGATAGTGTGAACATGGTGGAAATTGGAGAGGGTTCTAGCAACGCGGAAATGCAATTTGTCGGGCCAAAAACAAATCTTAATAATTGGAAGGCTACTCCTCTCCCTACTCGGAAGGAGTCTTGGTAGTTCTCTTTGATTTTCCTTTAAGTCTGTATGGATTATTCCAGGGTTGTAGTCCAGATTTCGTTTTTTTTTTCTTTTTTTTCTTTCAGTCTGTTTGAGTGTGCAAACTTTGTTATCTTTTATCATTCAATGAAATACAATTTCCCTTTCTTCATCATTCCTGATGGTTTTCCTTTTTGTTTTCTTTTCTTTTCTATACAGTTCTTTTTACGCTAGTTCTAATGACATGTCATGCATAAGGAATCCTCAGCCCAGTCTTAAAAATTAATCTGATTCTGAAATATTAGTTCAAGAAGTAGATTGTGATTACGAAACAGAATACGATGTGAGGATGAAGCCTTCGAAGAGATTAGTAAGGAGTTAATTCACTTCGAAGAAAAACCCAAACCCAACCTGAATGATACAGAAGTCGTCAATTTAGGGGACACAGACAATGTCCAAGAGACTAAAATAAGTGTCCACCTCGAGCCAGAGATCCGGGAAGAGTTAATCAAAGCACTCATCGAGTACAAAGATGTTTTTGCATGGTCATATGACGACATGCTGGGTTTGAACACTGATTTAGTGGTCCACAAATTGCCTACTGATCCAGCATTCCCTCCTGTTAAGTAAAAGTTGAGGAAGTTCAAAACTGATATAAGCGTGAAGATTAAAGAAGAAATTACCAAACAGTTGGATGCAAAGGTTATCCGGGTCACCTGATATCCTGTTTGGTTGGCTAATGTCGTGCCTGTGCCGAAGAAGGATGGCAAGATCAGAGTATGCGTCAATTACCGCAATCTCAACAAAGCAAGTCCGAAGGATAACTTCCCACTACCCAATATCCACATTCTGATTGACAATTGTGCCAAGCGTGAGATTGGATCTTTTGTGGATTTTTATGCCGGGTATCATCAGATTTTAATGGATGAAGAAGATGCGGAAAAGATAGACTTCATCACGCCATGGGGAACTTATTGCTACCAAGTAATGCCATTAGGGTTGAAGAATGCTAGGTAAACTTATATGAGAGCAATGACTACTGTATTTCATGATATGATACACAAAGAGATTGAGGTATATGTAGATGATGTGATCATAAAAACAAAACATCAGGCCGACCACGTCAAGGATTTGAGGAAATTCTTCCAGAGGCTTCACAGGTACAACCTCAAGCTTAACCCTGCCAAGTGTGCATTTGGTGTTCCATCCAGAAAATTGTTAGGATTCATAGTCAGTCGACGAGGCATCGAGTTGGACCCATCAAAGATCAAAGCCATACAAGAATTGCCCCCTCCGAGGAACAAGACTTAAGTGATGAGTCTGTTAGAAAGGCTGAACTACATCAGCAAGTTTATTGCGCAGCTCACGACAACTTGTGAGCCTATTTTCAAGTTGTTGAAGAAGGACGTTGTGATCAAGTGGACTGATGAGTGTCAAGAAGTGTTTGATAAGATAAAAGGTTACTTGACAAACCCACCTGTGCTGGTTCATCCAGAACCAGGGAGACCTTTGATTCTTTACTTGACAGTCTTGAAAAATTCATTTGGTTGTGTACTGGGGCAACATGACGTCACCGGCAGGAAAGAACAAGCCATCTATTATCTTAGCAAGAAGTTCACAGCTTATGAGGTTAAGTACACTCACCTGGAAAGCACATGTTGTGCCCTAACTTGGGTGGCACAAAAATTGAAACATTACTTGTCATCCTACATTACCTACCTCATTTTGCATTTGGATCTGTTGAAGTATATCTTTCAAAAGCCTATGCCGACAGGAAGACTTGCAAAATGGCAGATTTTTCTCACAGAGTTTGACATAATCTATGTGACTCAGACTGCGATAAAAGCCCAAGCATTGGCCGATCATTTGGCCGAGAACCCGGTCGATGAAGAGTATGAGCCACTGAGGACTTATTTTCCTGATGAAGAGGTGATGCATATTGATGAACTAGAACAGGCCGAAAAACCAAGCTGGAAACTTTTCTTTGATGGGGCTGCTAACATCAAAGGAGTCGGAATAGGAGCTATGCTTATTTCTAAAACAGGGCATCACTATCCTGTTACGGCTTAGCTGCGGTTTTATTGCACCAACAATATGGCTGAATACGAGGCATGCATTTTGGGTTTGAGGCTAGCTGCAGACATGAATTTTCGGGAAGTTCTGGTCTTGGGAGACTCGGATCTTCTGGTGTACCAAATTCAAGGAGAATGGGAAATGCGAGATCTGAAGCTCATACCATACCGACAATGCTTGCATGATATTTCTCAACGGTTTAGATCAGTGGAGTTCAGACATATTCCAAGGGTCCCTAATGAGGTCGCAGATGCTTTGGCTACCCTAGCGTCAATGCTGCACCATCCGGACAAAGCCTATGTCGATCCTTTGCACATTCAAATACGAGATCAGCATGCTTACTGCAACATGATTGAAGAAAAATTGGATGGCGGACCGTGGTTTCATGATATCGAGGAATACATCAGAATGGGAATATACCCAGTGCAAGCCGCGGAGGATCAAAAGAGAACAATTCGACGGTTGGCAAGCGGATTTTTCTTGAGTGGAGGAGTTTTGTACAAAAGAACACTAGACCTGGGATTGTTAAGATGCATAGATGCTAGACAAGCTACGTCTGTCATGTCCGAAGTACATTCAGGAGTCTGCGGACCACATATGAGCGGATATGTGTTGGCAAAGAAAATTCTCTGAGTAGGTTATTATTGGCTCACCATGGAGCGAGATTGTATTATTTTTGTGCGCAAATGTCATCAGTGCTAGATACACGGAGATTTGATTCATTCTCCGCCATCGGAATTACACACAATGTCAGCGCCATGGCCCTTCGTCGCTTGGGGCATGGATATCATTGGACCAATTGAGCCAGCAGCATCCAACGGGCATAGGTTCATTCTAGTAGCCATTGATTATTTCACCAAATGGGTTGAGGCCAAAACTTTCAAGTCAGTGACCAAGAAAGCAGTGGTCGATTTTGTTCACTCAAATATCATCTGTCGATTTGGAATCCCGAAGGTGATCATCATAGATAACGGTGCTAATCTTAACAGCAATTTGATGAAAGAGGTATGTCAACAGTTTAAAATTACACACCGCAATTCTACCTCATATCGTCCCAAGGCGAATGGAGCAGTTGAGGCAACCAACAAAAACATAAAGAAGATACTTCGAAAAATGGTAGAAGGTTCTAGGCAGTGGCATGAAAAATTACCATTTGCATTGCTGGGTTATCGCACTACTATCCGTACTTCAGTAGGGGCAACTCCTTATTTGTTGGTATATGGAACTGAAGCCGTAATACCTGCGGAAGTTGAAATTCCGTCCCTTCGGATTGTCGCTGAGGCTGAGATTGATGATGATGAGTGGGTCAAAACCCGTCTGGAGCAGTTGAACTTGATTGATGAAAAACGATTGGCAGCTGTGTGTCATGGCCAGTTATATCAAAAGAGAATGGCATGAGCATACAACAAAAAGGTGCATCCCCGGAAGTTTGAGGTGGGCCAGCAAGTGCTGAAACGCATCCTTCCACATCAGGCTGAAGCAAAAGGAAAGTTCGCCCCAAATTGGCAAGGGCCATTCATTGTAACCAGAGTATTGTCCAATGGTGCTTTATGTTTAACAGATATCGAAGGAAAATGCATAGACATGGCCATCAATCTGATGCAGTAAAAAGATATTATGTATGATTTCTTTAGTATAATTGTTGATTGTTTGTATTTGGCATTATTTCGAAGATTGAAATGACGAAGGCAATTTGTTCTACTATCTAAACACTATACCCTTTGTCCCCCTTTTTGAGCCTTATTTATTTCTTTCATACCCCTCTTTTGGAATCAATAACGAAAAAGAGAGAAAAAGAAAGAAAAGAAAAGAGAAAAGAAAATAAGCGAAAAATATAACAACAAGGAAAGTCAGGTGTGAACTACATTTGACCTGATCCCTGTTAATGGTATGTAGGCAGCTTTACGGCTCGGTCATTGTAAAATAAAAGTCAAAAGATCCCCAAGCAAGAAACTGGGGCAGAGGTTGTATTTGTAATAAGAAATGTGATTCCAAAAGTTGTAATTTTAAACCCATGTCAAAATTATTTTGAGCCTAAGATACCCTTTCCTCCTAATCCCATCCAAAAGCCCACATTACGGTCCAAAGAAAGACCTTCTGATCAGTTTTCGAAAGATGACAAGTCGAGCAAATAGAGTGATTCATATCAGGGTAATACTCCGGTCCAAGCAGAGAAATTAATGAAAATGAGAGATTCTTATTGGTGAAAACCTTCACATGCACCATAAGGCAACGGAAATTGAGAGAGAGAGTCTTATTATCAAAAGATGAAAAAAGATTGGCAGCTGTATGTCATGGCCAGTTATATCAAAAGAGAATGGCAAGAGCATACAACAAAAAGGTGTATCCCCGGAAGTTTGAGGTGGGCCAGCAAGTGCTGAAACGCATCCTTCCACATCAAGCTGAAGCAAAAGGAAAGTTCGCCCCAAATTGGCAAGGGCCATTCATTGTAACCAGAGTATTGTCCAATGGTGCTTTATGTTTAACAGATATCGAAGGAAAATGCATAGACATGGCCATCAATCTGATGCAGTAAAAAGATATTATGTATGATTTCTTTAGTATAATTGTTGATTGTTTGTATTTGGCATTATTTCGAAGATTGAAATGACGAAGGCAATTTGTTCTACTATCTAAATACTATACCCTTTGTCCCCCTTTTTGAGCCTTATTTATTTCTTTCATACCCCTCTTTTGGAATCAATAACGAAAAAGAGAAAAAAAGAAAGAAAAGAAAAGAGAAAAGAAAAGAAGCGAAAAATATAACAACAAGGAAAGTCAGGTGTGAACTACCTTTGACCTGATCCCTGTTAAGGATACGTAGGCAGCTTTCCGGCTCGGTCATAGTAAAATAAAAGTCAAAAGATCCCCAAGCAAGAAACTGGGGCAGAGGTTGTATTTGTAATAAGAAATGTGATTCCAAAAGTTGTAATTTTAAACCCATGTCAAAATTATTTTGAGCCTTTGATACCCTTTCCTTCTAATCCCATCCAAAAGCCCACATTACGGTCCAAAGAAAGACCTTCTGATCAGTTTTCGAAAGATGACAAGTCGAGAAAATAGAGTGATTCATATCAGGGTAATACTCCGGTCCAAGCAGAGAAATTAATGAAAATGAGAGATTCTTATTGGTGAAACCTTCACAGGCACTATAAGGCAACGGAAATTGAGAGAGAGGGTCTTATTGGTGAAAACCTTCACAGGCACCATAAGGCAACGAAAGTTGAGAGAAATAAAATGAGAGAGTCTTATCGGTGAAAACCTTCGCAGACACCATAAGGCGACGGGAGTTGAGAGAAACGAGAGAGTCTTATTAGTGAAAACCCCTCGAAGGGCACTATAAGGCGACAAGGAATTAAAAGAGGCAAACGAGATAAGCTTGATGGAAAGGATCCGTCGAGATATCAAGCAGAATAAAGATGTTGTTTCGGCAAAAGAAGATGAGTTGCGGGACCTTTGAAATGCAAAGTAGGGACATCAGAAAGATTGATTGATCTAAATAGATTGGGTTGATTAATCCAAAAATGCATGACATGACCATTGGGATCGGTTATACCATTCAGATAAGTTATTTTCTCTTCAAACAATTGTTCAGAAAGATTTTTTCTTGTCCTGTCTTTCAAAGTCATCATTTTCCATTTCTTTTTGGTCAATAGTAGTTTGTTTTTAAGAAGGATTTTCAGGGCTAACTACCATTTGCCAACGTGGTGCAAGGTAAATGGGAATAAGACAGGAAAGGATAATGTGATGGGACGAGAAAGATGTCGTTGTAAGACCAAATGATGGATTGGTCTAAGTTTTTGGGACAGTACAGAGCAAAGGTGGAAAACAACGGTTGAGAGGTTGGTGAATACAGAATCATTAAGAAGGTCGGAAGTTATCAGCCAAGTTTCAAGATGGTCGAAAAGCGCAGAGCATGGAAAAGAGCGAAAGGGAAAACCGTCCCCAGCAGGAGCATCCTCACGTTTTAAACTAACAAATTCTCTTTGATTTTACGCAGGGACAGAAAATGTTATTGATGAGAAAAAGACATGCCACAAGAAAGATTGTCAAACTGAGGCAGAAAATTTTCTTTCGTTTTGAAAATTTTCTGGAAGGCAGGTACCCACTTGGGGAAGAAGGAAGATAACACAAGTTTGGAGAAAAGTGTTATCCCTAGCAGTTTTCGGAAGAAGGCAAAACAAGTTTTAAAGAAAGCAATTTCGGGAGGAAGATAACACAAGTCTTAAGGAAAGTAGTCTTTGAAGGAGAAAAATAACATATTTTCGAATGAAATACCGGTGTTATCCCCAGTAGTTTTTAGAGGAATGAAACACCGGTTTTGAGGGAAGCAGTTCTGAAAGAAGATAATTCAAATTAGAAGTTGTTGAAGTCAGGAGCCCGCCTAGAGAATGGAGGTTGTTATATTTTCAAGTTGTAGTCGAAGTCAGGAGTCTACCTGGATAATGGAGGCATTATCTTTTTAAGTCATAATAGAAGTTAGGAGCCCGCCTGGAGAATGGAGGTGTTATAGTTTCAAGAATTTGTTAAAGTCAGGAGCCCGCCTGGAGAATGGAGGTGTTATATTTTTAAGAAATTGTTGAAGTCAGGAGCCCGCCTGGATAATGGAGGCATTATCTTTTTAAGTCATAATAGAAACCAGGAGCCCGCCTAGAGAATGGAGGTGTTATATTTTTAAGAAGTTGTTGAAGTCAGGAGCCCGCCTGGAGAATAGAGGTGTTGTATTTTTAAGAAGTTGTTGAAGTTAGGAGCCCGCTTGCAGAATAGAGGTGTTATATTTTTAAGAAGTTGTTGAAGTCAGGAGCCCGCCTAGAGAATGGAGGTGTTGTATTTTTAAGAAGTTGTTGAAGTCAGGAGCCCGCCTGGAGAATGGAGGTTGTTATATTTTTAAGAAATTGTGGAAGTTAGGAGCCCGCCTGGAGAATGGAGGTTGTTATATTTTCAAGTTGTAGTCGAAGTCAGGAGCCCGCCTGGATAATGGAGGCATTATCTTTTAAGTCATAATAGAAGTCAGGAGCCCACCTGGAGAATGGAGGTGTTATATTTTTAAGAAGTTGTTGAAGTCAGGATCCCTCCTGGAGAATGGAGGTGTTGTATTTTTAAGAAGTTGTTGAAGTTAGGAGCCCGCCTGGAGAATGGAGGTGTTGTATTTTTATGAAGTTGTTGAAGTCAGGAGCCCGCCTGGAGAATGGAGGCTGTTATATTTTTAAGAAGTTGTGAAAGTCAGGAGCCCGCCTGGAGAATGGAGATTGTTATATTTTCAAGTTGTAGTCGAAGTCAGGAGCCCGCCTGGATAATGGAGGCATTAATTTTTAAGTCATAATAGAAGTCAGGAGCCCACCTGGAAAATGGAAGTGTTATATTTTTAAAAAGTTGTGCAAGTCAGGAGCCCGCCAGGAGAATGGAGGTTGTTATATGTTCAAGTTGTAGTCGAAGTCAGGAGCCCGTCTGGATAATGGAGGCATTATCTTTTTAAGTCGTAATAGAAGTCAGGAGCCCGCCTGGAGAATGGAAGCGTTATATTTTTAAGAAGTTGTTGAAGTCAGGAGCCCGCCTGGAGAATGTATGTTGTTATATTTTCAAGTTGTAGTCGAATTCAGGAGCCCGCCTGGAGAATGGAGGTATTATCTTTTTAAGTCGTAGTAGAAGTCAGGAGCCGATCCGAAGAGCGGAGGGTTACAACAAAAATCCCCAGCATAAACTCAAGTGCAGAAGTCAAAAGAGAGGCAACAATGGTCAAAGGAAGATAATTCGCGTGTCGAAGGAGAAACAATTCGAATTTCACAAGAAAGAAAGAAACATCAGAGGAAACACAAGCCAACAAGAAAGCAAGGCAACAAGAGCAAGTTTGAAGATCTAGATAAGATTTTGTAATTCCTAGTTTAGTCTAGCTTCTTGTTTTCTTTTAGCATGGTATAATAAGGAGGTCAGTAAGCAGGTAGCAGCAGCAGCAATAACAGTAACAACAAAACCACAACTTCATGGTAGTCCCAGCTACCGAAACTCCCCGAACTACATTGACCTGATTCCCTTTTAGCCAGGGATATGTAGGAAACCCTTGAAGCAGAGGTTCGGTCAAATCTTTCAAAAATGCTTCACACGGAGTAGCCGAACGGCCAAAAATCGCTCGTATCCGCTCACTTTATCTTTGCAAGAAAACTCTTCATGTTTCCGGACAAAGAGGGGCAGCTGTGAGCAAGTGATTTTTTCCCTACAAGAACTACTCCCAAAAATTCAAAATAAAATAGTTTTGTGTTGCTGGTGATTTATTTGTATTTGTCTGTGCATGTTTATTTTTACTTTAATTAAGAAAAAATACAAAATATGTGTTGCATGTGCATTTAGGATTTAATTTTATAATTAGAAATTAATTAAACAATATTTGGATTTGCGAGAATGAAAATCACAAAAATATGTACTTGGCATTTTTAGCATTTAATCTCCAATTGTGTGATTTTATTTTAGTTGGTAGTTAATTGTGTGTGATAATTGTTATTAGAAATTAATTAGTATTTTAATTTGGTTTATAATTTAATTTAGAATTTTAGTTTTATTAAGTAGGAAATAAAATAAAAGGAAAAGGAACAAAATGGAAATCGGGCTGGGCCCCAAATAATCAGCCCAATACTTGCCCGAATCCAGTCCACCCCCAGCATCGAAGAAACAACGTCGTTTCAAGCCTGTCGATCCAGGCTGTTCATTTCATTTAATCCAACGGCCACAAATCGCCCCCATGCCCTGACCCATTCTGATCTAAAGACCGATCCGGTCTCGAGGTAAATGAAACGACATCGTCTCTTTAAGTGAGCTGATCCAAGCCGTCGATCTCAATTGATCTAACGGCTAGGATCAAATCACTTCCCCACATATATAAGCCCAAACCATACCCCGCCCCCAAGCCAAACCCCCCATCACCTCTTCGTCTCTAAGCCTTAGAGACCAAACGACCCCTCCACCCCTTACCACAGTGCTCCGCCCACCGGAAATCGCCTCACGGCGGTTCCGGTGGTCCAAACAGCCCCAAAATTACACCACAGCCTCCCCACGACGTCCTCTTTCCAAATACCGAATCAGTTTTCCTCGAATCAGTACTAGATGCTTCGAATCTTAGATCGAAGAATCGAACCAAACCCTAATCCGTCCAATGTCCACCAAGTTCACACCCCAGCTTCCCCTCGACCTCCCCAACGTAACCCCTCTAACCATCACCCTCGAATCATGGCCGACTGCTTCGAATCTTAGATCGAAGGCAAGACCTCAAACATCAAACCTACCCAATCAGTCCCAAGTTAACACCATACCACCACCTAACTTCCCTCGTCCCTAATCTAGCACCACCATAATTCGAATCAAGCTGGATGCTTTCGAATTTGAAGTCAACTCGACGAACCCTAAAAGAACCAAGCTAGGGGATCGATACACAGTAGAAAACGAAGGTCGTAATCGACCTTAGTCGTGTGTTCTCAGTCGAGAACACTCGATTAAGATCCATTTCGGTTTCAGAATCAAGTTGAAGCTTCGAGTAGGACGAATTCGTTTGGTCTAAGATTCTGAGGTATTTCTTCTCTTTTTTTTTTAAATTTTTTATTGTTTTTATTGTTTGCCTAATTAGGTTTCGTTGTAATTCATCATTTTGTCAAGTAGTTCTTCCTCCTCTTTCGGACCTTTTTCTTGGTCCAGTTTTCTTCTGTTGATTAGCATATGCTATAAATTGTTGAGTCGATTAAATAGTTTCGTCGCTTATTCCGTTCATGTTTGTAGTTTAGTAGTCCTCGTCAAGTTATTTAATGTCGATTGACTCATTTTGTGATCCTTAGATTCCTAGCTTCAGGGCTCATCATTAGTATGCTTTCTGTTCCTACATCTTTGTTTTAATGCTATTCGTTTAATTTGAGTTTCGAGCTTAAACTGTGGTTTGAGTTTGATGAATTGAATCCTAAGGTTGTCATGTTCAAGGTCTGATATGAATCTGTCATTGATTTAAATTCAGTTCTGGTGTAATAGCGTTGATTAGGAGTTAGTTTCATGTGGTTAATTAGTTAATTGTTAGGTGGATTGGTTATAGATGATGGGCAGTAATCACAGGGGTTTCAGGGGTAATTTGGGAATTGAAAACTTGAAGAAATGGGTAGTCTGAGTGTTATGTCCATTAAGCACTAGTGTACCATTAACATAATGCATTTGTCTAATAATTAGTGGGGAACAAAACATAATGGTATAGGGAGGCTTAAAAGGAATTGATTAAAATATGTTGCACATACCTGCTTGAACTTTAAATAAAGGAAAGACAAGGGTTAATGGGGAACAAAACATACTCTAGTAGAGCTCTAAAGAATATCATGGGCAGAATTAGTTTCTTAATTCTGCCTGAGTGTTCTTACGAGCTGGCAGGGTCAGTGTTTGGATATAAATAGAGGGACTTAGGACAAAGTTAGGCCAGACCTGAAGAGGGCTAAAAAAGAGAGACAGAGTAGGGGCTGGAAAAGAAAAGAAGAAAAAGAGGAGAGTTGGAGAGCTTAGGAGATTGAAAAGAGAACATTCTGAGAACTCTAAGGAGTAACACTGTTCCATTGAGTGATTGGTGATTTCTAAAGTTTCCTTAAGGCTGAAACAATTTCTGGTTATCTGATAGTTGAAATAAGTTGAAGTCAAGACAGGTTAAGGTCTTTTTTTTGTTCATTTATTTGAATTGAAAGTGTTTTCCTAGGCTGGTATTTTACTTTTCTGGGTTGGAAATTGATTGAAAACTGCTGTTGATCACTGCGCTTGCTACTGTCTTGCTGCTGCTATTTTCTTCTTAAACTACAAGCTCACTTGTCCTTATTTTGATTGATGTAATCAGGTACACATTTGAACCTGTTTTGGTGTAATTTCTCCAGTGGAATGGAAAGGCAATTGCTGTTTGACATTCATTAAAACTTTACTGTTTTTTTAGTTTATTATGATATAATTAGCTTTAAGATTTGCATGATAAATTTGTGCATTAATACGCCTGTAAGGGACTAGTTGGATTATTAACATGCTATGTACTGTTTTGTAACTTGTGGACAATAGGTACCTGTATAATTAGGATTGTTGTTTAACCGATTTGAGTTGTTTTGAATTATGATGGACTGTTAACTCTAATATGTAACTCATTTCTGTTGAAATCAAGTCCATAGTGTCAAATAGTTTCACTGTTCGGGTTAATTGCTCACCACACCAAAAATCAAAGGCAAATCACAGCACATAGGTGCATATTCACGTTAGTCCAGGTCACGTATGTTTAGTTTCGAATTGGAAATTATACATGACTCCATGTGTGATTTAAATCATTATTGGATAACTGATTCGTTAGAGTGAGTTATAGGTAAGACTATTCCTACTCTAATAGGGATGAGCAAACAATTGTGAGTTATGTGCTAAACCAAATGAGAATTGAGCTATGTGTTAAAATCAATGCTACAATAGCTTAAAATGATGTCAATCTCGAGTGCAAAAATTAGAAATTATGCGTTTGATACAAGTATGATTAATTCTATAAATTAGCTCCCCCCTACACCCATTGATCCAGTTGGACTGTCATGGTCCCTGAGGCCTAAATAATTCCTGCCATGGCTATGGAAGTTCAATTGATAGGATACTAGGTGTATGAACCATAGCGGGCTCAGGCGGCCCATTTTCTGTGAAATGAAACTTTGGTCGTGTACTGGAAATGTCCCGCTCTCTTTGTTCAACTTTGGGGCTTAACTGTTTGAAATCGAGCTATGTAATTTCGGATCTTTCACGCACATTAATTAACTAGGACTGCTTTCATTTTAGAGACGAATTAAATAGAAAATTATAGATTGTTTTAGGATGGACCTTTAAAAATAATAAAAATAAGGCGAGCTTCGCCTAATAAAAATGCATAAATTGCAGGGCCCTCATGAGATGTATATATTCAAATCCTTAGATTTCGGGAACGGGTTGTTTAGCGAATTTCACGGCTTTCCCCAAAATAATAATGCGCTAGTCTCTTTAGGCGCGTATTTTAATAACATTGCCTCCTAAAACTCGGGTGCACATTTATGTGACCCAAATCCAAACCTCAACGGAGTCGAGGTGTGTCAACAACCACGGGTACATTGATGTGACGTGGTTCGAGACGCATTTGTTTACGACGTTGCAATTCTCTTTTTAAAATAATAATAATAAAGCGGTAAAAAGTTAGAATTTGCACATAGGTTCAACATGTATTAAAGTCAGACAAATAAGCCGAATATGACAGTTGAGCGACCGTGCTAGAACCACGGAACTCGGGAATGCCTAACACCTTTTCCTGGGTTAACAGAATACTCGAATTTCTGGTTCGCGGACTGTAATACAGAGTCAATCTTTTCCTCGATTCGGGATTCAACCGGTGACTTGGGACACCATAAATCTCCCAGGTGGCGACTCTGAATCTTTAAATAAAATCCCGTTTCGATTGTCCTTTAATTGGAAAAACTCCCTTACGCCCTTTCGGGTGTAGGTAAAAAGGAGGTGTGACAATACCTTCGCAAGATTGTTCGCCTCCACGGTGTGCCAGTGTCTATCATTTCAGATTAGGGCATGCAATTTACATCACAGTTTTGGAGAGTCGTGCAGCGAGAGTTGGTAACCCAGGTTGAGTTGAGTATAGGACTTCACCCTCAGACAGATGGACAGTCTGAGGGCACTATTCAGATATTGGAGGACATGTTACGTGCTTGTGTCATTAATTTCGGGGGTTTTTGGGATCAGTTTCTGCCGCTCGTGGAGTTTGCCTATAACAACAACTACCAGTCGAGCATTTAGATGGCTCCGTATGAGGCTTTGTATGGGAGACAGTGTCGATCTCCGATGGGTTGGTTTGGGCCGGGTGAGGCTAGGCAATTGGGTACTGACTTGGTTCAGGATGTTTTGGACAAGGTTAAATTTACTTAGTATCGGCTTCACATACTGCTGTCTAGACAGAAGAGTTATGCCAATCGGAAGGTTCGTGATGTTGCTTATATGGTCGGGGAGAAGGTTATGCTCAAGGTTTCACCTATGAAGGGTGTTATAAGGTTCGGAAAGAATGGCAAGTTAAGCCTTCAGTATATTGGGTCGTTTGAGGTGCTTCAAAGGATTAGAGAGGTGTCTTACAAGCTTGCCTTGCCCCCTAGTATGTCGAGTGTGCATCTAGTATTTCATGTTTCTATGCTCCAAAAGTATGTCGTTGATCCTTCTCATGTTTTAGATTTTGGCGCAGTTCACTCAGATGGTGATTTGACTTACGATGTGGATCTGGTGACCATTTTGGGTCGGCATGTTATAAAGTTGAGGTCAAAGGATATAGCTTCAGTGAAGGTACAGTGGAGAGGTCAGCCAATTGAGAAGGCTACTTGGGAGACCAAACAGGAGATGCAGAATAGATGTCCACACCTATTTGAGTCCCCATGTACATTTCTAGGCCAGTTCGAGGATGAACGTTTGTTTAAGAGGGGGAGTATGTAATGACCCAGCCGGCCATTTTGAGAGTTGTAGCAATGTTCCCTCATTTATGCATTATAGCTGTTATGTTACTTTCTGGGGTACTTGGTCCGGGTTCGGAGAGGTTTCAGAATGTGATGAGACACTTAGTCTCAAGGTTGAAAGCTTCAATTGAAATGGTTGACCGGAGGTTGACTTATGTGTAAACGACTCTGGATTGGAGTTTTGATGGTTCCATTAGCTCCGTAGGGTGATTTTGGACTTAGGAGCATGTTCGAATTGTGATTTGGATGTCCATAGTGGAATTAGGCTTGAAATGGCAAAAGTTAAAAAAAATTGAAATTTTGACCAAGAGTGGACTTTGTGGATGTCCAGCTCAGATTGGAGTTCTCGGGGTTAGAGTAGGTCTGTGGTGTTATTTGTGATTTGTGTGCAAAATTTGGGGTCAATCGGACATAATTTGATAAGTTTTGACGTCGTTTGTAGAAGTTGGAATTTCCTAGTCTCAATAGGCTTGAATTGTGGTGCAATTCGTGTTTTTTCGTTTTTTGAGGGCTTGACTAAGTTTGTATCATATTTTAGGACTTGTTGGTATATTTGGTTGAGGTCTCGGGGGCCTCGGGTGATGTTCGAATGGTTTTCGAATCATGTTTCGAGTTAAATGGGATGTTGTAGCTGAGGCTTTCTGGTGTAATCGCACCTGCGGAACATTGGTAGCAGGTGCGATCTGGGGAACCCAGGTGCAGCCAGGAAATGAGGGAGATTGGGGTCGCAGGTGCGAAGGATTTTCCCGCACATGCGTGGTCGTAGATGCGACGTGAGAGGCTCAGATGCGAAGTTAGCCAGTGGGGGATGTTTGCACAGGTATGATGGAAGTTCCACACCTGCGATTGCGCAGATGTGAAGGGAGGATCACAGAAGCTGTTGATACCCATTTTTTCCCTATATATTTTTCAATACGCAAAATACCTTCAAAATAACACATATATATATATATATATATATATATATATATATATATATATATATATAAGCATGTCCAAGGTTTTTGTTATTTTTTCCATAATTTTAAGGTTTTCAATTAATTTATTTTCTCCCTTTTTATCCATAAATTCCCCAATAATGATTTCCAAAATTATTATTTTTGATAATTCATCTATTGGATTTCTATATTTATGCCAAAATATGGCTAAGGTAATTAATTATTTTTTTATAATTACATTTAGTATTTTTAAAAATAAATTGCACATAATTGCAATATTATCCCTTTTAAGATTTAATTATGTTTTATATGCATAAAATTAGATTCTATATTCTTAAATTGCTAATTATGTATTATAAATCATTTTAGCATTTTAAATTATTTTTTAGAAATTATATACTATTTTTTATAAATTAATTAGGAAAAATGGGCTATTTAAATTTTGGCCAAAATTGGCTTTCAAATTTAGCATAAATCCAATGGAACCCCAACCCAATTATAAAACCCACGGACCCAAGCCCAACCCCAAACCAAACCCGGAACCCACCTACCCATTTAATCTCGATCGTTGATCTCCTAGATCAATGGTCCCCAATATTCCCTTCCATAATTAATCCCAAACGACCCCCCCCCCAACCCTCTCATTTTCACCAAACAGCCGCCCTGAAACCCCTTTCCTCTACAATTCTCTCTGAGACCTAAACCTAACCCTAGCTTCCGCTACCTAAAACCAGCCCTAATCACTTCGATCCCACTCGATCCATGGATTTCGATGGCTATTTGAGACGTATACTTGTTTACTACGTCTCCTGGTTGCTCGTTTTTGTGATTTCATGGAAGGATATCGAAGATATCTAGACCATATCTTATTCAAAACTCTCTAAGGGCCTATCCATGGTCTTTCATGCCATTTTCCGGCCATCCATGGCTATTCGAGTAAGATCCATGACTTTACCGGCTAAAACCGATAACGTTCTAAGGTTTTCTCATCTTCTCTGGGTTCTCTGAAACACTAACTCTTGAGATTTTTCACTTTTCTTTAGATCTATCTTAGATCTAGGTATATCCATGAGTTTTTAACCGATTTTTCCTCATCTTTACTATCTTCCGAAACCCTAGTTTGCTACTGCTCGATTCTTCTCAGATCTTTATAGATCTAAGATGATTCAAGTGTTATTATGCATGTTCTAACTGATTTCGTTATGATTAAACCCTTTCCCTTGTTTTTTGACCGATTTTGTGCTCTTACTACTTTTAACTTGGCTCTGTTAAAAGCCCTTTTTTTAAGATTTTCTTTACTTTGTTTCTATAATTTTCCTTACTTTGCTTCTCTGAGTGTTAGCATGCTTTCTTTACTTCGTATTTGTGTGTTAGCCTGCTTACATGAGTCCTATGATTACTCTGCTCCGAATATGTTTTCCTGAATCCCTAGCCAACTTATGTCGCTTTTGTATGACTATGCTCACTTTGTTTGTTCATCTTTTTCTTCTTTCTGTGATTATGCTTCAAATATGCTTTTTCTTTCTACATCTATGGACCTCCTCTATTTATATGATGAAAGTATAGAGTCATGACTCCCTTTGATCAAGTCTGGCTTCCTTAATCGATGGTGATTGGAAATTTTCTTTCAAAAACCCTAAAAGCTTTGCCTCGTCTGTTAGGCTGACTGATTTCTTACCCTATTTTGCTATGATACTTATTTTTTCTACTAAGTTGTGTCCTTAATCGGGGCTTCATGAATTTGGTCCTACTCTATGCTACTGAATCTCGACCCCTACCTTTTCACTTAATTTGATTAGTTGCTTACCTTAATTAATTCTTCTTCCCTTGTGTGCATTACTACTAATTGTCTCCTTAGTTTGAAAACTTTCTGAACCTAGCCTTAATTACTAGTTCTATACTTGTACTATTATTGAAATCTTTCCTTATTTATTATACTCCAGTCGTGTATGATTTCTTTCCTTATTTGTCACCTGCCCTTTACCATTCACACTGACTCCTTAATCAAAGGGAAATTCGAACCAATTTTCTATGCTGAGTTTTATAATTACTGAAGAATTAATTCTTGCCTTATTTTAACCAGTTTTCAAACTACTATATAAATGACTCTCTTCTATAGTCTTAACACACGAACACAGTTCGTAACACACACACACACACTCAAACTCTCTCTCCTTTCTCTACTACATGTGCTACTGCTTGTCTAGCCGGCTGAAATCCAAGACTAGACTGTGGAACTCTACTTGCTTTACTTTTTCTGCACTTTGCTTCCTTAACTGGTATGTTCCTAGTTCAATTCTGAAACTCAACTCTATGTACTCCATTGTTTGGCAATCCCGGTCTCTTTCTGCACTAACTTAATGGCTCATGTTGTTTAATTGCCTTTCTTGTTTACTGCTTTATTCAGCATGCTTAAGTTCTGTCATCTCTTGTTCAAATGTAATCAGCATGTCTACTTAATAGACCCCTGCATGACTACTCCCATACCATGTCCTATGTCTTATTATTATTCTAATTTCAAGCATGATTCCCTTGTTAATTCTTTGAAGTAGTAGTTGCTACTTGTTCTTTATGCTTGTTGGTCCATATGATTATCTTCTCATCCATATTTATGTGTTTCTGATTTGGGCCCTCTATGTCCCCAACCCCTTACTTCCCTACTTGTGAATGTTGAAATGATACTACACTTTGAGTTTGTTTTCTGTGTGCTGGCCTGTTTCAAGTTATTATTGCTTCTATTCCCTTCTCCTTTTTCAAAATTGTTCTGTTGTTTTTGCAAATTTATTGCTAACATGCTGTTTCAAAACTGTTTTCCAATAAACCCTTTTTTTTTCAAACCATGACAAACACTCCCACATATACTCTTAGACCACTAGGTTCTGCCCCTTTTGTGTGAGCCTTGCCTTGGGACCCTTGAGCTCCCTCTGAACTTGGACACATAAAAGCTGGCCTTTTTCACACTGCACTTACTCTGCCTCAGCTATGAAATCTGGGTGTGAGCACTGCTCGGGATCCCTTGAGGTCCTTAGGGAACTCTGACACACCCAGATGTGGGAAAGACTATGGAACAATCTTGGCACCTGAGGTAGTTTATTACATAACTCAGGGAGGAAGTACAAATCAGGTGTAGAAAAGTCTGGGCCTGTTTCAGACTCTCTATAGTATAATTTTTACTTTTCTTATGTAATTCATTCACATGGTCTGTAATAATTTGTAAACGAACATTGGGGTTTGGATAAGGAAATGGGGGGTAGCTATGCATGTTATAGAAATCAAAAGGGGTTGAAGCCATACTTTAGGTCTATATTTCCTGTATATGCAGTAGAAACCATGCTCTTAGGTCTCATGTATACTGTTTCAGCATCTCAATTTTGACATTCTTATCACTCTGAAATCCTGCTTTAGGATAAAGGGTCCTTAAAACAAAGATTGCTACTCTTGCACACTTGACAACATGCTCTATAATGTCGTAACCTTTTTCTGCATTTAGAAATCCTGCTTTAGGAAAATTCTGCAATCCTGTCGTGCATTTAGAAACCCTGCTTTAGGAATTCTTCATATAAACCATCATGAGCTATACATGCATCTTAGATACCATGTTTTAGGATCTCATTCGTACTTGCATTCGCACTTAGTGTAAACTGCTGATTATAAAAGAGGTAAAAACAGCTTCACATTTGATTATCCTATTTAAAATAAACTGGTAACAATCCCTGCATTTTACAACACCTAGAACAACATGCTCTTAGGCAAAAATGACTTCTGAACTTCTAATGGTTGTGGTAAATGCTTAGGCAATACTTAGGTATCTGATATCTTATAAAACTAGAAACTGCTCTTTGTGTGTACTGCTTAATGATTAACATGCTTAAAACCAGTAGGCAAGCCTGATTCGGACTTCTTTTCTGAGCCATGTAATAGATCTAGTTCTTCTATTATCATTTAGATACCATGCTTAAGATCTGAATTCAGACCTTAATTGTGTACGAGTCATTCTGTGTATGTGCATTACTTATGGAGCTGTATCTGAGCCTTCTATCTGTTTTTGTGTTTTCACCCTAAATGCAGTCTTATGTGTTCTTATTTGACGCCTAGTATTTTGCTTTTAAACCTGAGGGTACGCCTAGAACCTTCCCCTTTTAAGGATAGGAGTCCTAAATTCCTCCGGGACTGATAGGAAGGGACGGGTAGCAACATGCAATAAGAGTCGAGACCAACCCTCCCTTTAATTACCTTTACAGGGCGGGAATGGGTAGATATGGATATGATGACCGGTGCATTAATACCACGTGTAGCCCCTTTTTGAGGAGTGTCATACCGGGTATTGCATTGATGTGATCCATATTACAAACAAACCTAAGACACCCCCTTTACATTCATAAGCATGCTTAGATTGTAACTCTTTTCAAAATCTCGCTTTTTTCATTAGTTGTTTTTCAAACACTTGTGTATTTAACTTAAATGCCCTACTATTTGAGTCATACTTGTTTATTTGCTAATTGTACAATTCACAAAAACTATCTGGCCAGGAACCACACTAGTGGATCCTGAGAGGTGCCTAACACCTTCCCCTTAAGATAATTTCAAGCACTTACCCTGTCTCTGATTACCAAACGTAGTTATGAATGAACCCTATAGGTGCTCTAATGCACCTTAAATCGTTAAGTGGCAACTCTTTAAAAATGCAACCCCTTTTCCCAAAAGGAAAGAGTTGTCCCAACCAAATGTCATGAACCCGATTCCACGAAGGAAAAAGGGGGCACGACAGCATGGCGACTCTGCTGGGGATATTTAGGCTTTTACCATTTCATACCATTTTTTGTGAATTTTTACCCCTCCCTATGTGCAATTACTTGTTTAATTTCTTTAAGCATTTAATTTCTACTTCAAAAGTAAAACTGACATATCTTTCTTGTTTCCTTCCTTTACTGCTGCTTTAAATTATTAAACTACTATATTTATGGCTTTCTTAACGTGCAAATACGTGTCAAGATGCTTTTAAGTATTGCATAATCATGCTCAACATCATACTCCACTCGTGCCAAACAAATACTATAGCAACGCTTGATGAGTGGTTGTGCCCTTCCTATATCATTACCCCCAAATTCGGAAAGGCTTATTTGCGATAAAACTAGTCGATCAGCGGTGCAGTCGACAGTTCCGTGCCTTCCCCTTTGAGTTGTCCGCTCAAGGCTACCAGTCTAAAACCCCATAAGAACCTTACTCTGTTTAAATTGTGCATGCATCATGGTCAAACCTAGCCAGGTCAGTTATGTCGTCCACATAATGATCCTTTAAGATAGCCTTGTCCCAAAGTCCACTGGGTTTCCCTAAACCCAAACGGACGCCATCACGTTCTGTGCATTTATTTGGAGAACTAAATGATTTATGCTAATTGTTGATATTGAATAGTCGAGTCTGGTGGGGGTAAGGGCCTAACCTTGTTTGTCTTGCAGAAATATGAGGCACGAAGTCCCAAGATTCGGCAAGGTCACCAATATCCACCCAAGATTGCTAAGTTGGTGGGATCTATATTCTAGTGACAAAACCCTCGTCAGAAAATATCTGGGCAATCTACCATCCCTCCTTGAGATCCAACCCAACAACATGATAATTGAAGCTTCTACCTTATTTTGGGATTGTGAAAGGGTCGTGTTCCGCTTTGGGGACATCGAAATTATTCCTTTGCTAGAGGAGATAGAGTGACTGGCTGGTCTAGTGTGGGAAAGTCTAGGTTTGCTGATGCTTGAGAACCGCACTTGCAAGGGTTTCCTTAAATGATGGGTTTGAAGAAGAATGCAGAATTGGTATGCCTGAAGGAATCATGCATCCCTTTTGACTGCCTGTATGAAAGGTACGGTCATAGCAAATCCTACCGTACCTACCCTGACAAGTTTGCCACCACGCATTTGGGACATATTCATCGTAGGGTGTTCGTCTTCATGTTTTGCTTCCTAGGTCTGATCGTATTTCCAATGGAGAAAGGGAGAATCCATACTAGGCTGGCTATGGTAACCAAGACCCTAATGGAGGGGATTGGTGGGTAGACATTTACCATTGTACCCATGATCATCGCAGACATATACCGAGCCTTAGAGAAGTGTCAACGAGGAGCGAGGCACTTCGAAGGCTGCAATCTACTACTTCTGCTTTGGCTCATGGAACATTCTCCAAAAGGGTGAATACCGACAAGAAATTCAACGAAGGGTCTGGGATGACCACATTGCTTACCACCATCCAAAGCGAATGAATTACATCCCCGACATGTTTGCTCAGGCAGAGAATGCCAAAGGATGGGTTGAGCTCTTCGATAATTTGACTAAAGAACAGGTTCAATGGATGTTCGAGTGGTTTCCGACAGATGAGTTCATCGCCCGATCCAGAGATGCACCTTTCATGATACTAATTGGTCTAAGAGGAACATACCCTTACGTCCCTCTTCGAGCTATGAGGCAAGCAGGTAGGAAGCAAGTCATACCCAAGGTTGACAAGATGAGCCATTTTCGAGCTGACTTCCAAAATGATGATAGTCCCTACAAGTTCCAAGCCCAACACATTTGGCACTGCAAGATCGTAATGAGGAAAGACACCATCGAGCCAAACAGATATCATGCCAGTTGTACTTCTTTCTATTCATGTTGGTTGGCAGACAATTGGGATGGTATGGGCCAGCCAGGGTTCGTTCGAGGTCATAGAATTATAGATGAAAAGGCCGAGGCGCAAGTCAAGTACAACCAGCTCCGCAAAAGGATCCGTGAATGCGAGAGCGAACACCGCGAGATACAAGAGTCCAACCAGAAGCTGATTGAGGAATGGAAAGACATAGCTATCAGTGCCAACAAAAGGCTAGGGTACTTGGAGCGAGGCATAGTAGAACTAGAGGGGAAATTTCTCAAAAAGGTTGAACACTGTCAAAAGGCTGAAGAGATCGAAGGTGGACATCTGACTAGAGCATACCTGTTGCTGGGACTTCACGAATTGGGGAAGTTGTTCAACGAAGCCAAGGATGTCGAATCTGGGGAAGGTCCTTCTGGGACCAAATAGATAGGAATTTACTTTTTCGCTCTATGAATGTAATAAGGCCAATGGCCATTAGTGACTTTTATTCCTTGCTTATTTAGTGTCGTTTTGGGATTCGCCTATCTTTATCAATAAAATGAGGCATTTAGCATTCTAAGTTCTCCAAATCAATTTGTCGGTAGGCCTACCTCGGGCACAAAGAGGTTCCCAAATTAGGACACGCTTTACATTGCCGCACTATGTGTTTAAATATTGCAATACTTTTCATAATCTTCACAGACTTGATTACCTTTTGTTTTATTTTTGTTTTTATTATTCCCCTCCCCAAAAGTTAGTTCGTGTACTCTGGCATCATCATCTTATTTCACAAGATCCAAAGCCCCTCCACCCACCCCCTCTTAGTCCCATTATAGGCAAGAACAAAGGCAAAATGGAAGATTTAAACAACATAAGGAAAGAGAACACAGCTGAACGGGTAGAGGTCACTGATGGCCAGGGTATTCGGGTTCGTAAAGAGAATGTGTCACAACTTGAACAGAAACTGTTGAAATTTCAGGAAGAACTCGATTAGGTTCGGAATCTGGCAAACCTGTCATTTTCCCTCAGCACCTCAGATATCAACTTTCCCAATGCTCAAAACCCTACACCTCCTCAAAATATCCCAAAAAAGCAGAATCATCCCGCGCCTCACCATCATGCTGCTCCACCAAAAAACCAATGCAACACCTGCCATACCCCAAACAACACTCCACTACTCATCGCAGAGCCTTAAAACTCTGCAAATGACCATTTCCACACCCATACACCAGGCCACCATAACATTCCTATGTACGTGGAGACCGTGCCACACTACACCCAACCTATCTCACGCACACCTGAATCTGATGAAAAGGATCTACTTATCAGGAACTTGGCCGAGGAACTTAAGAAATTGACCAGCCGGATTCAGGGCATCGAGGGAAGCAAAAGAATTGAGGGGCTGAACTTTGAGGACCTTCGCATACAATCTGATGTCGAACATCCCGAGGGGTACAAACCTCCTAAGTTCGAAATGTTTGATGATACGGATGATCCAAGGGTCCATCAGAGGACATATTGCGATAAGTTGATTAGAGTAGGGAAGGATGAAAGGATCCACATGAAGCTATTCATAAGGAGTTTGAAAGGAGATGCATTATCTTGGTACATCAGCCAAGATCCCAAGAAGTGGTCAAGCTGAGTAGGCATGGCGTCTGACTTTATGGAACAATTCAGGTTTAATACAGAGAACGCACCAGATATGTTCTATATCCAGAACTTGAAAAAAAAGCCCACGGAAATGTTTCGCGAGTATGATACTCGCTGGAGGTACGAAGTTGCTAAGGTCAGACCTGCCTTAGAAGAGGTGCAAATGAACAAGTTCTTTGTCTGGGCTCAGGACCCGTAGTACTGTAAATAGCTGATGATGATTGAGAAGCACAAGTTCTTCGACATTATCAAATTAGGTGAGAGAATTGAAGAAGGTATTAAAAGTGGTATGGTTACAAATTACGAGGCCTTGCAAGTTATAACTAAGGCTTTACAGTCCGGTGGTGTGTCCAAGAAAAGGGACGTAAGGGCCGTGATGGTTGCACAAAGGACCAAGTCTCCCCTTAAATACTAAGCTTACCCAACACCTCTACTCAAATACCAGCCAACCCCAAATTACCAAGCACCCTCACCTTCATACCAAGTTCTGCCACCAACTTATCAATCATCTCCACCTCCTACATATCAACCTACTTCACCTAGATACTCCCAACCCGCTCATGTCTACCAAACTTATAATGCTCAACCATCCCATTATCAATCACCCCCCGCACGCCAAAACTTCCTTAGACCCCGACCTAATTTTGATCGCAGACCTCTAAAACAATATACAGCCATCACTGAACCCATCGACCAGCTGTATGAGAGGCTCAAAGCTGCTGGTTATGTCACCCCATCCCAGCTGCAACCCCTGACAATCCTTCTCAGTGGGTTAACCCAAACAAGTCCTGTGCATACGACTCCAGCATGAAAGGGCACACCATCGATGAGTGCCGCTACTTGAATGACAAGATACAGTCTATGATTGACAACAAGATCATTATGGCAAAGGAGCCCACTCCAAATGTCCGTAACAACCCTCTGCCAGACCATAAAGGTGGAGGTATCCACATGATTGAATTAGAATATGATTGGGATCCCGAGGGATCAATCGGGTTGATCGCAGAAGGTGATGACCCAAAGAAACCAACAATTACTCTCAATCCAATCATAGCCTAGATCCAACCGTCTAAGGATGCTGAGGTGAATATGTCTGTACCTCTTGAGTTTGAAGCAGCACCATCCGCAAAGACACCGACACCAATTTAGGTTGAATTCGTGTCTCCAAAAATGCACCCACACCATTTGAGATTGCAGTCTTGCCACCCAAGGCACATGTTCTATTCGAAGCGAGGATAGCCGCGCCAATTACAGTGGCAATGTCAACCATGTCGCCATTCTATACAAATGTTGTACCCTGGGACTATATAGCCGAGGAGAGAAGGAAAGGCAAGGCTAGGATTGAAGAAGCTATCGCGGCACAGGGTATGACAAGAACTGGTAGAGTCTATACCCCTGAACATCTAGCTGAATCAAGCAAGTAGGCCTCTAATCAGCCACCCCTCATTGAGATAGGTCCGGACGACCTTTGGAGGAATATACAAGCCAAGGAATATTCGGTCATTGACCAGTTAAACAAAACGCCAGCCCAAATATCCATTCTCTCTTTGGTGCAAAATTCTGAGGCACATTAGAATGTTGTTAAAGGTGCTGAATGAAGTGTGCGTACCAAGTAACATCACTAGCGAGGAAGTTGCTAATATGGTAGGACAAGTGCTGGAAAGCCATAAGATCACCTTTCATGAGGACGAGCTGCCACCTGAAGGGTTGGAGCACAACAAAGCACTGCACATCACCGTGCAATGCGAAGATTATTTCATTACCAAAATCCTAATTGATGGAGGTTCCAGTCTTAACATTTGTCCTCTGGTAACACTCAAAAAGTTGGGTAAAGGGCTGCATGAGATAAAGGATGGAGCAATCAATGTGAAAGCCTTCAATGGTTCTTAGAGGTCCACCATTGGTGAGATTAGTCTATGCCTGCAGATGGGACCAACTTAGTTCGAGGTCGATTTCCAGGTAATAGATGTACAACGTCTTACAACTTGTTGCTAGGATGACCATGGATTCATGCTTCAGGGGCCATAGCATCGACGTTGCATCAGGCAGTAAAGTTCGAATGGAATCACCAGGAAATGATCATTCACGGCGATGGTAGCAACGCTATATACAATCGCCAGACTATTTCGGCAATCGAGGGAAAGAGGAAGCTGCATGGAGAAACTTACCACCACATTGAACGGGTCAATGCTATCAACAATGAAAAATGGTGGGATAGAAAAATCGAGAGTATACTGAGTTGGAGTGGGTATGAACTTGGCAAAGGGCTCAGCAAGAACCTCCAAGGAATCTCTAAGCCCATAAAACTTAAGAAACATCGCACTACCTTCGGTTTGGGATATGAATACACCTGGGAAGAATTCAATAACTGGTCGCCGCCATGGCGCGGTCCTTACTACCCACTAGAGCAGCCAATACTGCATCTAGAACAGACCTTCCAACAGGCCGACATTATTTATGGGTCAGATGAAGAAGAAGCAGTTGCAGTAGTGAAGAACCTGTTTTTAGAGGATAGTGATATGGATTGTTGTGTTATTCTCGAGGAGGAGGGGGAGGAAGGCCCTTCCATATAGGCTGTGAGCAGAGGGGTACATCTCAAGAATTAGACCATCAGGACAACCAAAGCCCGATGAGCCTCGGGGTAGCAAGGCTAAAACAAGTATTACTCACTATTTTATTTACTAAATAATTTTGTTTTCGCATTATTCAAATCCCACAATAAGATCTTCGATGTTCAAAACAGTTATTCAATTTATCAAGAGCATTTCTGATTTTTCTTATGAATTAATATTTATTGCTATTGTTTTCCTCCTAACTTTACCAATACAACATTACTATCACTTATCTTGATGAACCAATGACTGTGACATGCAATGAGACAATGCAACAAACGGACATTGATTCAGAGGAAGATGACATACCTGACGAGATTGTCAAAGAAGTTGATAACTTTGAGAACAGACCTAAGTCCAAACAAGACGAGACCGAATAGTCAACCTGGGAGATGCAGAAAATGTCAAGGAAACGCGAATCAACATTCACCTATCGCCATCAGAAGAAAGAATACATAGAATTTCTAAAGGAGTATGAGGACATATGTGCCTGGTCGTATGACAACATGACTTATCTGAGTACGTCTATTGTGGCTCACAAACTGCCAACCGATCCAACGTATCCACCGTTAAAGCAAAAGCTCAGAAAGTTCAAGCCTGATATGAGTTTGAAAATCAAGGAAGAAGTCACCAAGCAGATCAAAGCTAAGGTTTTCAGGGTAGTAGAATACCCGACATGGTTAGCCAACATCGTGCCGGTACCAAAGAAGGATGGGAAGGTCAGAGTTTGTGTCGACCACCGGGATCTCAATCGGGCCAGTCCGAAAGACGACTTCCCTTTTCCAAATATACACATCCTGATTGACAATTACGCCAAGCATGAGCTACAATAATTCATAGATTGCTTCGCTGGTTATCATCAGATTTGGATGGATGAGGAAGATGCCGAGAAAACGACTTTCATTACGCCGTGGGGAGTGTATTGTTACAATATGATGCCATTCGGCTTGAAGAATGCAGGGGCCACCTACATGAGGGCCATGACTACCATTTTCCATGATATGATACATACAGAGATAGAGGTATATGTGGATGATGTTATTATAGAATTCAAGAAGTCCACTGACAACATAGAAGATCTGAGGAAGTTCTTCAATAGACTGTAGAGATACAACCTGAAACTAAACCCCGCAAAGTGCGCATTTGGGGTTCCTGCTAGGAAATTGCTTGGGTTTATTGTGATCCACCGAGGAATAGAACTGGATCCATCAAAAGTGAAAGCCATTCAAGAACTACCACCGCCAAAGAACAAGAAGGATGTGATGAGTCTCTTGGGAAGGCTTAACTATATCAGCCGATTCATAGCACAATCTACAGTTATCTGTGAGCCAATCTTTAAGATGTTGAAGAAGGACGCTGCCACCAAATGGACCGAGGACTGCCAAAAGGCCTTCGATAGAATCAAGGAGTACCTGTCAAGACCACTAGTATTAGTCCCGCCCGAGCCAGGTAGACCCTTATTACTCTACCTTGCAGTGTTAAATGGAGCTTTGAGCTATGTTCTAGGGAAGCACGATGAAAAAGGATGGAAGGAACAAGACATTTATTATCTCAGTAAGAAGTTCACCCCGTACGAGGCCCGAAATTCTTTATTGGAACGCACCTGTTGTGCTTTGACTTGGGTAGCCCAGAAGCTAAGACATTACTTTTGTGCTTATACTACATATATCATATTGAGAATGGATCCCTTGAAGTACATCTTTCAGAAGCACATGCCCACCGGCAAGCTAGCCAAGTGGCAAATCCTGTTGAGTGAGTTCGACATTGTTTACGTAACTCAGAAAGCAGTCAAGGGACAGGCACTGGTAGACCACCTTGCTAAAAACCTCGTGGATGGAGGATACGAACCCCTGAAAATGTATTTCCGTGATGAAGAGGTATCGTTCATAGGAGAAGACATTGCAGAATCCTATGACGGTTGGAGAATGTTCTTCGATGGAGCAGCAAACTTCAAAGGAGTTGGCATAGGAGCAGTCCTAATATCAGAAATTGGTTAGCATTATCCAATGTCTGCCAAACTCAGGTTCCCCTGCACCAACAATATGGCCAAGTATGAAGTCTATATCTTAGGACTCAAAATGGCCATTGACATGAACGTTCAAGAGCTGCTAGTGATTGGAGATTCAAACTTACTAATACATCAGGTACGAGGAGAATGGACAACCAAGAACTCCAAGATACTCCCTTATTTACATCATGTACAGGAATTGAGAATGAGGTTCACGAAGATAGAATTCCAACATGTTCCCAGAATCTAGGGGTTCGCCGATGCATTGGCTACCCTATCACCTATGATACAACATCTAGACAAGAATTTCGTTTATCCCATTCTGGTGAAAATCCATAATCAGCCAGCTTACTGTGCCCATGTTGAAGAAGAAGCAGACGAAAAGCCTTGGTTTCATGATATCAAGGAATATTTGGCAAAAGGAGAGTACCCATAGCTTGCAAATCCTACTCAGAAACGCACACGTCGGAGATTGTCCAACAACTTCTTTCACAGAGGAGGAATCCTATATAGGAGGACTCTTGATTTGGGATTATTAAGATGTGTCGACCCAAAGGAAGCATCCAAGCTGCTAGAGGAAGTTCATGCTGGGACTAGCGGTTCACATATGAATGGTTTTGTCTTAGCAAAGAAGATACTCTGGGCTGGTTACTTTTGGATGACTATGGAAACAGACTGCATCCAGTACGTCCGGAAATGCCACCGCTGTCACATACATGCAGACATGATAAAAGTACCTCCGAGTGAGCTCAACACAACAAGCTCGCCATGGTTGTTCGCTGCGTGGGGGATAGATGTTATTGGACCAATCGAGCCTGCTATTTCCAACGGACACATGTTTATCTTGGTAGCATAGACAATTTCACCAAATGGGTCGAAGCAGCATCTTACAGAGCAGTGACTAAGAAAGTTGTGGATGACTTTGTCCGCGACCGCATTGTTTGTTGATTCGGAATTCCAGAGTCAATCATTACTGATAATGGCTCCAACCTCAACAACGACTTGATGAAAGCTATGTGTGAAACGTTCAAGATCAAATACAAGAATTCCATAGCCTACAGGACTCAGATAAATGGAGTTGTAGAAGCCGCCAACAAGAATATCAAGAAGATATTAAGGAAAATGATAGAGAAGCATAAGTAGTGACATGAGAAGTTATCATTCGCTATACTGGGGTATCGCACCATAGTCCGCAGATCAACCGAGGCAACCCCCTATATGCTGGTTTATGGTACAGAGGATGTCATTCCCGCTGAGGTAGAAATTCCTTCTCTAAGGATCATACAAGAAGCTGAGCTCCACGACGCAAAGTGGGTAAAAAATCATTATGAGCAACTAGCCCTTATAGATGGAAAGAGAATGAATGCAGTTTTCCATGGCCAACTCTACCAGAACAGAATGTCCAGAGCCTTCAACAAGAGAGTCAAGCCAGGACAGTTCACACCGGGGCAGCGGTGTTAAAGAAAAAATTTTCGCATCAAGATGAAACCAAAGAGAAGTTCTCTCCTAACTGGCAAGGTCCATATATGGTTCACCGGGTTTTGACAGGGTGAGCCCTCATGCTTGCAGAAATGGATGGAGAAGTCTGGCCAAAGCCGATCAATTCAGATGCAGTCAAGCATTAGTATGTGTAATCTTTATGCTTTCCTTATATGATGTAAATTGAACTATTCCTGACCTGATTCCCGTTTAAGAGGGGATACGTAGGCAGCCCTATGGGTTCAGTCATAATTCAATAAAATTTCATTTCCGCCCGCAATTGGAAACTAGGGCAGAATTTTGAGGAGGACCCTCAAAATTCCGAAGTAATTTTAGCCGATCGCCACACGAGCAATAGTCAGAAATGTCAACCCATCAAATTGGGGTAGAATTTTGAGGAGGACCCTCAAAATTTTGTATCAAGAGAGGTTGCAATGTCCTGAACTACATCACAGTCATCGGTTCATCTAAAAGTTATTTTTAATTATACATTTATGTCATACTTTTACAAAATCATGCATGTTTATTATTGAAACTGCTTTGTTTAGCAACGCTACCCCAATAATAAAGACAGTATCACTAGATCAAAGCCGAACGAATCAAGCAAAAGCTAGCGGGGATATGTGCTAACCTTCCCTCTTACAAAACTCATGATTTTGCTTTGGATGCAGGCACCAGGATTAGACATACTGTACGCCCACGGGATAAACATTATCCAAAATATGATTTTCAGAATCGTTGCACTTTCCGACATTTGCTATCAGTACACACCAGTGATGTCCTGTATGTCACAATGCTCCCAGTAATCATAACGCTGCAATCTGCTGCCAGCTAAGAAAACTCTATTGTCAGTTGTTATCTTATTTCTTGCATAAGGCTACCATTCTGCCTTTCGAGGTTAAGCTCTACCTCTATCTGCATCTGCATTCTTGCATAAGGATACCATTCTACCTTCCAAGACTACACGATGTCTCCATCTGCATCCGCATTGCATAAGGCTACTATTTGTCCTTCCAATCTGCATAAGGCTACCATTCTGCCTTCCGAGACTAAACACTATCTTCATCTGCATCCGCATTGCATAAGGCTACTATTCTGCCTTCCAAATTTTGCATAAGGCTACCATACTGCCTTTCAAGGTTAAGCTCTACCTCAATCCGCATCTGCATTGCATAAGGTTACTATTCTATCTTACAATATGCATAAGACTACCATTCTGCCTTCCGAAACTAAACATTGTTTTCATCTGCATCCGCATTGCATAAGGCTACTATTCTGCCTTCCAACTTGCATAAGGCTACCATTCTGCCTTCCGAGATTAAACGTTGTCTCCATTTGCATCTGCATTTCATAAGACTACTATTCTGCCTTCCGAGGCTAAGCTTTGCCTCTAATTTTCTTTGAAACTAAGCGCTGTCCCAAATACTATTTATCTCGCTTTACTTACGGGCTAAGCTCTGCCTTTCAACTCGCAAGACAAAGCTTTGTCCTGCCCGCATCATACTACTGCATCCTTTATGGGCTTAAATATCGCCAACTCATCCAAATGCGTCATCGTTCGGAGGCACCATCTTCATAGCCCGAGAACACCATGTCATGGCCTAAGGATCTCTATCGATCTCTTGCATATCATTATTTAAAGGCGTCATGGTTCGGAGGCACCATCCTCATAGCCCGAGAACATCATTGCATGGCCTGTGAATCCTTCATCATACGCTTCATGTCCCAGGACATAATGGTCTAAGGACGTCAACCTCATCATCCGAAGACAACACTCATGGTCCAACGGGAATTTGCATCATGTTTAAATTTATGCACAGTATATGCTTGTATTGCTTCTCTTTGCAGGTAAGACGATAAGCACTAACTACCCCAGCAGGAGCGATCCCTCTCCATTTCCCTTAGCCATATCAAACCTAACCATTCCCGAAAACCGTCCACTCACCCAACCTCAGATGTTGCATCCGTTCTTGAAATCGCTTCATCGGTATACTCCGTCGGTGGATCCTGAACTACATACGGCCTAATTCCTGTAAAACCAGGGATATGCAGGCAACTCAGAAGCCAGGGTACGACCTAAACCTTTTCAAACCATTTCGCTCGGTCAAAATTGGCCATCATATCTTTACCCGACAACTCTTTCATCCTTCCCGAGTAAAGAGGGTCAGCTGTTGATACCCAATTTTTCCCTATATATTTTCAATACACAAAATACCTTCAAAATAGTATATATATGTATATATAAGCATGTCCAAGGTTTTTATTATTTTTTCCATAATTTTAAGTTTTTAAATTAATTTATTTTCTCTCCTTTTATCCATAAAATTCCCAATAATTATTTCCAAAATTATTATTTTTGATAATTCATCTATTGGATTTCTATATTTATGCCAAAATATGGCTAAGGTAATTTTTATATATTTTATAAATACATTTAGTGTTTTTAAAGCTAAATTGCACATAATTGCAATATTATATATTCTTAAATTGGTAATTATGTATTATAAATCATTTTACCATTTTTAAATTATTTTTTAAAAATTATCTACTATTTTTTATAAATTAATTACGAAAAATGGGCTATTTAAATTTTGGCCATATTGGCTTTCAAATCTAGCATAAATTCAACGGACCCCCAACCCAATTAAAAAACCCACCGGACCCAAGCCCAAACCCAAACCCAAACCAAACTCGGAACTCACCTACCTATTTAATCTCGACTAGTGATCTCCCAGATCAATGGTCCCCATTATTGCCTTCCATAATTAATCCCAAACGACCCCCCAAACCCTCTCATTTTCACCAAACAGCCGCCCTGAAATCCCTTTCCTCTCCAATTCTCTCTGAGACCTAAACCTAACCCTAGACTCCGCCACCTAAAACCAGCCCTAATCACTTCGATCCTCACTCGACCCATGGATTCCCATAGCTATTTGAGACGTATACTTGTCTCCTACGTCTCCTGGTTGCACGTTTTTGTGATTTCATGGAAGGATCTCGAAGAGATATAGACCAAATCTTGTTCAAAACTCTCTGAGAGCCTATCCATGGTCTTTCAAGCCATTTTCCGGCCATCCATGGCTGTTCGAGTAAGATCTATGACTTTTTCGGCTAAAACCGGTAACGTTCTAAGGTTTTCTCATCTTTTCTAGGTTCTCTAAAACACTAACTCTTGAGATTTTTCACTTTTCTTTAGATATGTCTTAGATCTAGGTATATCCATGAGTTTTTAACCAATTTTTCCTCATCTTTACTATCTTTCGAAACCTAGTTTATTACTGCTTGATTCTTCTCAGATCTTTATAGATCTGAGATGATTCAAGTATTATTAAGTATTTTCCTCTAAAAATCTCCTGTTTTAACTAACTATTTCGATTTTAGTCATTCTTTTCTAAAACTAGGGTTTCTCGGAGTTCTTTTACGCATGTTTTAACTGATTTCATTATGATTAAACCCTTTCCCTTGTTTGTTTTGACCGATTTTGTGCTCTTACTAATTTTAACTTGACTCTGTTAAAAGCCCTTTTTTAAGATTTTCTTTACTTTGCTTCTATAATTTTCCTTACTTTGCTTCTCTGACTGTTAGCTTGCTTTCTTTACTTCGTGTCTGTGTGTTAGCCTGCTTATGTGAGTCCTGTGATTAATCTACTTCGAATATGTTTTTCTAAATCCCTAGCCTACTTATGTCGGCTTTTGTATGGCTATGCTCACTTTGTTTGTTCATCTTTTGCTTCTTTTTGTGACTATGCTTCAAATATGTTTTTCTTGCTACATCTGTGGAGCTCCTCTATTTATTTGATGAAAGAATAGAGTCATGACTCCCTTTGATCAAGTTTTCTTTCAAAAACCCTAAAAGCTTTGCCTTGTCTGTTGGGCTGACTGATTTCCTTACCCTATTTTGCTATGATACTTATTTTTTCTACTAAGTTGTATCGTTAATCAGGGCTTCATGAATTTGGTCCTACTCTATGCTACTGAATCTCAACCCATACCTTTCCACTTAATTTGATTAGTGGTTTACCTTAATTAATTCTCCTTGCCTTGTCTACATTACTACTGATTATCTCCTTAGTTTGAAAACTTTCTGAACCTAGCCTTAATTACCTGTTCTATACTGGTACTATTTTTGAAATCTTTCCTTATTTGTTATCTCCAGCCGTGTATGATTTATTTCCTTATTTGTCACCTGTCCTTTACCATTCACACTGGCTCCCTTAATCAAAGAGAGATTTGAACCAATTTTCTATGTTGAGTTCTATAATTACTGAAGAATTGATTCTTGCATTATTTTAACCAGTTTTCAAACTACTATATAAATGACTCTCTTCTACAGTCTTTACACACGAACACAGTTCAGAACACACACACACACACACACACTCAAACTCTCTCTCCTTTCTCTACTACTTGTGCTACTGCTTATCTAGCTAGCTGAAAGCCAAGGCTAGACTGTGGAACTCTACTTGTTTTACTTTTTCTGCACTTTGCTTCCTTAACTGGTATGTTCCTAGTTCAATTCTGAAACTCAACTCTATGTGCTCCATTGTTTGTCAATCCCTATCTCTTTCTGCACTAACTTAATGGCTCATGTTGTTTAATTGCCCTTCTTGTTTACTGCTTTATTCAGCATGCTTAAGTTCTGCCATATCTTGTTCAAATGTAATCAGCATATCTACTTGAGTTCCTGTTTATGTCCCTCAACTAGTATGTCTCCTAATGTACTTGGTTAATACCAAGCCATGACTAATTATGTGTAATAGACCCATGCATGACTACTCCCATACCATGTCCCTATGTATTATTACTATTCTAATTTCAAGCATGATTCCCTCGTTAACTCTTTGAAGTAGTAGTTGCTACTTGTTCTTTGTGCTTGCTGGTCTATATGCTTCTCTTCTCATCCATGTTTATGTGTTTCTGATTTGGGCCCTCTATGTCCATAAACCCTTACTTCCCTGCTTGTGAATGTTGAAATGATACTACACTTTGAGTTTGTTATGTGTGTGCTGGCTTGTTCCAAGTTATTATTGCTTTTATTCCCTTTTTTTTTCAAAATTGTTCTGTTGTTTTTGCAAATTTATTTCAAACATGCTATTTCAAAACTGTTTTCCAATTCAACCCTTTTTGTTTTCTAACCATGAAAAGAACTCCCACATATACTAGTAGACCACTAGGTTCTGCCCCTTTTGTGTGAGCCTTGCCTTGGGACCCTTGAGCTTCCTCTGAACTTGGACACATAAAAGTTGGTCTTTTCCACACTGTACTTACTCTGCCTTGGCTATGAAATCTGGGTGTGAGCACTTCCCGGGATCCCTTAAGGTCCTTAGGGAACTCTGACACACCCAGATGTAGGAAAGACTATGGAACAATCTTGGCACCTGAGGTGGTTTATTACATAACTCAGGGAGGAAGTCCAAATCAGGTGTTGAAAAGTCTGGGCCTGTTACAGACTCTCTATAGTATAATTTTTACTTTTCTCATGTAATTCATTCACATGGTCTGTAATAATTTGTAAACGAACATTGGGGTTTGGATAGTGAAATGGGGGAAGGGGTAGTTATGCATGTTATAGATATCAAAAGGGATAAAAGCCATGCTTTAGGTCTGTATTTCCTGTATGTGTAGTAGAAACCATGCTCTTAGGTCTCATGTATACTATTTCAACATCTCATTTTTTACATTCTTATGACTCAGAAATCCTGCTTTAGGATAAAAGGTCCTTAAAACCTAGATTGCTACTCTTGCACACTTGAAAGCATGATCTATAATATCGTAACCTTTTTATGCATTTAGAAATCTTGCTTTAGGAAAATTCTGCAATTCTGCCGTGCATTTAGAAACCCTGCTTTAGGAATTCTGCATATAAACCATCATGAGCTTTATACATGCATCTTAGATACTATGTTTTAGGATCTCATTCGTACTTGTATTCACACTTAGTGTAAATTGCTGATTATAAAAGAGGTAAAAATAGCTTCACATTTGATTATCCTGTTTAAAATAGACTGGTAACAATCCCTGCATTTTATAACACCTAGAATAGCATGCTCTTTGGAAAAAATGACTTCTGAACTTCTAATGGTTCTGGTAAATGCTTAGGCAATCCTTAGGTATCCGATATCTTATAAAATTAGAAACTGCTCTTTGTGTGTACTACTTAATGATTAACATGCTTAAAATAAGTAGGCAAGCCTGATTCGGACTTCTTTTCTGAGTCATGTAATAGATCTGGTTATGCTATTATCATTTAGATACCATGCTTAAGATATGAATTAAGACCTTAATTGTGTACGAGTCATGATGTGTGTGTGCATTACTTGTGGAGGTGTATCTAAGCCTTCTATCTGTTTCTGTGTTTTTTCCCCTAAATGCAGTCTTATGTGTTCTTATTTGACGCCTAGTATTTTGCCTTTAAACGTAAGGGTCCACCTAGAACCTTCCCCTTTTTAGGATAGGAGTCCTAAATTCCTCCAGGACTGATAGGAAGGGACGAGTAGCAGCATGCAATAGGAGTCGAGACCAACCCTCGCTTTAATTACCTTCACGGGGCGGGAAAGGGTAGATATGGATATGATGACCGATGCGCTAATACCACGTATAGCCCCTCTTTGAAGAGTGTCATACTGGATATTGCATTGATGTGATCCATATTACAAACAAACCTAGGACACCCCCTTTACATTCATAAGCATGCTTAGATTGTAACTCTTTTCAAAATCTCATTTTTTCACTAGTTGTTTTTCAAACACTTGTGTATTTAAACTTAAATATCCTACTATTTGAGCCATACTTGTTTATTTTCTAATTGTACAATTCACAAAAATTGCCTGGCCGGGAACCACACTAGTGGATCCAGAGGGGTTCCTAACACCTTCCCCTTAGGATAATTTCAAGCCCTTATCCTGTCTCTGGTTACCAAACGTAGTTATGAATGAACCCTATAGGTATCCTAACGCACCTTAAATCATTAGGTGGCGATTCTTCAAAAATGCAACCCCCTTTCCCAAAAGGAAAGAGTTGTCCCAACCAAATGTCATGAACCCGATTCCCCGAAGGAAAAAGGGGCACGACAGAAGCGGAGGCCCAGTCCCAGTGGTTCGTCACGGAAGTAGAAGTTTGGTTGCTTCTGCGACGCTGCAAATGCGGTTAAGCTTCCAAAAAACTGAAAAGGCTGGACAGAAAATTTAAATTCAAGGGTTCGTGATTTTGCTTCATTTGAAACATTTCAAGCTCGGGATTGGGCGATTTGTGAGAGTATTTTTGAGGGTTTCCTTGAGGTAATTCACTTGTGCTCATTTTTTTATTCAATAATCTTGTTTTCCCATTGATTTACCCACCTAGATTGTGTGGTTTTGAGGTATAAATTGGAAGTTTGAGGCCAAGGATTTGGAGAGTTTGATTTGGGGATTTGGGTGGCGATTTGGTATCGGATTTTTGTAAATTCTGTATGGTTGGACTCGTAGTTTAATGGGCTTTCTGGTTTTGTAACCTTTATCGGGTTTCAAGGCGTGGGACCGGGGACCGGCTCTTGAGTCGAATTTTGGCTTTTGATTAATAACTTAGTATTTTCATATAGAATTGATTCCTTTAGCCCGTGTTGATTGTATCGAATCGTTTGTGGCCATATTCGAGGTATTTGGAGGCAGATTCACAAGGCAAAAGCGTGTTAAAGTAGGGATTTGCACGGTTTGAGGTAAGTGACAGTTTTAAATTTTGTTCTGAGGGTATGAAACCCCGTACTACGTGTCTTGTGATTGGTGTTGAGGTGACGCACATGCTAGGTGACGAGCGTGTGGGCGTGCACCGTAGAAATTGTGACTTGGTCCATTCCATGAAACTGTATACATGAATAATATGTTGTTACCCGTAAATTTTCCATGTGATATAGAATTTGAGTTGTAAATCCTATTAGAAATCTTGTTTAGGCCATGTATACGTATTGTAGGAACCCTCAAAGGTCGTGTACATGTTAAATTATCTTCTAAATTACTGTTTTGTATTCAGTCTCAGTTTTACTTGCATATCATATCTCAGTCTCTATTGTTCTTTGTTGCTACATTATATCATTTCTGCTTGGGCTGATTATCATGATTACTAAGAGCTCGAGAGACTGGAAAGGTTGATGATTGAGTGAGGCCGAGGGCCTGATTGTGAGGATATTTATGGACTCGGGTTGCACGCCGCAGAATATTTTATTGATTTATGCCATGATTGGCTTGTTATAGCGCTTGGGTTGAAGCATCCCCTCCAGAGTCTGTACACACCCCCAGTGAGCGCAGGTACCTACTAAGTGCGAGTGTCGAGCGACTGAGAGGAATGAGTGATTGTGAGGTTTGAGTGTATGGGAGGACTGAGTAGTTGTTGCTCTGAGATTATGCATTTGGTTCCATTACTGTTGTACTTCTGCTTGCATATATTACTGTCATAAAATTTCTGAAAGATATTATATTCTGTTTCAATTGAACTTGACATGAATTAATTGTTTTAGCCTTACTTGATGAACTTGAAAGCATGAGTATCTTTTTATTTTTAAATTTCTGTAATTGAACTACATCTGTGAAGCTTGTCACTACTTTTAGTCCATTATTTGGCCTTATTACTTACTGAGTTGGTTGTACTCACTCTACACCCTGCACTTCATGTACAGATCCAAGTGTTTCTAGATACGGTGGGTGTTAATTCTCTGCGCAACTTGATCATTTGGAGATTCCAAAGCAGCTGGCCGGCATTCGCAGACCTTGTCTCTCCGTTCCTATCTTCCAGGTTTATGTATTTAGTTTTAGTTTTTCATATACAGTAGTTCCAGACTTGTGTTGTATAGACGCTCAAGTACTCTGTGACACCCTAATTTTAGGAACTTCCGCGTGGACTTTTGGGGGTTTCTATCCTGTTTATGAGAAGTTTTATTATTTAAATTGCTTTAATAACTGATTTTCAATTAAAAGTGTTTGAAATATTTTGAAATGTTGGTTTGCCTAGTACCACGTTAGGCGCCATCACGGCAGGCTAGGGTTAGGCCGTGACAGGATTGATATTTGGTTATTGCCTTTCATCTTTGCTTATAATTTCCTTGAATGATTTCCTGATTTACTTGCATATCTTCTTTATATGTTGGATTGTTGACTGAGCAGAACACTTTAAATCCAAGAATTGTGAGCATCAAAATGGTTTTACCTGAGGAAATGTTCTATACTTGTTGGAATTTTTAACTGCACAAGTGTAAGTGAGTATCATATATAGTTCTTTATTCTTTTATCTCGACGAGGTTAGTTAGGATACTTATTGAGTATATAGGGTCGGCTGCACTCATACTACACTTCTGCACCTTGCGTGCAGATCCTTGTATTGAAGATGTAAACGGTGTTCCAGTTATGGCTATCACTTGTCCTTGGTAGCATTAGATTCGGATTATGTTCATTTACATTTCAAATAGATAATGTAATTATTTCAATTCAGTTTTGTAAAAATCTAAGTCTTAGTGGCTCATGACTTGTACTACCAGTAATTGGAAAATTTTTTGTACAAAAGTTCAGTTATATTATCATTATTTCTCTCAGTAAATCTCATTTGAATTGGATTATTATTAAATTCTATTACCTAGCGGGTTGGGTGAGGTGCCATCATGACTAGTTGGATTTTGGGTCATAACAAAATAGCACCCAGATGATTAATTTAATAAATAGCAGCCGAAGTATACAATTGTAGTATATTGTATAATACTATAGTATATTGTTATAGTATATTGTATATTGTTATAATATACCATTGCAGTATATTATATACTATTAATATATACTGTTGAAGTATAGTTTTTTTTTTGTAACTAAATATTTTATTTATTACCAAGAGCAGCTTTACAAAACAATAGCTAACTAACATAGTTAGCTAAAACTTCCTGATCATCCTCTATAGCTACTAGAGTCTAAACTTATGGACTATTTCTCTAGCTTTTGTTGTTGCTCTCATGCTACAAATACAAGCAATTTCTCTAGCTATTGATTCACTATTTCGGTACATTTTCTCAAATATTCTCATATTTCTCTCTATCCATATACTATGAACAAATTCTGTATGTATCATCTTAAATATATGTGCATTTTGATTCTTCTCTTTAGCTCTTTTAATAATCTCTTGTTGATGCTGATGCCAATCTCTTGCACACTTTAGTTAGACTTGTGCCCACTGATTCACTGTGTGCTATACCTCTTTAGCAAGGATGCATTCCCAAAATAGGTGCTCATGAGTTTCCTCTGCATTTCTGCACATGACACATTGTGTATCCATTGTCAGTCCCCATTTTACTAACCTATCATTGGTCAGTAGCCTGCCTTATAGTTGTAACCATAGTGTAAACTTTGCTTTTGGTCGAGCTGCATTGTTAAACATCATGCATTTCTAAGGTACTCTTGTATCCTCCCCTATCAGCTAGATATATATCTGTCTTTTAATGCTCTTTCCTTTCTTGAATCTCCATTGCAATCCTTCAAAAGTTGTTCTAGCTTCCATGATCTTTCTTGTCATCCAGCATGCTTGTTGTGGAATTATCATTGTTTCTATCGCTTGGCCTTTTATGTAGTAAGCATGGATCCATTCTATCCATAGCTTGTCTTGCTTCTAAGCAAAATCCCAAAAGCACTTTGATATAGCAGCTTTATTCCACTTTTTTAAGTTAGCCAAGCTCAAGCCTCCAACACTATTTAGAGCACATACTCTTTCCCATGATATTAAGGTCTTCTTACTGATGGTGTTGCTCCCAGACCATACATAGCTGTGACAGTAAGCATCAATAGTTTTCAGAACTTTAGCACGCAGTACAAAGAGCTGAGCCTAGTATGCTTGGACTCCAAATAAAACAGTTTGCACCAATTGTACTCTTCATCCATAAGATAGCTTATTTGCTGTCCATGTTGATATCCTTGCCACTATTTTTTCAATAAGTGATTTCCATTGCACCAGAGATAGCTTCTTAGTTAATAGTGGAACCCCTAAATATTTGAAAGGGAGTTCATCTTCAAGCAATCCCAGTTCCTGCACAATTTTATCTCTCTCTTCTCTGGTTACACCTCCAAAATAAATTGAACTTTTGCCCATGTTTGCTTTGAGGCCTGAAGTTGCTGAGAACTGATTGAAAACCTACTGTATAGTGACCATAGATGATAGGTTTCCTCTATCAAATAGTAGTAGATCATCAACAAAGCATAAATGAGTGATTGCTAGCTTTGAAGATCTGGGATGATAATGAAATTATGTCTTCTTTGATTCTTCCTTTAGACTCTTACTTAGGTACTTCATTGCTATAGAAAATAGAAATGGAGACATAGGATCTCCTTGTCTAAGACTTTTAGCAGCATTGAAAGGAACTGCAGGCTCCCCATTTATTAGAATAGTGTAACTAACTATTTTCATGCATTTTAGGATCCAATTGATGAACTGATTAGGGAATCCCAACTCCACCAAGACTTGTTCCAGATAGGCTTTTTGTAGGTCTATTTTGATCATGCATCTTGGTGATACATGTTTTCTTGTATAAGCTTTCATTAGTTCATGTGCTAGAATAATGTTGTCTCCAATCTTCCTCCCTGGAATGAATCCTGCTTGTGACTTACTAATTATATAGGCTATGACTTTTTGCATCCTTGTTTCTGTAAACTTTGAGATCAATTTATATATAACAGTGCAACAAGCTATTGGCCTATACTCTTTCACTGTTATGGGCTTATCATTTTTTGGGAGTAATGTGATAGCTGTACAATTGATGGCATTGTACATCTTTCCAGTGCTAAAAAACTCTTTTACTGCTTCTTACACCTCTTCTTTAATGGTACCCCATGCTTTCCTATAGAAAGTTGCATTATAACCATCTATACCAGGAGCTTTATCTTCACCTATGGACTCAAGGCCTTGTTGGATTTCCTCTTTAGTAACTGGAGCTATTAGGGCTAGCTTGCGCTGTTGAGTCAGTGTTGGTCCTCCCTTCATAGTCATCTTATTAATGGCTGGTAGTTCTTTTACATAGGATCCCATCAACTATTTATAGAACTTCACAATCTCCTCTTGGACTTCCTATGGGTCTGTAAGATTCCTTCCTTCTAGTGATGTGATCTCCTTAATGGTCTTTTCTGGCTTCTTTCTTTAACCACAGCTGAGAAATATTTTGTATTTGAATCCCCTAATTGGATCCATTTGGCTCTTGATTTCTGCTTCATGATGTTCTCCTCTATCATGGACCACTTTTCTAGGTTCTGCATTGTAGTCCTTTCCTGTTCTACTAGATCATCTGACCATACTGATATCAGTTGTTTCTAGATCATCACTAACTCATTTCTTGCTTTGTCTACTCTCTGTGTAATGTTTCTGAATTCTTCATTATTCAATTTCTTGAATAATGGTTTTAGTGCCTTCAATTTCATCCATACATTTTTCATCTTCCAGTTTGAGAGCTTTTTTTGCCATACTTGTTTCACTATATCCTGAAATTTCTCATGGTCTGCCCAAGTGTTGAAGAACCTTAATGGAACTTTGATGTCCCTCTGAGTTTCCTGAAGAGCCAGTACCATTGGATTATGATATGAGATTAGAGGCACATAGTATTCCATCACAATATGCCCTCATTCCATCATCCATTCATGATTACCAAATGCCCTATCCAGCCTGCTACAAATTCTCTCATTACTTTGTTGTTTATTAGTCCAGATGTAGTAATCCCCTATCCATCTTACTTCAATGAGCAGTAGATCATGAATACAGTTATTGAAATTCTTGATCTCCCCATATTGGACTGGATTCCCATATATTCTGTCTTGTGGATATAACATTGCACTAAAATCTCCAACTATTAACCATGGTATATTGATCCCTTGAGCCAGTGTTTTAAGTGCATCCCTCATACTTTTCCTTTCCTCACATGTGTCATATCCATAGATTACAGTTATAACACATGTCTTATTTGATTCTACTATATTAACTTGACAATGTAGCAATTAAGCTTCTTCTTTCAGCATATCTACTGTGTATAGTCTACTATCCCATAATAGCCAGATTCTTCCATTGATTGCACTCATATAGTTGTTCAGTATTCCCCAGTTAGGTGCCACATTAGCTGCCACAGTTGGTGCTTTGTGTTCTTTGACTTTGGTTTCTATTATTCCTGCCAAGGTAATATGTTTTGTCTTCATATATTTCCTCAATTCCTTCCGTTTATACTTCTTATTTGCACCCCTTACATTCCAAAAGATCCAATTCATATATTAATAACTAGTTCCACCTCCTTTGTCAGGAGGTGCTGACTTGGATCCCCCATGGCATCTACTTAACACTGCAAATACATTCTTTGTTGGCACTGAGCATAGTATTGGAAACTCTTGTAGATTGAGTTATGGTACCCTATCTATTGCTTTCCCCTTGTCAGGGGTGTTGGTATCATTTCCCTCTCTTTGTTGTTGATCTTGCACTATATCAGTTGTTTGCCTCTCAACAACTTGTATATGTTCACCATCTGCTTCTATGTTTCTAGTCTCTGTTCCTTTATCTTGACTTTCTCCTTTGTTGGTGCTGTCATGCTACTCTTTTGGTTGTTCTTTTGTCACCCATTTCTGTACTATTTTCTTGTGCCCTCCTTGTTTAGTTGGTCGTTCTTCATTCATTCTCTGAATCTTTGGGCATTCATGTCCTATAACCTGGGATTACTCACAAAACATTGGCTTCCAGTCGTATGAAACAACGTGCTGGAACACTCTACCACTAGGATCCTTCACTTCCACATGATCTGGTAATGGTTTGGTCACATGAACTTCCACTAGAATTCTAGCATATGACACACGCATTTGCTTGGCAGTGCATTCATCTGCATACATTTGTATTCCAATAGCACTTGCTATCCTGCTGAGTGAGTTAATTCCCCAACAGTTCATTGGTAATATTGGGAGTTTGATCCATATTGATATCTCAGTAGGGAACTCCTTATCAAAATCAAAGTCAGTTGTCCAGGGTTTCAAAATGATGGGTCGATTGTTAATAATATATGGTCCAGTGCATAGAATTTCCGGCATATCATCAATGGATTTGAATTTGATGATGAAATACCCTTCCTCATGTATAAACAGATCTGGATCTGCTATTTTTTTCCATTTGACATCTATATACCTACGTATTGCATTATATCCTGGGCAATCTCCAATTACATAAGCAATTAAGGCTCCTTTCCATTTTTCTGTTTCCCTATCCACATCCTCATTTTCTAGTTGAATAACAACATTGCCATGCACAAATTGAGGCACAATATAAGATAGGGTCATACCATTTTCTACTGATCTGTTCTACACAAATAGACTCGCCTATTTTTGTGTTGGCTGTTGTATTGTAGCTTGCATTACTGTTCCATTGGTTTCCTGAGGTTTCTCTTCTTCAACTGGCTTTGGATCAACTCAGACAGTTCCTTCCACTTCTTTCAGCTTCAATTGAGTTAGATCTGGGCTCAATTGAAGCGTCTTAGCAGCTGTTGTTCCTTTAGATGACGATCCTGGCTCCAGATATTTCTGATTCAGCTCACCCATTTGCACTGGTGTTACTTGACTTTGTTCACCCTCTGTAGCATCCGGTTGCATGCGTCCTCCAACTGAGCTTCCAAATGTGATTACTGGTAGTTTCCTAGGTATATCGCGTCCTCTTCCCCGGCCACGAACTCTCCCTCCTGCCATGGCTAGTCGCGCCGGCGTAGGTTTACTAACTTGCGCCGAGAGCACGAGAAGAGAGAGAAATTTATTTTTGAAGTATAGTTGTACACTCTTTAAGGATAGTCCAATCAAATTGTAGCCTCTTTGGCATTGGTCAAGCTTAGAATATTTAGAGAAATATATATTTTTAGCCGGTCCTAAAAATAATAGCCGATAAAATATAAATTTATATATATATATATATATATATATATATATATATATATATATATATATATATAAATATACATAGTTTATGTATATTTTGGCTAACGAATGCATTATTTCGATCGAACGACCAATTTACCTGAACGTTTACGCTTTTGTAATTGTAGCCCACAAAGAACGTTGTCACTTTCACGTGGATGTACATGCATTTTCTAAGGGGTATTTGCATCTATACCCACGTTTTGTGTCACGTTTTAACTTGTACCCACTTTGCAAAAAGAATTGCAAATGTACCCGCTTTTTCGCATAACTTCAGCATACGTGGCTGAAGTAACAAAGGCAATTACGCAAAACTTCAGCATTTTAGTAGCCGGGCCTGAAGTTCAGCTCTAGAGCTGAAGTTTTTGTTTGTAACTGGCAAACTTCAGCTCTAGAGCTGAAGTTTTTGTTTGTAAGCTTCAGCTCTCGAGCTGAAGTTCTTATTTTGTAATTGTCGAACTTCAGCTCTAGAGCTGAAGTTTTTGTTTGTAACTGGCGAACTTCATCTCTAGAGCTGAAGTTTTTTTTTGTAAGCTTCAGCTCTAGAGCTGAAATTTTTGTTTTGTAACTGTCGAACTTCAGTTCTAGAGATGAAGTTTTTGTTTGTAACTGGCGAACTTCAGCCTAGAGTTGAAGTTTTTGTTTGTAACTGGTGAACTTCAGCTCTATAGCTGAAGTTTTTAAAAACCTTGAGTATGTACTGCTGAAGTTTCTATTTTGGGGGGAGGAACTCATACCTTCTGCAGGGATATATACATGACCAATACTGCAGAAAAATCATTGATTAACTATCTTTCATCCACATGATCTTTCTGCATGCGAGAGTTTGAGATCGGATGACTTTAAATAGCATTAAGTAGTACTATTTTAGCTGTTGGGGATATTATAGCTCCATAAATGTCAAGAAGACTAGATTCTTTTGAGCTGCAACACTTTAAATTGGGATTCCGGTAACACAATTGACTCTTCTTTTGACAAACATTGAAGAAGCATATTGAAAATAAAGTTTTTAATTATGTATAGTAAGATGGCTTCTAAGGAATTGAGTGAAGCCACAGAAGGAGAGATATTGTTACATCAATGTTAAGTTCCGGAGAGATATGGAGATCACTGGGAGAAGGAGGAGGAGAAAGGGGGCTGAAACTTTTTAAAAAGTGGATACAAATTAAAAAAAATTTAAAAATGGGTATAGGTTAAATGGGGGCGACCAAATAGGACGCCCCGTGCAATTTTTAAGTTTTCTATCGGCATCTAAATGGGCCGTGTTTAAATGGAAAAGGCCCAAGACAAAGTCTATCCGTTTGAAATTGTAAGTGAATCAGCATAGATTAAGATAAAAGATAATATTACTGGATATTTGGGAGAGAATAACAGTTTAATTTAAGCTTCTAAAATGTAATTGATGAAAGTCACCTCTTGATTTTCTGGTGTGACCAATTAGAATTGAGAATACAGTTATATGAAATTTTTACCTTCTATAGCAAAGTTTTACACCTTATTTATTTAAATAAAAATTCTTTTAAAATATTATTTTCTATAACTACCTTTTAGTTTTTGCAGCAAAATATGTATTTATGCTCACTTCCTACCGTTAAGCCATTAAATATACTGTCTAATATTTTTTTCTCTCCTTCTTTCAGTTTATTATCTCCCAAAATCATCGCATAGTATCAAAGTTCTCTCGTGGTCTTCCCAATTAGAAAAGCAGCGTGAAATAGCCATCTGATGATTGATTGAAAACGCAAATCTTCACCGCTCGGGCATCAATTCCATTTCTGGAGAGGTTTCTCCGGAAGAAGATTGCTCTGACTTTCTCTCTCAGGTATTTTATTTCATTCCTCTTTATCTCTTTCTCTCTTTCGATTTGTAGCAGAATTTATTAAAATTTGCAGAATACCCACTAAATCACTCAATTTCGAAGGGGCATCTTTCGATTTTCAAATCATTCAAGAGGAATTTGTATTTGCAGGTTTATCAGTAACCATTGAAGCAGAAAGGAGAACAAAAATACGCATTGGCGCTAATTGTATATGTATTTATATGTATTCGAGTCCGCATACATTGATTTTTAGTTTCTACAGTGGTTATCTCTTCTTGTATTTAGATGTATTTATATGTATTCATAAGGCATACACTAATTTTTATTTTGTACAGTGGCTTTTGACTGTTGTATTTTGATGTATTTATTTGTATTTGAGTTCTTACAACAACATTTTTAAATATATTGTTAGTTCTATCATTTTAATGTTATTCATCCATTAGTTATGCATTCAATCTAACTCTATTCATCTGTATTTTCAATCTAGCTGTATCAAATATTGTGAATACAAAAATAAACTTGAATACATTGAACACAACTATTAGATATAATAGAATACAAGCACTAGGTTTATTATGAAATATGCATGCAGTAGGTTACTATTACAGGTTGTATCCAGCATAAATAAATGATGTATTCATATACAAAAAATCGAATTTCAAAATATTTGTGTAGATACTTGTATCAATTTCAAGCAGAACCTCGAACAATGTCAGAAAAAAATTCAAACTGTATCAGAAAAAAAAAGACTGAAACTCTAAAGAATGCTCTGTTTTTTGGTGTTTAGCGTCTGATAAATCTTCTCATTAATTGGATTGATAATGTGTTGTGTGTTAAAATTGATTTTGGTGAGTTATATTAGGAGTGTATCCCATTAAATTAGCAGCTTTCCGTTATTAAACAACTTGAGAGACCTATTATTACGTTGTATTCATGAATACATGGTATGAATACAACGGCTGACAGCTGAACTGCCCTATTTTTTAGCCGATTTTTGCTACTGTATTCATGAATAAAGTAGCTCGGATACATCGAATACATTACCATAACAACTGAAAGGTACCTAAGAAAAGTAATTATGTATATGATAGTTATATAAAGTTAATAGCCACTAAACAATAGGTTATTTCTGAAAATTCCTCTGTAGAATCATTGAAGTACCGAAGGTTTAGTCTAATTGAACCAAATCATTTCCAATACATAGCCGGCAGTTCTAATGTATTTGAAAAGTGGATCCTTAAAAAGGTTGATGTAATGGTGAGTAATATCAATTAATCATATGAAAATAAATTATTAACCTATATTTTTAGGTTTAGAAATGCTTCTAGAAGCACCAGCATCCTGCTCCATTTGATTTTCTTTTTGCACTATAAAAATCCATCTTTGTGCAAAATAATTAGAGAAACAAAAGATTACTCAGACAAAAAGAGCTGATTTAAATATGAAAAAAAATACCAGATGTAGAATGTCTACTCCCAGTTATACTCGTTTTCATAACTATTTAGATTATTAGCGTGTATAAGAACATATTGTACATATCACTGTAGAAACCAAAAGAGCCTAAGACGTGTGATATATTTTTGTTATCTCTTCAGGTATTAGCTTTTGCTTTTATACAATCAGAAAATATTCTACACGGAAGAACAAAAAAATAGTTCACCGCAATATCTTTTTTTGTCGTTTTTTTTCCCCGCTGATTTCTGAGAAATAACTTTTATTTATAATAAATATGTTTGTTTACCCTCAAATTAGATAACTATTGAATTTGTATGTGATTTTAAGGATTCGCGAATTAATTTGACACAAAGCAATAAATTGGATTAGATTAAACAAGTAAAGACGAAAATAAATTCAAATAACACGCATGGAATAGTTTCGGCCTCAGTGAAATATTTTTCCTCGATCCGGGCTTACGGTGACCAGCGCTGATGAACAAGATAAGAGCTAATGACAGAGAGAAATAATAAAATATTGCATTGGAATGCGTTACAGCGTGTGTTGTGAATTATCAGACTCCCTTTATATAATATGAGAGTCTCACCCTAGGTACAATTCTATAAAAGGTAAAAATCTTCTGATTAACTGATTGCCGGTTCTCCATCGATACGTGCCAAGATTATCCCCGCCGTGATATCCGGTCGGTCACGAATATCATGGCTTTATGTTGGCTGTGTTCGATTACTTGAAAATGTTCTTCGAAGTCATTCAAGGCCAGGACCGATCCCAACCATGACCCTGTTATTCTCGAGGGTGGGTGTCATGGTCCCGAACTCCGGATCGATGAGACCTTTACCTCGATTTCAGCCCCTTGTTATCATATCTCGTGCTTGGCTTATCACGTCGGAGAGGGGTATATCACGAGACCGGTTTTACCTGTATACAGATAGTCCCCTCATTCTCAAAGAGTAAACGATGAGAAACAACATGAGCTCCCGATTCCTACTTCGATACGTCGTGACGGAAACGACAAAATATCCGAAACTTCTCATCGGTCACGTCATAATGGCATTAAATGCATGTCAGTCGCCGGTCGGCTATCCCTGGATGTGAAGCATTGCCGATTTCTTTTAAATACCACCTCCTTTGTTCATTTTCACTTTACATCAAACCTTCTACCCTCGTATCCTTAGGATTTCAATACTCTTTATCACTTTTACCCCTGTTACACAAGGTCCTTTGCAAGAATTTCCACCCATCTTCTTCTCAAGCCGACAAGTCCAATCCTTCAACTTCTGTCCCTTCTTCATCTTTTCCAGATTTTACTCCATTTTTACTTTTTAAAGGAATGGCAATAGTTTCCAAAACCGTTCCTCAAAAAGAAGCTCCTTATACTTCGTGGCCGGCCACTGAGTTCGAGGAGACCGCTCAGGGTGTGGTTGTTAATGAACCAGTACCCGAACCCCGCTTGAAAATGTTCATCACCGGGGGATGCTCAGTCAATGATGATTTCAAGGTTGAAAATCCTTCCTCCATGAAGGGTCGGTGTGGGGAGGTCTCAAGGTACATCTGCTCGATTACAGAAGAGGTCCTCCCTACGGTCCAAAAGTACTGCATCTGGGCCGATAAAAACATAGTAGTTCCCGACCCCAAAAAGGCCATTACCACCCATGTCGAGTGATATCTGAGTGTTTATACTTATCCCTTTACATTATGACCAGTGGACCCGGTCATCATAGACTTCTGTAAGCGATACGAGGTATGCCTCGATCAGATTCATCCTTCAATGTGGAGGATTGTGATCTTTCTTCAATTTTTTGTGAGCAAAATTGACTCCTGTTGGTTCACTATGGATCACCTGCTTCATTTGTACAGTCTTTGAATATTCCGAGGAGGCTGATAAATCTCGTGCACCGGGCCAGTAAAGCCCTGTTCTCAAGTATCGATGAAGACCGTAATCGAGCCTGGCAAGGCCGTTTTGTCCGAGTGAGAACTTCAGACTTGATTCCGGCTGAATGCGGGCTATTCCCCGAGAAATGGAATACGTCACGTAATATTTTTCCTTCAAATGTTTAATTGTATGCTTACTTCTCTTTTCCTCACTGGTATTCGTGGTGGTACAACCATCACTCAGGTCCAAAATGTTGTCCCTCACCTCAAAGAGTGGGTCGAGGGTATCATTTCACAAATTCCCTATTCAGAGCGCTCGTGGCACAAACTCTCGAAGGGCCAGTAGGAGGCCCGTTCCCATGGTAAATTTCCTTCCCGAGTAGGTTGCGTTAGGTTTCTCCCTTGAGAATCAAATCCTTATTTCCTTTACTTCCTTTTGCAGGTTTGCTTAAGGATATCGAGCATAGGCCTCTAGTTGGTAGTGAGAACTTGCCTGTTGAGTCTCCTGCTCCGAGGCTAACCGGAGAGAAGAAAAGAAAGAGGACTCTGAGTTCCCCGATCTCGGAGAAAAAGAAAAAGTAAAGAAAGATGGTGTGTAAGCCAAAGGAGATCACCATCTCCCGAGTGCTTGACTAGGATTCACTCCTCCGGTACAAGGATGAGCCCGAGGAGGACGATCCCTTTCTGGTCCATGGACCGCCTATGCCCAAGGAATAGGTAATAACCGAGGGGTGAGGGGGGGGGGGACAAAGGAGGCCAATCCCCCTCAAGTTCATGAGGTCGATGCAGCAGTGAGGGTCGAGAACCCTCAAGATGCCAGTTTTGCCCCGCCCAATGTCATTGACATAACAGGATCGCCTTCGTTCCGGAATCTGTTATGCTCCGCAATATTACATCAATATTACGTCCCGCAGTATTATATTACGACGATGTTATGCTTTGCAGTAATATGATACAATGGTGTTACGTCTTGCAGTAAAATATTACGATGATGTTATGTCTTGCAGTATTTCATTATGGTGATGTCACGCTCTGTAGTATTAAGTTACGACAGTGTTATACCCTGTATTATTATATTACGCTGATGTTATGCTTTGCAGTAATAAGTTACGACGATGTTGGACCCTGCAATATTTTACATTGAATTTGTCGTAAGGTAATTGACATCAGTCCAAGGAAAAGATTATTTGGGGATTATAAGGATTATGCTATTTCACAAGTGATTAGTAATTTCAAGAAGGTGAAAGGGGGAGCAAGTCTAAGAAAATGAATTTTGTCAAAGTTTAGCATTTTGGGATAAAATACAACCCAAGCTAAAATACCCGGTATTTATGGACTAGTGCCATACAAGGTACTACATGGCCATGATAGTAAGGTGTACAAGGTATGTTAAAAGTGAGTAATATTTTATGTAAGTGGGAATAATTCTCAATTTTACGGGTAATTGATTAATTTCCGGGTAACGGGACATTACCTAATAAATTGGGGATATATTTGGATAAGATTAAATCACCCCCCCCCCCATAACATTGCAGCCACGCAAGGATTAATTAAGTGACTCATAATGTCACATTCCAAGGTGGCATACTATGAAGAAGCTTGAGGCTTAGTCATTAATTAAAGGTAGTAACATATCAATGTCATTCCATAAGCAATATGGATTGCATCAGAAAGTCAATCCAAGAATTTGAAGCATTGCTTCAACAAATTCATCAAATCTTGAATAGCAGTACGTGATTTCTTAGAGCAAAAATCTGTACGATACCATAAATGCTCAATTCATTCAAGATAAAACCACAAGATACATTCTGTCGTAGGACCAAAACATGAGGAAGCAGAAACAATTCAATTTTTGGGTCTAAGTTCAATCCACGAAGGTTTTCAACGGGATAAATATAGGAGTTGTTCCTACTCTAGGTATGTTAAGGCTATCCCTTCTTTCTTTTGGCATGATCCATACGATACGAATGAAACATGTAAATGCACAAATTTCATGAATGACTCTATTCATAGAAGTATTAGAGATATCTATGTTCTTGAATTTTAATGTGTCATAATATTTTATCATATGTTCATGAGTCTCATAAAAATACGAAAGTTGAAAAGAGTTTACTTTATGATATTACTCAAAGGCAAAATACTCTTATGAAGCTCCAAAAAATTTTATTAACGTACTTTTCATGCATTGCATTCATGTGCATTGACCCACGACCAGATGGCGTTATATACGCGTATATATGATTGTATATATATGTATATGGGATATGGGAAAAGGTTACGACATTATATACGCACCACCACCTTATCAGCTGATATATATTTATGATGTTGCCCACAGTGGCTGAAATATGATTCAAACGGCGTTATATACGCGTATATATGTATGTATATATATGTATATGGGATATGCGAAAGATTATGGTATTATATACGCACCACCACCTGATCAGTTGGTATACGATGATGATTTTGCCCACAGTGGCTGATATGATATGATTGGATGCCCTCAGAGGCTGACGATGTTATGAAAAATGTACCTATGCACAACATGATATTCATACGCATATGTATGACGCAAAAAGTAATTCATGATTTACAAAGTTATTCAGACTTACAGTTTGAGTCACATACTCTATATTTCTTCCATGTCTCTTATGTATTTATTATGTACCTTACATACTCGGTACATTTTTCGTACTGACGTCCCTTTTTGTCTGGGGACACTGCGTTTCATGCCCGGAAGCCCAGATAGATAGGTTGAGAGCCATCCAAGTAGGCTATCAGCTCAGCGGAAGATGTTGGTGCGCTCTATTTGCTTTGGAGTTACGTGTTTGGTTAGTATGATTTAGACGTGTATTGTTTGGTGCGGGGGACTCTGTCCCGGCCTTTATGACATTTATGTACTCTTAGAGGCTTGTAGATATATGTCGTGTACGTGAAAGATTGTACGGCCTTGTCGGCCTATGTTTTGAATTTATAAATGATCATGTTGGCCTATTAGGCCCGTATGTCACGTGTATATGATGATGTAATAAGAAAGATATATTACGTTGGTACTTGGTTGAGTAAGGTACCGGGTGCCCATCGCGGCCTATTGATTTGGATCGTGACAAAAGTGGTATCAGAGTAGTTCTGTCCTAGGGAGTCTACAAGCCGTGTCTAGTAGAGTCTTGTTTATGGGTGTGTCGTGCACCACACTTATAAGCAGGAGGCTACAGGGCATTTAAGACTATCACTCTTTCTTCTTACTCTAGCTCATGTGATAGAGCTCACTTATAAGAATTCAAGTCCCGAGCTTCTATTTTTATTCGTAATAAGACGATGCCTACGCTCAGAAAGATGATCGATAAGAGATATAGTTGTGGAAGTGCTGAATTAGAGGAACTCGACTTTGTATCGTGCTTATGATAAGTAAATATGAGGTTTTCAGCAGATCATGTGCGTACTGAAAAGTGTAAGCCTCTTGATAAGGAGCCTTAAGGCAAGAATGCTTATCCACCTTTATAGTGAAAGACAATGAGAGACTAAAAATATAAATACAAGTTTCAACAAGCAAAAGAAGAAAGATGAAAAAGGGTACGAGGCGCCCAGTTAATGAAGGTTAACAACGTTTATAATTGAGGCAGAGGAACATAAGATTTTTAAGTTATATTCAACAGCAAAAAGAGGTATATACAATTGGTCACACCCATTTCAGTTATACCCTGTGGGGGCTAACAGGTATAGTTAAGAGAAGGATGAGATATCAAGATCCGGCTGGGGTTAGAGTAACCCGAATTGGTAAATGGATTACTTTCATTTGTTGGCATTTCCAAAGGGTATTACAAATATGCCAATGATCTTCTTGTGAGACACCTAGATGGGGCACCCTAGAATATTACGATTAAATGTGAATACTAGCATTCAGAAGATAGGCAGTGAAAGCCTGGATGGGATAAATATTACCTTAAGTGTGGCTCTTATCCCTAGTAGAGCGAGGATGTTGAGCAACCCAAAGAGCCATTGGATGGAGCAAAGGGAAGATAAAAGTGAAAGAATGTCGTATTGAAGTTTTCACAAGAAAAGGGATATGCAGAAGTATTAGCAGAGTAATGAGAAGAGAGATAAGGAAGCATTATGAATAAGGTGTGATACATAGATGAAAACGGTAGAGTGTTACAGAACCTATAGTCAAATGAAGGAAGAGACGAAAGGTGATGGACATTAAGACAACGAAAGAATATAGCCCATAAGGTTATATCCTCATTTCGAGAAATAAGTTTGTAACTCCATTGCGACTACCAAAGGGGAGAGTTAATCCCAAAAGTAACAGAAATCAGTATGGACTGGTAAACAAGATAAACTAAATATGAATTAGGGACTGAATGATTGGAAAATACTCGGCATCATGGGAATTTCAGATTTCGTTCCGGCGGTAATAAAATGGACCACAAAAGAAGATTCATGATGAATTCAGAGAATAGTCATTCGGGGAGATGCTTCTAGTTAAAGGTACCAAATGAGTGTTACGGGGATAAAAGAAAGTGTCACTAGAAATGTAGTCAAAATATCAGTTTAGAAGCAACCATACAAGCACAAGGGCATGGAAGTAAGCAAATACAGATGATTATAGGCAAGTAAGGACATAAAAAAAAGGTCCGTAATAAGCTCACAGCTTTATGATAGTCAAGGGTTCTTCCTAAGTACTACAACGAAAGACTAGCTGAGGAGATAAGAAAGAAGGCTTCAACCTAAGCACAATGACCTAAAGAGGAAATGGTTGTGTAACAACAATCTCGCAACAACATTGTAAGCATTCCAAAGTAAAGTGGCACCTACCGTGGCTAATGAACGGGAAGTAAAAGTTAAAGGTAATATTCGAGATCATATGAGTTGTATAAAAACTCTGGCAAGTGTGGGCACTAAGATAAGTTAAGTATGGACGCAACGAGGAGGCAAAAAGACTAGGAAAAGTAATAGCTTACGTTGAAATAAAGCTAATATGGAACAAACGAATTATTTCATCAATGATCCAGAGTTAGTACGTTATGGATACACTCAAGATTTTGGAGCATTATCCAGGCAGCATATTTGTTGGCAATCATATAACTATAGAAGACTCTGGTATAAGTTAAAAGAAAGAACTAAGCCCAGTGTATAGACAAAGGATTGAATTGTTAGAAGATTGTATCATGGATATTCCATAACGCCCATAAAAGGCTAAGGTAATAACTGATACCATGAGCCACAGATCAGAAGATAGCTTAAGCCTACGTAAAGGCTGATTAGAAGGAAGAGAAAACTAAAGAATTACATCAGCTAAGTAAATCAGGAGTCTGATTATTGGACCTAGAAAAATTATATAAGTTATGCTAGAGAACATGACAGAATCACTCTTAATATCAGATGTTTAAGAGAAATAACACAACAACCATAATCTATAGTGGCTCTACAAGGAAGCCAGTCAGAAAAAGTACCATCCTCATAAGAAGTCAGTACGAAGCTCCCATCGAATTGTGTATGTAGCAGAGGTGCGAGTATTATAATAGAGCTTCAAGTTATGGACGTGAATCACACCTAGGTGGAAGGGAGGTCAGGAAAGAGATTGAAGATACGATGCAAAATTTTAAGGTAAGTAAGGTAAAGGTGAACAACGTACGAGATACTCAAAGGCAGAAGATCGTGATTAATCCATACTTCAAATAGAAGGCTATAAGCACGGGGATCCATTAACCAGGAGTGATATAGGTATCGTCGACGACATGTCTTCCAGCCTATGGTTTCTAAATACTAAGAGATCTAGTTAAGAAAGTAGAGAAAAGTTGGAGACGATGTATTGTCTTGCTTGATGTTCCAGAATAACATAAGGAAATCTATGGTGCAAGCAAGTTGAAGGAAAGTTTATATATGAATATGTATAGGTCGCAAGCTAAGGTGTGGTAGAGCGACAAAGTTTTAAGGAAACATGAGTAAGGATGAGGAAAGGCAAGTGAAAAGGTGACGAGAATGGATAAGTCCTCAAGATTAAGTCCATGAAAATAAGAGAGATAATGGTTTCTCTAAGTTATTGAAAGTTCAGTATGGCCTGAATGAACTCAAAGGAGTCTAAGACTAGTAGCATTTAGAAAAGATGGAATGCTGCCCTGATAGTACAATGATGGTGTAATTGTGATGGATAAAGGATGACATTTAGGCCTTCGAGTGAGTAATGATTTGAAGAGGATTTCATGGATTGTAAGAAATTAAGATACTCCCATAAGGTGAATCACACTATGAAATACAATTATGGGAATCACTCCGAATATTCCTTGAAGTAACGTAAGCTCTAGGGGCAAAGTATTACGTAAGAAATTTCAAGTTATTAGTAGTATATTGTAGATCAATATTGAGGTGAATCAACAATGGATGGACAAAAGTCACAAAGTATGAGATGAGATTAGGCCGTCATTCTAAAGATGAGCTGTAATGAGGAAGCATTAAAGGACTTAAATTTATACATATGGAATAAGCAACGAGAGTAAGCTGGGATTTGGTAGCAGACCTCAGCAACAATAATAAGAGTTATGGTAGTAAATTCATACGGATGGCTAAACGGACCTATGCTATGAGATATAGCAATATTCGTAAATTCAACAAAGTTCCGAGCAAAGAACTTCAGTATACTCATATATGCCGAAACAGACATCTGATCAAGCTCTACATATGAAACCTAGAGATTGGGCACACTTACAAGGTCAAAATCGTACAGGCTGCATGATGAAAGGTAGCAACAGTTACGAGATTGGAAGGATTCCGACTACAAGTTGTGGGGTGAGAAGGAGGCCTCATGGGGGAATGCCCTGGACTTTGGACTTATTCACAAAATAGTCGCCTAGATGGCAAGGGAAGTTCTAAAGTATTTGGAAGATATAAATTATGAAAATGATAAAAGCATTAGCACACATTCGAGGACGAATGTTCCAAAGGGGGGAATGATGTTACGCCCCGAAATATTACGTCAATATTACATCTCGCAGTATTATATTACGACGATGTTATGCTCTACAGTAATATGTTACGATGGTGTTACATCCTGCAGTGAAATATTACGATGATGTTATGCCTTGCAGTATTATATTACAGTGATGTCACACTCTGCAGTATTAAGTTACGACAATGTTGTATCCTGTAGTATTACATTACGGTGATGTTATGCTTTGCAGTAATAAGTTACAACAATGTTGCACCCTGCAGTATTTTACGTTGAATTTGTCGTAAGGTAATTGACATCAGTCCAAGGAAAAGATTATTTGGGGATTATAAGGATTATGCTATTTCACAAGTGATTAGTAAATTCATGAAGGTGAAAGAGGGAGCAGGTCTAAGAGAACGAATTTCGTCAAAGTTTGGCATTTTGGGATAAAATACGACCCGAGCTAAAATACCCAGTATTTATGGACTAGTGCCATACAAGGTACTACATGGCCATGATAGTAAGGTGTACAAGGTATGTTTAAAGTGAGTAATATTTTAAGTAAGTGGGAATAATTTTCAATTTAACGGGTAATTGATTAATTACCAGGTAACAAAACATTACCTAATTAATTGTGGATATATTTGGATAAGATTAAATCCCCCCCCCCATAACGTGGCAGCCACACAAGGATTAATTAAGTGACTCATAATGTCACATTCCAAGGTGGCATACTAAGAACAAGCTTGAGGCTTAGTCATTAGTTAAGGGTAGTAACATATCAATGTCATTCCATAAGCAATATGGATTGCATCAGAAAGTCAATCCAAGAATTTGAAGCATTGCTTCAACTAATTCATCAAATCTTGAATAGAAGTACATGATTTCTTAGAGAAAAAATCCATATAATACCATATACGCTCAATTCATTCAAGATAAAACCACAAGATACATTCTGTTGTAGGACCAAAACGTGAGGAAGCAGAAACAATTCAATTTTTGGGTCTAAGTTCAATCCACGAAGGTTTCCAATGTGATAAATATACGGAGTTGTTCCTACTCTAGTTATGTTAAGGCTATCCCTTCTTTCTTTTGGCGTGATCCATACAATACGAACGAAACATGCAAGTGCACAAATTCCATGAATGACTCTATTCATAGAAGTATTAGAGATATCTATGTTCTTGAATTTTCATGTGTCATAATATTTTATCATCTGTTCATGGGTCTCAGAAAAATATGAAAGTTAAAAAGAGTTTACTTTATGATATTACTCAAAGGCAAAATGGTCTTATGAAGCTCCGAAAGATTTTATTAATGTACTTTTCATACATTGCATTCATGTGCATTGACCCATGACCAGATAGAATTATATACACGTATACATGTATGTATATACATGTATATGGAATATGGGAAAAGGTTACGGCGTTATATACGCACCACCACCTGATCAGCTGGTATATGTTTATGATGTTGCCCACAGTGGCTGAAATATAATTCAAACGGTGTTATATATGTGTATATATGTATGTATATATATATGTATATAGGATATAGGAAAGATTATGGCGTTATATACGCACCACCACCTGATCAGCTGGTATACGATGATGATTTTGCCCACACTGGCCGATATGATATGATGGGATACCATCAGAGGCTGATGATATCATGAAACATGTACCTATGCACGACATGGTATTCATATGCATATGCATGACGCTAAAAGTAATTCATGATTTACAAAGTTATTCAGACTTACAAGTTGAGTTATGTACTCTGTATTTTTTTTATGTCTCTTATGTATTTATTATGCGCCTTACATACTCGGTACATTTTTCATACTGACATCCCTTTTGTCTGGTGATGCTATGTTTCATGCCCGCAGGTCTAGATAGACAGGTCGAGAGCCCTCCAAGTAGGCTATCAGCTCAGCGGAAGATGTTGGTGCGCTCCATTTGCTTCGAAGTTGCGTGTTTGCTTAGTATGATTTAGACGTATATTATTTGGTATGGCGGGACTGTCTCGACCTTTATGACATTTATGTACTCTTAGAGGCTTGTAGATATATATCGTGTATGTGAAAGATTGTACGGCCTTGTCGGCCTATGTTTTGAATTTATAAATGATCATGTTGGCCTATTAGGCTCGTATATGACGTATATATGATGATGTAATAAGAAAGATACATTACGTTGGTACTCAATTGAGTAAGGTACCGGGTGCCCATCGCGGCCCATCGGTTTGGGTCGTGACAGAATCGATGATTGGTGAGGCTCAAACGACGAAGGAGCGATCGAATGAGAGGGTCCATGGAGCGAATGATCCCTTCCAAAGCTTTTTTGATGGCATGGACTCCACTGCCACGGAGGACATCACCAGATTAGGTGACTTACAAGTACAGAGGAAACGTTCGTCCTTTAGGGCAGGTAGGTCTAATTTGAGCCCGAGACTGGTCAACCGATTCCCTGCCTCGAGTGTGGATCTTGGTCAGATGCGTTCAATTATCATCACCGTTCCGGAGGATGCCCAGGTTCTTTGCGTACCCATTAGGATAGCTAGTTACCTCTGGTGCCTGGTGCCTGGTGACTGAAGAAGACTAGGCAAATATGAATGAGGTGGATTCTCCGTGCCTGTTCAACAAAGCACAACAGGTGCTGAATTGGGTAAGGTGCTGCCAAACCTTTTCATTTTTGAGTTTTGGCTATTGGTAATCCTGATTTTTCTTCTCATATTTGCAGGCCTTGGTGCTTAACCACAAGACCTTCCTTCAGTACCGAGATGAGCTGAGCCAATTCGATGCTGAAGCCAAAGAGATCTCTGAGAAGAGAGACATGTACAAACTTCTCGGCAAGCAACGTGAAAAAGAGGCTAAGAGTCTTCAAAAGTTGGATGCGGCTCAAAAAGAACACACTGACCTGGTGGAACAGGTAAAAATATTTGAAGTTAGTGATGATGAGCTAGATATGGTGAGTAATAGTTAGAACCTGCAAGTCCAACAGAAGATTGATCGGATCGACCAGCTCCGGGCCGAGATTGACGTAATTAAGGTCAAGGCTGAAGAGTGGAAAGTTAAAATGGACTACTTGGCCTCGGAAAGGGAAACTGCATAAGCACAATTGGCCTCAGTGGAGGCTCAACTTCGAGTGATGAGGGAGAAGGCTGAGGCACGTTCCTAGAAAATCGAGGAGATCCAGTCTCAACTGAGCTTGGTTGTTGCCGATCGGGAGACCCTTGCCAGGGATCTTAAAACGGCCAAGACAGTGGCTAAAATAACCAAGGTTGATGCTGAAGAGATGGTGGACCAATATAGAGCCAATGCCGAGGCATTCCAGGACCGCTTGAACAATATTATTGAGTATGAGAAACAGCAATTTCGAGGGAGGCTCATGAGGAAGTTCATGCTTGGGGTTTTGATTTATCGGCCGAGATTGAAAGGGATAAGGGGTTCGAGGCCAAGAAGTTGGCATACACCAAGGACAAAGAAGACTCCGAGGGTTGAGGCAGATCCGGGGACGGAAAAGACCCCGATGGTCCCAATGATGAGGCGGGCTTCGGCGTGAACCAAGCTGCTAAATGCCTTTGGAGATGTTTTTGCTTTATATATTTTTTTGTCAAGGCCATTTGGCCTTTGTAAAAATCTTTGTCGAGGCTGTTTGGCCTTTTTAAAAATCTTTTAACATATATATATATATATATATATATATATATATATATATATTTTCCTTCAAAAATTTTCAAGCATTTTTGCTTTTTCTTTATGAATACAATGATATCAAATGCCTTAGTACGTAATAATTAGGCCTTGTTCGGAGGTTCGAACATGCCTCGTTCCTGATATTATTCTGCTCAAGACTAGTGGGGGGATCGGTATGACCGGGAACTTTCCCTAAAGTATTTAGAATATTTTAAATTATAATTTGTCGAGGGTAGCCTTCTGAATGTTTAGAAATTTTGAAGGCCTTAAGTTTTGGTTATGGATCTCGGACATCTCCGAGCCGTTCTAGAACGACCGTAGCCTTTTTAGTTCAGATGTTGACCAAAGGGCTTGTTATCCCGAGTCATCCGGGATTACCCAAGACAACTATTCCCGAATGGGGATGGTCGTAGCCTTTAAAGTTCGGGCACTGCCTAATAGGCTTTGTGCCCCCGGGCTTTGCTATACTGATCCGTCCGAATCTGCCTTGGACGATAGTCCCCAAGTAAGGTGGCTCTTGGGATCTATGTCTTTAGGGGACCAAATGGAAGAAAGAAAAATTTTTAATGGGCAAAATATTTATCCGCAAGGTAAAAAATTCCTTTCATTTCTGTGCGTAATATACAAGGTTACACATGTGTACAAGCTTTGTGTCATGGCTCTGGCGATCTATGTGGGCATGGTTCATTTGACTGTTTGGCCCTTACGGTAAATCCTATCGATCGATCCTAGGTTATTCAAGTACAAAGTTTTTTTCTTGCCAAAATCATTATCTGAGGGTGATGCACCCCAGTGTTCGAGGCTAATCATAGAGAAGCCTCAGATACTGTTAAATTCGAGGCTAATCTAAGTGAGCACAATCTACTGTTTCCTCGTTAAAACCTTGTCGAAAAATTCATTTGAGACAAAACCGGTTCAAGAAAAAAAGAGTGCAACGCATGATTTGAGGCGTAAAAGTTGCATCATTCCTTGAATTTCACCTGCAAATGTTAGTCCAATCATGTAAATAAAATAAAATTAACGGGGTCGTACCTTAGTAGTAGTATCGTTTCAAGATTCCAGTTGTTTGGTAGTCTCTCACCATTCATTATTCCAAGTTTGTATGATCCTTTTCCGGTAATCTCGATAATTTGATATGGACCTTCCTAGTTCGGCCCTAATTTCCCATCATTCGGGTTTCAGGTGCTTAGTGTGACATTCATTAGCACCAAATCCCCGAAATTGAAGTGTTGAAGGTTGTCTCCTCGATTGTAATACCTTTCTATCCGTTGTTTTTGGGCGGTCAACCGGACGAGGGCGGCCTCCTGCCTTTCGTCTAACAGTTACAGGCTCGTATTCTTGGCCTCGTCATTTGATTCTGTTGTTGCATATCAGAACTTGAGTCTTGGTTCACCTAATCATAGCCTCGGCGCCATAAACTAACGAGAATGGGGTTGCCCCGGTGCTCGACTTCGAGGTCGTCCGATATGCCCATAGCACTTCGGGCAAGATTTTATTCCATTTTCCTTGGCGTCGGTAAACCTCTTTTTGAGGTTTTGGAGTATGGTTTTGTTCGTGGACTCCGCTTGCCCGTTTCCACTAGGGTGGTAGGGTATTGACAGGATCCTTTTGATCTTATGGTATTCAAAAAACTTGCTTACTTTGTTGCCAATGAACTGCTTTCCATTGTCACACACGATCTTATCTGGCATTCCAACCGGCATATTATGTGGTCCCAAATGAAATCAATGACTTCCTTCTCCCTGACTTTCTCAAATGCCTGGGCTTTCAGCCATTTAGAAAAATAGTGAGTCATAAATAATATAAATTTAGCCTTACTAGGTGCCCATGGAAGGGGGCCGACGATGTCTATTCCCCATTTTATGAACGGCCAGGGTGACAAGATCGAATACAACAGCTCCTCGGGCTGGTGAATCATCGGAGCTAGCCTTTGACATCCGTTGCATTTTTGTATGAGTCCTTTTCCATGTCGATCTAGTAGTAGCTGACTCTGATTATTTTTTGAATTAATGATTTAGCGCCCGAATGATTTCCATAGGTGCCTTTGTGGACTTCCCTCAGAACATACTCAGTATCTCCTAGCCCTAGACATATTGCGAGTGGACCATCAAACATTCTCCAAAATAGGGTACTGTCTTTGGACAAGTTGAACTAGGCTGCCTTCGTACTTAGAGCCCTCGATTCCTTAGGATCTGAGGGCAGTTTCCGGTCTTCAGATACTCTATATACTTGTTTCTCCAGTCCCAAGTTAGGCTTGCTGAGTTTATCTCGGCATGACATTCTTCCACTACCGATCTCGTGAGCTATACTACCTCTCCTGAGTTAAACTCATCGTCGTCAACCGACGATCCCAAGTTAGCGAGAGCATCGACCTCGTTGTTTTGATCCTGAGGCACATGTTGTAGAATCCACTCCTTGAACCGATGTAACGTTAGCTGTAATTTATCCAGGTATCTCTGTATCCATTCCTTCTTGACGTTTAATGTCCCATTAACTTAGTTCACCACAAGGAGGGAGTCGCACTTAGCTTCGATCACCTCTGCCCCCAGGCTTTTGGCCAATTCGAGACCTGCAATCATGGCCTCATACCGCCCTTGTTGTTAGTCAATTTTACAGTACTAATAGATTGTCTAACTATATTACCTGATGGTGGCTTCAATACGATGCCAAGTCTAGATCCCTTTGCGTTCGAGGCACAGTTTGTAAAGAGGGTCTAGATTCCAGAGGAAGTTCCCAAGTTCAACAAAAATTCTCTTTCAACCTCGAGCAAAATTTGAGATTTGATGGCAATCCAGGGTCGATATTCAATATCATACCCACTGATTTCCACAGCCCATTTTGCTAGTCGTCCCGAGAGTTCAGGTTTATGCATTATGTTCCTCAATGGGTAAGTAGTTACAACACATATAGGGTGGCATTGAAAATATGGTTTTAGTTTCCTAGAGGCGCTTAACAAAGCAAGCACCAAATTTTCTAGGTGAGGATACCTAGTTTCGGCCTCACCTAGAGTCCAACTAACATAATAGATAGGAAATTATGTACATTATTCTTCCCGGACCAGGAATCCACTTACCGCTACCTCGGATACTGCCAAGTATAGGTACAACTGTTCATCTGCCTTCGGGGTGTGAAGCAAAGGTGGCCTCGGGAGGTACCATTTGAGTTCCTCCAAGGCCTTTTGGCATTCCAGAGTCCATGAGAAGTTATTCTTCTTCTTCAATAGTGAGAAGGACCGATGGCTCTTATCGGAGGATCTTGAGATGAATCGATCCAAGATGGTTATGTGACCGGTTAACCTTTGAACGGCTTTGACATTGTCCTCAACAATGATGTCTTCAATGGAATTGATCTTATCAGGGTTAATCTCGATCCCCTTGTTGGATACTATGAATCCAAGAAATTTCCCAGACCCTACTTCGAACGCGCATTTCTCCAGATTCAGCTTCATGTTGTACTTCTTCAATATGTTGAAGGTTTCCTGCTAATGTTTTAAATGGTCCTCTGCTCCCAGGAACTTAACTAACATGCATGTCATCAGTGTAAACCTCCATTGATTTTCCTATTTGGTCTTCGAACATCCAATTTACTAGGCCTTGGTAAGTGGCGCTGACATTTTGTAGTCTGAATGGCATTACATTATTGTAGTAGGTATCGAACTTAGTGATGAAGCACATTTTTTCCTGGTCGCCCAGGTCCTTCCGATTTTGGTTATACCCAGAATAGGAGTCGAGAAAACTGAGGATCTCGTGGCCGGCCGTCGCATCGATCTTGTGATCGATGTTAGGAAAAGGGAAAGAGTCTTTAGGACATGCCTTATTCAAATCTTTATAGTCTACACACATTCTTAATTTATTCCCTTTTTAGGGACAATCCGGGTATTTAACATCCCGAATCGATCCTATTTTAAGGAGTTTAGATACCTCATCTTTGATGAATGCATGTTTGATGAGGTCTCCTTTTCTGGTTGATTGGATGAAACTTCGAGTCCAGGAACATCTTGTGAGTAGTAATTTCCGGGGGGGGGGGGGTCATGTCAAGGTGGGACCAATTGAAACAATCTGCATTGGCTATAAGGAATTAAATGAATTTTTTCCTGAGCTCGAAACTTAACCCTGTGCCCAGGTGTACCTTACAATCGGGCAAATGCTTGATCAATACGACTTGATCCACTTCCTCGACTGTTGACTTCGTGGCATCAGAATCATTGGGAATTACGAAGGACCTGGGGAGCCTGTAGTCATCGTCCTCACATGTCCCTTGCTTCTCCGGTTCGTCGAGACCGGTGTTGCTGATTGATATTTGGTTCCTTCCTTGGCGACCGAGTTCGGATCTTTTGTCACTGTAAGTGTGAATATCGGAATCAACTCTTCAACCGCAAACATTTCCTTTGCGACTAGTTGTTCTCCGTAGATTGTTTTAATCCCTCCTGGCATTGGGAATTTTAACACTTGGTGCAGAGTCGAGGGTACTGCCCTCATGTTGTAGATTCATGGCCTCATGAACAGGATGTTGTACCTCATATCGCCTTCGATTACATAGAACTTGACTTCCTGGATGGTCCCGCTGGTGTTCACCGGTAATTTTATCACCCCTTTGTGGTTTCATATGCCATATTGAACCGTTATGAACTCGAACTGCAGGCACAATTTGATCTTGTAGACTGAGCTGTTCCACAACCCTCGATCTGATGATATTGGCCAAGATACCTGGATCAATTAACACACGCTTAACTCGAGATTTATTTATGTGTACGGATATTACCACTGCATCATTATGGGGCTGCACGTTCCCTTTTGCGTCTTCGTCATTGAAAGACAAGGTTCCTTCAGGCACATAATCCCGAGTCCATTTTCCCTTGTTTGGTGCGCTTTAACATCCGCCCCTAGGGAGTGTCGACCCCACCAATGATCATGTTAATGACATGCTGAGGTTCTTCCTACTCGACTTGTTTATTAGAATCTCTATTCCTTAAATGATTCATGGCTTGATCGCTCAGGAACACTCGGAGATGTCCATTATTGAATAACCGCGCTACTTCCTCTCTTAATTATCGGAAATCCTCTGTTCTGTGGCCAAGACATTTGCACATTAGATTAGGATCCCTTTGGGCTGGATCAAACTGTAGAGGTTAGGGCCATTTGGTATCTTTGATGCATCTGATGGCAGACACGATGGCAGCGGCATCGACGTTGAAGTTGTATTTCGATAATCTTGGCGCTTCCTTAGGCCCGATGGGCCTGTCAAAACTATTTTTACTCATGAGTCCCCCGCTTGTTTTAACCTCGATCACTCCTCCTCTCACTTCTCACAGGGTTTTTCCCAGACCCATTACATCTTCGGTCCCCGTTGTACGGTTGATAATGATCCCTATTTGATCTTGGTTCACGATCAATGTCGCTCTTGACCCTGTCGATGGAAACCGCATCAGGAAGGGGCCACCAGTTGATTATCTTCGACACTGATTTTCAATTGATACCGGTTTTGCACGTCGGCCCAAGTAACAGCCAGATACTTTGCTAGATTTTGTTCCAACTGTTGTGAGGCCAACGAGCTTCGGACATTAAGTCCGTGGGTGAAGGTCTGAACAACCCAATCATCCGCGACAGGAGGCAGGTCCATCCGTTCCATTTGAAACCGGGACACAAATTCTCTGAGCATCTCATTCTTCCTCTGTTTCACTTTGAAAAGGTCTGACTTTCTAGTCTCAATCTTGATAGCCCGGGCGTGTGTTTTTACGAAGGAATCTGCAAGCATAGCAAACGAGTTAATAGAATTAGGAGGTAGGTTGTGATACCATATCATAGCTACCATTTACAGAGTTTCCTCGATATTTTTCAGCAGAACAGACTCGATCTCGTCATCTTCCAAGTCATTCCCTTTGATGGTGCATGTGTAGGAGGTCACATGCTGATTTGGGTCGGTCGTTTCGTTGTACTTAGGAATCTCGGGCATGCGGAACTTCTTAGGGATAGGTTTCGGAGCTGTGCTCGAATGGAAAGGTTTTTGAACAAACTTCCTTGAATCCACACCTTTTAATATCGACGGTGCTCCTGGTATTTTGGTCGACCCTGGAATTATAGATTTTTACTTTTTTGTTATTGGCTTCGATTTTCTTCTCTCCTGATTCTACCCGTTTTGTTAGCTCCTCGAGCATTTTTATAATCTCGGGGTGGACCCCCGACTCATTTTCATTTTGCCTTTCCATGACCGGTTCATTTCTGCGGGTGACTTCCTGGGACAGCTCGGGCTCAATCCTGCTTGGAGTGCGGCTTTGGTTCTGGAGCTGGGCTAGCCTATTGGGCCTATAACATTTTAAAGATCGCCCTCAAGTTGATCCTATCATCTTCGCCGCCGTGCGTATTTGGTGCAACCGATCGGACTTCTCTGCGAATGATGTTCTCAGGATCGGTAGGCAAATTTGCATTGATGGCCACATGCGAGCTAACATCGATCGGGTCTGCAACTAGAACTCCGTTGAGGTCGACGAGGGGCAACTCGTTACCGGGTGCCACATTGTTATTCTCTCCATGGTGGCCGGATTCAGCATCCACGTTTAGAGGGGCATCCTGGGAGTTCTACATTTCAACCTTTAACTTGAAATCAAAGATACTCCAAAGAACAAGTGTAAAATAGGGTGTGTTATAGAAGTTTATATCAGATAACCACTATTATCCTTAGCCCCACGGTGGGCACCAAACTATTTACCCTCAAATCGGATAGCAATTGAATTTGTAAGTAGTTTTAAGGATACCCAGATAAATACACAAAGAAATAAATTGGATTAGATTAAACAAGTAAAGACGAAAAAATTCAAACCACACGCATGGGATAGTTTCGGCCTTAGTGAAAGCTTTCGCCTTGATCCGGGCTTATGGTGACCAGCACTGATGAACAAGATAAGAGCTAATGACATAGAGAAATAATAATAAATTGCATTGGAATGCGTTTTAGAACGTGTGTTGTGAATTATCAGACCTCCTTTATATAGTAGGAGAGTCCCACCCCAGGTACAATTCTATAAAAAGGTAAAAATCTTTTGATTAACTGATTGCCAGTTCCCATCGATACGTGTCGAGATCCCCATCGTGATATCCGGCCGGTCATGGATATTACGGCTTTCTGTCGGTTGTGCTCGATTACTTGAAAATGTTCTTCGAAGTCATTCAAGGCCAGGACCGATCTCGAACCATGACCCCAATATTCTCGAGAATGGGCGTCATGGTCCCGGACTCCGAATCGATGAGACCTTTATCTCGGTTTCGGCCCCTTATTATCATATTTCGAGCTTGGCTTATCATATCGGCGACTGGGGTATATCATGAGACCGATTTTACCCATATACAATGTTTTATTTATTAAATATTCTGATAATAGAGATAAAATATGGCACTTAGTTTTCATTCTCGTTTTACATGCATGTGTGCAAGCTAGTTCTCCACAAAAATGCCAACTGTGACCAAATCATTATACTAATATAAGTAGAAAAACAATCGTACAAGAAAAATGCAAGTGGGTTGTTGCTTCTGATTTTCTAACTTAGTTTAATTTTAGCCATAGATAAATTGTTATAATGGTAGTGTTCCAATTAACATGCGCGTAGCTCAATTATGTCGCCGAATATATGTGACTCGCTCTGTTTCAATTTATGTAATGTACTTTGCTTTTTAGTTTCTCCCAAAGAATAATATTTTTTTTATATTTAGGAACAATTTAAATTTAAATTTCTCATTTTACCTTAATGAGATAATTTATAACTAAATTTCAAAAGTTCTTCAAACTCCAAGTTCAGACAAATACATCATATAAAATGGGACAAAAAAAGTAATTATCACCGAGCACAAACGTGAGATAATAATACGTCCACCAAAACTTAATCGGATAGATAGAAAGAAATCAATTCATCATTTATCCAATTTTTTATGCCATAGATCTTTCTTTTATACAACCACTCTAACTTCTATTTTCTGTTTTCTGTTCTGATTTAGTCAAATAACTACTAGTAAATCATTGGTCCCCTCCATACACCTCCCTTTTTTCCATGCCAATTAACTCCCGATCCAGAGATGCAGAATAAAGAATGAGAAAGAGGGAGATCAACACTTGTGGATCAAGCTATTTGGTCAACAAGTTTGGTTTTATAAATGCTTGAGTTACAATCTTATCCAACTAATCTGCTTATTTATATAACATTTGCATTTATGTAAGATTTTGCAACTCGTTGACTCCACGAGTTGGGCAGAGTGGAAGCTAAACAACACCTTTACTCACATCCAAAGAAAAGTTCCAAGCAATTACATAACTCTAAAAAAACTTTAGAAACAATTGACTTCATTGACGCAAGAACATTTTATATACTGACTGATCACCATTCCCAAAACCAGCATCTTTCACCTCAGATGGATTACCTTAAATCACTGGTTGAAGTATTCTCCACAAATCTTGAAACACCTCCATCTTCAATCCAATTTATAGATGCAGCTCTTTCTTGTACAAGCCCACCCTTTGCACCACCTTACACAGATCCTAATCAAATATGCATAATTCGTAGGCACCTCATTTCTTTGCTTCAAAATTATCCTTCTTTAAGACCATCCATCGATACCTTTACACACGACGATGGCACGACCGCCAACTTACTTAATGCGAATGGAGAATTGCAAGTCTCTTCTTCAACCCCTGCAATTCCTCTTACCATTTGGTTACATGAAAGTTACCCTTTTATGGCCCCTATTGTCCTTGTGTCTTTAAATACTAGTTATCCAATTTATAACAACCATCCTTTTGTGGACTCTTCAGGTTCTATTTCTTCATTTTACCTAGTAAATTGGAAGTACCCTGGCTGCAACCTCTCAGACCTTGTCCACAACCTTATCAAGATCTTTTCACATAATCATCCCTTTTACTATTCAGCTCGTAGTGCTAATTCCTTTCACCCTTCTCTAGCTTCTAAAAGGGAGGCTGTGGACCGACTCTCGTGCACCCTTCATTATGACATGACGGAGTTGCTCTCTAAGACACATGAAGAAGTGGAGGAGCTTTCAACACTTAGAGAACAAATGGTTAGAAGGGCTATTATTGCAGAAATTTCAGTTGATGAGCATGAAACTGAAAGGTCAGAATTGAAGGAGAGGGTGAAAATTTTGACAGACGAAGCGGATAAAGTATCGGGTTGGTTAAGAGTTAATGGTCAAAGTTCATTTTCAGAACATCCAATTGAGGATGCATTTGAAGCCAGTGATGAGAATTCAAAGGCACTGCTTGAATGTATTGCAGCAGACAGGGCAACAGAGGACTTGATATACTCATTAGACAAAGTAGTTGAGCAAGGGATAGTGAATTTAGGTACATATCTAAAGCAAGTGAGACTTTTGGCCAGAGATCAATTCTTTGGTAGAGCTAAGCTTGTGAAAATGGGAATATCACTCCAGTGGCTTGACTGAACAGTTTATGATATTTTCACTCACTAGTGAAAGCCAGCAGGCCCATATATGTATAGAAAGCCCAAGTTGAATTCTATATGTTTACCTCAAACTTTTTGTTATTTTGATATCCAAGTTGATGTAATGCATTTTGTTACTCTAATGTCTACTGGTTCATTATCTTCTATCAAGTGTAGCTTGACTACATTATATCTTCAAATTTTCAATTCTTGAATATTCCGAAGGAGACAACCAAATTTGTTCAAAAGTTATACTGTGCAAATAGGGTAAAAACAATATTATTTGTGTCACGACCCAAAACCGACCCATTCGTAATGACGCTTATCGTTAAACTAGGCTAGCCAACACAACTCCTGAATCAACCATTTTCTAATAAAAGTTGTTTTTATACCATTTATAAATCAATAAGCGCATAATGATATTTAAAAAAAAGAAAAATGCGGAATAATTACACAAGCCCGACATCGGGGTGTTACTAGTCATGAGCATCTACCAAGGTCTGAATACAACAAGAGTCTAAATATGTACTAAATACGGTAATGAAAATGAAGGGAAGGAAAGCAATGTTGTGAACGTCGTGCAGCCACCTTCCTAACTCCGACGACTCCGCCTCTGAACAATCAACACCCGCTACCGGGTTCTAAAATACCTGAATCTGCACACGAGGTGCAGGGAGTAATGTGAGCACTCCAACCTAGTAAGTAATAAGAGTAAACAATGACTAAGCAGTAGGAAATGATGAATCCACATTTATGATAAACTCAATAAGCACAACAGGCTTTGAAATCAGAATACGAGTCAATCGTCTCATTTAAAATCCAGCTTTTGGTAAAAATCATTTGAAAATGCTTTCCAACATTTTCAGTAGGGGTTCAATAACATTTATAATAAAAGAGATGAAAACCATAATCGGCCCCTCGGGCAAAACATAATTCGTATACAGCCCCTCGGGCAAAACAGGAATCATAAACACCTCATAACATAAAAATCTCAGTGGAAATAACAAAGCCAAATCAGTGATCGAATTCCGAACAAGTCATAAAACTCCAGCTTAAATGAAAGTTATTTAAAAGCATTTGTTCAACATTTTCAACAGAGACTCAGTATAAAGAGGAGTAGAAATAGCAATTACATAAAAATAAGCCCCTCGGGCAAAGCATCACTCATATATGTATACAGCCCCTCGGGCAAGCCTCTCAGTTACTCGAGACTCAACTCTCATCAATCAATGCTCACACTCAGCACTCACACTAAATAAGTACTGTATAGTAACCGTTGCGGCGTACAACCCGATCCATATATCGCTGCGGCGTGCAACCCGATCCATATATCTTGTCGACGGCGCTCATTGGGGGTGTGCAGACTCCGGAGCGGCTCCTACAGTCCAAGTGCTATATCGCTGCAGCATGCAGCCCGATCCATATATATATATATATTGTTGCGGCTTGCAGCTCGATCCATAAATATATAATCCGCACAACCAGGCCCTCGGCCTCTCTCAGTCATCAACCTCACAGTCAGACCCTCGGTCTATCTTAGTCATCAACGTCACAATCGCTCGGGCCATCAGTAAATCAGGGAACTCAACCTAAACAGTTTTCACATTTTAAGAAGTAAAGTGACAAAACTAGACTTAAACGATAACAGGTAAAACATGACTGAGGATATACTTTCAAAACAAATAGAGTGAGGAAAAGTAGTGAAAATGCCCTTAAGGGTCTCAACAGGTCGGCACAAGTCCCCAAACATGGCATACAACCCAAAATTTAATATCAATCTCTAAATTATGGAATATCATAAGATTTCAAATCAAATACACGACTTGACAGTCGTACGGGACGGACCAAGTCACAATTTCCAACGATGCACGACTCCACGCTCGTCATCTAGCATGTGCGTCACTACAAAATAGCACAACTATGTGAAATTCGGGGTTTCAAACCCTCAGGACAACATTTACAATCATTACTTACCTTGATCCGGTCCAAACTCTAACACGCGATGCCTTTTCCCTCACGAATCGACCGCTGGATGCTCCAAATCTAGCCATAATCAGTACATAACCATTAAAATATGTTAAGGGAACAAAGCCCATTCGAAAATACTAATTTACATCAAAAATCCTGAAATTGCTCAAACCCGGCCCCCGGGACCACATCTCGGATTCCGATAAATTTACGTCAATAGGTTCCTTATCTTATCACGAGTGTATATATACCAAGAACCTCAAAATCGGACCTCAATTGCCCCTTCAAATCCCCAATTTACACTTTCCAAATTCAAGCTCTAATTCCTCAATTTTAGGCTTAATTTCAATGATTAATTAGGTAAAATTCGCACAAGAATCGAATATTGATTTCAAAAAATCTTACCTCCAGGTGTTATTTCTTGAATCCCTCTTCAAATACTCTAAAAAAGCTCTAAAAACGACCAAAAATGGTGGAAATAAAACCCAAAATCGGGGACAAGACAACTATTTAAACATTCTGCCCAGGCCTGAAATCCTCCTTCACGAACGCGGTCAAAGCCTCGCATTCGCGAAGCACAAAATAACTTTGACCAGAATTTCCTCTTCGCGATCGCGACCTGCCCATCGTGAACGCGATGCTTCCTCAGACTAAACCTTTCCGATCACGTTACACCACTCGCGAATGCGATGAATAAAAATGCCTCAAGTCCTACTGACCAAATAACTCCACGCGAACGCGGTCCACTCTACGCGAACGCGTTGACCAAACATCCAGCTCTTCGCGAACGTGAAGGCTTAAGTCCTAGCCTTCACCAACTAACCCTTCGCGAACGCGTGGGCCTACTCACGAACGCGAAGGCCATTTCTCTGCAACACTGATCAGCACATTTTCTCCAATTCCAAACAACATGCAATGGCCTGATTGACCACCCGAAACTCACCCGAGGCCCTTGAGACCTCAACCAAACATGCCAACATACCCCATAACCTCATTCAACCTTGTTCCAACTTTCGGAACACTCAAAGCAACATTAAAAGACAAAAATCACATTGGATTCAAGCCTAAGAATTCCAAATTACGCTTTTGATCAAAAACCCAACCAAACCACGTCCGAATGACCTGAAATTTTGCACACATATCACAAATGAAACAACGGAGCTACTGTAACTTTCCGAATTCCATTCCGACCCCTATATCAAAATTTCACCTATCAATCGGAAAATGCCAAAATCTCAATTTTGCCAATTCAAGCCTAAACCATCCACGAACTTCCAAAATGCATTCGGATCACGCTCCTAAGTCCTAAATCACCTAACGGAGCTGACCAAATCATAAAAATTCCAATTTGAGATCATATACCAACAAGTCAAATCTTGGTCAAACTTTTCAAATTTCAATCTTCAAACTGAGAACTGTTCTTCCAAATTCATTCTGATCACCCTGAAAACCAAAACCAACGATTTACATAAGTCATAATCCGTCACACGGGGCAATTCATGCCCGAGAACTGACGATCAAGGTGCAAAAGCTCAAAATGACTGGTCGGGTCGTTACATCCTTCCCCACTTAAACATACGTTCATTCTTGAACGTACCCAGAGTTGTTCCAAATGCCAACCAATCGCTGAATAACCTTGCCATGCATATAACCGGGGGTGATCCCATATCACCCTATCTCATATAGGTCTGATAAAAAATATAACTGAAATTTCACAATCCATCCTAGCACATAAACCTTAGAACCACATTTCCACCACCGAAATCATCCACAAGATTAAAATCTCACATTTATACTCTGAATAGGCCCGAACAAGCTGTAATAACCCATACCCGCAATCCTCGCTATCATTGCATGATATACCACATAACTCAAACGCTTGTAGCGATAACTTCTAATCATAGCAGCTGCACACAACAACCGAATATCGATAGGAAACCTCTTATCAACTAAAGTCTCATTCCAACAGTTTCATATACTGCCAATGATAAATGAAACACGCACAAGCCATAACTGTTTTCTCAGATCAACCATTCATAAAGCCACTTCTTCTTTGGGAAAGACCATAGCAAATTTCTGCGCCGAACCTCGATGTTATCCTTCCAACATGCTGAAATCAAATCCGTTTGCAGTCATTAAAGATCCCAACGATCTCATATAATCCAACACAACTACTCTAGTGACATTGACACATCAATACATACTAAAGCCACGACTTGTGCAATCCGTGCACCAATAAGCCACAATCCGAACTTACTCAAATCATGAAAATGACTCAAATAAAAGAGTTGTACCGCAAGTTCACTAGTACCACCACAACACAAGGCTGAGAACCCGCCACACATTATAGAGACAGAACACACAAATCTAACCAACAGGATCATACTTCCACATAGCTTCGCTTCAATGCGCGACCTCATCCAAACACTAGTCCACATGAGACACCTTAAGTTACTATGCTCAAAATCGACAATCGTGCGCAATATGATGTCTAAAACCAAAGCAATCATCATAACCACCGCGAGGTAATTACATAACACCACACAACTCGAAAGGACATAACCGATACGCCATCCACCGAGCAATACCCAGTGCTCTTCCCGCTCGAATTCCACTGAGAGGCCCTAATAACACCGCACCATATGTGCCTATAATCAACAAATCCTAACAGCTCATAACACGGAAAGGTAACTCATAGATTCCCCTGACTACTAATAGCTCAATAACAACCGAATCAACACATCCCTCACCCATGGAAACTCGAAGTCAACAAAGCCGTCTCGATTCAAAACACACATCCATATAGGTCTACCAATGAACCACACATCAACTCTAGTCACACAAAACAAATAAATAATCCTCTGAAGGTTCACAATGACTGAATCGTAGCACACACTATCATCTGACTAACTTACCCACATCTTTGCCGTCCACAACCATGAGCTAACATGTATATGAGAACTTCTAGTCTCCAAGTCCATAAAGTACACAAATTACCATATCTGATCCCAATTCCACCGCTCGCATATATAACATACCTCTAGTACTCAATCATCTCATGAGAGGTACACCTATATTTCTTCTGAGCCACCAAGCAAACTCGGTTATCATCCGTCGATCAGACAAAATAGTGCTGCAATACCAATAAAGCATCTGTAACTCAAACACATTGCCCTTTTTGAAATGTTACACCCTCATCAAGCCACACCATTCAGTGATCTTATTTATCTAGTCACCTGAAGTTGCCCATGATATCTAAGAATTTGCGACCTTCCTTTCAAATCTGAACTGCGTCCTTGCACATGCAAATCTCAATCCTACACAACATACCGCATATACCATACCATCCTAGGATAACCACGAGAACTTCATATCCCTTCCAGGCCACAAGAAGCTACGTACTCAATTAACCAAGAACTTTCCATTGATCCCATCTAGAAGAAAATCACTATACATCCCATGCTCCTCACGCCAATAGGAAAAATATACCCCTCTAACTGTGGTGGAAACCATCTAGAACTCTCTGAATTCCATTTGCACAACTCTAAATCGTTAGGACTAAGTCCTCCTAACTCAACCGAGCTACGCAGTTCACTAAAACCCAAAAGAATTACCGCAAAAACACTTGTAGAAACTCATTACCTCGTAAGCATCCAAGAACTAATCATATCCTTACTATACCGACTCGGCCTACTACCAAGCTATCCCATCTATCCGAGTTCCCTTCTGATTTACCTTCAACTTGATACTCCTTCTTGCTATAACATCACCATTCCTCAACCCAGACTTACCACACAAGACCCAAGAATAAAGCCACACCGTCCTATGGTCCATAAGCCGTTGAATACTCTCTAGATATTCCTAACAACACCACGTTCAAAATGCTTACCCTGAAAAGACTTTATACGAATCCAAAGCCATTACCTTCACCTTCCTAATATTGATTTATAGAATCCCATAATTAATATAGAAATATCACAAGTCTTGACATATTCCAATAAAAACTCAATTTCTAGCCACATATACAACTTGATAATACCCAATTGTTACATGTAAAATCTGGAACACATTAGAACCATTCTCGAGAGTCATTCACTCTATTCAAACTGTAATTAGCCTGATCAAATGAACAGAACCACCCATGCCTCAATAGCACTCTGACACCGTAGAGTGTAACCTTATCCTAGAACATCCAAGTAACTTCCCGCTCTATGCACCGAGCATCTATTACCAACAACAACTCAAGACCTTCCGTGATTCTCATACACCTATGAAGCATGATATAACCTTACCTTAGTCGAAAATTTTCCTTTACTCGAACCATCCTCGGTATCAATCTCCGCAAACCATAACTGATTCACTCGAACACCTCAAACTGGAACTAACAAAGCACATAACCGTGCAATTAGCTAATCAATAGCAGACTCCCCCACTTGGCTCGAAGCCATATATCTAAACACACTCAATAACCCATAACGCATATACTCTATTGTTGTCATAATACCATAGTGAGATTAAACTCGATCCTTTATAAGCCCGTGAAACATAGACCATCTGGTACTTTAACTCTTATGCAAATCTCGCATTCACTCTCGTAGTAGTTAAACCCACTCTCTTAAGCGACCCAAATTTAAATTGCAACATATATATTTCACTTATAAATGAGATTTTCTAACAGATAACATAAGGATCACACAATCTCAGAACACTCCGCATGAGATAACCCACCTGCTTTGCCTCGAACTGGCATTTCTGTATGCCTTCCACCATCACAAACGTTACGCAGTCACTTAATCTTCCTGGGTCTGAACTCATATCGCAACATGAAATTTACTTCATTCCCAACTAGGACACATGAAAAGATTCTTCACACACTAATAACTCAGAGCTATACATCCAATCACGGTGGAAATCAAACACCAATTAGTCTGTGATGCCCCAAAGCAGACCCTTCTCTCCTCATTCGGTTCATATGAACACATCTCGTAGTCATAACATACTCATCACGTAGCTATCCAATCATTACTCCTCTTAATAGGGACACAACATAACATGTAGATCTAGAAGCATGTGCTCACGCAATCATCAGCTCAGAACTCAAGCTATAGGCAAAAATCCAGCCTCGAGTCCTCCAGACTAGACTAACATCAATGCACAGAGATACCATCTCGCCTCTCGATCAGGGAATCACAAGCCATCGATGCATATTTGATATTGAGCGCTCATGTGCATATATGAACGCGTGGAAGGAATTCAAAGAGTTACTTTTCAAGCTGAATCAAGGACACATGATAAGAATTCAAGAATGTGAAGTTTTTCCTAAAGGTTCTGCAACCTCCCGAGGATAAGTACAGACGTCTCCGTACCGATCCGAAAGACTCTACTAAACCTGCTCATGACTCGTGAGACCTATGTAACATAGGCTCAGATACCAACTTGTCACGACCCAAAACTGACCCGATCGTAATGGCGCTTATCGTTAAACTAGGCTAGCCAACACAACTCCTGAATCAACCATTTTCTAATAAAAGTTGTTTTTATACCATTTATAAATCAATAAGCGCATAATGATATTAAAAAAAATAAAAATGCGGAATAATTACACAAGCCCGACAACGGGGTGTTACTAGTCATGAGCATCTACCAAGGTCTGAATACAACAAGAGTCTAAATATGTACTAAATACGGTAATGAAAATGAAGGGAAGGAAAGCAATGCTGCGAACGTCGTGCAGCTACCTTGCTAACTCCGACGACTCTGCCTCTGATAATCAACACCCGCTACCGGGTTCCGAAATACCTGAATCAGCACACGAGGTGCAAGGAGTAATGTGGGTACTCCAACCTAGTAAGTAATAAGAGTAAATAAAGACTGAGCAGTAGGAAATGATGAAACCACATTTATGATAAACTCAATAAGCACAACAGGCTTTCAAATCAGAATACGAGTCAATCGTCTCATTTAAAATTCAGGTTTTGGTAAAAATCATTTGAAAAGGCTTTCCAACCGTTTCAGTAGGGGTTCAATACCTTTTATAATAAAAAAGATGAAAACCATAATCGACCCCTCAGGCAAAACATAGTTCGTATACAACCCCTCAGGCAAAACAGGAATCATAAACACCTCATAACGTAAAAAGCTCAGTGGAAATAACAAAGCCAAATCAGTGATCGAATTCCGAACATCTCATAAAAACTCCAGCTTAAATGAAAGTTGTTTAAAAGCATTTGTTCAACATTTTCAACAGAGGCTCAGTATAAAGAGGAGTGGAAACAACAATTACACAAAAACATGCCGCTCGGGCAAAGCGTCACTCATATATGTATACAGCCCCTCGGGCAAGCCTCTCGGTCACTCAAGACTCAACTCTCATCAATCAGCGCTCACACTCAGCACTCACACTCAATAAGTAGCATATATTAACCGTTGCGGCGTGCATCCCGATCCATATATCGCTGCGACGTGCAGCCCAATCCATATATCTAGTCGACGACACTCACTGGGGGTGTGCAGACTCTGGAGGGGCTCCTACAGCCCAAGCGCTATATCGCTGCGGCGTGCAGCCCGATCCATATACATATATATATATATACATATATATATATATATATATATACATTCACACACACACACACACACACATATATATATATATATGTATATATATATATATATATATATATATATATATATATATATATATATTGCTGCGGCTTGCAGCCCGATCCATAAATATATAATCCTCACAACCAGGCCCTCAGCCTCTCTTAGTCATTAACCTCACAATCAGACCTCGGTATATCTCAGTCATCAACCTCACAGTCAGACCCTCAGTCTATCTCAGTCATCAACCTCACAATCGCTCGAGCCATCAGTAAATCAGGGAACTCAAACCAAATAGTTTTCACATTTTAAGAAGTAAAGTGACAAAACTAGATTTAAATGATAACATGTAAAACATGACTGAGGATATACTTTCAAAACAAATAGAGTGAGGAAAAGTAGTGAAAATGCCCCTAAGGGTCTCAACAGGTCGGCACAAGGCCCCAAACATGGCATACAACCCAAAATATAATATCAATCTCTAAAATATGGAATATCATAAGATTTCAAATCAAATACGCGACTTGACAGTCGTATGGGATGGACCAAGTCACAATCCCCAACGATGCACGACTCCACGCTCGTCATCTAGCGTGTACATCACCCCAAAATAGCACAGCGATGTAAAATTCGGGGTTTCAAACCCTCAGGACAGCATTTACAATCATTACTTACCTCAATTCGGTCCAAACTCTAGCCCGCGATGCCTTTGCCCTCATGAATCGACCTCCGGATGCTCCACATCTAGCCATAATCAGTACATAACCATTAAAATATGCTAAGGGAACAAAGCCCATTCGAAAATATCCAATTTACATAAAAAATCCCGAAATTGCTCAAACCCCACCCCGAGCCCACGTCTCGGATTCCGATAAATTTTATATCAATAGGTTCCTTCTCCTCTCACGACTCTATACATACCAAGAACCTCAAAATCGGACCTCAATTGCCCCTTCAAAACCCCAATTTACACTTTCCAAGTTCAAGCCCTAATTCCTCAATTTTAGACTTAATTTCCATGATTAATTAGGTAGAATTCACACAAGAATAGAGTATTGAGTTCAAATATCTTACCTCTAGCTGTTATCTCTTGAATCCCTCTTCAAATCCTCTCAAAAATCTCCAAAAATGACAAAAAGTGGTGGAAATAAACCCCTAAATAGCGGACAAGATGACTATTTCAACATTCTGCCCAGGCCTGAAATCCTCCTTCGCGAACGCGGTCAAAGCCTCACATTCGCGAAGCACAAAATAACTTTTACCAGAATTTCCTCTTCGCGATTACGGCCTGCCCATCGTGAATGCGATGCTTCCTCAGACTAAACCTTTATGATCACGTTACACCACTCGCGAATGCGATGAATAAAAATGCCTCAAGTCCTGCTGACCAAATTACTCTACGCGAACGCAGTCCACTCTACGCGAACGCGATGACAAAACATCCAGCCCTTCGCAAACACGTAGGCTTCCTCGCGAACATGAAGGCTTAACTCCCAGCCTTCACCAACTAACCCTTTGCGAATGCGAGGGCCTACTCGTGAATGCGAAGGCCATTTCTCTACAACAGTGATCAACAAGTTTTCTGCAATTCCAAACAACATACAATGGTCCCACTGACCATCCGAAACTCACCCGAGGCCCTCGAGACATCAACCAAACATGCCAACATATCCCATAACCTCATTCAAACTTGTTCCAACCTTCGAAACGCTCAAAGCAACATCAAAACACCAAAATCACATCGGATTCAAGCCTAAGAATTCCAAGAGCTTCCAAATTACGCTTTTGATAAAAAAACCAACCAAACCATGTCCGAATGACCTGAAATTTTGCACAAACATCACAAATGACACAACAGAGCTACTAAAACTTCCGGAATTCCATTCCGACCCCTCTATCAAATTCTCACCTATCAACCAAAAAATGCCAAAATCTCAATTTCGCCAATTCAAGCCTAAACCTTCCACGGACTTCCAAAATGCATTCCGATCACGCTCCTAAGTCCCAAATCACCTAATAGAGCTAACCAAATCATAAAAATTCTGATCCGAGATCATATACCAACAAGTCAAATCATGGTCAAACTTTTCAAATTTCAAGCTTCAAATTGAGAACTGTTCTTCCAAATTTATTCTGATTACCTTGAAAATCAAAACCAACGATTTACATAAGTTATAATCCATCACACGGGGCAAGTCATGCCCGAGAACTGACGAGCAAGGTGTAAAAGCTCAAAATGTTCGGTCGTGTCGTTACAATTTGTTTGTACATATACATAAATCGTTGAATCTCCTTGACCTAAGGAAAGCTTTTAGTATAGTTGCAAAGGTAGAACAAAATTCTTTATGTAGCAAGTTTGGATAGAATCCTCGGCTCCGCCGCAGGAAACTAGGCACTCTTAGCTACACATGCCTACATAAAAGTTTCTCTATTATCCACAAATAAAGAAATGCAACAATAACAACAACAAGGAAATGCCAGGGTTGGGAATTAGAATCTTGGTTCTGTATCTATAATGCAAGGGCCTTATAATGGGAGAGTCTAGAGAGCATTTTTTGATTGACCTCCAAGGAAAAGTTCCAAGCTACTACAAAACACTTAAAAACTTTAGAAAATAATTGACTTCATTGCTTCAAGTATCTTTAATCTTCTGAAAAACCACCTTTGTCATTGGCGTCAAATATATAATAACTGATAAAATCACCATCTTTGACCTCAAATGGATTACCTCAAATCATTGCCTGACTTTTTACTCCACAAATATAGAAATACAAATGTATACGGTCAAAATCGGGCTTGCTCTTTTTGTGCGACTAATCGGGGCTGGCGCATGATTAGTCGAGGATCGGCTTCAATTAATATCAAACTATGGTGCAGAGTTAGGTTTTCAAGCTCGAGACCCTAAGACCGATCAAAATCGAGACCGACCAAAACTGAGACCAACCAATATTGAGATCGACCAAGATCGAGACAGAATAAGATGGATATCGAGGGAAGCTTACTGGGTCGAGTAATGGAAAGATAAAATATCCGCAATCGGGCGAGGATCACATTGCAAATCTCGGCACGTATCAAGAACAAGATGATTAATTAGCCAATCATGGGGTTTTTTACTGTATTTAGAATTGTACCAGGAGTAGAACTCCCCTACTATATAAAGGGGGCTGATCATTTGTAAAGGATCATCATATTCACGTTATATAATGCAATATATTATTTTTCTCTTAAGCTTTTAGCATTATTGTCAAACCTCCTTTTTACCTGCGCCCCCAGAGGCGTAAAGGGAGTTTTTCCAATTAAAGAACAATCGAAACGGGATTTATTATTAAGAATCAGAGTCGCTACTTGGGAGATTTATGGTGTCCCAAGTCACCGGTTTAATCCCGAATCGAGGAAAAGAATAACTCTATTTAACAGTCTGCGCACCAGAAATCCGAGTAAGGAATTCTGTTAACCCGGGAGAAGGTGTTAGGCATTCCCGAGTTCCGTAGTTCTAGCACGGTCGCTCAACTGTTATATTCGGCTTAAATTATCTGATTTTAACAATTATGAACCTATGTGCAAATTTTAACTTTTTATCGCTTTTATTATTATTATTTTAAAAGAGAATTGCAACGTCATTAAAACACGTCTTGAACCACGTCACATAATGCACCCGTGATTTTTGACATATTTTAACATCGTTGAGATTTGGATTTGGATCACATAAATGCGCACCCGAGTTTAGGGAGGTAATGTTATTAAAATACGCACCTAAAATAGACTAACGCGTTATTATTTTAGGAAAGGCCGGGAAATTTACTAAACGGCCCGTCCCAAAATCTAAGTATTTTATATACATTTAACGAGGGCCCCGCAATCTAGGTACTTTATTTGGCGAGGCTCATCTCGTTCATTATTTAAGAGGCAAACCTAAGAGCAACTATGATTCTCTACTTTATTTGTCTCTAAAAATAAAAGAAAGAGTCCTAGTTAATTATGTATTGAATTATAATACGTTGAACTATGAATTGAATTCTTCCAGCCAAGTCCAAATAATGAATTTGCTTGTGCACGATTGCAGCAACCCGGCATTTCAGCCACCAGCGTTTGGGCTCAAAGTCGTGGATCAGTTCTAGAGCCCAACGTTCTTTTAATCTCCCCTAGGAGACCCTTCTGTGGGTTAGAAATCTTTGGGCTTGTTTGCCACGCATTCAAGCCCAATCTCCATGGTCCAAAAGTTTCAGACTTTATCCAAACGAACTTACACTAATGGCTCAATCCTTTCCTTCAATATGCAATTAGTAGGCAAATCATAATAACTCAATATCGAAGCTAGAATAGATGCAACTTCTGAACTATGACTACATGATATCCAGGCTAGGGTTATTGACACTAAACAATGAAGTATAAACCATTTCTACCATCTATTATACATGGAATTACTTGTACGAACATAGACATTCTTCCTAACCTTTTAGGCTCCATCATATTCCAGTTTTAAATACTTTATAGAACAGGGTGCCATACTTGGACTATACTAAAATTGAACCATACTAAGTCGATTATATTGAAGAGAATAGGCATAGGTTAATAGTCCATATACACAGTATCTCAAGTATTCAATTAACTTTACATACCACAAATATTCAAATAAGAAAGAAAGAGCAACATGATTCCCAGAATACACTACTTGTACTAGGATGAACTAAACTAACTACTTTCACATTATGCTACTAGATTCCAAACAAGTTGTTATTGAAGACTGAAGGCCAAAGATCATTCAGTCATCAAGCTTCACGTAATTACAACTTTACATATTTTTGTATCTCATCTTCTATGGATTCAAGGGATACCTGGAAATGGCAATACAATGAGAAGAGAAGGAGGTCAGCAAACAGGCTAGTAGCAGGCAATACAACAGCAATACACCAGCAGCAGCGACTCAATCAATACTCCAGAAAAACCCAAAAAGGTTGTAAACCAATAGCAACAACAAATACCAAGACAAACAGACTTAACCAAGCTTGTATTAAACCCAAAAATGAACCAGTAGACCACTGAACCACTTAAGCAATCAAAAGGAATGAGAATCACTATCCAGAATTCGAATTAGACCTACGGATGCAATGAAACAATATCTTTCTTTTGGTTTTCTATTCTTAAACTCTACAGCACTCTCTAAAAGAAACTGATTATTTAAAACTCTCAAAAACTGTCCTCAACTCTCCTCAAAGATTTTTTAAAATTTAACCTCTAAAAACTGATCCTAAAAGCCCTCAAATAAAACTGATCTTTTGGATCCTCAAAACTGCTCTCTAAGACTGATTAGAGAGGAACCAAAGTAGAACCTCTCTAAAACTCCTAAGGTCTCGAAATTCAGAACCTTTTGAACTCTCTAAAAAAACTAATCAAAGACTGATCTCCCTTCTCTCAAAAAAATTCCGCCCCCAACTCTGTCTCTCTTTTTAGCCCTCTTAAGGTCTGAACCCCTATTCTAAGGTCTGCCCTATATTTTATACCCTAAGACAGACCCCTTTTCCAGCCTGTTTTAACACTTAGATTATTAAGAAATGTATTTCTTCTATCATATTCCCTGACAGCCACTACTAAGTGTCTAATTTCATTCTTTAATTCAAAGGTGTATGGGCAGCCTGAATTTAAAACTCAGGTTTGCCCTGACAACCAGAATGGGCTTCCACTTGATTTTAACACTTTCACTTCAGTGATTTACCCTTAACTTCATTAACTAATGATTCCTAAACCGACTAACAATCAGGATACAGATTCAAACAACAGCTAAAACAAACAGATTCACAAAACTCAACTGATTAACCAATTCAGTGTTTTATTCCAACAGCAAAAGAAACAAGACAACACTGAATTGCCCATAAGATTGTTTAACAATACGCACGAGCATGGGATGAACAAGTTCTATTAAGTTGAAATGAACCAATTTGACTGACTAAATTATTAAACAAGGCAGGGTTTCACACAACTGACTATACAGACTTGTGATACCAAGAATAGATTCCCCAAATAATATGACAAACAAAACAGCGAATTGGCAATAGAATAAACAAAATGCCAAACGTTTGTTCTTGATAAACAAAATGGTCGAATAAACAAAATGCCAAAACAGAGGACTGGTCTAGTTTCAATTCGAAAATGACCAGAGAAAAGAAAAAGAGACGGGGAAAGATTGATAACAGAATAAACAAAACTAGGAAATAAACTCACCGGCCAGGCTCGAACTGGGAAATGACATGCTGAGTCAACACAACATAATGCCAAACGTTTGTTTTTGCTGGAGAACAAACGGGCGTCATTATTTTATGCTGAAATAGACTTGAATAAACCAAGAAATCCAAACAAACGACCCCCTTGTGCACTGGTCACAATTTAGGGTTCTAAGGCTTGAACTTAGATTTGATATTCAACGAACTTTGGTCTGATTCGAAAGGAATCCATGATGAATTCGTTATGAATGAGTCACAGGGGGTATGTGGCGTTGATTTGGGGTCGATTTAGATGAACTAGGGTTTGGGTCGATTTATTTGATCTAAGATCTGAGGGGCTCGGGGGTGATTCGAAGAAAAACGAGCGTGGATTCGGAGAGGGGATGGTTTGGTGGTTCAGGGGTGTGATTTTGGGGTTGTTTGGCCACCATCTGCCGCCGTGGGCGATTTCCGGCGGGCGGAAGGCGGTGGTATGTGGTGGTGTGTGTTTTGGTCTCTGAAGAGACGAGTGGGGGGGGGGGTGTTTGGTATATCAAAATTAGTTGATTAATCTGGGCCGTTGGATGATGGGAACCAACGGTCCAGATTAAGTCACTTAAGCCAAACGGGATCGTTTAGGCTTAGCTGGGGCGGGTATGGTTCGGGGTAAGCGGGTCGGGATAAAGACGGGTTATGGGAGGGGGATCTTGGACCGTTGGATTGGGTGATTGAATGGTTGAGATTGATTGGCGATGAAACGGTGTCGTTTGGTATGGTCTCTTGGACCGGCCGGTTGGGCCTGGATATGGGGTGTGACATTAGGCCTGAACTTTTCTTTTAAAACTGGCCCAGTCCGATTTTTAACTCTTCTTCTCTTGTTTCTTCTTTTTCTTTTATTTTCTTTTTAATTCCTAATTACCAAAAATTCTAAAATAAATTGTAAAGCCAAAATTAACTTAGAAAATACTAATTAACCCTTAATAATAATTATCACACAAAATTAAATACAAAGATAATCACACAATTTTGACATTAGACACTAAAAATGCGAAGTACGTTATTTTTTCGATTTTTCATTTTCGTAAAACAAATTACTGTTTATTAATCCTAAATTGCAAAATTAAATCGTAAATGCAAATGAAACACATATATTTTTTGTATTTTTCATTAATTAAAATAGAATAAACATTCACAGACAAAATACAAATAATTATCAAAAAAAAATATGCCATGTGAATTCTCAAAATTGCACACAAATTAAACCTTAAAAGGGGAAATTGAAAGGCGTTTCTCTCTAGGAAGAGAAGGAATAGTAATTTCGTCATCATTTTCCGGTCATAACTCCGGCATCCGATGGTGGAACTAACCAAACTTGGTGTCAAAAGATACATAATTTCCTTACGAATAATACCCAATTGGTTTCAACTTCAGATCTACAGTCAATTTTAGTAGATCTTAATTTCATTTTCATGAGTTACTGTAGCAGACAGTGTTCTTCATTCAATTTCAGCGATTCAACTAATTTCAGCACTACCTTTCAGCACAACAACTTGTTTTGATAATGTGAAAGTGCTTCTCTTCTAAGATTGGTTTGAATTCTAAGCTTCATTTTAAATCGAAATTACTGTTTTTACAGTTTGGACTATGAAATTGGATTCACAGCCATAAGCAGTAAGTAACGTGAAGCTAATTCGAATTACAGTAGCATCGTTTTCTTGCAAAGCTACTGCACCTTTGTCATGTAATTAATGTGCTAAAGAATTACAACTGTAATGGACACACAGGCAGGTGGCCAGCCACCTTTGGTGGTTGCACTGCCTACACAACCTCCTCCAAACATTGTACAAACATCAGGGAACACAAATAATAACAAACAGCCGATGGATTACTCCAAAATTCTGAAACCTTGCACTTTAAATGCTGCAATGCCAGAGCAACAGGAAGTTGAGCCAATTCTCATTCGTCCACCTACAATATTGAATGTAGAGCATGTTATTCAGTTCACAAAAGCAGAAGTAGAAAGGATGGATATCATCGAAGGATTACAATATGCAATAATTGGTAAATGTTCTTATGGCAGCCCAAAAATTCAACAACTGCGTAAGTTAATACCAATTCATACGGAATTAAAGGTGAGTGTAACAATGGATTTCTAGGGGATAGACATATTTTGATTAGAATGACGTTAAGGCAGGACTATCTTCATTTCTCATCAAAAACTCATTACATAAAGGACAGGGATGGCTATCAATATCAGCTTAGGCCATTGATTTATGACTCAAAGTTTAGAGCAGATGAAGAAACACCCAAGGCAATGGCTTGGATTTAATTCCCAGGTCTATTGCCAACCTTTTTTGTGAAGGAATGTCTATTTTCTCTAGCTACAACAGTAGGTAAACCTATGCATCTAGACATGGAAAAAATTAATAAAACTAGACCTAGTTGTGCTAGGGTGAAGGTACTAGACGATTTTGACCCTTCTGCTTGAGAATTTGGAGTTTTATTAAGTTCCTTGTTCACTAATGTATATTGTGATGGGATTTCCTGGCATGATGTATTGATCTTCACTATTCCATCTCCTGTTCTATCCTTGAAACTTCTTTCTACCCATTGTGCAGTATCTTTTTTTGCTTTTGATGCCTCCTTTCCATTGACTAGACCAACTAGTTTAAAGAAAGAGAATACGATTCAGAGGAAACGAAGTACTACTAGGAGCACAAGCTAATGAGGAACCAAATGAGAAGGACAAAGAAGAAGATGAGCAAAGTGTAAATAGAGATTCCCATGCCAATGACAACAATACAACTGGTAATTTTTTAATAAAGGGAGGATCAGAAAATATTGAGCACAACAATAATTATCAGATACCAGAAGTCACAGAAATTAGAAACTATGAAGGAAGAGGCCCAGAGGTAAATGATCCTGGAGGAACAGAAGATGATAAACTTCAGAAATCAAAAGAAGACCCACAAGGACACAACACAACAGAGAAGGAGAAACATCCAAAACAAAAAACAAAAATAGTAAATGTTACTGTTACATTGGAGAAAAACCAGTTGCAGCTGTTAAAAAAAGGAGAAGAGAAGACCTTGGTCCCTAAAAAGAATGCATTTGGAGCTACATCAGGAGGTAAGGAAGACAATGAAGAATGAGAAGAACCTGGTAGATCAGGATACGACATGGATCAAGAATCAACTACCCAACACCTTATGAATGCTGCAAGGCAAGGTGACTTATCACCTACGCAAGTGGAAAAGGCAAAATCAGCAGCAAAAGGTAAGAAGAAGCAACAAAAAGATAATTTTGCAGCCCCAAAAGCTGGGGTGCACACAAGGAGAACGCTAACTAAATCCAACAATCAGTGATGAATGCTCTCATTTGGAATATAAGGTCAGTCAACACACAACAGGCCTTAGAAAGGTTGACAAAAATGCACAGGCAAAATCACTATGAATTTGTAGGATTAATGGAGCCAAAGCAACAAGCAAAAAAACTGGAAAGGTACAAAAACAAGATAGGACTTGCACAGGAAATTTCAAATGTTTCCAACAAGATCTGGGCTTTCATAGATGAGGTATTTGAGGTGACTGTTATGTACAATATGGTGCAACAATTAACACTAAGATTGTTTCATAATGAATTACATGTGGAGTTTGTCCTAACATTGATATACGCTAAATGTGATACAATTGAGAGGATAGAATTATGGGATTCATTATATGCAATGGCAAGGGAAATGGATGCACCATGGCTTGTAGGAGGTGATTTCAATGTAATATGGGACGAAGAAGAGAAGTTTGGTGGGTTACCTGTGTCATTGAATGAAATTAATGATTTTCGACACTACATCAACACTTGCAATCTCTTCGACCTTGGATTTAAAGGCAGCATATTTACATGGTGGAATGGGAGAGCAGAGGAAGACTGTATATTCAAAAGGTTAGACAGATGCTTGGCCAATGTTGAGTTCCAACAAACATTTCCAGGAATAGAGGTGCAACATTTGTCAAAGACTGGTTCTGATCATAGTCCAATGTATTTGAAGTGTGATATTGAGACTCCACCAATAAAAAAGCCTTTTAAGTTCTTGAATTTTTGGGTGGAACATGCGACTTTTAAAGATGTGGTGAAAGAGAATTGGACAGTTGATTTTAGTGCAAATCCTTTTATTCTTTTTACTCACAAGTTAAAAAAATTAAAGAAGGCCCTTTCATTGTGGAGTAAGGCTACATTTGGAGATATTTTCCAAAAGATAGCAAGCATGGAGGAGGTAGTGATGGTTCAGGAAGCAGAATTTGAAGCAAACCCTACAGGGATGAACAGGGAAAGGCTACAAAAGGTTCAGGCATAATTGATCAAATGTCTTGAACTAGAGGAGAAATATTGGCAACAAAAGGCAGACATGACTTGGTTCAAGGAAGGGGATATGAACACTAAGTTTTTTCACGCACAAGTGAGAGGTAGGAGGAAGAGACTTCAGCTTAACAGAATTCAAAATAGTGGAGGAACATGGATTAAAGAAGAATAAGAAATTGCAGAAGAGGCTATCAAATTCTTCGAGGAACAGTTCATAGAAGCAGCTACTCCTTCATCATTTGATATCGTAGAGCATGTTCCTAATCTGATTAACACTGAGCAGAATGCATAATTGATTAAGTAGCCAACAAAAGAGGAGGTTAAAGTGGCAGTACTCGGACTTAATGGTGATAGTGCTGAGGGGCCAGATGGTATGACAGGCAAATTCTATCATTCTTGTTGGGACATAATAGGGGATGACCTGTAGGACATGGTGAGGGATTTTTTCAATGGTCATGAGCTACCCAAGTGTGTAACATACACCAACCTAGTTCTGCTACCAAAGAAAAAAGAAGTTACCACTTTTTCTGATTTAAGACCAATAAGCCTCAGTAACTTTTCAAATAAGGTTATATCGAGGGTGATACATGAAAGGCTAGTGAAATTTCTCCCGAGTTTGATATCGGAGGAACAATCAGGTTTTGTTAAGGGCAGGAATATAGTAGAAAACATCCTTCTAACTCAGGAGATAGTGATTGACATTAGACTTAGAACTAAGGTTGGACCTAATGTCATCCTGAAGCTAGATATGATCAAAGCTTATGATAGATTATCTTGGCTATTCCTAACCAAGGTACTGAGAAAGATGGGATTCACAGAAAGGTTTATAGGGATTGTCTTTGGATTAGTTTCAAACAATTGGTATTCTATTCTAATCAATGGTCAAGCTCTTGGGTTCTTTAAGTCCTCAAGGGGAGTAAAACAAGATGATCCTGTATCTCCAACTTTGTTTATCGTGGCAGCAGAAGCATTATCTAGGGGTCTCAATGCACTACATACTAACCTGTATTTTTGTGGATTTGGGATGCCAAAGTGGAGTCCAAAGATCAATCATTTGGCGTATGCAGATGACATGATTATTTTCTCATCCTCAGATGAAACATCTCTGATGCTAATTATGCAAGTGCTGAATGCATATGAAGTTGCATCTGGGCAGCTTGTTAACAAGACCAAATCAGCAGTGTACCTGCATCATTTAACAGACATAGAAGTGGTCAACAAGGTGGAAAGGATCACAGGCATTCATAGGAATGATTTTCCTATCATATATCTAGGTTGTCCTATATTTTATGCAAGGAGAAAGCTGGAATACTATCAGCCCCTAATTACTAAGGTAATGGACAAACTGCAATCATGGCAGGGTAAGTTATTATCAGTAGGGGGCAGGACAGTTCTCATATCCCATGTACTGCAAAGCATGCCTATGCATCTATTATCAGCTGTAAACCCTCCAAATTATGTGATAAATAGGTTGCACAAATTGTTTGCTCAGTTTTTCTGGAGCAGCTCTGTAGGAGGAACTAGTAGGCATTGGGCTTCATGGAATACCTTATGCATGCCAGTTGAGGAAGGAGGAATAGGTTTCAGGTCACTGCATGATGTAGCAAAGGCATTATTCAGCAAGTTGTGGTGGAATTTCAGAACAAAACCAAGCCTATGGAGCTCTTTCGTATGTCAGAAATACTGTAAAAAATTGAATTCTGTAATTGTTACATGGAAAAAGGGATCTCACATTTGGAGAAAAATGTTGGAATGCAGAGATCTGATTGAACATCAAATCTTTTGGCAAACAAAAAGGGGATCCTCACTATTTTTGTTTCAAAACTGGACAGGTCTTGGGGCACTATATTTTTTAGTTCCTCAGGACTTTGGCATTGATGAAACTGTACATAATGTACATGATGTTACCTTAGATGGTGAGTGGGATGTGGACAGACTATTTGAAATGCTTCCTGAAGACTTAGCAGTACACATTCTGGAGAAAATAAAATCACCTTCACCTCAGCAGGTTCTTGACAAGCCTTGTTGGATGCTGGAAACAGGAGGATATTTCAGTGTTAAGTCAGCATGGGATTATACGAGAAGAAGAGACGAACCAAGAATAGCTTATAGGATGATTTAGGTAAAGGGACTGCCTTTTAAAATAGCATTTTTCATGTGGAAAGTGAGGAAAGCAAAGCTACCTTTAGATGATTTCTTAAAAAGGGTAGGCTACTGCATGCCATCAAAATGTTGGTGTTGTGTACATCCTGACGAGGAATCTCTTCAACACTTGTTTTTTAGATCAGAAACTGCAAGGACAACTTGGAAGTATTTTCTATCGAGGGCAGGAATAGCTATGGAGGGATTAACATTGCACCAAGCAATCACAAAATGTTGGACTGCAAATGTGTGCTTAAGGCTCAAACCAGTAATGCAAGCACTCCCCTCATGTGTAGTCTGGGAACTCTGGAAAAGAAGAAATAGAATGAAGTATGGTGATGTTGTGACAACTAGCAGGGTGATTTATCAAGTTTCATCAAATCTCCAGGCATTGGTGAAAGTGAGAAAGCATGGGATAGACATGGTACCTCACAAATGGAAAGATCTATTATCTATGATGGAAAATTTCACTCCTAAACTTAAGGTTACCAAAGTCATGTAGGAATTTCCAAGTGCAGGATGGCTAAAAGTTAATACGGATGGTGCATCGAGGGGAAATCCAGGCAGGAGCTCAATAAGTTTTTGTATAAGAAATGAAAATGGTGACATAGTCAAGTCAGTAGGGAAGGAGATTGAGGAGACAACAAACACAGTAGCTGAAGCGAAGGCCATGGTAGAAGCACTAAGGTTCTGCAGATTTCAACAATACTCTCATGTATGGCTTCAAACTAACTCAATGTTATTAAAAAAGATAATGGATGGGATCTGGAAACCACCATGGATCATATTTGAGCAGGTAGAGGAAATGATGCAACTAATGAATGGGGGCAATTACACAGTTACTCATATTCATAAGGAGGGCAAAAAGCTGGCAGATCACTTGGCTAATTATGCTTTATATCATGGAGAAATAGAATGCCAACAATTCTGGCATCTAGATGCACAGGGAAGGAGGTTAGTTAATGAAGATAAGCTGCAATGTCCAAGTCTAAGGGTGAAGGTGGACATGAGATAAGAAGCAAAGAGAAAAGGAAGAGCAGGAGCCATGTCAACTTAATCGACCGATATATTCAAATCCTAAATGGAGGAGGATATAATGGTTGGTATTTATATCTATCTTTTCTCTCGTGTAGTTGCCACTACGAGTATATTATCCTATGCTTTCATAAAGCCAAGAATTAAAATGCATATATTGGCCATGACTTTGGAATGTCTTGTTTTCCATCAAGACAAAAGGAACGACAAAGGCAGGAACGCCTGGAGTTTTAATTTAATACAAATGCATGGGATCGAGGAGTCATCGTTAGAAGCAAAATTCGAGCTTTTTTGTAAGCACGCGTCCAGCAGTTTGAGAGAATATGAAGGCATGTGCATTGGGATAACAAAACTGGATGTAATCAGAGACATGGAATACACGCATGCTTCTAGCATTACTATATGAATGCATGCTTCAAGATGTTTGGGTCCTGGTGATTACTCGGTCAACGAGCTACAACAGTTGGGAGGACAGTTTAAATTCCAATAGGGATGCACGCCTATTTTCAAAAGGAATTGCACACTGGCATACACATGGGAAAAAAGGCATGCACATGGGGATTCGACAACAAAAAAATAGGACATGCAATTGCTCGCTGGCAGTGTAACGCAAGCTGGACAATGAATTGGAATATGGTCAAGCATGATTTCTCACGCTTCCGGAGGGGCACGCATGGCATACGCATGGATGCAGAAAGCCGTGTGCTAGTACATTGGGATGGCAACGCTGTCGAGAAAGCGAGGACAACAACTGGAGTAAGAATCGAAAGGAGCAATTTACGATGGATATTCATTCACGCTACCTACAAGCACTAAGATATGGGGACAGAGGAATCGCGGCATGCCTGGTAAACAAAGGCTTGGCAATGTAACGCTTAACAATAATAGTGCTTAAAAGAGTCATCGATGCAAACGAAAAGCTTAGAAGCGTGGCTGCAATTTACAAGAACAAAGCAGGAAAGTGTAGGCATGCCCGCATGGATTACTAACTTTGGGTGTTGTGCGAGCACACCTAATTCGAGCTGCTGGCAGTGTGTAAAAATGTTTATGCACAACACTTTTCTCCAGGATACAACGCACGCCTGTAGTTTATTACAATGCACGATGCATCATGGGTAAATTCAGTTTGTATTTTTAATACATTGCACGCAGCATCGTGGGCTTCACAACTTTATTTTCTTTATTCCAAGCGTGTCACTTGGAACCATATGCACGCATGATGCATAGTACTACAGACATCCTCAAATTAACGAGAGATCCGGAGAGTACTCGGTCAAGGAGCTACAAGAGAGGGGACATACAAAAAGCAGGTGCAAAAGGATGTCTGGATAGTGTTTGCACCAGCATTCTTTTGGAAATGCAATGGAAAAGTTTGCAGCACATGGAAAAGACATCAAGACATTAGCATGATGCTGGTTATTTTTTGGAAATACAAACTCATGTATCAAAAGGAGCAAAAGCATGTGAAGCATGGGTTCAAATACCAAACAATGAAGTTGATAATGTAGACAAGCACATTGTAGGCATGTGCATTACTTTGGGTGCAAATGCCAAGGACCTTGGCCCCCTCAATAGTGTGGGAATCTCAAGGGGACATCACATGATCAGGTGCTACAGTACCGTCTGGCTACAGTAACCTTATGCTACAGTAACCGTATGCTACAGTGACGTCTGCTACAGTGCTGTATGCTACATTGCCGTATGCTACAGTGCCGAGCTACCAAATTGGTGGAGTCGACGTGACGTTGCTGAAAAGGGTCTATACACGCAAATCAATTTTAACTCTAGAACTGGGACGCTTTGGACTAGAGATACAACGTCGGCATGGACTCACATGGGCTGTTTTGACAACTACAAAGTTTTAGTAGGCATAATGTGATATCAATTTGAGTATTATGCTCATATTTGATACTACGTACATTAGAGTGCAAAGTCTATTTCCTTTCATTGAAGGTAGACAATGACAATTTCCTAATTATTGTATTTTCTTTTCTATTTTTAATAAAAAACTAGCCCTAGGCGCTTGCCTAGCGGATTGAAAAAAAAATTGCACACAAAGGAAAATTATTTTATTTTGAATTTTTGGAAGTAGTTCTCATAGGGCAAAAATCACGTGCTCACAATTATGTTGTTTTGTTCTTGTATCAACTGAATCTTTACTTGGTTCAAGGGTGATCAAATTCGAGGGTCAAGACTACTTGTTTCATTTGGTTATCTTTAATTCCTATTTACTGTCAATTTCAATATCAATCTACATTTATGCTTAGTTTGTGCCAAGTAAAATTACGTATCCTTAAAACCACAATATAAATTCAATTGTTATCCATTTTTAAGGTAAATAGTTTGGCGCCCACTGTGGGGCTAAGGATAATAGTGATTTCTTGGTACAATTTTTTGTACCACACACTATTTTATGCTTGTTCTTTGATGTGTCTTTGATTACAAAATTAAAAAATGTCAAACTCTCAGTCAACATCTCAACACATTGACAATGATCTCAGCCACCACGACGAGAATGAGAACATTGCACCAGGAAACATTGTACCCAATACTGGCCTCGATGGAGTTCCGACTGTTGATCCAATTGACGTCAGTTCGCATGTAGCCATAACGGAAATTTGGCCGTCGATCGAAAGCAACATTCGTGGGGGTACGCGATCAACCACTAAGAATGCACATGGCGGTGAATATGGCGGGATCAGCCTATGGGCAATCTTCAAAATATTGCAAGCCCAATAGGCAGCAATAGCTCAGCTTCAAAATCAGAACAATACTCCAAGTAGGGTCGAACTCGAGCCATCCCAAGAAGTTGTACACGGGGTCGAATCTGCTTTGAGAAAATCGAATAAGAAGGAATCGGAGATCAATACTAATTTTTTAAAGATGCTCGAGGAACTGACAAAGCGAATCAAGAAAGGGGAAAAGAAGATCGAGGAAAATGATAATAAGGTGGAAACGTATAACTCCAGGGTCGACCAAATCCCAGGGCACCACAGATATTGAAAGGACTAGATTCTAAAAAGTTTGTACAAAAACCTTTTCCCCTAGTGCGGCTTCGAAGACAATCCCCAAGAAGTTTCGTATGCCCGAGATTCCTAAGTATAATGGGAGGACTAATCAAAATGAACACGTCACCTCACACACATGCGCCATAAAAGGAAATGACTTGGAAGATGACGACATTTAATCCGTATTGCTGAAGAAATTCGGGGAGACTGTATCGAAGGGTGCTATGATATGGTATCATAATTTACCGCCTAATTCTATTGATTCGTTTGCTATGCTTGCAGATTCTTTTGTAAAGGCACACGGTGGAGCCATTAAGGTTGCAACAAGAAAGTCGAACCTTTTCAAGGTAAGGAAGAAGGACAACGAGGTGCTCAGAGAATTCATATCTCGATTTCAAATGGAAGGAATGGATTTGCCAATGGTCGCTGACGATTGGGCTGTCCAAGCTTTCACTCAAGGTCTCAACGTTCGGAGTTCCATAGGTTCACAACAGATGAAGCAGAATTTGATCGAATATCCAGTTGTCACTTGGGCTGATGTACATAATCGATATCAGTCAAAGATCAGGGTCGAGGATGATCAACTGGGGCTCCTTTTGGGTCCATTTATCCTAACAAGCCTGTGGATAGTATCAAAAGAGAAATAGATTGAGAACCAAGATCGAATAGAGATAGATATCAACGGTATAATGGAGACCGTGAAGGTAGTACATCTTAGCGAAACTCTGCACAGAATGAGAGGAGGAATGATCGAGGTCAAAATTTACGGGGACTCATGAGCAAGAGTGGGTTTGGCAGGGATACCGGGCCCAAAGAAGCACCGTGATTGTCGGAATATAACTTCAACATAGATGAATCCACCATCGTATCAGCTATCGGACGTATCAAGGATACTAGATGGCTTAGACCTCTACAGACTGATCCGGCTCAGAGAAATCCCAACCAAATGTGCAAGTATTATGGCACTCATGTCCATAAAATAGAAGATTGCAGACAACTAAGGGAGGAAGCAACCTGATTGTTCAACGAGGGGAACCTTCGGGAATTCTTAAGCAATCGGGCCAAGAATCACTTTGAAATATATATTTAAATTGATAGAACAAGCAAGAGGTTCCACAACACATGATTTACATGATCGTTGGAGGGGTCGATATTACTCAACAGTGTTTAAATGCACCAAGGTGTCGATCACAGGGGAGAAACGAACTCGGTATTACATACTAGAAGGAACATTGTCTTTCAATGATGAGGGAACAGAAGAGATCGTACAACCCCTAGAACAACACACTCATTATATCTGCACTTATGAATAAAATTCAGGTTAAACGTATTTTAATTAATCCAGGTAGCTCAGCCAACATTATTCGATTGAGGGTTATGGAATAGCTCGGCCTATAGGATCAGGTTGTGCCCACGGCCCGAGTACTAAATGTATTCAATATGGCATGTGAAACCACCGAAGGCGATATACCTTTGCCAATAAACGTGGCTGGGACCATCCACGAACCGAAGTTCCATGTGATCGAGGGCCATATAAGGTATAATGCCCTATTCGGAAGACCGTGGATCCATAACATGAGGTCAATGCCCTTGACCCTTCACCAGGTTCTAAAGTTCCCAACGCTAGAGGGAGTCAAAACAGTCTACGGGGAGCAACCCGCCACCAAGGAAAAGTTTGTTGTCGATGAAGTAATACCGATATCAGCGCTCTTATCAACAAAAAGGTCAAGTTTGAAGAAAAAATAGGAGGTCAAATAGCAACCACAGACATCAACCATGGCCCAGTCGGGGATGCAAGGGACTGGCGAGGATGATGACTATGGGGTTCCTCGATCCTTCATAGTCCCCGGTGATTTCGACGCCACCAAATCAACGGTCGAAGAGCTGGAAATAATCATACCGATCGAGCATCATCCCGAGTGAAAGGTATACTTGGGCACGGGGCTAGCCCCTAAGCTCAGGAGAAAACTTATTTAATTCCTTAAAACTAACATGGATTGCATTTCTTGGTCCCATCTCGATATGACTGGGATCCCACCAAAAATTACCACCCATAAACTGAGCTTGGACCCGAAATTCCATCCAATGAAGCAAAAAAGAAGGCCCTAGTCCGAGGTCAAATATGCTTTCATCAACGAGGAGGTAACCAAACTTCTCAAAATAGGGTCCATCCGGGAAGTAAAATATCCTGAATGGTTAGCGAATGTAGTAGTAGTCCCTAAGAAGGGAAACAAACTTAGAATATGTGTAGATTATAAAGACCTAAATAAAGCATATCCCAAGGATTCTTTTCCTTTGCCTAATATCGATTGCATGATCGATGCCACGACCTGCCATGAGATCCTAAATTTTTTCGACGGCTATTCCGGGTACAACCAAATATAGATGAACCTGGAAGACCAGGAAAAGACCTCATTCATCACTAAATATAGTATCTACTGCTATGATGTAATGCCATTCAGATTAAAAAATACTGGTGCAACATATCAACGCCTAGTAAACCGAATGTTTGAAGAACAAATAGGGAAATCTATGGAAGTTTATATTGATGACATGCTAGTTAAGTCCCTGTGAGTAGAAAAACGTGCGTTCAGGGTCAGCTGTGGCAAATTTCTCGGCTTCATGGTATCCGATCGAGGAATCGAGATCAACCCCGACAAAATCAAAGCTATCGAGGACATCACAGTAGTAGATAACGTAAAGGTCATGCAGAGGTTAACAAGGCGCATAGCAGCCCTGGGGCGATTCATCTCGAGGTCTTCCGATAAGAGCCATAGATTCTTTTCATTGCCGAAGAAGAAGAATAACTTCATATGGACTCTAGAATGCCAACAAGCCTTGGAGAAGCTTAAATGGTACTTGTTGAGTCTGCTACTACTTCACACACCGAAGGCAGACGAACAACTTTACTTATATCTGGCAGTATCAGAGATAGTGGTAAGTGGAGCCCTAGTCCGAGAAGAACAAGGTACACAATTCCCTATCTATTATGTTAGTCGGACCCTAGGTGAAGCCGAAACTAGGTATCCTTATCTAGAAAAGTTAGCACTCGCGTTGATAAGCACCTCTAGGAAACTAAAACCATACTTTCAATGTCATCCCATATGTGTTGTAACAACTTATCCTCTTCAAAATATTTTGCAAAAACTCAAGCTTTCGGGATGATTAGCCAAATGGGTCGTAGAAATCAGCGGTATGATATTGAGTATCGACCCCGAACAACCATTAAGTCTCAAATCTTGGCAGAATTCGTGGCTGACTTCAGGTCGGCCCTAATACCCGAGGTTGAAAGAGAATTATTAGTCAACTCGGGTACATCTTCAGGGATCTGGAACCTCTTTACGGACGGTGCTTCAAACGTAAAGGGGTCCGGATTCGGCACCGTGCTAAAACCACCAACAGGTAACGTGATTAGATAATCTATTAGAACTGTAAAATTGACTAACAACGAGGCCGAATATGAGGCCATGATTGCAAGTCTCGAACTAGCCAAATGCGACTCCCTCCTTATTGTGAATCAGGTTAACTAAACCTTTGAAGTTCGAGAAGAACAAATGCAAAGATACTTGGATAAGCTACAAGTAACTCTACACCAAATCAAGGAATGGACTTTGCAACATGTGCCTCGAGATAAAAATAACAAAGCTGATGCCCTCGCAAACCTGGGCTCATAGGTCGAAGACAACAAACTCAATTTAGGGGCTGTCGTGCAACTCATGAGGTCAGTTGTCGAGGAAGGCCATGCCAAGATAATGTCACGCCCCAAACCTGGGGAGGCATGGCTAGAACCCGGTGTTGTGCTGGCCCGAGCGAACCATTGTATAACTTACTTGTTTTTCTTCTGTAACTATCATGGGCGAACATGGCCACAACTTATAATGTATAACTATAAGTAGGCAACACTGTATCACTAAACCGTATTTCTTAAAACATTAATACATATGGACCGTTAAGACCTCTGACATACTGTACATAATAAACATGTGTCTACAAAGCCTCTAAGATTATTTGACATAGAATGTGACAGGGTACCGGCCTACCCATATGTCTGTAGTAAAACTCTGACACGATAACTTATAGACTCGGTTGCACCCCGAATGAGGTGGAGTCTTACTGATCCTTCGCTGAATGCCAATCTCGTCTACTATAAGGGCTCTTCAAACTGATTATCTATACCTTGAGACATGAATATAGTGTTCCCAACAAAAGGACGTCAGTACGAATAATGTACTGAGTATGTAAGGCAGGTAAATCAGTATATAAATGACATGGAAGAAAACATGAAGGAAAGGACTCAACCTGTAAGTTTGAATAACTCTGTGAATCATTTAATACTTATAACATCATGCATATGCATATGAATGTCATATCGTGCATAGGTACATATGTTCATAACATCATCAAGCCTCTAAGGGCATCCCATCATATCATTTTGGCCACTGTGGGCAAATCATCAACATATACCAGCTGATCAGGTGGTGGTACGTATATAACATCGTAACCTTTTGCCATATTCCATATACATATATATACATATATACGCATATATAACGCCGTCTGAGGCCATATTTCAACCACTGTGGGCAACATCATCATCGTATACCAGCTGATCAGGTGGTGGTGTGTATATAACGTCGTAACCTTTTCCCATATCCCATATACATACATATATATATATATATGCATATATAACGCCGTCTAAGTCATATTTCAGCCACTGTGGGCAACATCATCATCGTCTACCAGCTGATCAGGTGGTAGTGCGTATATAACGCCGTACCTTTTTCCATATCTCATATACATATATATACATATATACGCATATATAATGCCATCTGAGTCATGGGTGAATGCACATGTAAATAAATGCAATGCATGAGAAGTACGTTAATAAAATCTTTCGGAATATCATAAGACCATTATACTAGTGCCGGCTCAACCTCCAGGCCACAAAAGATACATAATAACACCAAAACACTCGCTATATTCTTGTCACTAAAATTCAGATTATAAACTGGAGTAATAAATAATTGGGGCTTCTCATAAAGAACAGAAGAGATTCAAAGAGTATAAGAGTGATCAAACAGGACTTAAAGATCATGGAGAATTTTCTAGCTGAGATTTTTTTTATTGAGATTGAAGATGTTATATATGTTTCAAGCCTAGTTTCCGATTTTATTTTCACATTTTGAAACCAACAAATAGTACTTTGTATCCTGTTGACATGCAGATATTCAATCTCTAGACAAATGATGGATGCTTGCTATGGAGAGTCGGTATCATATTAGTCTAAAAAGGACATATTCAAGTTGTTTAGCATTATCCAGCATAAGACTAGATTCAACTACACAAAAAATAACATTCAAAATAAAATACTTTTGACAGCTTCTATATGGCAGGCATGTGGACAAGATAACAGTTCAGTAGGACAAGATCCTGATGCAAAAAGCATAATTGGCATCCTTGATATATATGGCTTTGAGAGATTCAAAATCAACACGTTTGGATAACTGTTTTTGCCAATTTTGAGTATATAAAATCTTTACCTCAAAATTAATAGCTCATTACATACTTTACCTCAGCTTTGAGCAATTTTGCATCAACCTAACAAATGAGAATTTTATTAAGTAAGTATAAGGCCTCATGGCCATTTGTTATATTGAGCCGCCTCTGTATTATACCTCTGATTAATATCACGAATTTTTTTTTATCAACTTCGTATTTTCTAAGACCCATGAATAGACGATATAATAATAATCCACATAGGGAATCAAGAATATAAACACCCCTAGTATTTCTCACAAGTGAGATCTAAAACAGATTAATATCTGAAATAGGTGTTAAGCTCAGTTAATAATATAATTTCCATCATCGTTCATGTTTTGTAAAAATCATCCTTTGTATTTGATTTATTTACAGATATTCTTTTGACGTAAGAAAATGGCCCTCCAAGTTATCAGTTGAAGGAGATGAGGAAAAATTAATATACTAACCATAATTGTAAAGACAGTTCTCCTAGATTGGAATTGAATCGTATTAAAATCAACAAGTAAGACTGTACCTGCTGCAGTTTGGAACTCACTTCCTTTTCTCATGCAGAATATAGATTTAAAATCCTATATATTGATTTTCCATAAATTTTCTCTTCTTTTTTTTAACACAATTTTAGAATTATGCAGACATTTTAAAAAGTTGGATTCAAAAGAGGGTACTGTAATATAACTTCGCATAAACATATTCATTATCTCATGCATCTCTCATATGGAGCCTAATAAAATTCATTTCATAGTATAGTGTATATTTGGACTACAGAAAGCTTTGAATAAAAGAAAAAAAAGAGTTGATATATATGAACACTAGAGCAAGGTAAAGTTTACCTCAAGAACATTAGTGTCTTAAAAATAACCTTCCTCATCAGAATTAGATTAATCAGCTAATTTGTTATTCCTCTTCTCCTCTTTGACTAAACCTCCATTAATAGATTTTCTGAAAGTAGCTTATAAGAGAGAATTTAACCAAAGATACCACGTAAGTCTGCATTTAAGAAACTAAACCTCCATTTTCTATGCTTTTGCTGCTGTTTTGCTTGGAAACGCACCCATGTAGATTAGTCCTAGATATAGATAGAAACAGACACAACAATACATATATATACACATACTCATATATATGCAAGAAGGGCCGTTGATTAGATCAACAAGAAATCACTAGCGTGTGGAAGATGGAATCAGGAATTAGTACAACTTCATGAGTCATGACTAATATTTTTAATAAGGTGACACCTTAATGGGCTGCCACGTGGGGGTGGGTGGAGATTTTAAATCTTTATCCATTATTAGGTAATTAGGTAATGATCCATTACCCGGTAATTAACTAATTACCTGCATAATTAAGAATTGTTTCAAATTACTTAAAACTCTACTTATTTTTAATACACTTTATATATCATACTATAATATGCTTTACTATCATGGTCATGTGGTACCATATAAAATAAATACATACACTATTAGTTAAAACATCCATGTAAAATACATATATTTTCTCAACTTCTAATTTTTCTAATCTCATATAAAGAGTAAAAAATTTCATACGCTTAATTCTTGAAATAGTAAAAACATAACCTTCTTTTGTAGTGAGAAAATAATTTCTATATTTGCAATAAAGAAAATCTCATAAACTTTTCTGATATTATGTGTATAATTTAAAACATATTCGAAAGTAGTAATATTAATAATTATATAAAATCATATTTTTTTTCAAACCATTTTTTTCTTTACAAAAAAAGTTTCACTCAAAATAATATATATATATAACGGTATCAAGGTTGTTAAACTTACGGGGTGCAACAATTATAATCATTGATATTCGTTTAATATGCTCATAAACTTTACCAGATTCAAATGGTTACTATCTTAGAAATACCATAACTTCTCCAAATTATATATAATCTAGGGCCAAGCAGTAGAAGCCTAGTAGAGTCCAAATAAGAATATGGTTCATTCATCAGAAAAAGAAATATGAAACTATCAGCAGACTAAGCCCGAAAAAGCAAGGTCAAAGTTTCTTAATAACTCACGGGATGTAACATTCTCCCCCCTTTAGAACATTCTTCCTCGAATGTTAACTCTTTGAGATTTTCAAAATTTTTACTAAGGTCTCCTCTATAACTAAACTAAAACACAATCTCTATCTGAACTCTCGATATTCACAACCTTTTCTATTTGAGTATCTCGTATCTCTTTCCCCTTTACCTTACTTACTTTTCAATATCGCGTCGTATCTTCTATTTCTTTCATAACCTCCCTTCCACATTACGCCTTAAAGCTCTCTTCTGTTTCTTTCATAACCCACCTTCTACATTATGCCTTAAAGTTCTACTGTGATACCTGCATCTCTGGTGCATACAAAATCTCGCAACAACTTCATACTGACTTCTTACTACTCAGCTCTATGGCACGATCTGGAAACAAAAGAAGGGTAACATTTCCTAAATGCCCTATAGCCTCTCAATTATAACTATGGCGCGCAATACACCCATAAGTGAGACACTACTAGGCACGGCTTTGTAGACTCCCTAGGACACGACCCACTCTGATACCACTCTGTCACGCCCCAAACTTAGGGAGGTGTGGCTGGCATCCGGTGCCGTGCTGGCTCGAGCGAACCATTATGTAACTTACTTGTTTTTCTTCTGTAACTATCATGGGCCAATATGGCCACAACTCATAATGTATAACTATAAGTGGGCAACACTGTATCACTGAACCATGTTTCTTAAAACATTAACACATATGAATCGTTAAGACCTCTGACATACTGTACATAATAAACATGTGTCTACAAAGACTCTAAGATTATTTGACATAGAATGGGACAGGGTACCGGCCTACCCATATGTCTGTAGTAAAACTCTTACACGATGACTTACAGACTTAGTTTCACCCCGAATAAGGTGGAGTCTTATCGATCCTTCGCTGAATGCCAATATCGTCTACTATAAGGGCTCATCAAACTGATTATCTATACCTGCAGGCATGAATGCAACGTCTCCAACAAAAGGACGTCAGTACGAATAATGTACTGAGTATGTAAGGCATGTAAATCAGTATATAAAGGACATGGAAGAAAACATGGAGAAAAGGACTCAACCTGTAAGTTTGAATAACTCTATGAATCATTTAATACTTATAATGTCATGCATATGCATATTACTGTTATATCTGCATAGGTACATATGTTCATAATATCATCAAGCCTCTGAGGGCATCCCATTATATCATTTCGGCCACTATGGGAAAATCATCAACATATACCAGTTGATCAGGTGGTGGTGCGTGTATAATGCCATAACCTTTTGCCATATCTCATATACATATATATACATATATACACGTATATAATGTTGTCTGAGTCATATTTCAGCCACTGTGGGTAACATCATCATTGTGTACCAGCTGATCAGGTGGTGGCGCGTATATAACTCCATAACCTTTTTCCATATCCCATATACATAGATATACATATATACGCATATATAACGACGTTTGAGTCATATTTCAGCCATTGTGGGCAACATCATCATCGTATACCAGCTAATCAGGTGGTGGTGCATATATAACGTCATAACCTTTTTCCATATCCCATATACATATATATATATATATATATATATATATATATATATATATATATATATATATATATATACGCATATATAACGCCATCTGAGTCATGGGTGAATGCACATGTAAATGAATGCAATGCATGAGAAGTACGTTAATAAAATCTTTCGGAATGTCATAAGACCATTATACTAGTGCCGGCTCAACCCCCATGCCACAAAAGATACATAATAACACCAAAATACTCGCTAAATTCTTGTCACTATAATTCTGATTATAAACTGGAGTAATAAATAACTGGGGCTTCTCATAAAGAACAGAAAAGATTCAAAGAGTAGAAGAGTGATCAAACAGGACTTAAAGATCATGGGGAATTTTCTAGCTGAGATTTTTTATATTGAGATTGAAGATGTTATATATGTTTCAAGCCTGGTTTCCGATTTGTCACGACCACGGTTCGCCCTCCATGAACCATCGTGATGTCACCTAGTCCTTTACGACTAGGTAAGCCTAAATTGCGGAAGATAACCAAAGTGCGGAATAAAAACAAATTAAAACATCATGAAGAGTGATAAAACAATATTTAAAAGTGCCGCTCGGCATACACAATATTAACTCTTAAAACCAATACATTTTCCCAAAACCCAGAAACCCATGAATCATAAGCTAAGAGATATATAAGAAGCTCTAACTCCAGAAATGTGTAACCAAAAGTGGAATACTAAAGGGCTATACTATTATAGAAAGATAAAAAGGGACTCTTCGATCTGTAGACGCAGCAGATATACCTCGAAGTCTCTACAGAAGCACCTCGCCTCAAGGATGATAAGACAAAGTTAAAGTACATGGATCTGTACATGATAAACATGCGCAGAAAGGGCATGAGTACACCACAGTGGTACTCAGTAAGTGCAAAGTCTAACCTCGGTCGGGTAGTGACGAGGAAGGTCAGGGCCCTACTGAGGTTAAATAAAATACAAAGTATAACAGTATAGAACAAGACACTATAATTAAGTGCAACAGTAAGAAATAACATAGAATATAAAGAGCAACAACAACTAGAACAGAGGCAAAATAATCATGGAAAGGAAATACAACTCAACACAGAGATAACAACCGGGGTACCTTCCAGGATGCCATCCTGTAGTCCCAATTACATCTATCCAGTGGATCTCCCGGGATACCATCCCGTAGTCCATCATATATATCCAAAGGATCTCCCGGGATCCCGTCATGTAGTCGAACTATCAGTGCGCGGGGATCTACCGAAATCCTAATCCGTAGTCTCAAATATAAATACCCAGTACTGAGGGAATCTACCGGGTGCAGTCCTATAGTTCCATATAACTGTGCAGGGGGATCTACCGGAATCCCACATCCGTAGTCCCAAATAAACAGACAAGGGAGATCTACCAAAATCTCACATCTGTAGTGTCAATGTAAATACACATCAGCAACAGGAAAATATTCAGAAATGGCAAATTTCATATTAAGGCAACAAGTAATTCTAGCCTAGCATGTTGCACAGAATTTAGGTAAGGCAGTCTGAGCAAATAAAGCAATTGAATCACTTAGACATGCTTTCCTAAGCTAACAACAGGCTTAATAGTGCGAGTAATAAAAACAGGAAAGGTAACATACTAGTAATTACTTAATGAAAATCGGATTTCAAATAATTAGCACAAGTACGAACTCGTCACTTCACGTACAAGGCATTTCAATTATCAAATATACCAAATCCTAAGGGGAAAGGTCCCTCACACAAGGTTAGGCAAGTCACTTACCTCGAACCGGCTCAAAATCAACCCGAAACCACGCTCTTTCCACGAGTACTTGACTCCAAGTGTCCCAAATCTATTCTATTCAATTGCATAATGTAAATAACACTTCAAGTACTGATTCTACAAAGAAATTCTAAGCTAATACACGAAATTAGGTAAAATGAACAAAACGCCCCTCAGGCCCACATCTCAGAATCGGGTAAAATTTATATTTTCAAAATCCTCACACTCTCACGAGTTCACGCATACCAAAATTATACAAATCTAAGGTCAAATTCCCAAACAAAAGTCAAATTATATGTCTAAGAACTTTCTTCCAACGTTTCCCCAATTTTCATCTCCAATCCGAAATTAAATGATGAATTCATATTTCGATTAATGGGTTACAAGCAAAAAGGAGATAAGAATCGTTACCCAATCGATATCTCTGAAAATTCCTCAAAACCTCGCTCAAATCCGAGCTCCCAAGCTTTGGTTTTCACAAAAATGGTTAACCCTCGACTTTGAAAATTTATATTCTGCCCAGACGCGTTTTTCTTCGCGAACACTAGACTATTATCGCGAACGCGAAGCATAAAGAAATCTACTGGCCAACTTCCTCTTTCGTGAATGCGAGGTCCACTCGCGAACGCATAGCTTACACTGGTAGACCCTACGCGAACGCGAGGAGCATGTCGCGAACGCGAAGACCAACGGGTCCATACCTTCGTGAATGCGGGACCTCATCGCGAATGTGAAGCATGATTCAGCTGCTTCACCCAGATGCTCTACGCAAATGTGAGACCTGATCACTGCCAACTCAACGCTACACTAAGGTAGGAAGAGCGGGTCGCAATAGCTTTTACCCCATATGAAGGTCGAGATCGATTTCCTCAGGGAGCTAGTAGTGGAGTTGGATTTTCTATCTAGCCTAGAGATGTTTTTGTACTCCTAATGTCACTTCAAACATTTTTGGGTTTTCGAATTATAACTATTTTTATAAAACTATTGATTAAGACTAAGTTATGCTACGAGAATATTGCTAAGTTGTATCTAATGGGAAGAAGGGCACTAGGGTCGTGACACTACCTAGGTGGCTAATTGACGTGTAGATGTTAGTAAGGTTCGATTGACATAATTGGGGCGTATGCTATAACCATTGCACAATTTTACCCACTCTCATACCTCTCGGTAGAGAAAGTGACTTTGCCCAATTGACTCTCTCGAGACCAAATGGGTAGACAAATTAGACCAAGCAACTAGGGTTCAAGTAGGGTAATTACTCTCTCGAGGTTTAACCCGTTAATTGGGACTATCATTTCTCATGAGTCCATCCCAATTCCTTGTTGGGTCAATTTTGGGGTCATAGACTCTCTTTCTTAAGAAGCGTTAAACCCACAAAGCTTGAATCAGTGTTTGCAACCACCAATTCTAGATTAAAACATAAAATCAACCCAAATAGCAAACAGTCATAGTCAATCTAACATTAGATGGCAACACCCATTAATTACCCACACTAGGGTTGAGCCACAACCCTAGCTAATGAGTTTAGCTACTCATGCTTGAAGAATAAAATACAGAAATAGATGAAGAACTAAGCATATTAAATAATTGCTAAAATTAAAATACAAGAATCTATTGTAAATATAAAGCAAAAGTGCCAAAAAATGGATACAAAATTCGTTCTCATGAGCACAGCTTTTGTCTGATCTCTCTCCCCCCTAAAAAATGGTAAAATGTTCTATTTATACTAGGCTGAAAAAACTAGACAAAAATACCCATGCGGGGTTAGTGCGGGCCGCACTACATGGACCGCGGCCGCACTGGGCTCTTTGACTTTGACTTGTATTTCTCTGAACATGGACTCCGCCGACCGCGTAGAATGGACCGCGGCCGCAGAGGGAGCTGGCGTGGTCTGCGCAATCATGACTGCGGACCGCATCGCACTGACTTTGCAAACTTTCATCTCTCTGAATCCCATTACCACGGACCGCACAAAAGAGTAGTGCGACCGCGGAGCCTTCACCACGGACTGCGAGATGTGTACCGCGGTCGCGCTTCTTCTAGCCTGATTCACCAACTCTCTGAACCACATAGTGCGGTCGCATTCCACTTTGCGCGGTCCGCACTAGGCCTTCTTTTCTTAAATTTCTTGGTCCTTGATACTTGAGCAGGTTTCACTCCTTTTTGAGCCGATCTTTGACATTTCGTCACTTTGTCAATCAAACCTGCAATCAAGCACAACTTGTGAGCCTTTTAAGACTATTTTGTAACAATATATGATCAAAGCATAGGCAGGTAGGGGCATAAAACATGTTAAAATCCTAACTTATCAACTCCCCCAAACTTAAACATTTGCTTATCCTCAAGCAAACAAAATAAAACCCACTCCTTAAAGGAAAATCCAAGTAATTCCAGCTGTCCTAAAGTAACCTCAACAAGCATCAATTGGGACTAACAATTGCCCTCAATACGAATGGATCATTAACAAAATTTAAACTTTGAAAAACTATGGATCAAGTGTGACACAAGAGCATCGAGAATTGACTCATTACATCAAAGAACTCTCTCAATTTCTTTGGTCGCTGTGGAACTCAATCTCACACATCCTCAACTCTCCCTAAGCAAACCTCACCTTTTAGAGTAGAAGCACACAAACCAAGGTTAATGGGGATTCACTCGTCTATATCAAGGAAAGGTCACAAGTCCGGCTTTAAGTACCATATGCTTGACCCTCATGTAAGTATCTACTAATGCGAGTGTCATCCAACTCAAGATCATATAGGGATTTCGTGGAGTCAAATAAGCATAAAAGTTTTATCCGGATGATTGTATATATTAGTTGACTTAGTTTATGTTTCTGTTGATTTTTTTTTATTTGGTCTGTATATAACTTTACATTTAGTTACTTTTATCAAACTTTTTATCTTCTCTTTGGTATGTATATAAAGTTACATTTTTGTATATATATTCATCCCCCGTTGTATATTCTTATCCCCTATTGTAAATATTCATTCTATTTTCTATTTTCGTACAAAGTTTTCATTTTTAGCTTAGTAGATAGGCTCGCAGCCTTTTTGTTTAGTTTTTTGTGCTTTCAATAAGCTTTTGGTTTTCTTAATGCCACGGTTCTTTTCAAGGGTGGAGTATTGTGCGAACCGGGTGGCTCTTCCCGATGATGGATGGCGTGACAACCTTCTTAAGGGTTTGAGTCCATTTTTTATTTTTCTTTTGTTTTTAGTAGTTTATAGTTAAAGGTACCTCAAGCAAAGCTTCACTTGGGCCTAACACATTTGCCTTTGATCCCATGGTCAAAGACAAGTGGTTGTGTTTAGGATGGTGAAAGTAGTGACCTTGAGACTCTTAGTTTGACCAAACAAACATCATGTGGTTTTTCGGGACTATTGTGTGCTCAATTGTATCTAAGGTTGTTATGGGCCCCCGACTCTATGTCTTAAGCAATCCTTGAGTGTGTGTGGTGAGAAATTGAATTGTGAATCCAAGTCCCGAGCCAATGATCTAGAACTTGCCCTGAATGTTTGTTGAGGCAAAATTTTGAGTGAAATTCGACTTGAGAAGTGATTTTAGGCTCTCCTTGATCCAAACAATAGTCGAACAATTCCATAGCCTACCAATGATATAATCCCTAGCTAACCCTTTTGAGCCTTAAACCTTTTTCTTTTAAGAACCAATGCTACAAGCCTATGCCCGTTCTAAATTATACCCTCTCTTGGCACCCAAATCGTCCCTTAGGTAATGGCAAAAGTCTAAGTTTGGGGGGAGATACAAGAAAGGAAACAAAGTAATAAAAGGTACAAAAGCAAAAGGAAAGGAAGGCGATGAAAAAGAAAGAAAAGGAAATGACAAAAAAAAGCCCAATGTGCAAAGAATAAAACGGGATTCAAGAAAAACATAAATGAAAAAGGCATGGAAAAAGTAGAAAAAGAAGAAATGCTTTGAATTGCATAAGAAAGAGCGACAATGTGTCTCTCTAACCCCTTGAAAAGAAGTGAAATACTCAAATAGTCAAAGAGAATTGTGCCAGAATGAATCAAAAGAAGTGCTTAAGGGAAGATGGAACCCATATAGACTAAAAACTTTTCCTACTCTGAGCCAAAAGCCTTCACATTGACTCCACGAAAGCCCGATATGATCTTGAGTTGGATGACACTCGCATTAGTGAATACTTACATGAGGGTCAGACATATGGTACGTAGAGCAGGACTTGTGACCTTTCCTTGAGAGAGACGAGTGAATCCCCATTAACCTTTGTTTGCGTGCTTCTACTCTAAAAGGTGAGGTTTGATTAGGGAGAGTTGAGGATGTGTGAATTTGAGTTCCACAGCAACCAAAGTAATTGAAAGAGTTCTTTGATGTAATGAGTCAATTCTTGATGCTCTTGTGTCACACTTGATCCATAGTTTTTCAAAGTTTAAATTTTGTTAATGATCCATTCGTATTGAGGGAAATTGTTAGTCCCAATTGATGCTTGTTGAGGTTACTTTAGGACAGCTGGAATTACTTGGATTTTCCTTTAAGGGGTGGGTCTTATTTTGTTTGCTTGAGGACAAGCAAAGGTTTTAGTTTGGGGTAGTTGATAAGTTAGGATTTTAACATGTTTTATGCACCTACGTGCCTATGCTTTGATCATATATTGTTACAAAATAGTCCTAAAAGGCTCACAAGTTGTGCTTGATTGCAGGTTTGATCGACAAAGTGACGAAATGTCAAAGATCAGATCAAAAAAAAGTGAAACCTGATCAAGTATCAAAGACAAAGAAATTTAAGAAAAGAAGGCCTAGTGTGGACCGCGCAAAGTGGAATGCAGCTGCACTAGGTTGTTTAGAGAGTTAGTGAATCAGGCTAGAAGAAGCGCGGCCGCGGTACACATCTCACGGTCCGTGGTAAAGGCTCTGCAGCCGCACTACTCTTTTGTGCAGTCCACGGTCATGGGATTCAGAGAGATGAAAGTTTGCAAAGTCAGTGCCATGCGGTCCGCGGTCATGATTGCACGGACCGCGCCAGCTCCCTCCGCGGCCGCGGTCCATTCTACATGGTCCGTGGAGTCCAAGTTCATAGAAGCACAAGTCAATGTCAAAGATCCCAGTGCGGCCGCGGTCCATTTAGTGCGGCCCACACTGATCTTGGAGTTCTTGGTTGCCCATTCTTTTTGGACCTGATGTATAAGCAGGTCTGAATCTCCGATCACTAGCAATTCCTAAATGTTCATGTCAATGGCCATCTTGAGCCCTAAGATGCAGGCTTCGTACTCGGCCATATTGTTGGGTGCACGGGAACCTGAGCTTGGCAGACACCGGATAATGCCGGCCGGTTTCTGATACTAGGACCACTCCTATGCCAATTCCTTTGAAGTTTGCTGCTCCGTCGAAAAACATTCTCCAACCATCATAGGGTTCTGAAATATCTTCCCCTATGAAGGATACCTCTTCATCGGGAAAATATGTCTTTAGAGGCTCGTATTCTCCATCCACAGGATTTTCAGCAAGATGATCTGCCAGTGCTTGTCCTTTGATTTCCTTCTGAGTCACGTAAACAATGTCGAATTCACTTAGCAGGATTTGCCACTTGGCTAGCTTGCCAGTTGGCATGGGCTTCTGAAAGATGTACTTCAAAGGATCCATTCTTGATATGAGATAAGTAGTATAGGCACAGAAATAGTGCCTCAACTTCTAAGCTACCCAAGTTAGGGCACAACAGGTGCGTTCCAATAGAGAATACCGGGCCTCATACGGGGTGAACTTCTTGCTGAGATAATAGATGGCCTGCTCCTTTCTTCCCGTTTTATCATGCTGCACAAGAACACAACCGAAAGCTCCATCCAATACTATGAGGTAGAGTAATAGGGGTCTACCTGGCTCGGGCGGAACCAAAACTGGCGGCGTTGACAGGTATTCCTTGATTATGTTGAAGGCTTTCTGACAATCATCAGTCCATTTGGTAGCGGCGTCCTTCTTCAACATCTTAAAGATTGGCTCACAAATGACAGTGGATTGAGCTATGAACCGGCTGATGTAGTTAAGTCTTCCCAAGAAACTCATAACCTCTTTCTTGTTCTTCGGTGGTAGAAATTCTTGGATGGCTTTGACCTTTGATGGATCTAGTTCTATTCCTCGATGACTCACAATGAACCCATGTAGTTTTCCAGCAGGAACCCCGAATGCACATTTGGCGGGATTCAGCTTCAAGTTGTACCTTCTCAGTCTGTTGAAGAACATCCTCAGATCTTCCATCTGGTCATTGGCTCTTTTGAATTTGATGATGACGTCATCTACATATACCTCGATCTCTTTCTGTATCATGTCATGGAAAATAGTAGTCATGGCTCTCATGTAGGTGGCCCCAGCATTCTTTAACCCGAACGACATCATCTCGTAACAATACATCCCACATGGAGTAATGAAAGTTGTTTTCTCCGTGTCTTCCTCATCCATCCATATCTGATGATACCTAACAAAACAATCAACGAACGACTACAGTTCATGCTTGGTGCAGTTGTCAATTAGAATGTGTATGTTCGGCAAGATTAAGTCGTCTTTCAGACTGGACCGGTTGAGATCTCGGTAGTCGACACAGACTCTAACCTTCCCGTCCTTCTTTGGCACTGGCATAATATTGGCTAACCATGTTGGATACTCTACTACCCTGAGAACCTTGGCTTTGACTTGCTTGGTGACTTCTTTCTTGATTTTCAAACTCATGTCAGGTTTGAACTTCCTGAGCTTCTGTTTTACTGGTGGAGATGTCGGATCGGTTGGTAGTTTGTGAGCTACAATAGATGTACTGAGACCAGTCATGTAATCATAAGACCAGGCAAATATGTCTTCATATTCCCTTAGAAATTCCGTGTACTCTTTCTTTTCTGATGGTGACAGATGAACGCTGATTCGTGTTTCTTTGACATTTTCTGCATCTTCCAGGTTGACAATCTTAGTTTCGTCCAGGTTAGACTTAGGTCTGTTCTCAAAATCCTCAACCTCTTTAACAACCTCTTCTGGTATATCATCTTCTTCTGAGTCTATATCCGTTTGTTGCATTGTCTCATTGCATGTCACAATAGTCGATTCATCAAGATAGGTAATAGTAATGTTGTGTGAATAAAGTAAACGATAAAAAGTAATAAGAGCAAGACTTATAAGAAATTGAAATGCTTTGATAAATTTTTATAATTGTTTTGAACATTGGAGCCCTTATTTCAATATTAAAAATGCGAAAAGAAAGTCAATTAGCGAAAAAATAAAGATAATGCATGGTGATTTGTTCAGCCTTGCTAGCCCGAAGCTTTCCGGGCCCTAGTGGTTCTGATGGACCAATTGTTGAGGCATGTTCCTCGGCTTACAGCTTGTATAGAAGGTCTTTCCTCCCCCTCGTCCTCGAAAATGACACAAGAGTCCATATTATCATCTTCCAAAAACAAACTCCTCATCGCCGCTAGTGCTTCCTCTTTTCCCGACCCATATATAACATTGGCGAGCTAGAAAGTCTGTTCTAAGTGAGGTATTGGATGCTCCAGTAGGTAGTAGGGACTGCGCCATGGTGACAACCAGTGGTTGAATTCCTCCCAAGTGTATTCATATCCCAAAACAAAAGTGGTACTGTGTTTCTTCAACTTGATAGGCTTAGCGATTCCTTGGAGATTCTTGCCAAGTCCCTTGTCAGTTTCTTATCCACACCAATTCAGTATACTTTTAATTTTGCTATCCCACCATTTGTCCTTGTCCACGGAATTGACTCGCTCAATGTGATGGTAGGTTTCTCCTCTTATCTTCCTTCTTCCTCCGATTGCTGGGATGGTCTGGCGACTGTATATGGTATTGCTACCATCGACGTGAATAATTACCTCTTGGTGATTCCACTCAAATTTCATTGCTTGATGTAGGGTTGATGCCACAGCCCCAGCGGCATGGATCTAGGGTCGTCCCAATAGCAAGTTGTAAAATGCTGGGACGTCTATTACTTGAAAATCAACGTCAAACCAAGTCAGTCCCATTTGCAGACACAAACTGATTTCCCCAATAGTGGACCTTTGGGATCCATCGAAAGCTTTGACATTGATGGCTCCATCGTTGTTCTCATGCAGGCTCTTTCCCAATGTTCTAAGAGTCACTAATGGACAAATATTGAGGCTGGACCCTCCGTCAATCAGGACTCTGGTGAAGAAATGATCTTCGCACTGCACAGTGATGCGCAAGGCCTTGTTGTGGCTTAGCCCTTCAGGTGGCAGCTCATCTTTGTGGAAAGTGATTTTGTGACTCTCAAATACTTGCCCCACCATGTTTTCCATTTCTCCTCCAGTTATGTTGCTGGGTACATATGCCTCGCTCAGCACCTTCAATAAGGCATTCTTATGTGCGTTAGAGCTTTGTAGCAGAGCCAAGATAGAGATCTGGGCTGGCGTTTTGTTCAACTGACAATGACTGAATACTCTTTGGCTTGTATCTTCCTCCAGAGATCATCAGGCCCAGTCCTATCAGTCCCGGAGGCATTTGGGACTACTAGTCCTAAAGGGAAGGGAAATTTGGCTTTTCAGAGTTTTAAAAGGATAAAATTCTAGGGCGACAATCAAAACATATAAGGTAGGTATGGGGAGAACACATAATAGTTTAAAGGACTCAAACAAGCCTCCTCATTTAAAGAGACAAATTCGCTAGCATGACTTACAAGTACTGGTTATGGTCTGAAATCAAATTAAAGCGTAGGATAGGCTAATTCATCACATATTTCTCAGACAAGGAGTCTGAATTAACCTTCCCTGGTTGTATTTTATCAAAGACTGATGTAGTTAATCAATTATCTACTGGCTTGCCTAGGTGAAACTTATAGGCATGATATCTAACAGTGCTTACTCCGATTTTAAAGAAGGCTTATTGATTGTGGAAAACACATAAGTTCTGCAGATATTAGACAACATTACTACTGATTTTAGACTTGTAGATGAAATAAATGAATCAGATTCAACTGGTTACTCCTATAGGCATGATTTCTAGGCGTTGTTGATTTTAAGACGATTATGAAAGTGTAGGGAGTCCTATAGACATGGTATCTAGAAGGTAGTTGATTATTGTTTTAACCTATAACCATTTGCCTAATGATAGATAAAAAATGCAGAAGTGCAGAAACTATAGGAAGGATTTATATATGCCGTGCGTGGATGCAGAAAACTATAGGCAGGATTTCTATATGACGTGCATGAATGCAAAAAACTTACAAGTAGGGTTTCTGATGTAGAAATGCAGAAACTATAGGTAGGATTTCTAATGAAATGCGGAAGTGCAGAAGTTGTAAATGGTAACACCTATGAGCATGATGTCTACCCTTTGCATACATAAGTGAACCTCCCCTTTTCACTAGAACTCCATAAGTTATTACAACATATTACAGAGCAGAATGAATTAAGAAAAGTAAAATTACATCAGAAATTAAGCTACAACCAAGGAGCCTAATTCAGACTGAAGGTCCAACAATATGAGGTGAACCAACTTCCAGGATCAGGTTTCCAAAGCCTTCTCTTATTTGGGATGTGTCGAAGTTCCTCAAGAGCCTCAAATGGACTCCGGGAAATGCTTGCACCCCAAGAAGATTGCAGAATTAAGAGCATAGTGCAATGTGGAAATGCCAGCCCTCAGATGTCCAAGTTCAGAGGGAACTCAAGGTCCCAAAGCAAGGCTCATAAGAGGGGGCAGATCTTAGAATCTAAGAGTAAATGTAAGTGCACAAGGGTGAATTGGGGAGAGCCATGGCAGGCTGGTGGTCATGCGCAGCAATCAGGAGTGCTGGCACACCCCTGACTAGCCTATTAGCCAAATTTCTAGAGTTGGGATCCATTGAGGATCAGGTTCAAACCTAAGCAACAATTTGGATGATGTCAAGTCATGAACCTTAACTCAAACAAATAGAAGGGAGTGGGGGTATAGGGAATTCATAACAAACAGCAGATGCAAAGAGAGAGTAGCATACTCAATACATAACATGAATAGCAAAGCAGACATGAGTGTAGCAACTGTAAAATAAACACATAGGGATGGTGCTGAAATCGAAATTAAGGCATACCAGTTTCAGGGAAACAAATAAGTGAAAGCTGAAGTCTTGTAAACAAAATTGCAACCAAACAGTACAAAATATCTCAGAAGAGAGTAGAGTATTGAAAGAGTGTCGTAATTTGTCGACACTCAGAAGAGAGTAGAGTATTGAAAGAGTGTCGTAAGAGAGTAGCATGCAATAAGTAACGACACAATTCTGCGCTTTACTACCTTAACAGGGTAGGAAGGGTAGATATGGATATGATGACCGGTGCGCTAATACCACGTGCAACCCCTCTTCTGAGGAGCGATTGTCGAGTATTGCATTGATGTGATCCATATTGTTTATAAACCTAGGACCCCCTTTCTTTTAACTAGTTTTATTGTCCGAACTATTTTTGCTTTCCTTATTCTCTCCAAACTTTCAATTTGCTTGCAATAATATGTAAAAATCCCCTTCTATTTGAGGCCCTTAATTGCTTACTTGATTATGTGAAGTCACAATTGTAACATGGCCGGGAACCACACTAGTGGATCTTGAGGGGTGCCTAACACCTTTCCCTCAAGATAATTTCTAGCCCTTACCCAAACTCTGATTCTTCAAACCCAAACCCTTCTTAGTGTCCTAATGCACTTAATCATTAGGTGGCGACTCTTCAAGTTCCAAAACCCAATTCCCAAAAGGGAACGAGTTGTCCTCCCAAATGTTACAAGCCCGATTTCGCGAGAAAAAGGGGGCACGACAGCGTGGCGACTCTGCTTGGGACATTTCTTTAAGGCTTTTACCATTTCATGTTATTTGTGACTTTACTGCTTCTTTATTGCCTTTATTTAATGTCTTTATTTCCCTTTTATTACGAAACTGACTTGGCTCCTTGTTTCTTTTCTTTAAGGCTTTCCTTTACTGCTTTCCTTTAATACTGTTGTAATTATGAGCAATTATTGTAATCATTACTTTATGAACGTGCAAATACATGATAGCTTGTTTTATTCTTGTAATTGCATATGCAACATCATATTCCACTTGTGCCAAACAAAATACCATAACAACGCTTATAATGAGTGGTTTCGCCCTTCCGATATCATTACCCCCTAAATTTGGCAAAGGCATATTTGCGGTAAAACCAGTCGATCAACGGTGTAGTTGACAGTTCTGTGCCTTTCCCTCTTGAGTTGTCCGCTCAAGGGTACCAATATAATACCTTATAGAAACCCTACTCTGTTCAATTGTGCATGCATCACATTCAAAACTTAGCCGAGTCAGTTATGTTGTCCACATAATGACTCTTTAAGATAGCCTTGTCCAAAGTCCACTGGGTTTCCTGGGAACCCAAATGGACGTTACCATATTCTATGCATTTATTTGGAGAACTAAATGTTGCTTATGCTAATTATTAGTTTAAATAGCCGAGTCCGGCGGGGTAAGGGTATAACACTTTGTTTTGCAGAAATGAGGCACGAAGTCCCTAGATTCGGCATGGTCACGAACATCCACCCAAGGTTGCTAAGCTGGTGGGAGGATCTTCACTCCAGTGATCAGGCTCTTGTCCGGAAATACCTAGGAAATTTGCCTTCTCTCCTAGAGGTCCAACCCGATAACAAAATAATAGAAGCTGCTACTCTGTTCTGGGACTGTGATAGGTCTGTGTTTCGTTTCGGGGAGATTGAGATGACACCTCTGCTCGAGGAAATAGGAGGATTAGCTGGTATTCCATGGTAGACTCCGAGTTTGCTTATGCCGGAAAATCGCAAGGGTATGGGTTTTCTCAAAATGATGGGACTAAAGAAAAACACAAAATTGACCTGTTTGAAGGATTCCTACATTCCTTTCGACTATTTGTACGAGAGGTACGGCCATAGTAAGTCGTACCGCACTTACCTAGATGAATTTTCCCTCACCTCATTGAGGCATACCCATAGAAGGGTCTTTGTCTTTATATTTTGCTTCTTGGGGATGATAGTGTTTCCTATGAAGAAAGCAAGGATTCACACCAGGCTAACTATGGTCACTAAAACTTCAATGGAGGGAATAGGTGGGCAACTCTTTAGCATAGTGCCCATGATCGTTGCAGAAATGTACCGAGCCTTGGAAAAGTGTCAGCAAGGATCCCCACACTTCAAAGGCTGCAACTTGCTACTCCAACTCTGGCTCATGGAGCATCTCCAGAGGGGTGAATATCGGCAAGAGATTCAGCGGAGAGACTGGGATGATCATATAGCCTTCCATCAACCAAGGCGAATGAAATACATGCCCGATAGGTTTGCTCAGCCAGAAGATGCCAAAGGATGGGTGAAGCTGTTTGAAAATCAGACTAAGGATCAAATACAATGGATGTTCGAATGGTTCCCTACTGACGAGTTCATCGCCCGATCCAGGGACGCACCGTTTCTGATACTGATCGGTTTAATAGGAACTTACCCTTATGCCCCCTTCCGGATCATGAGACAGACTGATAGGAAGCAGGTTATACCAAGGGTCGATAAGATGAGTCACTTCCGGGCTGATTTCCAAGCTGATAACAGTCCTTATAAGTGTCAAGCTCAGCATATGTGGCATTGCAAGATCATCATGGGAAGAGATACTATCGAGCCAGATAGATACCATGCTGACTGCACCCCATACTATTTAGGATGACTAGAGGATAATCACAATGGTCTGGGCCAACCTGGGTTTGTTCGAGGTCACAGGATCATCGATGAAAAGGCCAAAGCACAGGTCAAGTACAACCAATAGCGCAAGAGGATTCGGGAATGCGAGAGTGAAAACCGGAAGATTCAAGAAGCCCATCAAAAGTTGATTGAAGAATGGAAAAATATGGCTGTCAGCGCCAACAAGCGACTAGGGTATTTGGAGCGTGGTCTAGTGGAATTGGAAAGAAAGTTCATCCAGAGGATTTAAAACTGCCAGAACGCTGAGGGAAACGAAGGAGGACACTTAGCTAGAGCCTATTTGTTGTTGGGACTGTGCGAGCTGGTGAAGTTGTTCGATGGAGCTAAAGATGCTGAGTCTGGGGAAGGTCCTTCTGGGACCAAGTAGTTAGGAGTATTTTCTTTTGCTTTAAAAATATAATAAGGCCAACAGCCATTAGTGACATTTTTTTTATTTTAGTGTCGTTTTGGGATTCGTCTTATTTTTATCAATAAAGTGAGGCATTTAGCATTATAAGTTCTCCAAATCAACTTGTCGCTAGGCCTACCTTGGGCACAACGAGGCTCCCAAATTAGGACACAATTTATATTCTTACACTATTTGTTTTAATATTGCAACGTTTTCTTCTCATAATCCGCACTAACTTGCTACCTTTTTTGTTTTTACCTTTTGTTTATTCCCCTCCCCAAAGGTTAGTTCGTGAACTCTGGCATCGTCATCATACTCCACAAGATCTAAGAGCCCTCCACCTCCTCCTCCTTCGAGTCTTATCAGAAACAAGAACAAGGGAAAGATGGAAGATTTGAGCAACATCAGAAAGGAGAACTCAGTTGAAAGGGTAGAGGTTCCTCAAGGTATTCAGGTTTCCAAGGAAAGTGCCTCCCAGCCCGAACAGAAGTTATTGAAGTTTCAGGAAGAACTGGACCAAGTTCGGAACTTGGCGAATTTGTCATTTTCCCTCACTACCCCAAATGTCAACTTTGCCAACACTCAAAACCCCACACCTCCACAAAGCATCCCGAAACCACAAAACCAACCCGCTCCTCATCACCACTGCAACACATGCCACACTTCAGAAAACGCCCCACTACTCATTCATGAACCACTAAACTCCATAAACGATCAACCCCACAACACCCGCATCTACGTGGAAACCACACAACACTATACTCAACCTATTTCAATCACACCTGAGTCTGATAACAAAGACTCTCTTATCAGGAATCTGGCCGCGGAACTCAAGAAGCTGACTAGCCGAGTTTAAGGTGTCGAAGGAAGCAAGGGGATTGAGGGACTGAATTATGAGGACCTTTGCATTCAGCCAGATGTCGAACTGCTCGAAGTGTACAAACCTCCTAAGTTCGAAATGTTTGACGGTACTGGGGATCCGAGAGTTCATTTGAGGACATACTATGACAAGTCGGTCGGAGTAGGGAGGGACGAAAAGATTCACATGAAACTCTTTATGAGAAGTCTGAAAGGAGATGCTTTGTCTTGGTACATCAACCAAGACCCTAAGAAGTGGTCAAATTGGGTAAGTATGGCGTCCGATTTCATGGACAGATTTAGGGTCAACGCAGAAAATGCACCAGACGTGTTCTACATCCAGAACTTAAAGAAGAAACCCTCGGAGACATTCCGTGAGTATGCTACTCGTTGGAGATTAGAAGCTGCTAAGTTCAAACCGGCTTTAGAAGAAGAACAAATGAACAGGTTTTTCGTCCGAGCTCAAGACCCACAGTACTATGAAAGGTTAATGTTGATTGAAAGCCAGAAATTTTCTAACATCATCAAGCTAGGGGAAAGGATCGAGGAAGGTATCAAAAGTGGTATGGTCACTAACTTTAAAGCTTTGCAGGCCACCAACAAGGCTCTACAGTCTAGTGGCACGTCCAAGAAAAGGGACATGAGCGCCGTGATGGTTGCACAAAGAACAAAATCCCCAATTGAATACCAAACCTACCTAGTACCTCTACTCACATATCAACCTACCTCAAATTACCAAGCACCCTCGCCCTCTTACCAAACTCCACCACCTACTTACCAATCACCTCCATCTCCCACATATCAGCCTACTTCGCCCAAATATTCCCAACCCGCACATGTCTATCAAGCCTACAATACTCAACCATCTCACTATCAACCACCTCCCACTCACCAAAACTTTCCTAGTCCCCGACCAAACTTCGACCGCAGACCCCCCAAACAGTATACCGTCATTGCCGAACCTATCGACCAACTGTATGAAAGGCTCAAAGCTGCTGGTTACAACACCCCCATCCCTACCGTAAACCCCGAAAACCCCTCCCAATGGGTCAACCCAAACAAAACTTGTGCATACCATTCCGGCATGAAGGGGCATACCATTGATGAGTGCCGCTCTCTAAAGGATAAGATCCAAGCTTTGATGGACAACAAGATCATCATAGCAAAGGAGCCAGCTCTGAATGGCCGCAACAACCCTCTGCCTGACCACAAGGGTGGGGGAGTTCACATGATTGAGATAGAGGACGATTGGGACCCCAAAGGGTCGATCGGATTGATCACTGAAGGTGACGAGCCAAAGGAACCAACGGTCACACTTAATCTGATTGTGGTCCAGATCCAGCCTTCTAAAAACGCTGAAGTAGACATGTCCATACCACTTGAGTTCAAAGCACCTTCTTCTGCAAAGACGCCAGGACCTATTGAGATCGAGTTTGGGTCTCCAAAGACACTTGTACCATTCGAAGTGGTTGTGTTACCATCCAAGGAAAAGGTACCCATCCCGGTGGCCATGACAGTCGTAACACCGTTCCACCCAAAGGCCATACCATGGGATTACACTGCCGAGGCGAGAAAGAAAGGGAAAACCAAATCTGGAGAAGCAATTGTAGCACAGGATATGACAAGAACCGGTAGGGTTTATACCCCAGAACACCTAGCCGAGTCCAGTAAGCAGGCCTCTGGACGATCAATCGTCACTGAGTGTAAAGTATTAAATTCGAAGTGTTGAACTGAAGGTTCAAGGTCTCTAAGTGCAGAAGGGTTGTGTCCCTTTTATAGTGCAGAAAACAAGTAATAAGGGAATAGTTTGCAATCAATCACACAAAATCTCCCTTCAGTTAAGGGATTCTAATTTCAAACAGGTAGAAGACAATTAAGGAAAGAATTGGATTAAAATCTTTTCCAAAGTAGTACAAGAAGGGCAAATACATAGAAACTATTTAAGGAAAGAGTTTGATAGCAACACGGTTTGTGCAAATAAGGAAAGTCAATCAATCATCAGCCAGTAAAAATCAAAAATTGAGTTTTGGTGTGAATGAATCCAACTAGAAAAGGTGAAGAAAGGTTTAATTAAAGAAAATCAGTAACAATCAATCAAACCCTAATAAAAGGAATCCAGAATCAATCGATAGTTGGAAAAACCTCTTTTGAAGGAAGAATTCCTCATATATAAAGCATACACACATGTCAAACAAGAAAGAACTGTCATACTAATTAGAAAGAATCTAGCATAGGAAAGTTCAGAGTCACAAACAAAGAGGCTCAAATTCAGTACATAGACTCAGACTTAGTTTGAGAAAATCCAGGGTTCCATAATAGAACCCTAGTCCAAACATAAGATCAAGCTCACAAAAAACCCCAAATCCTAGGGTTTTCAACTCTAATCAGATGCAGAGATAAGACGAGAAATAACTGAAACAGGCTCAGAGGTCTTTTTTAGAGGCTCATGAGAAAACAAACAGGTAAAATAGCAGGTTTGAAACAAACATAGTGAAAAAGCTGATTTGAAGCGTAAAGAACATGTTTTAAGAAAAACTTGGAACTTAACAAGTTCAAAAGACAAAGAGGTAGCATAAACTTAAGGAAACAGTAGATGAAACATGTTTAGAAAGAACTCAAACAAAGTCCATAAGAAGGCAAATAAGAACTAGGAGCTTAGTAGAAATTACAGTCAAGGAACATAGGGTTAAACGAACACATAAGATAAACGTGTGAAAGCATGATATAGAAACCAGTAGAAGAAAGAACGGAGCACAGTAGAAGAATATGCATAATAAGGCGAACCTAAGAACACAGGAGAAGGACATGCGAGGTAGAAAAGAGAACATAAAAACATAGCATAGACAGATTCACACAAAGAAAAGGAGAATAGGAGTCAGAAAACATTTTAAAACTTTTTCAGAAACCCTAAATCAAAGAGAAACAAATTTTGAAAAAGAAGATTGGGGAAAACATTTTAAAATTGCAGTAGAAAACAGATATAGAATAGATCTAAGAAAACAACCAGAGAGAACCTTGAATAGCTTAGGGTTTCATAGAAACCCTAGAAATGAGAAAGGCTTGGAAGAAAATCCGATCCTGAGTCGAAAAGACTCGTATTGCTTGAACACACCGGAATAATGGCCGGAGGAGCCATAGATCTACAGATCTGAGAAGGATCTGAAGAGAGACATCGGAGTCGGGCCTCGAAGCTTTGAACAACCATGGTTTGATGGCGGAGAGGGGTGAGTACCAACCATTCATGGCCTGAGAAGCCACAGATTCCGGTGGAAACATGGTAGAATAAGGTAGGAGATGGCTAGGGTTTCAGAGAGTTAAGAGTGTTTTGAGAGATGAAGTGTTTCAAGGCGGCGGGTCAGGTGAGAATGAGGGAGATTAGGGTAGTCATTTAGGAGTTAAAAAGGAAAGGGCTAGTTTTGGCCGTTGATCTTGAGTGATCAACGGTCCAGATTTAAGTGGTAGGTGGGGAATGGGTTGGGTCGTTTGTAATTGGGTCGTGGGCTGGATCCAAATTGAAACTGGGTTGGGTTTAATTTGGGCGGAATTAGGGTCAAATTGGGGTTAAAATTGAAAGGAAATGAGGCTGTAATTGAAATAGAAATAGGCTAAATGTTAAATAGCCAGTTTTTCTTTTTTTATTTATAAAAATAGTAATGATGATATTAAAAGTAAATTAAAAGAATAGAGCCAACAAATAATATATAAATATCAATTTAAAAATACTGAAACAAAATTTACAATTATAAAATGCTATTATTCTTAAAATAGGCTATAATTGCAATTGTATGCAATTTAGTTTTTTAAATACCAAATAAATTTGTAAAAAAATATAAAAAAATTATCTTAACTATATTTTGGTATAAATATGCGAATAAAATAAATTATTCATCAAAATTGATGATTTTGGGAATAATTATGGATTTTGTACTGCTAAAATGGGTAGTAAATTGATTTTAAAAACTCTTCAAAAGATTGGAAAAATATTGAAACACTTGGGTATGCTTATGTATGCATGTATATGCTATTTTGAAAGTATTTTGTATATAAAAATACATAGGAAACAATTGGGTATCAACAGTTGTTTGAGGTTATTTGAGGGCTCGTCTAAGTTCGTATGATATTCTGGGACTTTTTGGTATGTTGGTTGAGGTCTTGGGGGCCTCGGGTTGATTTCGGATGGTTAACAGATCAAAAGTTGAATTTGATAAGTTGCTGAAGTTGGGGTCTACTGGTGTAATCACACCTGCGGAGCTTTGATTGCAGATGCGAGCTCGCAGGTGTGTGGTGAGATCCGCAGTTGCGAAGTTTGGAGGGGGTGAGCAGGTAGTCGCAAGTGCGAAGGATTTTCTGCACATGTGTGGCCGAGATGCGGTGAAGGGAGCGCATGAGCGGAATAGAGGCTTAGATCTAGGTCCGCAGAAGCGGTGTTAAGGCTCGCAGAAGCGAGTCCGCAGGAGCGGAAGATTGGGTCGCACGTGCGGAGGAAACCACATAAGCAATTGTCCACAAAAGCTGAAGGACTAGGCAGAACATATAAATACAAGGGGTCGCAATTTTTCTTCATTTTGGATATTTTAAGCTCGGTCTAAGGCGATTTTTGAGAGAGTTTTGAGGTGATTCTTGAGGTAAGTTCCTTGTGCTCATTTTTTTTTTTATCAATAATCTTGTTTCCCCATTGATTTCCCACCTAGATTGAGTGGTTTTGAGGTACAATTTTGGGGTTTGAGACTAGGGATTTGGAGAGTTTGATTTAGGGTTTTGGGTGACTATTTGTTGTCAAATTTTCGTAAATTTAGTATGGTTGGACTCGTGGTTTAATGAGCTTTCGGGTTTTGTGACTTTTGGTGGACTTCGAGATGTGGGACAAGGGACGATTTTGAGTCGATTTTTGACTTTTGATTTATAACTTCATATTTTCTTGTGGAATTAATTCCTTTAGCCTGTGTTGATTGTATTGTACTGTTTGTGACTAGATTCGGGATATTTGGAGGCCGATTTGCGAGGCCAAGTTGTGTTGGAGAAGAGATTTGCTCGAATTGAGGTTGTAACAGTTCTAAATCTGGTTCTGAGGGTATGAAGCCCCGTATTATGTACTTTGTGATTGGTTTAGAGGTGACGCACATGCTAAGTGATGGGCGTGCACCGTCGGAATTGTGACTTAGTCCATTCCATGGAACGATGAAGTAGAATAACCTGTTGTTAGTTGTATGCTCTCCTTTTGTTATAGAAATTTGACTACAAATCATGTTAAAAATCATGTTTAGGCTATGTGTTGGTACTGTAGGGACCCACAAAGGCCGTGTTACCTGTTGAATTCTCTGCTAATTGCTACTTGAACTCAGTCACAGTTGTATTTGCATACCATATCTCAGTCTCTATTGTTTCTTGTTGATATATTATATCATATCTATTTTGGGCTAATTTTCATGATTACTGAGAGCCCGAGAGACTGGTGAAGTTGATGACTGAGTAAGGGTGAGGGCCTGATTGTGAGGATATTGATACTATAGCACGTGAGTTATCCGTATAACACATGAGTTATCCATGAGGATTCATATATTGATACTATAGCACGTGAGTTGTCTATGCAGATTATAGTGCTTGGGCTGAAAGAGCCCCTCCAGAGTTTGTACATACCCCCCCCCCCAGTGAGTGCAGTTACCTACTGAGTGCAAGTGTAGAGTGCCTAGTGCTGAGCTATTGAGAAAGACTGAGTGACTGTTGCTCCGAGAGGATGCTTTTGATTTTATTATTGTTGCACTTAGCTGCTATATATCAGTGTCTTGAAGTTTCTGAAAGATATTATATTTTGTTATACTTGAACTTGACATGAGGTAACTGATTTGACCTAAAGTTGTCGAAATTGAAAGCATACCTACTTTCCTATGTTGAATTACTAAATTGAACTATAATTGTAGAGCTCGTCACTACTTTTAGTTCTTTATATAATCTTGTTACTTACTGAGTTGGTTGTACTCACGCTACACCCTGCACTTCGTGTGCAGATCCAGGTGTTTCCGGACACGGTGAGTGTTGATTTCATCGCACAGCTGATCTTGTGGGAGATTCCAGGGTAGTTGCCCGGCACTTTGCAGACCTTGTTTCTCCTTCCTTATCCTTCCACATATTGTATTTAGTTTCAGATTTTGATAGACAATATTTTCCAAGACTTTTGGTATTTAGATGCTCATGTACTCAGTGACATCCCGATGTTGGGAGTTTCCACATTGTATTTTGGATTTTCTATCCTGTTCATGAGAAGTTTTACTATTTAAACTGCTTTACATCCATTTTATGTTAAAAGTGTTGGTGTTAATTCGTAAATATTGGCTTGCCTAGTACCACGTTTGGCACCATCACGACAGGTTTGGATTTTGGTCGTGACAAGTTGGTATCAGAGCCTAGGTTACATAGGCCTCACGAGTCATGAGTAGGTTTAGTAGAGTTTTGCGGATCGGTATGGAGACGTCTATACTTATCTTCGAGATGGTGCCAAACCCTTAGGAAAACTTCACATTCTTGTATTCTTGTCGTACAAATCTGTTGATTTCGTTAACTAAACTTCTGTTATTCTATTCTCTCACAGATGGTGAGGACATGTGCTATCGGGTTAAATGGACAGCCGCCGGTACCACTAGTTAAGGCCGCGAGAGACCGAGGTCGCTGTAGGAGTCGTGGTAGGGGCAGAGGTGCAGCTCATACAACAGCTAGAGTAGGACCTGCAGACCCACAAGTCGCTCCAGCTCAGGAGCAGGTAACAGATACAGTTGAGCTAGTGGGGCCAGCTCAGGCACCCGATGTGCCCATTGTGATTCCAGGCCTTCAGGAGGCTTTGGCTCAGATTTTGACTGTGTGCAGCAGCCTTGCTCAGACGGTCTCAGTTTCGTCCACATCAACTACTTCTCAGGTCGGGGGAGGTGCTCAAACTCCCTCTGCCCATACACTAAAGCAGGTGATGCAGGGGCTTCAGATAATGAGGGCACTACCAGCCTAGCCGGTTGCAGCTGCTCAGGCCTACGTGGTTCCTATTATGACTGATGATGAGCAGAGGAAACTAGAGAGGATTTGGAGGCTCCAACCTCCATCTTTCAGTGGGGTAGAGTCGGAAGATGCCTAGGGTTTCTTGGACAAGTGTCTGCTGGTTCTTCGTACAGCAGGTATTCTTGATCCCAGAGTGGGCTTGTTCACTACTTTTTAGTTTTTTGGGGCAGCCTTCAGATGGTAGGAGGCTTTCTAGAGGTGTAAGCCGATCGGTGAAATGCCACTTACATGGCAAGAGTTCTCTGTTCTCTTCTTGGTGAAGTTCGTGCCACAGCCATACAGGGAAGAGCTACGCAGATAGTTCAAGCAGCTTCCTCAGGATGACATGTTGTGACCCAGTACGAGATGAGGTTTTCTGAGTTGGCTTGTCACGCAGTTTTGTTGGTTCCCACTGATAGGGAGAGGATTAGGAGGTTTATCGATGGCCTCACATACCAGCTACGGTTGCTTATGACTAGGTAGAGGGTATTTGGTGCTACTTTTGACGAGGTGGTCGATATTGCTCGGCAGATAGAGATGTTCTGCGGCCAGGAGCGGGGTGAGAGGGAGGCCAAGAGGCCTCGAGGTTCAGGTATTTTCGGTGGTGTACCTTCTGGGGCCAGTCCTACCATAGTAGGGGTCATCCTTATAGGCCCGCTTAGACGGCTTGTCCAGCTCATCATGGTGTATCAGCTAGCCATAGTTCTTACAATGCCCGCTCAGTCCAGTCTTCATTCAGTGCACTACTAGTGCAGAGTTCTCACCATGCCTCGTCCGCTCAAGTTTCTACAGGTAGTTCCTTGGGTTATCAGGAGAAGCAGTTCCGTTAGAGGAGGTTGTTTCGAGTGCGGAGACTTTGGTCATATCAAGAGAGATTGCCCTAGGTTGTTGAGTGGGGCTCCACAACAGAGTTCTCGGCCGATGGCACTAGCACCAACAGTTACACTACCCACTTAGCCAGCTCGGGGTGGGGCCCAGGCGCTAGAGGTCGCCCTAGAGGGGGAGGCCGATCAGGTGGTGGATAGGCCCAATTCTATGTTATTTCTTCTAGGTCAGACGCCATTGATTTAAATGTAGTTATCACATGTATTGTCTCAGTATGCCACAGGTATGCCTCTATATTATTTGACCTTGGTTCCACTTATTCGTATGTATCATCATATTTTGCTCATTATCTGGATATGCCCTATGAGTCAGTACTTTTTTTTATCTGTTCATGTATCTACGCCACTAGGCGATACTATTATTGTGGACCATGTATATCGATCATGTGTAGTGACTATTGGGGGATTGGATACTAAACTTGATATTTTCTTGCTTAGTATGGTTGATTTCGACGTGACCTTGGGTATGGATTAGCTGTCTCCATGTCATGATATTCTGGATTGTCACACTAAGAACGTGACGTTGGAGATACCGGGGTTGCCAAAGATCGAGTAGAGAGGTTCTCTAGACTATATTCCCAGTAGAGTGTTTTCATACTTGAAGGCCCAACGGATGATTAGGAAGGGATGTTTGTCTTATTTGGCCTTTGTGGATGTTGGTGTTGATACCCTTTCTATTGATTCTGTTTCGGTGGTGCGAGATTTCTCGAATGTGTTTCCTGTAGACATACTGGGCATGACTCCCGACAGGGATACAGATTTCGATATTGACTTGGTGTAGGGCACTCAGTCCATTTTTATTCCTCCATACCGTATGCCACCAGTTGAGTTGAAGGAATTGAAGGATGAGCCTTAGGAACTCCTTGATAAAGGGTTTATTAGGCCTAGTGTGTCACCTTGGGGTGCACCGGTTTTGTTTGTGAAGAAGAAGGATGGTACTATGAGAATGTGCATTGATTATAGGCAGTTAAACAAAGTCACAATTAAGAACAAGTATCATTTGTCGCGTATTAATGATCTGTTTGGACAGCTTCAGGGATCGAGGGTATTCTTTAAGATTGATTTGACGTCTGGGTATCACCAGTTGAAGATTTGGGACTCAGATATTCTAAAGACAACACTCAGGACCCACGGTCATTATGAGTTCCTTGTGATGTCCTTTGGGCTGCCAGCAGCGTTCATGCATCTGATGAACAATGTATTTTAGCCTTATCTCGACTCATTTGTCATAGTGTTCACTGATGATATCCTGGTGTACTCTCGTAGCTAGGAGGAGCATGCCCAACATTTGAGGATTGTGTTGCAGTAGTTGAGAGAGGAGAAGCTTTATGCCAAGTCCTCCAAGTGTGAGTTCTGGCTTAGTTTGGTCGCGTTCTTGGGGCATGTGGTGTCCATTGAAGGGATTTAGGGGGATCCGAAAAAGATAGAGGCAGTTCAAAGTTGGCCCAGACGGTTATCAGCTATGGAGATTCGGAGCTTTCTTGGCTTGGCTGGTTATTATCGTCGCTTCATGGAGGGCTTCTCGTCTATTGCATCGCCTTTGACCAAATTGACCCAAATGGGTACTCCTTTCAGGTGGTCGGATGAGTGTGAGGAGAGCTTTCAGAAGCTCAAGACTACCTTAACCACAGCTCCAGTCCTAGTTTTGCCTTCGGATTCAGGCTCTTACACAATATATCATGATGTTTCTCGGATCGGTATTAGGTGTGTCTTGATGCATGAGGGTAGAGTGATTTCATATACTTCACGTCAGTTGAAACCCCATGAGAAGAACTACCTTGTCCATGATTTGGAGTTAGCTGCCATCATTCATGCATTGATGATTTGGAGGCATTATCTCTACAGTGTGTCTTGTGAGGTGTTTACGGATCTTTGGAGACTCCAACACTTGTTCAACAGAAGGATCTGAATTTGAGGTAGCAGGGATGGCTGGAGTTGCTGAAGGACTATGATATCACTATTCTGTATCACCCCGATAAGGTCAACGTAGTGGCTGCTGCATTGATTAAGAAGGCGGTGAGTATGGGTAGCGTTGTATTCATTCATGTTGGTGATAGACCTCTTGCAGTTGATGTTCAGGCCTTGGCCAACTAGTTCGTGATATTAGATGTTTCGGAGCCCATTCAGGTTCTAGCTTGTGTGGGTTCTCGGTCTTCCTTATTTGATCGCATCAGAGAGCGCTACTATGATGATCCTCATTTACTTATCCTCAAGGACAACGTTTAGCACGCTGATGCAAGAGATGTTACTATTGGGGATGATGGGTGATGTCGCCCAAATTCACACCATTAATTGGGATTGTGAGGCGGTAAATGCAATTACAAATACCCAACGCAAGTCGAGGTCGATTCCACAGAGAGCTTTATGTGGGATTAGGTATATACTTAGTCTAGTGTATGATGTGCCCAAGATAGCACTTCCACATGTTCAGTTGTTTCTTTTTACTTCTAGTTTGTATGCTAATGCTTGAAATTGAAAAACTAAGAGACAATGTTTTTGGTATTGTTGTTTTCAGGTTATAAAAAATCTAGGGTTGTAACTTCCGCCTAGATGGTTACCTAACGGATTGAGAGCTTCGGGGCATGTTTGGTTGATCGAGATATAATATAGTAATCACACACGATTACTCACTGTCGTGCCCCCTTTTTCTCGCAAAATCGGGTTTATGATATTTGGGAGGGCAACTCATTCCCTTTTGGGAATTTGGGTTTGCATTTGAAGAGTCGCCACCTAATGATTAAGGTGCATTAGGACACCAAGAAGGTTTGATTTGAGTAACCAGAGATTGGGTAAGGGCTTGAAATTATTCCAAGGGGAAGGTATTAGGCACCCCACAGAATCCACTAGTGTGGTTCCCGACCAGACAATTGTTGTGAATTTAGGTGCAAATTACATGTAGGCAAATAAAACTTCAAATAAGCGGGGATTTTCACATAATGGTTACAAACAAAATTGGAAAGAATTAAAGGAAGCTGATTTTCTTAAAAGAAATAGTTTGAAATCTTTAGAAGAAACGAAGAAACAAAAGGGAAAAAGGGGGGTCCTAGGTTTATTAATAATATGGATCACCCCACACAACATCCGGTAATCACTCCTCAATGAGGGGCTACACGAGACGTTATCGCGTGGTCATCATATCATATCTACCCTTTACCCACCCCGTTGAGGTATTAAAGCGCGGAATGGTCTCGTTTACTCATTGCATGCTATTACCCGTCCCAATCCTATCAGTCCAGAGGCATTTAGGCTTATTTGTAGGCTAAGAGGGGGGGATATTAGGCTTATTTGTAGTTTCAAAGGAAAAATTCTAAAGCGACATACAAAAGAATGTATAGCAAGTTGGGGAAAGCACATAACAAGTAAAAGGCTCAAATATACCTCCTTGAACAAAGAAAGCACGTAATTAGCATGACTTTCACACACTTTTTAGGGTCTGATTAAATACTGAATGTGAAAGAACTTAGAGGTTGAGGAAGACTGATTTATTACATATTTCAGATAAGAAGCCCGAATCAGGCCTGCCTGCTGGTTGTAGCTAATAACACAGATTCAATTTATAACTTTTATCTTAAGGCTTGCCTAAGTGTCGGACAAGGATCCTACAGGTATGGTATCTATTGAATTCAGGAAAGCCACGAAATAATAAGGTCTCAAAAAAATAAACTGAGTACATGCTGGTAAAAAAGGGGAAGTCAAATTATGAAAAGAAAGCCCAATTTAACAAAAGTTATAGGCTCTGAAACTGATGATACTCGTTATTACTGATTTTATATCTGACATTAAGTGAGGCGAATCAGATTCAATTAGAAATTCTTATAGGCATGCTTTCTAGGCGTTACTGATTTAAAACCTTGAAGACGTAGTATAAAAATGCAGAAGACTCGTTTTAAACCTATGAACATGATATCTAGATGCTGAATTTTGTTTAAGACATGATGCCCAAGTGCAATTGAATGTTTAAGTCCTATGAGCACGGTATCTAGGTGCAAAAATTTGTTTAAGACCTATGAACATGATTTCTATATGAGAAAATGGATATACAGGATTCAGAAAGACCTATAGGCATATTTTCTATATACATATGCAGAATTTAGATTGACTTATAGGCATGATTTCTAGACGAGAGTAGCAGACCTATGATCATGATTTCTATATGAAAAAATGGACATTCAGAATTCCCTATAGACATGCTTTCTATATGCATTTGAATGTGCAAAATTCGAAAACCAATAGACGTGGTATCTATGCAGAATTTAGAATTCTTATAGACGTGGTATCTATGTGAGAGTGCAGAATTCAGAAATACTTATAGGCATGGCATCTATGTGAGAATACAGAATTCAAAAAGACCTATAGGCATGGCATCTATGTGAGAGTGTAGAATTCAGAAATACCTATAGGCATGGCATCTACCCTTTGCATACATAGTTACCCGCCCTTTCCTAACCAGCCCCAAATGTTTATTACAAAATTATTACAGCCCAAAATAAAGTAAAATACATCAGAAAAATATAAAAGCACAACCAAAGGAGAGCCTGATTCAGAATTCATATCTGAAATATGAGGTAAACCAACTCCATAAGATCAAGATCCAAAGCCTTTCTCCCATTCGAGTGTGTCAAAGTTCCTTAAGAGCCTCAAAAGGACTCTAGGCAATACTCACACCCAAATGTATTATCAGATTAGGACAAGTGTAGTGTGGAAGGGCCAGCCCTCAAGTGTCCAAGTTCAGAGGGAACTCAAGGTCCCAAGGTAAGGCTTACAAGAGGAGGGCAGAACTTAAACACTAAGAGGGAGTGCAAGTGCTGAAAAGAATTCTGACAGAGGGAAAGGGGAAGGGAAACAACTACAAATAAGTACACATATGGGTACAGGGGAACGAGGAGGTTGTAAAGAGCCAAGGGTAGGTTGTGGGCATACCCAACGATGGTGAATGCTAACACACCAATAAGCTTGTTAGAACACACTATTAGAGGCTAGGATCCCAAAGGATCAAGCTTAATTCATGGACAATAATTTGCATATTGCCATGTATTAAGCCATAGCTCAAAGACATAGGGGGCAGGGGTTTGGGATTCATAATAGAAACAGGCAGAAAGAAATCAACATGCTAGTTTAAGAGTTGAACTGTACAGAAACAGTAAGTAGGCATGGATACAAAAGCAGTAAATAAACACATTGTCGTGGTGCTAAAGCTTAAATCAGGACATACCAATTTCAAAGAGACAAATAGAGAAAAGCAGTAGGTCTTGTAAACAGGCCACGATGCAAGCAAATAAGAGAGAATACTATTGTGTGTGAGTGTAGTTTCAGAAGGAAACTATGAGTGAGTCATTGATTTTTTGTTCTAATGAAAGAGTAATGTATTTATAGTGTGAAAAATAGGTAGAAAAAAGGTAAGAAAACAATTAAGGTACTAGGGTATCAATTAAAAATCAATCAATACAAGATTTCCCTTAATTAAGGAACTTAGATTCAAACGGGAAAACTATTTAAGGGAAGAAATCAAATAAACATCTTGTGCAAAGCAAGCAATTAGGGGTAAATACATAAGAAGTTACTTAAGGGCAGAATTCTGAAATACGCGGTTACATTAATAAGGTAAGAAAAATCAATTAGTATCCAGTAAATCAAGGATCAGAGATTTTATAATCACTGGTTCATGAATGAACCAAGTTAGAAAAGCTAAGAAAAGTTTTAACTTAAGTCGAGTCACAGGGAAATCAGCCAACAAGGAAAGAAATCAATCAAGCCTATACAGAAGGAAGTCTAAACTAATCACAAATTTTGAAAGCCATTTTAGAGGGAGGTTCAGCACATATAAAGAGCATACAAACATGCTAAGCTGAAAGAAAATGACATGTCATTGCAAAATCAATAGATAATAGACTATAGGAGCATGGTAGTCACATAGGTTAGCGATGTAGAAGAGAAGTAGCATCAAATAGCATACAAAAGGTCCAGTGTAAAAGACCTTAGAAGAGTTCAGTGGAAAATCAGAATTGCTTAAAGAGATAGATGTTGAAACAAAAATTTCGAGACTCAGTTGAGAAACAAATTCAGAAACTCGAAATAGTTAGGGTTTCTGAAATCAGACGGTTTTAAAGATAAAGAACAAACATATCACATAGCCAATGTTCTCAAACTCTGATGAACCCCAAATTCTAGGGTTTACCATCAATCGAGTGCCGAGATGAGAGGACAAGTAATCAAGAAGAAGATACTAGTCAAAAACAAGTTCAAAGATCTCAGAAGGGAACTGGGGCCTTCGACATATTTTTTAGGTAACGGAAACTTATGAGAAACATAGTAAAAGAGTAACACGTGAATTACAGTAGAAGAGCTCAAAGAAACATAGTAGAAGAAGCTAATAAGAAACATAGTAGAAGAAGACTAATCAGAACACAGTAGGAGAAACATATAAAGAAACATGGTAGAAGAAACTAATTAAGAACATAGTGGAAAAAACTTAATAAGAAACTCACAGAGAACACAGTAGAAGAAACGTAATAAAAAGAACAAACAAAAGAAAAAGAAAATCAGAGAAGCCTCGAAATAACTCAGAAACCTTAGGTCGGAAAAAAAATAAAGGGTTTTGAAAACATAGCTTTGAAAGAAATATCAAGAAATCATTTAAAACCTTAGGTAAAACACGGATCTGGAAGATATCTAAAGAGATCAAAAAAACCTCAAAAGCTAGGGTTTCAGAGGAACCCAAACGGTGAGAAAGGCCTGGATCAAAGAAGGAAGAATCGAAGCCAGGCTCGAAACAGACATAGCTTGCCGGAGCAAGGCCGGAGATGGCCATAAAACTTGAATCAACGAGGCCTGGACGAAGATTCTTCGTGATTAGGCCATGAAACCGCAACAAACGAGCGTGTATGCACCATGGAAGGTTGGTAGGTGGTGAGACCACCATAGATTCAGGCTAGGAGATGGCCGGAGAAGATGGATGGGACTCATCGGAGAGGAGGGGGAAGGGGAAGGTTCTAGAGAGAACCAGAGATAGAGAGATAGAGAGAGAGTCGGTTGAGTGAGGGAAATGAGAGGGGTTTGGGGGGGGGTCGTTTGGTTTAATTTAGAAAGGGTGAATGGTGGCCGTTGATCATTTTGATCAACGGCCTGGATTAAATAGGGATCCGGGCAGGTTATTCAAACGGGTTGTGGGTTGGGTAGATTTAGTATTTGGGCTGGGTAATTTGGTTTGAGATTGGGTTTAATTAGGGGTTCAAATCTGGCCAAAATTGAAAAACAAATGGGCTATCATTTAAATAACCATTATTCCCTTATTTATTTTATAAAAAATAGTAAAATGATTTTCAGAAATAAATTAAAAGCACTAAAATGATTAATAATACATAATTATCCAAATAAAAATACTGAAGTTAATTTTATAAATATAAACACCATTAAATCTTAAAAAGGCTTATATGTTGCAATTACGTGCAATTTAGATTTAAAAATATTAAATAAATCTATAAAAAATATGCAAAACTTTTGTTAGCTATATTTAATGCAAATATGAGAATTCAATAGATTAATCACCAAAATGATAATTTGGGAGCATTTATTAGGTTTTTCTTGCTAAAATAAGGTAATAAATTGATTTAAAAATCCTTAAAATTAAGTGAAAAAATATTAAAACCTTGGGACATACTTATATATGCATATTCATGCTATTTTGAAAGTATTTTGCATGTTAAAAATATACAGGGAAAAATTGGGTATCAACACTCACTCTATACCTCTCGGTAGTTTGAGTGATTTTCCCCAATTTGGCTTTCTCAAGTCCATATGGGTATTTCACGAAACAAGTGATATTTGCTCAAGTCGGGTCTTACTATCTCTAGATTCAACCCTTTAATTGGGGCTATCAATTTCTTGAGTTTACCTCAATTTCTTGTTAGCCAAGTTTTCGTAGACTTAGTCTCTCTTTCTCAAGTAGAGACTAAGTCGATTAGGCATGAATCAATGTTTGCAACCATCAATGCTCAAATTCAAGCAAGAACTAGGCTGAATATCATATACCAAATCATAAAAAGCCCTAAATCAATCACCCATTAAGTACCCATACTAGGGTTTGGTCACAACCCTAACTATATGTTTAGCTAGTCATGGAAAATGTAGAAATTAAAGAAGAAACTAAGATAAAATCCATAATAGATGATTAAGGGAAGAAAATATAATGTTAAAATGTTAAACTATTACAATGTTACCTAATACAGTAAAGAAAAATGGCTATCTATTCTCAGGTGCACCAAAGTTAGCCTAAAACTGAAAAAAATATCTATTTATACCCAGCTAAAATTATCGGACTAAATAGCCCCTACGGGGGTTGTGTGGCCACACTTCTTCAACTTCTGCGGACCGCACATTTCTTGAGTGTGGCCACACTCTTGATTCTGTGGCCGCACAATAATGGTGCGGTCCACACTTCTTGACCATTGGCCTTGGCATGGGGGACTTTTGTGGACCGCACATTTCTGAGTGTGGTCGCGGTCTTTAATTCTGTGGCCGCACAATAATGGTGAGTTCCGCACTTCTTCATGGTCTAAAACTCTATCTCTCTAAACTTCAACTTCTATGGCCACACTATAACTGTGCGGTCAATTTGTAAAGAAAAACTGATAGAGGTTGCCTTATGTTCTGTGGCCGCACTCAATATTGTGCGGTACGCATTTTGCCCTTTTTGCCTTGTTTTGGTCCTTGTCCAAAATTACTCCTTATTTAGTTGATTTTCATCTCTTTAGCTCATATTTCAACACTCTTGCAAGAAAGCATGTTTCATTAGTTTTCGGGAATACTTTTAAGCAATTTTGAGCTTAAACGAAAGTAAAAAAGTGCAAATAAGTAGTCAAAATACCTACTTATCAACTCCCCCAAACTTAAGTTTTTGTTTGTCCTCAAGAAAATAAGGTAATTCCCACCTCCACAAGAAATGAACTATTTTATCTAGCCTAAGGAGAATCAATCACTCATCAATTGGGACCAACAATTACCCACAACACGTATGAATTATCAACAATGCATTGATTTGACTTTTTGAGTACAATAGTTCTAATGTGACACTAGAGCATCAAGAGTTGACTTTATTCATCAAGGAAGCTCGCTCTTTTATGTAGGTCATTATAGATCCCAAACTCCTCCTCCTCTACTCTCCACTAGCGTATCTCACTTTAGAATATAGCACTCAATTCAAGAATTGTGCAAAGTTCGCTCATCTCTCTCAAAAGAATGTCACAAGTACAGCTCTAAATACCATATGCTTTCCCCTCATGTAAATCACCACTAATATAAGCTCACTCAACTTGAAATCATGTAGGCATTTTTGGTATGTAATGAAGGCTTTCGGAATAAGATATGATTTATTGGAATAGAATGGATTCGGCTTTCCTTAAGCACTCCATTTTCTCTTTTTGGCTCATACTTTGTTGACTCTTTGAGTCATTTTCTTTTTCCTCAGGGGAACTAGTGAGATATAACGTCGCTCTTTCTTGGTCATGATATTCATTTTCTCCTTTTTTGTTTCCTCCATGCCTTTCATATTTGTTTTTGGTTGAATCCTTCAACATTTTACTTTATTCACTTTCTTTTTAGCATTTTTATTTTTGGTCTTTCTTTCTTTTCTTTGTAGTCCATTTTTTTATTTCTTTCCTTTTCTTTGTACCTTTATATCTCTTTCAAACTCCTCGTGTGTTCCTCAAACTTATGTTTTAGCCAATTGTTTCTCAAGAATGCTAAGGAAAGATCGGGTGCCAAGAGAGGGTAATAAACAAAATGGATAAAGGCTTGTAACATGGTTATTGAATGAAAAGGGGCATAGGCTCAAATGGGTTGACTAGTTATATCACGTTGATAGGCTATGGAAGATTTCAAAGTGGATCAAGGAGAGCCAACATTTCTCAAGCTAAGCTACACTTAGAATTTCGCCTAGAAAAATACTCGGGGCAAGTTCTAGACTATTAGCGTAGGTACTTGGACTTGCAACTAAATATCTCACATCTCATGCTGCTGGATTACTAAAGAGAGTAGAGTCAGGGCCTCACAACAAACCTAGTTAAGATCGAGAATTACAAATGGCTCGACCGAACCACTCGATGGCTGCTTAAGTCAACACAAGAGTCAAAAGGTCACAACTAGAGCTATTTTCTGCCAACAACTTGTTTTTAACCATAAGGTCGTAGGTAATGTGTTGGTACCAAGTAAAGCATGCTTGAGACCCTTTTATTCATTACTACTGTTTTTACCTAAACATAATAGAAAAATGGACTCAATCCCTTAATAAGGTTGTCACGCCATCCATCGTTGGGAAGAGCCACCCAGTTCACACAAAACCCACCTTTGGAAAGAACCGTAGCATTAAGAAATCCAATGGCTTATTGCTCACTTAAACATAAAAAGAATCTAACAAATCAAAAAGAAGCTACTAAAGTGAATAAGAAGTTATACTACTTAAGAAAAACGAATTAAAGAAGAAGAAGCTATAAAGTAAACTACAGAAAGTAAGACAAATGAATATACAAACCGAAGGGAAATGAATATATATATCAGGTGAAAGGGAGGAATATATACATAGCCAAAGAGAAAATCAAGATAAAATAAAAGGAGTATTAGAGTTATTACAGACCAAATGTCAATGCAATAATGAATAATCCAAAATAGATCACCTACCTGAATAAAATTAAGCATTATCCTTAATGCTTAGCAAAAATAAGAACAAGGAAGGGGAGATAGTCAAGAGAACTCCCTATGTGATCTCAGTGTGCATGGCATCCTCAGAACCCTCGATCTCCTCCAACTGTATCTCATCATCACCTGGCTGAGGGACAATAGAGTTGCTGAGCATCTGGAGAATCTCCTCAGTGGTGTGGGCAGTAAGGTTAGGCTCTTCAGATTGGCTAGTTGCTTCCTGTGATGCCTTAGGTGCTGATGGTACTGCTGGTGCTGCGGGTGCCACTGGTGCTATCTCCATCAGAAGGTCAAGTGGAATATCACCTACAAGTGCTATCTTGACAACTTCTTTTCTTAATCTATCCACTGACTTCTTTGAAGCCTGAGATTGCCGCTTCTTCTTCACTTGCTTCCCCTACTCCTCAATAACTTCCCCATGTGCCACCAAAGTCTCCATAATGGTCTTTTGATTTTCCAGGATCTTTCACAATGTTTCCTCCACTAACGGAGGTACTTGTGGTGCTGCTGGGGTAGAAGACTGTGCTGCAACAGCACTGGATATGTCAGACAACTTTGAAGTAGCTGTCTGCATCCAGTTATTGAGACAATGTCTGGGAGACTCGCAGCGCAGTCTATGGATAAGTGGATGAGGATGGAACTGACAATGAAGCTAATGGTCTAGAAGAAGAAGGTGGTGGCATGTCAGCTGTCCGGTGGAAGGCTCGGCTGCTGTGGAAGGCTTAGCAGCTAAATATGAAACCACTATTGTTGGCTCCTCAGACTGGCTAGCGGAGGTAGTTGCCTTGCCCTTAAGCTTTGGGTTGTCAGCACCCTGCAGGTGGTACCATGAGAAAGGCTTCTTGGCCTTTACGTTTATATCAAATGTCCTCGGCTCCACCTTTGCATCGTTGAAATACTCTGTGAGGGTGTTTGGGTAAGGGTAGGATCTTTCATCTTTTTGGACAGCTAATGTGATGTTGGTTGACATTATTGCACCCACATTGATTGGGTACTGCTGATGGTACTGCTGGTGCTGCGGGTGCCACTAGTGCTATCTCCATCAGAAGGTCAAGTGGAATATCACCTACAAGTGCTATCTTGACAACTTCTTTTCTTAATCTATCCACTGACTTCTTTGAAGCCTGAGATTTCCGCATCTTCTTCACTTGCTTCCCCTACTCCTCAATGACTTCCCCATGTGCCACCAAAGTCTCCATAATGGTCTTTTGATTTTCCAGTATCTTTCACAATGTTTCCTCCACTAACGGAGGTACCTGTGGTGCTGCTGGGGCAGAAGACTGTGCTGCAACAGCACTGGATATGTCAGACAACTTTGAAGTAGCTGTCTGCATCCAGTTGTTGAGACAATGTCTGGGAGACTCGCAGCGCAGTCTATGGATAAGTGGATGAGGATGGAACTGACAATGAAGCTGATGGTCTAGAAGAAGAAGGTGGTGGCATGTCAGCTGTCCGGTGGAAGGCTCGGCTGTTGTGGAAGGCTTAGCAGCTAAATCTGAAACCATTATTGTTGGCTCCTCAGACTGGCTAGCGGAGGTAGTTTCCTTACCCTTAAGCTTTGGGTTGTCAGCACCCTGCAGGTGGTACCATGAGAAAGGCTTCTTGGCCTTTACGTTTATATCAAATGTCCTCGGCTCCACCTTTGCATCGTTGAAATACTCTGTGAGGGTGTTTGGGTAAGGGTAAGATCTTTCATCTTTTTGGACAGCTAATGTGATGTTGGTTGACATTATTGCACCCACATTGATTGGGTACCGAGCCATAATAGAAGCTATTAGAACTGCTCGAGGAAGTAGGAGATTGTTCTCGTTCAAATATGGATCAATACGGCTGCACATGAAGGTCTGCCACCCTTTAGCTTCAAAATTTAGGGTGTCCCGGAGGATAGGAACCCCTGTTGTGATCCACGGGGGTGGTGGTCCTTGAGCAGCCAAAATCTCAGCTAGCCACGGGCGAGCTGCATCACCCATAGCAAGTGTTTCAAAATACTGGACTACCTCTACTTCTTCAAAGCCCATATAAGTCTTCAAGGAGTAGGAGTCGAATTTGACTTTTAGAGTTCTCACCTTTGTTATCTTGGTACCCTTCTTTATGTGAACCACATTGGCATAAAATTCTTTAACCAAGTGCTCATTTGCATCGATGACACTTTGGTGAACCACTTCCACCCCTTTCGCTCTCGGAACTGTCTAAGTACATTTCGATTGTGAATGTCCAAATCCTTAATTAAGAACTATCACTCAAGTGTGAGTGATCTCTGGGGCCACCATTCTCTAAATCTCGTGAAGGTAGTCAAACTCATAAAACGATCCTGCCATATTTCCTTCTTCTTCGACCTCTCAAGGCCGCCCACTCGAGTGTCACCTCCTCTACCATCATCTAGGACATCATCATCATTATCTAAATCAATTGGTGCAGGAGGAGTGTGTGTAGAGGAGGTTCTAAACCCTGGTTCCCAGCATCTGAACCCTCAGAAGAACTTGCTGAGGTGGAGGACTCGTCGTGGAGTTGGTATCTCTCTTGAACTTGGTGTGATTGAGCTTCCGGTTGTACTTGCATAGAGTTGCCCTGTGAAGCTTCCCTAGACGGGGCATATTCACTGGTGTTTGTAGATTCTGGGACTCTATTGGCAGTAGCCTTCTTGTTTATTTCTCTCTGTATGGCGAGTGGTAGGTTACTCTTGCCTTGGCCTCGGCCTCAGAAGGGTTCACCTCTCCCTTTAGATGTGTCGCCTCTACCTCTTGAACGAACCATTGTCTGCAATACAAGGCATAAAAGTTATTTAGATTTGAAGATCACAATGCATGTAGATGTATGAATGACAGTTGCATGGAAACAGACTCAGAAGCGGCAGTGCGAACCACACATCCAAAAGTGCAAACTGCATAATTTCGAGGGTGGTCGCACAACCCCAGGTTCAAACTACTGGGCCTCTGAACTTCCAATAATGCGGTCGCACCCATTTTTCTGCTGACCACACACTTTTTTGCTGACCGCAAAATTTTGAGTGTGATCCGCATTTCTCATGCACACTCTTGCCCTAAGCTTTAATATCTGTGGACCGCAAAAAAGTGTGTCTGGCCGCATAATTTGGAATTACGCACCAATATCTCTATGTTTTGCAATTTTTATACAATTGAGGCATGGTATTTGTAATTAAATGTGATAAACGATCTACCCAGGCCCTCAATGATCATATAGGATAATACCCAACTGATTCTAAGCACACATGACTAATCAATTGACATTTTAAGCCTAAAAATAACCCTAACACAAAAGAACAAAACTAAGAAAATTGAAAAATCTAAAGATGTAATGAGCATACCAGTGATGAAGCAATGCAGGTAAGAATCTACATAGATGAAATGCGTGAGGATTGTGAACTAATTAAATTTGCACTGTGCTTGCTTAGGGTTCAAGGACTCCGAGTGTGTAAAGTTATGAATAGTGCATTGAGGTCCTATTTATAGGTTGACCAAGTCGTTCAAGATTTAAGTTGAGTGCGGCTGCACAATTTTGAGTGTTGTCCGCACTCTTTACCTAGACCTTTGAAGAAGCTCTGCGGTCCGGACAAAAAATGGGTGTGGCCCCAGAATTTATGTTGGCCGCATATAGCGGCCGCTGAATTTGTGCGGATCGCATAATTTTGTGTGCGGCCGCAAATTGGCTATGAAATTCAACAGGCGAATGTTCAGAGAGCTTGAACTTTTGGTCTTCCATTTGTGCGACCGCACACAGAATTGTGCGGCCGTAGAGTAATTATGTGCTCCGCATAATTAATGTACGGTCTACACTTTTGCAATACTTAGCCAAATTTTTCATGCACAGTCCTTGCTATGCACACCCATTCCTGTATATACTTCAAAACTAGTTAGCACAAAACAAAGCCTATCTAATGAAAAAGAAAAAGACACATGGGTTGCCTCCCAAGAAGCACCTGATTTAATGTCGCGACACGACACAGATTACCAATCATTTGAAATGAAGAACCGCCACGATGTGGCCATCATCAACCTTGCTAAGATAGTGTTTTACCTGATGCCCATTGACTCTAAAAACCTCATCATTTTTATTTTTCAAGTCCAACACACCGAATGTTGTCACACTAACTACTTCAAACATGCCACTCCATTTTGACTTCAACGTGCCTGAAAACATCTGTAATCGGGAATTGAACAATAGCAAGAGATCACCTTCTTTAAACTTCTTGTTATGGATGAACTTGTCATGGAGGTACTTCATATTCTCTTTGTATAGGAATGAGGTTGCGTAGGCATGGTACCGGAATTCATCTAGCTCATTCAATTGTGCCACCCTTAAGTTTGCGGTGACATCCCATTCAATGTTCAACTTCTTCAAAGCTCACATGGCCTTATGCTCAAGTTCCACCAGAAGATGACATGCCTTCCCAAACACCAATCGATATGAAGACATCCCAATCGGTGGTTTGTAGGCCGTTCAATAATCCCAAAGAGCATCATCAAGTTTTCTTGACCATTCCGTTCGGTTGGCGTTCATAGTCTTTGATAAAATACTCTTGATCTCCCAGTTGGAGACTTCAACTTGTCTGCTTGCTTGAGGATGATAGAGGGTCGATACTTTGTGAGTGACACCATACTTTTTGAGTAAGGTATCAAAAGCCTTGTTGCAAAAATGCGAACCCCCATCAATTATTATGGCCCTTGGAGTACCAAATTTTGTAAAGATGTTCATCTTCAAGAATGCCACCACACTCTTCGCTTCATTGTTGGGAAAAACAACTGCCTCAACCCACCTAGACACATAATCAACCAAGACTAGAATGTAGGTGTTTCCATAAAAGCTAACAAACGGACCCATTAAATCAATACCCCACACATCGAAAATGTCTATCTCCAAAATGGTGGTGAAAGGCATTTTGTTCTTCTTTGAGATTCCATCGGCCCTTTGGCATTCATCATAACGCTTGAAAAGCTCACTAGTATCCTTGTAGAGAGTTGGCCAATAGAATCTACAACTCAAAACTTTTGCTGCCGTTCTTGCTCCACCATGCTGACCACCATACGGTGAAGAATGTAAAGCCTCAAGAACTCGCACTTGTTCCTCCTCCAGCACACATCGTCGAATCACACCATCAGTACAAATCCAAAAAAGGCACAGCTCATCCCAATAATAGTCAAGGCAATCTCGTTTGAGCTTCTTCCTTTGGTTTAAAGAGAACTCATTCGGTACAATGCCACTCACAAGATAGTTTGCTAAGTCGGCGAACCATGGCATCCCAGTTATTGAAATGGCTAGGAGTTGCTCGTTGAGAAATGAATCATTGATCTCAAGGCCATCATGTGGCCTCCCCTCCTCCTCCAATCGAGACAAGTGGTTCACTTGATTTTTACTACCCTTGCGATCTTGGATCTCTAGATCGAACTCTTGCAATAGAAGCACCCACCATATTAAAATTTCCTTAGATTATTTCTTGCTCATCAAGTACTGAACTGCCGCATGGTCAGTGTGAACAATCACCTTTGTACCCATCAAATACGTGTAGAACTTCTCCATTGCAAAGACAATAACAAGTAGCTCTTTTTTGGTCACTGTGTAATTAGCTCGGGCATCATTCATGGTCTTACTAGCATAGTAGACCGGATGGAAGATTTTGTTGATTCGCTACCCCAAAACTGCTCCAACCGCCACATCACAAGCATCACACATGAGCTCAAAATGTAAACTCCAATTTGGTGCGGTGATAATAGGAGTAGTAGTCAACTTGAACTTGAGCAATTTGAATGCCTTCATAAAATTTTTGTTGAAATGGAACTTGGCATCCTTCTCCAAAAGTTTACACAAAGGGTTTACCACCTTGGAAAAATCCTTGATGAATCGGCGATAGAACCCCGCATGACCCAAGAAGCTCCTCACTCCTTTCAAAGATGTAGGGGAGGGAGTTTAGAGATCACCTCAATTTTGGCTTTGAAGATCTCAATACCATACTTTGAAATTTTGTGGTCGAGGACTATGCCTCCCTTGACCATGAAGTGACATTTCTCCCAATTCAACACCAAATTTGTCGCCACACATCTAGCCAAGACCTTATCCAAATTGTTTAAGAAATCATCAAAAGAATTCCCAACCATGGAAAAATCATCCATGAGACCTCAAGAATATCATCCACCATGTCGGTAAAAATAGCTATCATACACCGTTGAAAAGTCGTCGGTGCATTACACAAACCAAATGGCATCTGCGAGAATGCAAAAGTACCATAGGAACAAGTGAAAGTATATTTTCTTGATCCTCTGGAGCGATGAGAATTTGATTGTAGCCGGAATCCCATTGAGGAAACAACAGAAAGCACGTGCGGCCAACCTATCAAGCATTTGATCAAGGAAGGGAAGTGGAAAATGATCTTTTCTTGTAATTTTGTTGATGTTGCAATAATCCATACACACCCTCCGGTCGGTCACCGTCTTGTAGGAATCAACTCGTTCTTGTCATTGGTAACCACAGTCATGCCCCATTTCATTGGGACACATTACACCGGAAAAGTCCATGAACTATCGGAAATAGAGTAAACAACCCCGGCATCCAACCACTTTATGATCTCCTTCTTTAACACCTCTTGCATTATTTCATTTAGCCTCCTTTGATGTTCAACGGATGGTTTGAAACCCTCCTTAAAAATAATCCTATGAATGAAAAAGGAGGGGTTTATGCCTTGGATATCCGCCAATGTCCATTTGATTGCTCTCATCCTCCTTTGTATCACATCCAACGTGGACTCTACCTGCACATTAGTCAAACAAGAGGAAAGAATAACCGGGAAAGTAGAAGAAAGGCCAAGGAATTCATAATTGATATGTGGAGGCAATGGCTTTAACTCCAAAGTGGGAGGCTCCTCGATTGAGGGCTTTGTTGGAGGAGTCTTCCGATTTTCAAGATCCAAAGATAGCTTGCGGGGCTCATAAGTGTACGACCCCATTCCTTGCAATGCATTCACACACTTCACATAGCCTTCTTTCTCCTCATCATCATCAAGGTTGAGCAAAATGGCTTCCAAATTATCCTCAACATTCATTGTGGCACTAGCATCATCAATAATCACATCGGTCACCAAATCCAAAAACGAACAAACTTCATTGCTATTCGGTTGCCTCATAGATTTGCACACATGGAAGACCACCTCTTTATCACCCACCCGAAAAGTGAGCTTGGAGGCTTCCACATCAACAAGAGCCTTCCTCGTAGCAAGGAAATGTCTACCCAAAATAATAAGCACCTCATAGTCCAGTTCACAATCAAGAATCACAAAGTCCGCCGAGAGGATAAACTTGATGACACAAACCAACACATCATCAATAATACCCAAAGGCCTCTTCATTGTACAATCTGCCATTTGCAACCTCCTGGATGTGGGTCTTTGTTGTCCAATCCCCAAAGTTTTGAACACCGAGTGGGGCATCAAGTTGATTCTCGCCCAAGATCACATAAAGCTTTAGCAACGTCGGCACTTCCAATTGTGCTTGGGATTGTGAAAGCGCCTGAATCTTCCAATTTCGGAGCCATTGAGTGCACAATAGCACTCACTTGATGTGTCATCTTGATAGTCTCACAATTCATTGATCTTTTCTTTGTCACTAAATCCTTCATGAACTTTGCATAACCCGACACTTGCTCCAAAGCCTCAACCAATGGTACATTGATAGAAAAGCTCTTCATCAAGTCAATAAACTTTTTGAATTGGTTATCGCTATTTTGCTTGGCAAGGCTTTGATGGTATGGAGGAGGAGACCTTGGCGTAGTTGCCTTAGCCTTTGGCACTATTAGTTCTGGTATGTCAAGTACGTGTTCCCTAGGCGGGTTCACTTCATCTTGCATATCCTCCACATTTTTATCAATATCAATTCTCACTTCTTCATTAGCTTGAATCATATTTCTTGGAATTTCATCTTCTTGACCACTACATCATCATCTACAATTCTTCTTTGATTTGAGTTAGTTGCATCTCCACCTTTTCCACTTCTTGTTGTCATGGCCATAGCATGTCCCATATTATTTCCACCATTTGGGTTCACCACCGTATCACTTGGTAGTGTCCCCCTAGGATGAGTTTTCAATGCTTGTGAGATTTAGCCTGAATGAACTTTCAAATTGCGAATTGAAGTGCTGTGAGATGCTATTGAGCATCGGAGTCGGCATTCTTCTCCATCATTTGTTTAATCATGTTCTCAATTCTACCCATCTTATTGTTGGAAGAGCTCGGACCTGGAGAAGGATAAGGAGGCGGGTTGCTTAGTTGTTGAAATATCGGGGGCCTTTGCAAACCCGAACCCTGGTTGTTGTTGTTGTTCCACCCTCCTTGGTTGTTACTTCCCCAATAGCCTTGATTATTGCCACTCCAATTGCCTTGGTTATTTTGACCATTCCAATTTCCTTGATTAACTTTATTGTTCCAATTCCCTTGGTTGTTTTTATTATTCCAACCACCTCAATTATTTCAATGCCAATTTCCTTGATTTCCTTATGGTCGCCATTGTTGTTAACTTGATCCTTGATTGTCGTTTCTTTGTCCTTGGAAGTTTTTCACATATTATACTTCCTTCTCTTGCTTATTATATTGTCCATATTGATCAAATCCACTATCATCTTGCTCATAAATTTCAACCCCGTTTTGTACTTGAGGAACCCTTTGCCTCCTCTTGTTCACAATAAAATTAACTCCCTCCATTGCATTTACTTGCTTCAGACGTTACACTTGTTGTAGTTGATATTTGGCCAATTGATTCATGGTGGTGGTCAACTTGGCAAATACTTGCCCATGATCATGTAACTCTTTGTAGAGGTGAATCACATTTGGATCACCTTAAGGCACATTAGCTCTACTTTGCCATGCCAATGAAGTGTCTGCCATTTTGTCTAAGATATTACAAGCTTCCGCATTTGGCGTTGACATGAAATTTCCATTGGGAAGTTGGTTGACCACGCATTGATTTGTAGTGTTGATCCCCCTATAGAAAGTTTGTCGAATCATAGCCTCAGTCATGTCATTGTTGGGGAACTCTTTCACCATTGTTCGGTACCGTTCCCATATCTCGTGTAAAGGCTCGTTAGTTTATTGTTTGAAAGCTAGAATCTCATCCCTCAGAGTTTTCATATGCCTAGGAAAAAGAACTTGGCAATAAACTTCTTGGCCAATTCATCCCATATATGGAAAGAATGATTTGGCAACCTCTCCAACCAATCCAAGTCCTTCCCTCGAAGAGAGAAAGGGAATAGCCTCAATCGCAAAGCATCCTCAGAGATGTTGGTTTGTTTTCTCCCCCAGCAAGTGTCAACAAACCCTTTCAAGTGCATGTATGCATTTTGATTCGAAGCCTCGGTGAAGAATCCTCGTTGTTCCAACAGTAAAAGCATGACATTTGTGATTTGAAAGTTGCCCGCCCTAATCCATGGCGGGACTATGGCACTTGCATAACCTTCATCGGCAACACCCGGTGTGCCACCACTCTTGGAGAAGGTAGGGGTGGAACGGGAACATTATCTTAAGGTGGGGGGCCTTATCTATTTTCTTGAGGTTCAAGAGGAACCTCATAAACTTGGTCATCATCCACGTCCTCCACCAATGGCACATTTCCAAGAGGATCATTGTTGTTGAGAGCCATTATATCACCTAAAATTGTTTCACAAAGATATTAGTAACCAGAAGGAAAAGAAGACAATTCACACACAAAACCAAATATATAACTAAATCTGTTTTAATCTCCCTAGCAACGACGCCAAAAATTGATGTCGCCCAAACTCACACCACTAATTGGGATTGTAAGGAGGTCGATACAATTATAAATACCCAATGCAAGTCGGGGTCGATTCCACAGAGAGCTTTATGTGGGATTGTATGTATATATATATACTTAGTCTAGTATATGATGTGCCCAAGATTGCACTTCCACATATTCAGTTGTTTCTTTTCTACTTCTAGTTTGTATGCTAATGCTTGTAATTGAAAAGCTAAGAGACAATGTTTTTGGTATTGTTGTTTTCAGGTTATAAAAAATCTAGGGTTGTAACTTCCGCCTAGATGGTTACCTAATGGATTGAGAGCTTCGGGGCATGTTTGGTTGATCGAGATATAATATAGTAATCACACACGATTACTCACTCTATACCTCTCGGTAGTTTAAGTGATTTTGCCTAATTTGTCTTTCTCAAGTCCAAATGGGTATTTCACGAAACAAGTGACATTTGCTCAAGTTTGGTCTTACTATCTCTAGATTCAACCCTTTAATTGGTGCTATCAATGTCTTGAGTTCACCCCAATTTCTTGTTTCTCAAGTAGAGACTAAGTCAATTAGGCATGAATCAATATTTGCAACCATCAATTCTCAAACCAAGCAAGAACTAGGTTAAATATCATATACCCAATCATAAATAAGCCCTAAATCAATCATCCATTAAGTACCCATACTAGGGTTGGGTTACAACCCTAGGTATGGGTTTAGTTACTCATGGAAAATGTAGAAACTAAAGAAGAAACTAAGATAAAATCCATAATAGATGATTAAGGGAAAAATCTAATGTTAAAATATTAAACTATTACAATGTTACCCAATACAGTAAAGAAAAATAGCTATCTATTCTCAAGTGCACCAAACTTAACCTAAAAATGACAAAAAGATCTATTTATACCTAGCTAAAATTATCGGATAAAATTTCCCCTGCGAAGGTTGTGCGGCCACACAATTCTGTGTGCAGTCCACACTTTGAAACTTGGCTTGGCAGGTTGGTGGCCACACAATTCTGGGTTGTGGCCACACTTCTTCAACTTCTGTAGACCGTACATTTCTGAGTGCGATCGCACTCTTGATTCTGTTGTCGCACAATAATGGTGCGGTCCGCACTTCTTGACCCTTGGCTTTGGCATGGGGGACTTCTGCGGACCGCATATTTCTGAGTGTGGCCGCCTTCTTGAATTTTGCAGCCGCACAATAATGGTGCGGTCCGCACTTTTTTATAGTCCAAAAGTTGATCTCTCTAAACTTCATCTTCTGCGGCCGCACTATAATTGTGCGGTCCGTACTTTGTAAAGGAAAACTAACAAAGGTTGCCTCATGTCCAAGAACTCCTTCTTGAGTTGGTTTTCATCTCTTTAGCTCATATTTCAACACTCTTATAAGAAAGCACATTTCATTAGTTTTCGGGAATACCTTAAAGCAATTTTGAGCTAAAACAAAAGTAAAATAGTGCAAATAAGTAGTCAAAATTCCTACTTATTAGTGTTGAGGATGCATGGCCGGATATGTGTGCCCAATGTGGATGGGTTATGTGAGTTGATTCTTGAGAAGACTCACAGTTTGCGGTATTCCATTCATCCGGGTGTCGTGAAGATGTACCAGGACTTGAGGCAACAGTATTGGTAGAGGAGGATGAAGAAATATAAAGTGGGGTTTGTAGCTTGGTGCCTTAACTGTCAGCAGGTGAAGTATGAGCATTAGAGACCAGATGGATTTCTTTAGAGGCTAAAGATTCCGGAGTGGAAGTGGGAGCGGATCACCATGGATTTTGTAATTAGGCTCTCACGGACTTCAAAGAAGTTTGATGCTATTTGGGTGATTATGGATCGACTGACCAAGTCCGCGCACTTCATTCCAGTTGGGACTACTTATTCATCGAAGTGGTTGACTAAGATTTACATCCGAGAGATTGTTCGCCTCCATGGTCTGCCAGTGTCCATCATTTTAGATCGGGGCACGCAATTTGCATCACAGTTCTAGAGATAGTACAACGAGAGTTGGGAACCCAGGTTGAGTTGAGTACCATATTTCACCCTCAGACAGACGGACAGGCTGAGCGCACTATTCAGATACTGGAGGACTTGCTACGCGCTTGTGTCATTAATTTCGGGGTTCTTGGGATTAGTTTCTGCTACTCGCGGAGTTTGCCTACCACAACAGCTATCAGTTGGGCATTCAGATGGCTTTGTATGAGTCTATGTTTGGGAGATGGTGTAGATCTCCAGTGGGTTGGTTTGAGCCGGGTGAGGCTAGGCTATTGGGTACTGATTTGGTTCAGGATGCTTTGGACAAGGATAAATTGATTTAGTATCGGCTTTACACGGCGCAGTCTAGACAGAAGAGCTATGCCGACAGGAAGGTCCGTGATGTTGCTTACATGGTTGGGAGAAGGTTTTGCTGAAGGTTTCACCCATGAAGGGGGTTATGAGGTTCGGAAGGAAAGGGCAAGTTGAGCCCTCGGTTTATTGTGCCATTTGAGGTACTTCAGAGGATTGGAGAGATGGCTTACAAGCTTGCCTTGCCACCTAGCTTGTCGGGTCTGCATCCAGTATTTCATGTTTCTATGCTCCGGAAGTATGTCGGTGATCCGTCTCATGTTTTCGATTTTAGCACGGTTCAGTTGGACGGTGATTTAACTTATGATGTGGAGTCGGTGGCCATTCAGGGTCGGCAGATTAGAAAGTTGAGGTCAAAGGATATAGCTTCAGTAAAGGTGTAGTGGAGAGGTCACCCAGTTGAGGAGGCTACTTAGGAGACCGAGTGGGAGATGCGGAGCATATATGTACACCTATTTGAAGCTCCAACTACGTTTCTAGACCCGTTTGAGGACAAACATTTGTTTAAGAGGGGGAGTCTGTAACGATCCAGCCGGTCCTTTTGAGATTTGTAGCCCTATTCCCCCATCTACTGCTCATTATGTGCTTTATAGTTGTTATGTGACTTGCTGGGTTAGTCGGTTCGGGTTCAGAGGGATTTCGAAATAAATTGAGACACTTAGTCTCAAGATTGGAGGCTTAAGTTGAAAAGATTGACTGGATATTTACTTATGTATAAACGACCCTAGAATGGAGTTTTGATAGTTCTGTTAGCTCCGTTGGGTTATTTTGGAATAAATAGCGTGTACGGATTGTGATTTGGAGGTCCGTAGTTGAATTAGGATTGAAAAGTTGGAAATTTGGAAAGTTTGACCGGGAGTGGCCTTTTTTATATCAGGGTCGGATTGGGATTTTAGGAGTTGAAATAGGTCTGTGGTATCATTTGTGACTTGTGTGCAAAATTTGAGGTCAATCGGGCATGATTTGATAGGTTTCGGCATCGTTTGTATAAATCGGAAGTTCAATGTTCATTAGGTTGGAATCTATGTGTGATTCGTATTTTTGATGTTGTTTGAGGTGATTTGAGGGCTCAGCTAAGTTCGTATGATGTTTTGGGATTTGTTGGTATGTTTGGTTGAGGTCCCGGGGGCCTCAGGTTGATTACGGATGGTTAACGAATCAAAAGTTGATGTTGAGAAATTGCTGAAGTTGGGTCTGCTGGTGTAATCGCACTTGCAGAGCTTTGATCGCAGGTACGAGCGTGCAGGTGCAAGGTGAGGTCCGCAGATGCAAATTTTGGAGAGGGTGAGCAGGTGGTCGCACGTTCGAAGGATTTTCCGCACCTGCATTGCCACAGATTCGGTGAAGGGAGTGCAGCAGCGGAAATGAGGCTGAGAGCTGGGTTCGTAGAAACAGCGCGAAGGTTCGCAGATGCGAGTCCGCATGAGCAAAATATTGGGCCGCAGGTGCGGGGGAAACCGCAAAAGAAAGTGATGAGTCGCTCCTACGAAGCCGTAGAAGTGGGTAATTGTCCGTAGAAGCGGAAGTTGTAGGCAGAACATATAAATACAAGGGTTTGCGATTTTTCTTCATTTTGGACATTTCAAGATAGGTCTTAGGCGATTTTTGAGAGGTTTTTTGAGGAGATTCTTAAGGTACGTTCCTTGTGCTCGTTTTTTATCAATAATCTTGTTTTCTCCATTGATTTTCCCACCTAGATTGTATGGTTTTGAGGTGAAATTTGGGGGTTTGAGGCTAGGGATTTGAAGAGTTTGATTTGGGGTTTTGGGTGAAGATTTGGTGTTGGATTTTGGTAAATTTAGTATGGTTGCACTCATGGTTGAATGGACTTTCAGGTTTTGTGACTTTTGTCGGATTTCGAAACATGGGCCTGGGGGGCGCCTTTGAGTTGATTTTTGACTTTTGATTTATAACTTCGTATTTTCTTGTGGAATTGATTCCTTTAGCCCGTGTTGATTGTATCGTACTGTTTGTTGCTAGATTCGGGACATTTGGAGGCCGATTTGCAAGGCAAAGGTGTGTCAGAGTAGAGATTTGCTCGGATTGAGATAAGTAATAGTTCTAAATCTGGTTCTGAGGGTATGGAACCCCGTATTATGTGTCTTGTGATTGGTTTGGAGGTGACGCACATGCTAGGTGACGGGCGTGTAGGCGTGCACCGTAGGAATTCAGACTATAGCACGTGAGTTGTCCGTGCAACACGTGAGTTGTCCGTGCAGATCCAGATATTGATACTATAGCACGTGAGTTATCCGTACATAACGTGAGTTGTCCATGTGGATTATAGCGCTTGGGCTGAAGGAGCCCCTCCGGAGTCTGTACACACCCACAGTGAGTGCAGTTACCTATTGAGTGCGAGTGCTGAGCTATTGAGTAAGACTGGGCGACTGTTGCTCCGAGATGATGCTTTTGATTTCATTATTGTTGCACTTAGATGCTAAATATCATTGTCTTGAAGTTTCTGAAAGATATTATATTCTGTTTTACTTGAACTTGACATGGGATAATTGATTTGACCTAAAGTTGTCGAACTTGAAAACATGTATACTTTCCTATGTTGAAATTACTGAAATTGAACTCTCGACTTTGAGCTCGTCACTACTTTCAGTTCTTTATTTAATCTTGTTACTTACTGAGATGGTTGTATTCACGCTACACCTTGCACTTCGTATGCAGATCTAGGTATTTTCGGACACAGTAGGTGTTGATTTCATCGCACAGTTGATCTTCTGGGAGATTCCAAGGTAGCTGCCCGGCACTTCACAGTTCTTGTTTCTCCTTCCTTATCCTTCCACATATTGTATTTAGTTTTGGATTTTGATAGACAGTATTTTCCTAGATTTGTGGTATTTAGATGCTCATGTACTCAGTGACACCCCGATGTTGGGAGTTTCCGCGTTGTGTTTTGGATTTTAAATCCTGTTCGTGAGAAGTTTTACTATTTAAACTGCTTTAAATTTATTTTCTGTTAAAAGTGTTGGTGTTAATTCGTAAATATCGGCTTGCCTAGTACCACGTAAGGCGCCATCACAACATGTTAGGATATGGGTTGTGGCACCTTCATTACCCACTCTTACTACATAAATACTGGAATTTATTCAACACCAGCTTGCACAATCGCATAAACTTTTTGTAAATACTAATGTTGTGGTAAGTAGTTCTTTCATATTTGCAATCACCGAAAGCGCCGTCTCTCTACCTTTTCAAGATAAAGTATGTCCATGCGTAGAGTAGGTGTAACATACGGCGACATCTAATTTCAAAACAGAGCATTTTTAGCATGTTTGTCAAACGGATCAAGTGCTGTAACGGTCTTCTAGAAATGTTGAAAAGCTGGCTGAGGACGAAAAGTGGATAAAATGAATTACAAGGTATGCAAAGTACAAATAAATTAAAGGATAGGGATATGGACATTTTTCTCAAACTTGAGCTAAGAATTTGTAAGGCTATTCGATGTTCACTAAAGACATACATATAGCTGTTCCAACTGTCAAGGTTTGAATTAAGAGGCATAATACAAGACCTTTTAGCAAATTATTGTCCAGTTTGTCATTAGCAAGTGTAACTAAAGATATACTCCCCGGGTTCATAGTAAGTAACTTTTAGCCCTTTTATTTTGCTTCAAAACAAGTAACTTTTTATATAATTAAGAAGGAATTAATTTTATTTTTTAAAATGTACCATTATTTACATATTCCTAAGAAGTCATTTAAATTACTCCAATTTTCTATGATAACTTTAAATAGTTTCGGCATTTGATATGCACTAAGACCTGGGAATAAGTTTCTCACGTTTTTATCACATTGTCAGGCTTACTGCCATGGATATAATGAGACTTATGAGGCTCACTAGTACTTATCGTTTCTTCGAGGCATTTGAAATTTATTCAAGGCATATGACAATCAAGAGTCGTATAAATTCCATTTTTTATGCTTTGCACTTCATGTAATTTGGTGATTTTCTATTGTTGCCATATTTATCAACAATGGAGAAATCAAACTTACTTTTATTTTAAGAAGGGAAGTTTAAATGTTTACTACCTCCTTGTCATAATTCGGAATCCCAATGTGATGGCGTCTAACATCTATTTGCTAGGCAAGCCGATGTGAGATAATTAAATAGCCAATTTTAAACAGTTAAAAACATAATGATGACATACAACGAGAAATTGAAACCTAATATAACACAATACTAATATAAGTCATGTAATAATATCTGCTCCAAAAGATCCGGAATCATGAGTACACGAGCAACTATAAGTCTACAAACAGAGTCTGAAATAAATACAACTGTTTTGAAGGAAATGAACAGTAAAAGTGGGAAAAGGAAGGGGACTTCAAGGTCTGCACACGCACCTCACGCACCGCTAGGACCTGCACAAAAAGTATAAAAGTATAGTATGATTACAACCGATCCAATGTACTCCGTAAGTGTCGAGCCTAACCTCAACGAGGTAGTGACAAGGCTATAACAGGACACCTATATAAATAAACTTGTACAAGTATATATAAAGAAACAATAATAACAGAGAATGATAACGTACAAACAGAGAGGGGGCATGCAAAAAGGGACAAATATAACAGTCGCAACAAGTATGAAATCACGAAATAACGAAGTAAATCATCAACCGATGAAAATAGATAAACCAATGATATGAAAATGGTTCGGCATCACCCTTCGTACTTTTCCTCTCATCCTTACCATGTAATAAAAAATGAGATGAATGGCACGACATCAGCCTTCGTGCTTTTACTCTCTTCCTCACCATGTAATAATTAATAAATGAATTAATTGGCACGGCATCACACTTCATGCTTTTACTCTCTTGCTCACCATGTGAAGATGAATAAATAAAATAAATGGCACGGTATCACCCTTCGTGCTTTTACTCTCGTTCTCACCATGTAATAATGAATAAATGAATTCAAGAACTAAACAATGCGGAGGATATATTTAACGTCAAATATGGTGCCGAGATACGGATCTTCAACTTCCAAAAATATCCAACAATTATGAGATAAGCAATAATTTTGAAACGAATAATAAAAGAAGTAATAACCTAAGCTAAGCAAGGATATCATAATTAGCAATGCAATAAAATATAAAGAAACAAGTTCAACCTGCATGCTTTAACCCAATTACAACATATAAGTACTCGGCACCTCACATATACGCTATTCACACACACAAAACACGTAGCAAATAGAATAACAAGTCATAATTCCTCAAGTCAAGGTTAATCACGACACTTACCTCGCTCTGCAATCACATCAATGCTCAACCGAGCTTTCCTCTAAAATTTTACTCCAAACCGATCGAATCTAACCAAATATAGTTCAAACAATTCAAAATAAGCTTTAGAAACTACCCGTGGGTGAAAAAGATTCAATTTTTAATGATTTTGAAAAAAGTAAACAAAAGTCAATTTCGACCCGCTTGATCAAAATCTGAGATTCGGATAAAAACCCAAGTACCCATTCACCTCAAGCCTGATTATGTGATTAGTTTCGAAATCCGACCTCAATTTGAGGTCTAAATCTCAATTTCTCAAAATTCCCAATTTTTACCTAAATCCCTAATTTGTACCATGAACACGCATAGATTAAAGATTAAAAATCAATGGATGTTGATGGAAATGGAAGAAAACAAGTTAAAATCTACTAACTTATGAAGCATGGATGAAGTTCCTATTCAAAATAGCCTCTAGGCCGATCTCAAATGTGGAGATGGTGAAAAATGAAGAAAATCTCGACTTTGGGATATTTAATTGATTGGGCATCAGGCTTTCTTCGCGATCGGGAAGGGCCTGATGCGATCGCGAAGTGCAGCAGCCAAAGTGGCGTTCGCATTTGCGAGGGACCTCACGCGTTCGCGATGGTCTGTCCCCCCCCCCCCCACACACACACACACAAACACACATACCACCGCGTTCGTGAGCCTGGGCTCGCGTTCGCATAGAACAAGTCCCAGCCTTTCCCTAGAAATCCCTTACTCATTGCTTTCATGAGTGAAGAGCTGCATTAGCGAAGGGTGATACCCCCAACGCTCCGCTTTCGATTGCTCTTCTCCGCATTTGTGAAGAAGAAAACGTCCCCAGTCCCTAGTTATCCTAAGCGATCATGAAGCAAAAATTGTCAGGCACCAGATATCAACAAAACCAGAAGTTGCCTAAGTCCAAATATTGCTCTGTAGCCTACTCGAAACTCACCTGAACCCCTCGGGCTCCGAACTAAACATGCACACAAGTGTAATAACATCATACGAACACACTCGCACGATTAAAACATCGAAATAACACATAGAACCACGAATCAGATACCAAAATATATGAAATTTTTAATGAAACTTAAGAACTTTCAAATTTACAACCGGACGTCCGAATCAAGTCAAATCAAATCCGTTGTGCAAAACATTTTGCACACAAGTTATAAATAGTGAAATGAACTTATATCAAGTTCCGAAACCAAAATCCAAACTCGGTAGCAACAAAGTCAACCTACGGTCAAACTTAGAAATTCTTTAAATCTTCAAATTATTAGTTTTCAACAAATCACGCTAAATCAAGTTAGGGACTCCCGAACTCAATTCCGGGCATACGCCCAAGTCCTAAAATCATAATACAGACCCATCGGGACCGTCAAAACACTAATATGGGGTCTATTTACCTAAAATATTGATCGTAGTCAACTCAAATTATTTTTAAGGTTAAAATTCATATTTTCTTAATTTTTTCACATAATAATTTCCCGAAAAAAGACATGGACTATGTACGTAAATCGAGGAATACCACATAGAGCTATTTGAGGTCTCAGAACACATAAATGAAGGTTAAAACTCAAATTGACCTATCAGATTATCACATTCTCCACCTCTAAAATAAACATTCATCCTCTAATGGACATAGAAATGTAACTGGACCGGTGAAAAGGTGTGGATATCTACTCCGCATGTCGATCCTAAATTATTTTGACCTTTTCCAAGGCATCCCGAACCAAATTGGTACCCAACAACCGAGCCTTTCTCAGCTCAAACCAATCAACTGGAAAACGACACCGCTCATGTATAATGCCTCATAGGGAGCCCTAAATACTCGATTCGTAGCTGTTGTTGTAGGCAAACTCCACAAGTGGCAAGAACTAATCCCATGAACCCCCAAAATACTTAACACAAGCGCGAAGCATACCGTCCAATTATCTGAATGGTGCGCTTAGACTGACCATCCGTCTAGGGGTAAAATGTTGTACTCAAATCAATCTGTGTGCCTAACTCACGCTGTACGACCCTACAGAAGTGCGATGTGAACTGTATACCCCGATCAAAAATAATAGACACCAGCACACCATGCAGACGAACGATTTCGCAGATATAAATCTCAACCAACCGCTCTGAAGAATAGGTCACTGCTAATAGAATGAAATGTGCCGACTTGGTCAACCTGTCCACAATGACCCATACTACGTTGAATTTCTTCGAAATCCATGGGAGCCCAACAACAAAATCCATGGTATTATGCTCCCACTTCCACTCGGGAATCTCAAGCTTCTGAAGCAAACTGCCAAGCCTCTGATGCTCGTACTTTACTTGTTGACAATTCAAACACCGAGCCATATATGCAACTATATCCTTCTTTTTTCATCTCCACAAATAATGTTGTCGTAAATCTTGATATATCTTGGCGGTACCCTGATGAATGGAATACCGCAAACGGTGGGCTTCCTCAAGAATCAACTCACGAAGCCCATCCTCATTGGGCACACAAATCTGACCCTACATCCGCAACACTCCATCATCTCGATACAAACCTACTTGGCACCACCGTGCCGCACCATGTCCCTAAGGACAAGAAAATAGGGGACGTCATACTAACACTCTCTGATGCGCTCATACAAGGAAGACCGAGAAACCGTGCAAGCAAGAACATGACTGGGCTCCGAAATATCTAACCTCACGAACTAATTGACCAAGGCCTGAACATCTTATGCGAGCGGTCTCTAACCAACCGGAATATACACAAGGCTACCCATACTCACAGCCTTTCTACTCAAGGCATCGGCCACTACATTTGCCTTCTCAGGATGATACAAAATGGTGATATCATAGCCTTTTAACAACTCCAACCATCTCCTTTGCCTCAAGTTGAGATCCTTCTGCTTGAACAAATATTATAGACTTTGATTATCCGTGAGCACCTCACACGAGACGACGTAGAGGTAATTCTTCCAAATGTTCAGCACATGAACAATGGCTGCCAACTCTAGGTCATAACAAGGTAATTCTTCTCATGAACCTTCAAATTCCATAAGGCATATGCAATCACCCTGCCATTCTGCATCAACGCTTCACCGAGCTCAATACTCGATGCATCATAATACACCGTGTATGATCCTGAACCAATGGGCAATAACAATACTGGCACCGTAGTCAAAGCAGTCTTGAGCTTCTAAAAGCTCAACTCACACTCATCGGACCACCTGAATGGAGCACCCTTATGGGTTAATCCAGTCAATGGGGCTACTATGGATTAAAACCCCTCCATGAATCGGTGATAATAAGCCGCCAAACCTAGAAAACTCTAAATTTTTGTACCTGAAGTAGATCTAGGCTAGTTCTGAACTGCCTCAATCTTCTTAGGATCCGTTTTAATGCCCTCGACCGATACAACATGCCCCAAAAAGGCATTCGTGTCAAACCAAAACTCACACTTTGAAAACTTGGCATATAACTGACTATCTCTTAGAATTTGAAGTACAATCTGAAGATGCTGCTCATGCTCTTCCCGATTGCGGGAGTATATCAATATATTATCAACGAATACGATCAAAAAAATAATCTAAATAGGGCTTAACTACCCGGTTCATCAAATCCATACATGCTCTTGGGGCATTCGTCAACCCAAATGACATCACTAGGAATTCATAATGCCCATACCAAGTCCGAAAATCTGTCTTAGGGACATCAGATGCCCTAATCTTCAAATGATGGTAGCCAAACCTCAAATCGATCTTCGAAAATAATTTGGCATCTTGAAGCTGATTAAATAAGTCATCAATCCTTGGCAACTGTTACTTGTTCTTGTTAATGACTTTGTTCAACTGCCGATAATCTATACACATCCTCATTGAACAATCCTTCTTCTTCACGAACAGCACAGGCACACCCCAAGGTGAGGTACTAGGTCTAATGAATCCCTTATCAAGCAAATCTTGCAACTGCTCTTTCAATTACATCATCTCCGACGGGTCCATATGGTATGGTGGAATAGAAATAGGTTGAGTGCCCGGAGCCAAGTTAATACTAAAGTCGATATCCCTGTCAGGTGGCATCCCTGACAGGTCTACAGGAACACCTCTGAAAACTCACGCACAACTGGTATTAAATCCATGGAAGGAACATCCGCACTAGAATCGCGAATATAGGCTAAATAGTCTAAACGTTCCTTCTCGACCATGCGCCGAGCCTTCACATACGAAATAACCCTCCTGGTTAAATGACCATGAGTCCCTCTCCACTCTATTCAAGGAAACCCCGGCATGGCTAAGGTCATTGTCTTACCGTGACAGTCCAATATAGAATGATATGGTGACATCCAATCCATGCCCAAAATAACATCAAAGTCCACCATATCATGAAATAAGAGATCTACCGTAGTCTCAAGACTCTCAATAGTAATCACACACAAGCGATAGACACGATCTACCACAATAGAATCTCCCATAGGCGTGAACACATACGCAGGAATACTCAAAAAATCACGAGGCGCAACCAGATATGAAGCAAAATAGGATGACACGTAGGAATAAGTAGAGCTCGGATCAAATAGAACTGAAGCATCTCTATGCAAACTGGAACAATACATATGATAACGATTTCAGATGACTCAACCTTAGGTCTAGCCGGGAATGCATAAAAATGAGGTTGGGCCCTACCACTCTGACTGTCGCCCCTAGGATGGCCCCTAGCAAGCTAGCCTCAACCTCTAACGGCCTGATCTCCACCTCTAATGGCCTGACCTCCACCTCTAGCAGCCTGATCCCTGCATCTAGTTGGCTGAGCGAGCGGTGGAGAAACTAGTACCGGAATCATGGCACAAGAACCCTGTTGGTGCATGTCGCCTTGTGATTTAGGGTAAAATCTAGAAAGGTGCCTCAGATCTACACAAGTATAACAAGCCCTAAGCTGTTGTGACTACTAACCCTGGAACTGGCCCTATCGACCTGGATAATCACTATGATAACTCTAGATCGGAGGTGCACTAATAGGAGCTGATGGTGCACTATAGGCTAGCTGCCTAGGATAAGACACATAAGGAATAGAACTACCCGAAGCACCGTGTGATGCCTGAAGCACTGATTGAAACAGTTTGGGAGGATGGACTCTACCAAAAGTACCCCTGCTTCTCGATGACGCACCACTAAACCCACCGAAATGATGAGGCCTCTTATCAGATACCGACCCCTATCCTGACAACGAAGCATCTCAATCCGTCTACCAATCTATACAGTCCTCTGAAAAGAAATATCATCTCGGATCTCTTTGGCTATCTATAGCCTGATAGTGAAAGTGAGCCCATTAATGAATCTTCTCACCCTCTCCCTCTCAGTAGGGAGTAAGATAATGGCGTGGCGAGCTAGGTCTACGAATCAAGTATCATACTGGGTGACTGTTATTCTACCCTATTAAATATGCTCAAACTGCTAGTGGTAATCCTATGTTAGAATGAAAGGAATGAACTTCTATAGAAATAGTTGTGAAAATCGATCCAGGTAAGTGGAAGTGAGCCAGCTGGTCTAGTCAACACATAATCTCTCCACTATCTCTTAGCAGAACCGGTCATCTAGAACACTATACAATCGACCCATTGGTCTTAATAATACCCATATTGCGCAACACCTCGTGGCAATGATCCAAATAATCATGTGGGTCCTCAAAAGGTACACCAATGGAATGAACAAGAAAGAGCTTGGTAAACTTATCCAGCCTCAACAAGGCCTCAAAAGACATAGCGGGCCTATCCCGGCCTGTGCCGCAACAACTGACTGAACTACCCTAACTGGCTGGGCTACTGGAGTCTGATATAAGGGATCTACCTACTCCGGGGTGTGAGAGTAACGGGAGTCTATGCTCCTCCCCCAGCCCAAGAGATGGCTGGTGCCACCAAAAATGCACCGGTCTAGGCCACACTCTTCATAAGGTCTATCAAGTGGACTAGAGCATCCTGAAGCACTAAAGTGGCTATGAACCCTCCTGGACCTGAGCTGGTCCGACGGGTACGGTCAAAGCTACGATCTCCTTCTCAAAATCAATCTAAGGCTTCATTGTAGGTGCTGCTGCCTGAGCTCTAGGCTGAGCACTACCTCTGCCTCGGCCTTGACCTCTACCCCTGGTAGTAGTTGCCATAGGGGGCTTCGAATCCTGTACGACTATAGATTCTATGCGTGTTCTCGCCATTTGCAAGAGAACAAGAATAGAATGGTTCAATCATCAATGATGGAATAAAATCACACGATAGAGAATGAAAGAAGTAAAATTTTTCCTAAAACTCTATAGCCTCTGGAAGATAAGTATAGACGCCTGCGTACCGATCCTCAAGACTTTACTAAGCTTGTTAATGACTCGTCATACCTAGACAACCTAGTTCTCTGATACCAAATTATCATGATCCAGAATCCCAACCTTGGTGCTGTGGTGGCTCCTAACATCCACTTGCTAGGTAAGCCGATGTGAGCTAATTAAATAGCTAATTTTAAACAGTTAAAAACACATTGATGACATACAACGAGAAATTGAAACCTAATATAAGTTATGTAATAATATCTACTCCCAAATATCCAAAATCAGGAGTACACTCGAAGGAAATGAACAGTAAAAATGGTATAAGGAATGGGACTTCAAGGTCTGTGGACACCAGCAAAGCCATCTCAAGTATCCGTATGCAATGATCCGAGCTGACGAACCTCATGCATCGTTGGGACCAATATTAGTATCGGCACAAGAAGTGCAGAAGTGTAGTATGAGTACAACCGACCCAATATACTCCGTAAGTGTCGAGCCTAACCTCGGCGAGGTAGTGACGAGGATATGATAGGGCACCTACGTAAATAAACTTGTACAAGTATATATAAAGCAACAATAATAACAGAGAATGATAACGTACAAACTGGGAAGGGGCATGCAAAAAGGGGTAAATATAACAGTTGCGACAGATATGAAATCACGAAATAGCCAAGTAAATCATCAACCAATAAAAACAAGTAAATCAATCATATGAAAAATGGTACAGTGTCACCCTTCGTACTTTTACTCTCATCCGTACCATGTAATAATAAATAAATGAGATGAATGGCGTGGCATCAACTTTCGTTCTTTTACTCTCTTCCTTACTATGTAATAATGAATAAATGAATTAATTAGAACGGTATCACCCTTCGTGCCTTTACTCTTTTCCTCACCATATGATAATGAATAAATGGCACGATCCCTTCATGATTTTACTCTCGTCATCACCATATAATAATAAATAAATGAATTCAAGAATTAAATAATGCGAAGGATATATTTAACGTCAAATATGGTGCTGAGATACCGAACTTGAACTTCCAAAAATATCCAACAACGATGAGATAAGAAATAATTATGAAACGAATAAACAAAGAAGTAATAACCAAACCAAAGTATGAATATCATAATAAAAAATGAAATAAAACACAAAAAAATAAATTTCACTTGCATGCTTTAACCCAATTACAATGTAAGTACTTGTCACCTCATATGTACGTTGCTCCCACACACAAACACGTAGCAAATAGACTAACAAGTCCTAATCCCTCAAATCAAAATTAACCACGACACTTACCTCGGTCGACAATAAAATCAAAGCTCAACCGGGGCCTTTCCTCTAAAAGTTGCCTCCAAACCAATCAAATCTAACCAAATATAGTTCAAACAATTCAAAATAAGCTTTAGAAATTACCCATGAGGGAAAAAGATTCAAGAAATAATTTCGAAAAAAGTTAACAAAAGTCAATCCCGGGCTCGTTTGGTCAAAACTTGAAATTCAGACCAAAACACAATTGCCCATTCACCCCGAGCCTTATTATGCGATTAGTTTCGAAATCCAACCTCAATTTGAGGTCTAAATCTCAATTAATCATATTCCCAATTTATACCTAAATTCCTAATTTGTACCATGAACAAGCATAGATTAAAGGCTAGAAATCAATTGATGTTTATGGAATTGGAAGAAAACGAGTTAAAATCTACTAACCTATGAAGTGGGGATAAAATTCCTATTCAAAATCACTTCTAGGCCGAGCTCAAATATGGAGATGGTGAAAAATGAAGAAAATCGCAACTTTGGAATATTTAATTGACTGGGTGTCAGGCCTTCTTCGCGTTCGCGAAGGGCCTGACGCGATCGTGATGTGCAGCGACGAAAATGGATTTTGGGTTCGCGAGGGACCTCACGCATTCGCGATGGTCTGTCCCCCCATACCACTGCGTTTGCGAGTCAGGTCTCGCGTTTGCATAGAACAAGTCCCAGCCTTCCTCCAGAATCCCTTACTCATCGTGTTCGCGGGTGAAGATCCACGTTCGTAAAGGGTGATCCCCCCAATGCTACGCGTTCGTGAAGAAGAAAACCTCCACAGTCCCCAATTACCCTTTGTGATCGTGAGAGAACATTCACGATCGCGAAGCACAAAATGTCCGGCACCATATATCAACAAAACCAGCAGATGCCTAAGTCCATAAATCGCTCCATAGCCTATCCGAAACTCACCTCGGCCCTCGGGCTCCAAACCAAACATGCACACAAGTATAGTAATATCATACAAACTCGATCGCAGTCAAAACACCGAAATAACACCTAGAACCATGAATCAGACACCAAAATGTATGAAATTTTTAATGAAATTTAAGAACTTTCAAATTTATAACCAGGCGTCCGAATCACGTCAAATCAACTCCGTAATGCATCAAATTTTGCAGATAAGTCATAAATAGTGAAATAAACCTATATCATATTCTGGAACCGAAATACGAACCTGATAGCAATAAAGTCAACTTACAGTCAAACTTAGGAATTCTTTAAACCTTCAAGTTCCTAGTTTTCAACAAATCACGTTAAATCATGTTAAGGACTTATGAATTCAATTCCGGGCATACGCCCAAGTTTCAAATCATGATACAGACCAATCGGGACCATCAAAATACTAATTCGGGTCCTTTTACACAAAATATTGACCGTAGCCAGCTCAAATAAGTTTTTAGGTTAAAATTCATATTTTCTTTAATTTTTCACATAAATTTTTTCGGAAAACGATACAAACTACGCATATATGAAGACTAAAACTCAAAATGACCAATCAGGCCACCCCACTCCTATTATTAACGTGTTGCTTCGATAAGTGCTGCTATAAGTTAGAGCTCTATTAACTAGTCCTTCGTTAAGTTAAAGAAGAAATAGTATAAGTACTCTTTTACTCATTGCAATATGTAATCATACTGATGCAAATTTTGATGTTAAGTGGCTTCCTTAATTTAGTGTTACATGATCAGATTCTAATGTGTCAAGTTAATAGTATGTGAATTTTAATTAAGTATAATTTAGTTAAAATATATGTTTTTTAGGAGTTAGCATTTTGTAAGGGGTGTGCTAAAGGCCAAAAGGTTAGTCCCTCCATTCCACTTTAATCATTTTTTGGTATTTTTTGTGGGCCATAATATTTCATTTTTTCGGATATCAAGAAGGAATTAATTTTTTTCAAAGATCCCTTTGGAGTAAAGAACCTAAGAGTATTTGTTGTGTTTCCAATGATAAACTAAGGTTAATATGATCAATTTTATTGTTAATTAATGCTGAAAGATAAATTCTTTAATATGTGTGAAAATAACCAAAAACTTAATTAAAGTGAACTAGGGAGGAGGAGGGGGGGTTACTGTTTATTGGTAATTAATTTTTTTTTATTTTACCAAGTAAATATTTACAAGCAGATAAAAGAAAATACAAATTAGGTTTGGACAGACGACCCCAAATCTGCATCTCCATATCTTCCTACTAACCCTATCCCTATTGTTGTGCTATTCTACTTAAAAACTTCTGGGTAAAAATTCAACTCATTCATCTTTCTTTGTAGCCTAACACATGAGGCACCTCTGCAATACACCTCCTGGATAATGTGCATCACTATAGTCGCCATTGTTCTGTTTTTTTTTTTGAAACATTCTCAAATTCCTGTCTATCCATATATCATACATACTTGCTGCCAGCGCCATTCTATAAATATCAGCTTCAACAGTTCTTCCTTTTCCTTGTTTTATAGCCCATTCCTTCTTAGCTTGCCATGCCATAGGTTTCCTAGTCAATCCTTGCCATTGCAGAATCTTCCTCCATACGGTAGTTGAAACTGGACATTCGAAAAATAGATGTTCAATAGTCTCCGGTGCTGCTTGACATAGCACACAATTCAGATCCCCAATCTGCTTCCACTGTGCCAACCTCTCTCGCGTGAGTAATTTATTATTTAAGGCTAGATACAAGATGAAAAGCTATCTAGGTGATCCTTGATTGTTACATATAAGTCTTCTCCGTTCAACCTTATGAAATGCCCATATGAATTTGTTGTAAATCTCCTTCTTGGAGAACTGTTGCATACAGTGTATGTCATCTTCCATGTAACCTGCTTCTGTATATGTTTCCTTAGCCTTCAATATTTTTCTTACCACCCATGAAGAATGTTCCTCTTATGCATTCCAAGTAACTCCCTCTTTTATATAGTAGCTATGGATCCATTGGACCCATAATTTGTCTTTCTTTTAGCAAATGTTCCACATGATTTTACAAATAGAAGCCTTTTTTCAAGCACACACATCCAAGAAATTTAGGCCTCATGTTGTCTTGGCAAAATATATTTTATCCCAGATAGCTTTTATCTATGTTTGCCTCTACACTAGAGGCTTGGAGAAACAGTTGAAAACACTCAAACACCATTACAGATAATATATCCCCTATGCTGAATAGCAACAAGTCATCTGCAAAACTCAATTGTACAATGTTCATTCTTGCACATTTAGGGTGATAGTTGAAATCAGGTTGCCTCTTTTGTGTCTTCAAGATCCTAGTAAGGTACTCCGTGGTTAATACAAACAGTAAGGAAAACATAGGGTCACCTTGTCTCAATCCTTTCTTTGCAGGGAAAGGGGCAGTAGGGTACTAAGATGACATAATATGATACTAAGCTTATACATGCCATTACCCATTGCAAAAATTTAGTAGGAAAGTGAAGATAAGTAAGGATTTGTTCTATAAAACACCACTCAACTGAGTCGTAGGTCATCCTCATATCTATCTTTAACATGCACCTAGGTGACACCCCTTTTCTTCCATATCCCTTTACTAGTTCATGATTCATTATAATATTGTCTGTGATCACTCTCCTAGGACAAAAGCTGATTGGCTTGGATCAACAAAATTATTCATTACAACTTGCATTCTATGTGTCAGTATTTTAGAAATAAGTGTGTATAGTCAACAAAAAATAGGCCTAAACTCAAAAATTCTAACTGGATTTGGTACCTTTGGGATCAATATATGGTAGTGCAGCTGATAGGTTGACATATGACCCCTGTAGAAAAGAGTTCCAACACTGAATTAGTAATCTCATCCCTTATCACATGCCAGGCTTTTTTTAAAGAAATATGCATTAAAAGCATCACACCTTTTGTGCTTTAAGATCTTCAATATCTTTGAGTGTTTGAACCACTTCATCTGTAGTTACAGGTGCATTGAGGGCTAGCTGATGTTCTCTACTCAGTATTTAATTTCTTGCATAAATGGAATTTACTTCTGGTAGTTGGGTAGCAGCAAATCCCAAGAGCTTCCCAAAGAACCCCAATACTTCATTTTTTATGCCTTCTAGATCCTGTACCATATTCCCCTTAGTATTGGTTAAGCTCTTGATCTTGATTTTAGTGCTCTTTCCTGATCAAACAATGTATGCCCATGTCCCTTCATTTGAGTTTATGGGTTGGCTAATTGCTGTCTCAAGCGACTCACTTTCTTGCTTACCCCATTAAATTCTGCTCTATTCAATTTCTTCATCTCCTCCTTGACTACATTCAACTTTTGCCATACTTTACTCATACCACACCCATTAATTCTTTGATCCCAAGTTGTTGTCACTGTCTTTAAGAAGCTCTCATGTTTAGCAAAATAGTTTAGGAATCGAAAAGGCCTAGGTCCCCCATGCAACTCTTTTTCTAGATTGACATATAACAGATACAGATTTGATAAATTGGATCCATAATATCGACTCCAAGTGGTGGTATTTTATAAGGAATTATAAATTGACCAGTGCTCTGTCAATTTTGCTACAGATGTAAGTATTTGTCCAAGTATATTCTCTCCCCATTGATCGCATTTCAGTCATTCCTGTATCAAAGAGATAGTCACTATAGTCTTTAGTTTCTGTCCCAGTGACATGATTTCCATACTTTCTATCTTCAACATGTAATATTGCATTGTAATGACACATGGCAAATCAAGGGCCCTGCTGAGAGCTCTGGATATTTGTTAAATCTTCCCACAACCCTCTCCTGTCTTCTAGTATGTTCAAACCTTAAATAACTGTAAAATGAAATTCAATGCCCAAGCTACACATCGTAACTCTCCCATGAATAAATTGCGTTGCCATTTGCTCAACATAAAAATTTATAGTATTTTGGTCCTAGAGTACCTAGATTCTGCCTCTACTATTGTAATTATAGTTGTGACACTAGCTCCACCCCTTTACTATCTTCCTTAGAATTATTATAGCATTGCTTTCTTTGACTCTATGTTCTATTATTTCTATCATTGCTATACTATTATTCTTCATAAACATCTTTAAGTTTTTTTGCTTGTCGGTCTTATTAATACTTCTCACATTTCTTGTAGCTAACTTCATGTAGGAATAAACAACTGCATATCACTATCAAACTCACTATCTTCCTCCAATCACCTTTGTGGTATCTATCATCCCATATCCTTCTGTTTGTAATATATTAGGTCTGCTTAGAGGATCAAATTCATATACCACTGCAACAGACCTTTCTTTCCTATCTAGTATAGTTGTAGGAGTTTTTCCTGCACCACAGTTATTGTTCTTCCCGATATTATAACTTCACTTTGTAGCTGACTTGCTTCGAACTATTTGCCATATTCCTCCATGTAGTTGATCAACATCTGCATTGGAGTCTTTTCTTGTTCCTTCTATCTCATTTTTCTTTCCTTCAATCTATTTTCCTTTTGCCTTTATTTTTGGAATACACTGCCCCTAATTCTCTTGATTATTTCTTGGACGTCTCACCCATTCTTGATTTGGTTTGGTAGATCCACCTCTTTATTGCCCTATAAGTGGTTGCTTATTCTGAATCGGATTGCATGAATGTGCAGCTTGTAAGAAAGTATGACAATATTCCGGTACCCAATCATAAATTATCTCTTGGTCATAAACATCACCAGTTGGGTCCTTGACCTTGATAGTCTTTAGTAAAGGTTTAGTAACATCTATTTTCACTAGTAGTCGAGCATATGAAATCCTTTCCACTTTAGTGGTGCATTCATCAGCATAAACATGAACTCCCAGTCCACTTTCAATTCTGCTTAAGGTCTCTATTTCCCAACAACTCAGAGGTAAGTTTGACAATTTCACCATTGAGGGCTTGTTTACAAAACTTCATTATAAAAATTAAACGTAGGCGCCCCAGTTTTTAACGATAATTGGCTTGCTATTTATCGTATATGGCCCAAAAAATAAAACAACATCTTTGTCTTCCATACTGTTGGAGCGAACTACAAAATATTCATCATTATGGTAAAATAACTTTGGTTTTTAGGAAAAGTTTCATGTAGCAGCAATAAACCTTTCTAGGGCTCCAATAGTCGGATCCTCTCCCACAACATATATGATTAGGGCTTGCCTCCATTTTATATTTTCTTTCTCAATTTCCTCTTTATTAAGCTCAACAACTTTCTCTCCATCTCGTATGGATGGAGCAATATATGTAAGATTTATCCCCTCAATGCCATTTTGTTCCTAAGATTTATCCCCCGTGATGCCATTTTATTCCTATTAAACAGTGTTGCCCAGTCCCTCTTTTCTCTTGGCTACGCAAGAGGGAGCCTGTTCTAAGCTTTATTCACATCAATTTTCAACCCCTCGGGATTGATAGACGGGCCAGTTTCTCCTCCTCCGGTTGGTAGACTCCTCTTACTCGAACCTTCACTCTGGTATAGCAATTAGGGTTGTCCCTTCTTTAGATCCAATCATAAGCTGATTGCGTAGGATTATTCCTTGGCTTAACACTCCTTCATCTGCAAGTGGTGTGTGTAGTAGCATATCCTTTGTTGTTCATGCACCGGCTCTGCAATTGATATTCCACCAATTGGTGAACCATAAAGTGTTTTCAGTCCAATGTTATTCTTCTCCAATTTCTCCGTGCTACGAACTCCCAAAGCTTCCTTGATTACCTCAACTACATGTCTAGCAGCTAACTGTTTGGTAGCTTTCGGACACCCTCTAGGCATCTTCGGTCACTGCGCACGTTAGCTTACCTAACCGTACGCCGAGAGAGAATTTCTAGAGAGAGAATTTCAACCGATAGTATTAGTTACGATGAGTTGCATGATGTTGGCAGAAAAAAAAAAGAAAAAAAGGGAGATAGAGAATAGACATTACCGATTTCTTATAAATCTCTCTTGATTTTTGGATTTTTACATGGAACAAATTTCTTGAATTTTATGTCATAGCACATATGTACTACAAAGTAGATCCATAAACCTCCGGCTGTTATGAAATATTATAGTATGTAGTGGATGTTTGTAACTCCGAAGAAAGTTATTCTCACCACTTTTCTCCATAATGTAGTTAACCTCCCACTACTTCTTGATAAGGATAAGGATAAGCAGGGCTAAGATTCTCATTTGAATTGAAATTATTATATATCTCCTAAACCTTTCTTCCTCATCTACAAAACTTCTAGTACTAGTGTACTTTTTCAGATATAAATGTATCTATTTACATGACTGAATAATACAAGTTGGAAGACCAAATACTCACTGTTTTATGATATCAGAAGTCGTAAGCTCATACGAGCAATTCCAAAAGTCTACAACCTTTTATTTCCCTCATCCGGTTAAAGCATAATGGGAGAAAACTCAAGAACCACCACCTCACCAACCATTTTCAGCCATGGACATATGATCCAACCAACACAAATGATTTCCTTCAACCCAGCGTCACAGCTCTCGATCAAGATGGGAAGCTCAAACTATTCGACTTGGTAAGCCCAAGTAACCACCTTACTATTTGGATATGATCTCCTATCCAACATCGATGGCACATCTGTTATTCCTCCAGTGTATATTACATATGACAAAGTCAATCAACTTCCTAATCCAAACTACAAGTTGTGGCTAAGGCAAGGCAACCTTGTTCGCAGTGCAATCATGCCTCTGTCGATCCATCCATTGCGCTGCTGATTGCTCAAGCAGCTACTGCAAAAAATACATGGGACAGTTTGCAAACGACCTATGCGAACAAATCTCAAGCAAGAATATTTGGTCTTCGTGAGTTACTCTCAAACATCAGGCGAGACTCCAAGTACGTCAGCGACTACATGAAAGAAATTAAATCCATTGCGGATGATTTGGCTGCCTCTGGCTCACCTCTAACAAAGGAGGAACTAGTCATCAAAGTTTTAAGCGAACTTGGAGTAGAATACAAAGAGATCTCCGCGGCTATACGCGCTCGTGATAATCCCATATCTATCGAAGAGCTATTTGACAAACTTCTTGCTCAGGAAGTTTTCATCCAGCACTCAGAATCAAAGAATGAGCAGCCTATTATCACTACACAATTTAGCCAACAGCGCACCTCGTTCAACCAATCTAAATGAAGAAACCACACTCGTTCTCAGCGAAGGGGAGGGCATTCCAATTTCATACCTAACAACCGTAATTTTTCTGGACAAATGACCAACTCAAAGGCGTTCAATAATAGGTCTAATCAACAAAGAGTACAGTGCCAACTTTGCGACAAGTTTCGTCATATAGCTAAGGTGTGCCACTCTAAATCTCATGATGCACTTGAGGCTCAGGCAAATTTTACTAATCATGCAAACTACGCTGCTAATCACTCAAGTTCATGGATTATTGACTCAAGGGCTTCTCACCACATCACAGATAATCCAAACTCCCTTCAGTCTGCTACTCACTTTTCAGGCAATGATGAAATCATCATCGGCGATGGTAAAGGAATACCAATTACTTATATTGGTCAAACTATATTTTCTTATGATAACACTAAGCCTTTTCATTTGCATAATGTTCTTTGTTCTCCAAGAACCAAAAAAAAATTAATTTCAGTTGCTGAATTTTGTCTCCACAATCAAACATCTATGGAATTCTTTCCCTATTCTTTTTGTGTGAAGGATTTGAATACGGGGCCATGCCTCTTGCAAGGACGGAGCAAAGAGGACCTCTATGAATAGCCAGCTGACAAGTCACAACATCGTCCATCTTCTCCTCTTGCTCACTTCACAACTACATCCACGCCAATATTGCACCTATGGCATGCCAGACTTGGTCACCCTCAACCTAGAATAACAAAATCATTTGTTTCTTCCTTTAAGCTTCACATTGCTAGTAGTAGAGAAGATTCCTTTACATTCTGTCATTCATGCATATGCAATAAAAGTCATCGCCTTCCTTTTGGTGACAATTCCATTAGTAGTTTTAGACCTTTTGAATTTTTATACTCTGATGCTTGGGGTCCTTCTCCTATACACTCATTTGATAATTTTCGATTTTATGTGATTTTTGTGGATCACTATACAAAGTACACTTGATTATTCCCATTAAAGAATAAATCAGATGTTCAAGGAGTATTTGTGAACTTTCTTAGATGGTGAAAAACCAATTTCACCTTACTATTGGCACACTCTATTCAGATGGGGGTGGAGAATACATAAGCTTGAAATCTATCTTTACGCATCATGGCATTCAACATCTCACTAGTCCTCCCTACACTCCTCAAATTGTTGGAACAGTTGAACGCAAGCATCGACATATCATAGATACTGCTCTAACTTTAATGCACCATGCATTTGTACCTTCATGTTTTTGGTCATTGGCTTGTCAAACAGATGTCTACCTTATCAATAGGATGCCTACTCCATTGCTCAAACTTCGTTCTCCTTTTCAATGCCTCTTTCACACATCCCCTAACCCTTTGAAATTAAGAATTTTTGGTTGTTTATGTTACCTCTAGTTAAAACCATAACAACAACAAACTTGCTCCCAAATCAAGATCTTGTGTTTTCATGGGATACTCACCTTCTACAAATAGTTATGCATATCTTGATCTTTCAACCTCCAAAATATTCATCTCAAGACATGTCCTCTGTGTGGAACACATATTTCCATTCAAAGATAATTAGCTAGGTCTTCCCAAAATAGAACCATCACTCTTGCACCAGTGGATCCACTCCAAAGAACCAACCAATGTTTCTCCAGTACAAAACCAATCAGATATTGCCTTTGAACCTATCTCATTGCCTCCCTCAAGCAATTCTCCTTGTCAGGAGCCACCCATGGAAGGTTCACTAAGCTTGTTATTGCAGGATGATGCTTCACCTTCACTCGAGGTACGATCTTCTCTACCTTGTTCTTCTTCCACTACTACGCCTCTTCACTCTTCTTCTACCACACAAGTGGTACCTCTTCCTCCCTCAAGAATGGTGACGAGATCTCAAAATAATGTCTTCAAGCCCAAACAAATTTTTGACTACCTTGCTGTCTCACCCAATAAAACACTGCCACTAGCACCTCATACATTTAAGCAAGCAAACAAATATATTGAATGGCATGAGGCAATGCAGGCTGAATACTCAGCCCTTTTGAATAATGCTACTTGGTCTCTAGTTCCTCCAACTTCATCACAAAATGTGATAGGCTGCAAGTGGGTGTTTCGTGTGAAACACAATGCAGATGGATCAATCGAACGCTATAAACATACCACCATTCGTGGCAAAGGGTTTTCACCAAAGACCGGGTGTTAATTTTAATTCTACCTTCAGTCCAGTCATTAAACATACCACCATTCGTCTAATTATCTCTTTAGCAGTGTCTTTCAGGTGGCCCTTACGACAACTAGATGTCAACAATGCCTTTTCTCCAAGGCACCTTGCATGAAGAAGTCTATATGCAATAACCTCCGGGATTCGTTGATCCTGTTTATCCCAATTATGTGTGTAAACTTCATAAATCCATATATGGACTTCGCCAAGCTCCAAGAGCTTGGTATATAGAGCTCAAAAACTTTCTTCTTTCATGTGATTTCAGCAAAACTCATTCGGATAACTCACTGTTTGTCTGGTGTCAACACAATATCCTTATCATTGTTATGGTGTATGTCGATGGCATCGTTATCACTGGTTCGTCAATCAAGCATGTCGACCACACCATCAAGTTGTTGGGCAATAAGTTCTCTATCAAAGTTCTTGGATCTTTGCATTTTTTCTTGGAGTCGAAGTCATTCCACATTCAGATGGGCTCTTACTTACTCAAAGCAATTACATTGCTGAGCTATTAGATAAATTTCACATGCTGGAAGAAAATGGTGTTGCTACTCCAATGTCTACCAGTGAGCATCTAAGCATTAATGATGGATCCTGTTCAGCAGATGTGAAGCTGTATAGACAAATCATTACATCTCTTCAGTATCTTAGTTTTACAAGGCCAGATATTTGCTTTACCATCAATAAGCTTGCTCAATTCCAACATGCTCCGTCGATTCGACATTCGCAAGCAGCTAAGCGCTTACTCAGATACCTCAAAGAAACACTCACCTATGGACCCTCATCCACTACTATACTTCAAGCTTACTCTAACGCTGATTGGGGCGGAATGATTGATACAAGACACTCAACTTCAGCTTATGTCATTCTTCTTGGGTCCAATGCTATCAGTTAGTGTTCTAAAAAGCAGCGAACAGTTTCTTGCTCATCCACTGAACCTGAGTATCGAGCTGTTGCAGGAGCTATAGCTGAAGTAAATTGGATTGTTAATCTCCTTAAGAAGCTGCATCTTCCACCTAAGACTCCACCAAAAATCCTATGTGATAATATTGGAGCCACTTATCCCAGTCATAATCCTATCTTCCATAGTAGAATGAAGTATGTGGCCATTGATTTTCATTTCATCCGTGATCAAGTTAAAAGGAATAAAATTGATGTTTAGCACATTAGCAATGCCTCACAGCTTGCAAATGCCCTCACAAAACCTCTACCTCAGTGACCTTTCTCAGACTTTGTGACCAAGATTGGCCTCCAACTAGTGGAGTCAATCTTGCGGGGGCATGATAAGGATAAGGATAAATAGAGGTAAGATTCTCATTTGAATTCAAATTGTTGTATATATCTCGTAAACCTCTCTTCCTCATCTACAAAACTCCTACTACCAGTGTACTTCTTCAGATATAAATGTACCCATTTACATGACTGAATAATACAAGTTGGAACACCAAATACTCACTGTTTTCTTACCATTATGGTTGTAAGTCTCACATCCCCATAACCTCCTCCATGATCTCCCCTCCCCCTCCTCATGATCTCAATAGTTAATACCATATTCATGACATCCCTTTGTATTACCTCAATGCCATCATATAATTAATAGAGGGTTTGAGCATTACATTGTAAACACTTAAAATATTTGAAATAAATAAGAATCTTTCCTCTGTACCTCTCTATATCTCTTGTATTTTCCAGTTTCATATTATTATTTGAGCTATATTTCTTAACACTGCCATATATTCATGTGCTTATACATTTTTTATAGAGTTTGGTGGAAAAGCACTTTGAATTCAAAGAGGCTAAAATTTATCAATTTCAGTGGTAGCTTTTCCCAAGGCTTTTGAAAAGCAGAGATACCAGATAAGTTTGTTACTCCTTGTGTCAAATTTAGATGTCGTTTTTTATTGGATCCGAAGAAAAGAAGATTTTTAAAATTTGTAATTAAAAAAAATATGAAAACAATTCATTAAATTGAAAGTTAAAAATTCCACCCAAATCTTACAAGGTGATTTTCCAAAGAGACCCTAAGGATAAAATAGAAAGAAGAATAAGAAGTTAGAGTCAAGCTCAATTTTGTCACAAACTTTACATAGATATAAACGATGAAAAACAAGTGCCTGGTCAGAGGATTTGTCTCCCATGATGGCAAACATCAAACAACTAGAAAATATATTTGAAAAAAAAAAGAAGAAAGAAAGAATTTCAAAAGCTGTAATTACTATTAATATAATTCTCGCATCTTCCTCCAAAATTGAAAAATGTAATTATTCCTCCTCAATTACACTCAATTCCAGAATAACCAAGTAATTACTTGACCAGATAAACATGCAAAATTGTGTTAGTACACTCAATTATATTCAAATTCAATTACAAGGTGACATTCTAAATAGGACTTAAGGTAAAAATTAAAGTTTATCTTAAATTATTTTTAAATATAAAAATATGTATCCTTCTTTGTATCGATATACTAAATAGAAAATACATGATACGAAATGGAACAATGAGAGTAAATAACAGGTGACGGTTTGGGCTCTTCTATTGTACCAAAGATTAGTGGTTATGATTTGACAAATGAGCTAATTAGCGTTGTATCCGCTCGATTGAGCTCTTGTCATTTCGTAATACTATATGGGGTAAATGAAAGTACGGGGGGGGGGGGGGGATTGTTGTTGTTTTTTTTTTTTTAAAACAAAATAGTTGACTAGTTTACCAATTAGTCGACGAGAAATAGATGCGAGGTAAATGATGGAGATAGAATATAAAGTGCAGAAATTAAATGACACCAAGTATTTTTATATTAGTTCGGATACAATGTGAATCATACTCAAGACCCTTTGGATTGCAAGAGGGTTATCTTTTCAAAGCTCCTTGAAAACTTCATACAACTGTGTTGATGTTATCACGAATACTAACTGCCTTTTAGTTCTAAGTACACTCTTCGTAATTTTTGATAAAATGCCTCACCAATATTTTTTTGTCTTTTTTCTCTCTACTAGTTACACAATATCATACTCAATATTACAATATTTGCTTAGAGTAAAACAAAGAGCACGAAGTTGGTTCGATCAAATTATGTGTTTTCTCTTTGTCGTCTCACTATATATACAACTCGAGAGATCTGCTTTGATTCTTGACAGTGGCAAGTATTGAGAGATTGCAAATCCAAAGGAATTGATCCTTGGAATGAATTGAAAGATGATGCTTTCCAAGAATAAATATAGAGATTTCGTTAATTTGTGTTTTGACTGGCAGACTTGATAGAACCTTGCATCTGTGAGCGAATCCTTGTTTCAACGAACAACCTTTGGTTTATCCTTTGATTTCATAATTCACTACATATGACAAGGGGATTCTTAGCTGTCACGACTCAAATCTCAACATGTCGTGATGGTGTCTATCACATTACTAGGCAAGCCGACAATCACAAAATAACTACGTATTTTGAATTAAAAGCATGATGTAATAAGCTAAGCAGTAAAAAATCTCATAATAACTGATTAGAACAACTGTGAATCAACTACAAAATCCCCAAAATATGGGTGTCACCGAGTACATGAGCTACTAAGTGTCAACACAGTCTAAATTTCTAATACAACTGTCTGAATATAGAACAATACATAATAAAACTGAAAATATGGAGAGTCGAGGTTTGGGAGGCGTCAAAGCAGCTACCTCAATAGTCTCCTAGCAGATACTGCTCCTAGTCTAGCAAACACCGGGTTCAGACATACCTGGATCTACATACGAAATGTAGAGTGTAGGATGAGTACAGTTGAACCCAATGTATTCAATAAGTAACAGGACTAACCTTGGGCTGAAAGCAGTGACGAGCTCAGAAAGGCACAATCCAAATCCAGATAATAACAACACAAATATAACAGGGAAATGACAATACAACAACAACAACAAATCCAGTTTGATCCCAATATGTGGGGTCTGGGGAAGGTAGTCTGTACGCAGTCCTTACCCCTACCTAATGCAGGTAGAGAGGTTGTTTCCAATAGACCCTTGCTCTCAGGAAGATCAAGAAGAAGAAGAGGGAAGCAAGGAAGGAAGAAAGATGGAAGAGAAAAAAAGGGACAGATAAAGGATAAATAGTATCAAATAATAGCAACAGGGAATACAATACCCGAGGCGAACAAAACCACATAACATAATAAAAATATAATAATATGAAGGGACATGCATGCTACTAAGCCTATCAGTGAACACTATAAACTACCTACTAACCTTCTACTTTAATCCTCGACCTCCACACCCTTCTTTCAAGTGTCATGTCCTCAGTAAGCTGAAGCAACGCCATGTCCTAGCTAATCACTTCTCCCCAGTACTTCTTAGGTCTACCTCGACCCCTTCTCAAACTCTCCATGGTCAACCTCTCACACCTCCTGACAGGGGCATCAATGCTTCTTCTCCTAACATGTCCGAACCATCTCAGTCGCTACTCCCGCATCTTGTCCTCCATGGAGACTACTCCCACTCTGTCCTGGATAGCTTCATTCTTAATCCTATATCGCTTGGTACACCCACACATCCATCTCAACATCCTCATCTCTGCTACTTTCATCTTCTGCATGTGGGAGTTCTTGACTGGCCAACACTCAGCCCCATATAGCATAGCGGGTCGAACCACCACTCGATAAAACTTACCCTTAAGTCTTAACGGCACACCTGTCACATAGAATACCGAAAGCGAGCCTCTACTTCATCTACCTCGCTCCGATGCGATGTGTGACATCTTTGTCAATCTCCCCGTTACCTTGGATAATAGACCCAAGATACTAAAAACTTACTCTCTTGGGGATAACTTGAGCATCAAACTTAACCTCTATGTCTGCATCATGGGTCTCACTGAATTTATACTCCAAGTATTCTGTTTTGGTTCTACTCAGTTTGAAACCTTTAGACTCCAAGTCTGTCTCCAAACCTCCAGCCTCGCGTTAACTCCACTACGCGTCTCGTCAATCAACACTATATCATCGGCAAATAGCATGCACCAAGGAACCTCCTCTTGGATATCACACGACAGTAATCCATCACCAAGGCAAATAAAAATAGGCTAAGAGTTGATCCCTGGTGCAACCCCATCACCACAAGGATATGGTCTGAGTCACCACCCACAGCCCTCATCCGAGTCTTAGCATCATCATACATCCCATAATCAATAACTCAGAAAAATCCCATAATCAATTCGTACACAGTACAGAAATATAGACATGCTCTCAAGTTCAACAATTTAAGCACAATACTGATAAAATGTGCTAAGTATAACTAGCACGAGGAATGATACATCTTTATATCTACATGTCAAATATGCATGTCACATGTAAAGCATCACAAAAATAAACTCGTGTACTCACACTCTCAGAGTACTCTATCTAACTGTCTCACACTCCCGGTAATCACTCTCAGTAACTCAGCACGCTCAATCACTCAGCATTGTCGGTACCTGCACTCACTGCTGGTATGTTAAACTACGGAGGGGAAGATCATGCCCAAGCGCTAATATAAAGCCCATACCCTGATCCCATAATAATAGATAAAGCCTATAAGGCCTGCTGCAGCGCGCAGCTAGATCCATAATATATATATATATATATATATTGCCAATAAGGCCTGATGCGGCATGCAACCCATCCCATAACCTCACTCACAACACTGCTCTCAAGGCCCAACTCAGTCATCAATCTCTCTAGTCTCATGGGCTCACATATCTCATGCCAATCAGCCCAAACAATGATAACATTGTCATGGCCCAAAATTCACTAGTCGTGATGAAACCTAACTCAACCGGCTAGGTAAGCCAACTAACAGTCAATACAATCCAAATGAGATTTATAAGAAAATAGTGAAGAATTACTGGAACATTTATACAATAACCCAAGGACTGGTAGTACAAACCATGAACTTCTAAGACTTAGAATTTACAAAAGCTGATACGAATAGATACATCATTTGTTTGAAGTTTACATAAATAGATTAGCAAAATCTAAAGCTACCAAGGACAAGTGGCTGCTATGACTGGAACGTAGGTACATCTTTAATGCCAGCTCCCGCTATACACAGCAACTCCAGCTCCAAAATCTGCACGCAAGGTGCAGAAGTATAGTATGAGTACAACCGACCCCATATACTCATTAAGTATCTTGACTTACCTCAGTGAATTAGTGATAAGGCTTTTTAGTTAAAAATATACTTACTGACATAACATCTGCAGTAGACTAGCAATAGTACAATACTAGAACATAACAAAAAAGAGTACAAAAAACAATTATGCGAAGTAGAATGATTTAATATTCCTCAATATCACAACAAATCTGTTCCTTACAGCGATAACCAACAAACCACAGTAGTAAATTCATAAATTTTATAGTGTGAGAAATGTACTCAAGATATCAAATCAAATGGCAGAGAAACACCCTTCATGCATTTATCTCATCCTCACCAAATATGCATATAACAGTACCAACAAGGTGAAAGAATGCCACAAACAGTAATGACAAAGTGAGAAATACACAGGTATCAGTAACTAACAAGGCAATACATATGGACAATGGTAACAGACTAGGTTGAAGGCATAAAAGTAATGGCATCAATTCAGAAAAAAGAATATAAATTTCACTAGCTAACATGGTAGAAGGCCTAGATGGAGATATAATAAACAAGAAGCAAAGCATGATCTTCATGAGCTAACAAATAGAAGGGATAAATAACTAACATGGTAGAAGACTTATACGAAAGTAAAACAAATGTGAAATGTCATGGGTGTAGATATAACAACAAGAAGGAGAGCATGATATTTGCAAGTTAAACAGATATAAGGCATGAACAACATAACAACAACTGAGATAGAGGACAAAGACAGAACAACAATGACAAGTCACATAGAAAACATAATTGCAACAGTAACAACTTAAGGTAAAGTTATGAATGTATACATGAGGAAAAGATATCACAACATACATGTCCCTCGTCCTCGCCTGCATAGAAATACCCTTTGTACAATGAACACGTGATAATATAAAAACATGATAATGTAAATGAAATGGCACGACATCACCCTTCGTGCTTTTACTCTCATCCTCACACGATAATGTAAATGAAATAGCATGGGATCACCCTTCATGTTTTTACTCTCATCCTCACATGACAATGTAATGAGATCATGATAATGTAAATTGAATGGCACGACATTATTCTTTGTGCGTTTAATCTCATCCTCACGTGATAATGTAAATAAAACGGCAAGACATCACCTTTCGTGTGTTACTCTCTTCCTCACATGATAATGTTATATGCGATAGCATAACATCATCCTTTGTGCTTTACACTCTTCCTTACATGATAAATTATATGAAATAGCATGGTATCACCCTTCGTTCTTTACACTCTTTCTCACCAAACACATGTATATCAATGATAAGCAAGGTATGAAGCATGGATAACATCAAGGAGAGTGATTAAACAAATATTCTAAATGGACATCAATCATAACTTTCAAGCCAATAACAATTGAATAAACCTCAAGAACCTTATTGTTCAAGTATTTCAACAAGTCTCAAAATTAATCTTCAACTCAAGTACATAATCCAATATCTCAAGAATAACGGTCGTAGCAATATATTACTGATTAAGTATAGTGATGACCAAATTAAACACATCAATAGTTTCACAAAATCCATCAAATTTTAATCAAGTTATAATAAGCTAAATCTCGATTTCTAGCATTTAATTTCATATTTTTAGTAATATAGAAGTCATGTAAGATATGAAAAGGTCACATAATTCTACAAGGCACAATTAATTGTATAATTTACCCCGAGCATGATTAACCTTACCACATGCATATACGCTCGTCACCCCATATATACATCACCCCCGCGTGTAGCAAACAATATAAATCAGTAAAAAAAATTCCTCCAACAAAGTTAGGCAAGACACTTACCTAAAACAAGCCAAATCGATACACTAGAAGCACCATCCCACTCAAATCATCCTACGAACGGCTCGAAACTAGCCAAAACCAACTCAAAATCATCAAATAATGCCATGGGAAGCAAACCCAATCGATAAAGGTCGAATCTTTACACATTTACTCAAAGTCAACCAAAAAGTCAAACCGGGCCAGCACCTCGAAACCTGACAAAACTCACAAAATCTGACAACATATTAAATTACAAGTCCAACCATACTAATTTCACTCATATTTGACTCTGAATTGATGTTCAAACCCCAAAAATTCACTTTAGGAAAGTTTAGACAAAACCCCCCAATTTCTCCTTACAAATTATAATCCAAATGCCAATATCAAAGATATATTCATGAAATATTAATCCAAACCAAGTAAACAACACTTAACCCAATCCTAATGGTTAAAATCGCCTCCAAAATAGCCAATATCCAGGATCCCCAACTCAAAATGTGACAAAATAACTCAAAGGTCTGAAATAGAGTACTTATGTGCTCCCTAGTGGTACTCTACATGATCACGGTTGCACCTACGTGATCGCGATGCACAGAAATGAGCTCAGCCAAAAAAATGCTTCACGTCGCAACACTACGATTGCGAACATGTCCACAACCACGCGAAGAAGGAAGTCCCCTGCTCCCTGCTGCCCCACGATTGCGAACCTTTATTTGCGAACGCAATGTACCAACCCTTCAGCCTTTCACAAGCATGCTTCACCTCTCGAAAACGCGATGAAAAAACAACCAACAAATCCCCAATACTCTTTGCGGTCACGCCCTTTCCTTCATGATCGTGAAAAAGGCCCGAAACACCAGAACCAGCAAAGAATTAGCTATGCCAAACATGAGGAAAAATGTCTGAAATCAATCCAAACTCACCCGAGCGCCTCGGGATCCCGCCAGAGCATATCAACAAGTCCAATAACATAACACAGATTTATTCGAGGCCTCAAATCATGCATAACAACATCAAAACCATATATTGAACCTCAAATCGGACTTAATGAACTTTTAACTTCCAAATCTTGTGCCGAACCATATCAAATTAAGTTGGAATTACCTCAAAGTTTGCACACAAGTCCCAAATGACATAACGAATCTATTCCAACCCCCACAAAAAAATTCGAATACGATTTAATCAAAGTCAACTTACGGTCAAACTTATGAACATTCCAAAACTCCAAATTGCCAGCTTTCACCAATTACGCCAAAACCTTTAAGAAACATCCAAATGAAAATCCGAGCATATGTCCATGTACAAAATCACTACCTAGATCTAACAGAATCATCAAAACTCTGATCCCGGGTCAAATACGCAAATGGAAAACTTGGTCAACTCTTCCAACTCAAAGCTTCTAATATGAGAATCCATCTTCCGAATCGATCCCGAATCACCCGAAAACCAAAACCACCGATTCATACAAGTCATGATACATCATGTGAATCTACTCAAGACTTCAAACAGTTGAATGGAATGCAAATGCTCAAAACGACCGATCAGATCATTACATCCTCCCCCACTTAAACGTGTGTTCCTCCTCGAACATGCCAAGAGTTGTTCAAGCCCATCAAATCACGGTGTAACCTTACCATACACATACCCGGGGGTGATCCCACATCACCCCGCTCCATATAAGCCTACCAACACAATAATTGGACATCCTTACTTCAACCTTTGACCGTAACCTTGGAACCCAATTTTCTACATCCGAAATTCATTTGCAGACATGAATCTCATATTTGCACACTGTATAAGGTAAACAAGTTGTATCAAGCCATAACTATAACCCAGATACTCACAACAATATTTGCTGACTACCATAGCTGCCCAAAAGCATATCCGGTAGGGGTAGTAAACCTAATACCAAACAAAACCTCGTCCAAAACATTCGTATACTGCTAATGATGAAAGAAACATGCAGAATCTCTTAACCGCTCATCTAATCAATAAGCCAAGAAGCTCACTCGTCTGACCAGGGCCATTGCCTAATTTCTTAGCGGAAATGGTATCATTCTTCCCAACATTCCTTATCTCAATACGATAGTGTAAATCTTAGGTCTAGAAACCTCATCTCAACCAATACAAGTAGCCTAACTGACAAGTCTCACCAATGCAGACATGACTGATAATAGTAAGAAAGTTAAATGAGAAGGTTACTAATCAAGTTAAGCAGGCATGGTAATTTTAACATTTTCATATGAACTATTTTCAATAGAGTGAAAGGAAAATACACGAAATAAGGATAACGAGTTGCATCTCATCACATTACCATTGTGGCATGCAATTCGATCCAATCATATCAATCCACATAGGGGTACTGACCGAGCCATATTGCTCAGTTCGTTGATCACATGTGCGTCAACATCAAGCTTGATAGAGTGCACAAAATATAACTATGGGAATATGATTAGGCATGAACAATATTGAGAAAGACAAGCACAACTATGGTGCAATGAGCAAGTCAACATCACGAGTGGGCATCTCGGCCATAACTCCATAAGGCCTAAACAGAATTACAATATGCGTGAAACAAATCATGTAACCCTCACAACCCGTCATAGCATAAGAGAGAAACACATAACATTGACCAAAGCGTGAATAACATCAATTCCGCCCGATGATATAGCCGTGGCAACAGCTGCGCAATAGTAAGCAAATTCGATCCGATACGGAATACACATTCTCATTAGGATCACAAATAATTCTCAAACCAAATTCCATCATTCCGAAATAGGTAAATAACCTTTCAAAATTCCATAGCAACGTTTCCATAACACATACCATCAATCATCCAATCCTCAACATTTCTTCACAATTCGCAAATCAATGAATAATCTACCAACTAGAACCTCCAATCTCTGAACCTCACGAATACAGAATCTTTATATTCGATATTAACACTGCTACTTAAATGGCTGATACGTCACTCATAAACATCTACCAACATGCGCACTCTCCTCCGACGAAATCAAATAATGCCTACATCCTCTTAAACATCTTAAATTGTCCGTGCCATCTAGAACTCATATCCTTCCCTCCACAACTAAATCAGAACCTTGTACTTGCAATATTCAACCCCATACGACACACCACCTCTAATATGCTAACTCGTGACCCTACGAAAATCTCATAATCCATTTAGAACCCTAAGCAAGTTAAACATCTCATCAACCGCGAACATTTCATTTAACTCAATGTAGGAGAACATCACTACGCGCAATATAGCTTCTATACTGTAGCAGCATCAACTTCGTCCGTGGCCATAACCATGGTGAATTCTTTGGGACTCACTAACACATAATCGGGTCATCAGAACTAATCTACTCTAACTCAACCAAATAACATAGACGGCCAACCCGAAAGTAACTCAATCTGATATGCTCGCTCTAAAGGATCCTTCTGCGAATCTGAAGTCGTTTCTTGCATTTCTCCAATATTGCAATGTAGAGTCATTCTTGACATAGAAATACTGCAGACCTGGTTACCATTCACTACGGATATCAAGTCCTATTCATTCACAAATACAGAAGTCCTTAAATGCCACATATGATCTGGAGCTCATCGGAACCTCCTCAATAACCACTCACCTTACTCGGATCTTCAATAAACAGCTAATACACACTGAGCAACCCGTGCTTCACTAAAACATGACTATTCAATGAAAAAATCAAGCAATCATTTAGTCTGAAAACTGATACAATGTATGATCCTGCAATCCGATTGTCAATAGCAAACTCCCCCACTTAACTCAAAGTCACAGAACACATCATCGATAATCCAAAGTACCATATCTTCATAGCCGCCCTGATCCTGCACGACTATTTAGCTAAATACTTCAAAAACTCACGCAATACTGGTCATAGAACATTCCGAAGACTCTGCCAAGATTATACCCATCCTTGCAATAATCAAGCAAACTTCCCCAAATGCTTTGAAATGATAATATATGATTCCACCGAATGGAAACCTCACACAAAACACACAATCCAAAATCATTACACAGAAGAACCCCCCCCCCCAGTGTACTCAAATCAACATCTTACCATAAACCCACTATAATCACAATAACTAGGCCACCAGCCGGTCTTCCCAAGTCTGTGCTAACTAATCAGACACCAAAAATCCTCTTCGTACCACAAATGAACGTCTGGAAGATCTATCATTGCATCCGCTTCCAAGACCAGACAATACATTGCAATGATAATATAACATCCATAGCCCTTCATAATCCATCCGCAACATCACAAACCGTTAGTGCATAGCGAATACCAAGTGTGCAACATCGCATATGAATGAATAGGAAGAATAAAAATCGTAGGTTACTAGCTGAAACAAAGGCCGCACGATAAGGAAAGAAGGAAGGAAAATTTTCCAAAATGCCCCTCTCAAAGATAGATATGGATGTCATCATATCGATCTGCAAGACTCCACTAGACACTTGATCATAACTCGTAGAACCTTCGAACCTAGTGCTCTAATACAATCTTTTCACGTCCCAAAATCTAGCAGTCGTGATGGCACCTAACTCGACCCGCTAGGTTAGCCAACGAACAGTCAACATAATCCAAATGAGATTTATAAGAAAATAGTGAAGAATTAACGGAATATTTATGAAATAACCTAAGGACTGGTAGTAAAAATCATGAGTTTTTAAGACTTAGAATTTACAAAAGATGGTATGAATAAATACATCATCTGTTTGAAGTTTACACGAACAGATTAGCAAAATCTAAAGCTACAAGGACAAATGACAGCTATTACCGGAACAGATGTACATCTTCAATGCCAGCTCCCACTACACACGATGACTCCAACTCCAAATTCTACATGCAAGGTGCATAAGTGTAGTATGAGTACAACCGACCCCATGTACTCAATAAGTATTTTGACTAATCTCGGTGAAGTAGTGATGCGGCTTTTCACTTAAAGAATATGTACTGATATACCCTATGCAGTAGACTAAAAATAGATCAATACTAGAACATAACAGAAAAGAGTACAAGAAATAATTATGCAAAGCTGTAAATGATTCCTAGAAGAAATCACGATTTAATATTCCTCAATATCATGACCAATCCTTTTCTTAGAGCACAAACAGACCACAAAAGTAAATTCTTAACTTTCATAGTGTGAGAAATGTACTCAAGATATCAAATCGAATGGCACAACAACACTCTTCGTGCATTTATCTCATCCTCATCAAATATGCGTATAACAATATCAATAAAGTGAAATAATGCCAATAACAGTAATCACAAAATGGGAAATACACAGGCGTAGTAGTAACGAACAAGGCAGTACATATGGACAACGGCAATAGACTAGGTAGAAGGCATAAAAGTAATGACATCAATTAGGAAAAAAGAATATATATTTCACTAACTAACATGGTATAAGGCATAGATGGAGATATAACAAACAAGATGGAAAGCATGATCTTCATGTGCTAACAAATAGAAGGCATGAATAACTAACATGGTAGAAGGCTTATACGAAATTAGAACAAATGTGAAATAGCATGGGTGTAGATATAACAAACAAGAAGGACAACATGATATTTGCAAGTTAAATAGATAGAAGGCAAGGAAACCACAACAATAATTGAGATAGAGGACAAAGAGAGAACAAAAATGACAAGTCACAAAAGAAACATGGGTGCAACAGTAACAACTCAAGGTAAAAGCATGAATGTATACACAAGAAAATGATATCACAATATAATGCATGTCCCTCGTCCTCTTCTGCATGGAAAGACCCTTCGTACCATGAACATGTGATAATATAAACACATGATATTGTAAACGAAATAGCACAACATCACTCTTAGTTCTTTTACATTCATCCTCACATGATAATGTAAATGAAATGGCACGGCATAACTCTTCGTGATTTTACTCTCATCCTCACATGACAATGTAAATGAGATCATGATAATGTAAAAATCACGGTATCACCCTTCATGCTTTTACTCTCATCCTCACATGATAATGTAAATTAAATGGCACGACATCATTCTTCGTGCTTTACACTATTCCTCACATGATGTATATATATTGGGACGACATCACTCTTCGTGCTTTAAAATTATCCTCACATGATGATGTATATGAAATGGAATGGAATCACCGTTCGTGCTTTACACTCTTCCTCACCAAACACATGCATATTAATGACAAGCAAGATAGGAAGCATGAATAACAACAAGGAGAGTGATTAAATGAATAATCCAAATGAACATCAATCACAACTTTCAAGCCAATAACAATTAAATAAACCTCAAGAATCTTATTGTTCAAGTATTTCAACAAGTCTCAAAATAATCTTCAACTCAAGTATAGAATCAAATATCTCAATAATAACGGTCATAGCGATATATTAGTGATTAAGCATAGTGATGACCGAATTAAACACATCAATAGTTTCGCAAAATCCATCAAATTTTAATCAAGTCATAATAATCTAAATCTTGGTTTCTATCATTTAATTTCATATTCTTAGTAATCTAGAAGTATAGTGATGACCGAATTAAACACATCAATAGTTTCACAAAATCCATCAAATTTTAATCAAGTCATAATAATCTAAATCTTGGTTTCTATTATTTAATTTCGTATTCTTAGTAATCTAGAAGTCATGTAAGACATAAAACAAGAAGATCACGTAATTCTACAAGGCACAATTAATTGTATAATTTACCCCCGTGCATGATTAACCCAGGCATATGCATATACGTTCATCACCTCATATATGCATCAACCCCGGATGTAGCAAACAATATAAATTAGTATGTAAAATTCCCCCAATAAAGTTAGTCAAGACACTTACCTCAAACAAGCCAAATCTATACACTAGAAGTGCCATCCCGCTCAAATCATCATCTGAATAGCTTGAAACTAGCCAAAAGCAACTCAAAATCATCTAACAATGCCATAGGAAGCAAACCCAATCGATAAAGGTCAAATCTTTACAATTTACTCAAAGTCAACCAAAAAGTCAAACCCATGCCCACACCTTGAAAACCCGGCAAAACTCACAAAATCCGACAACCATTCAATTACGAGTCGAACCATACGAATTTCACTAAAATTTGACTATGAATTGATTTTGAAAACCAGAAAATTCACATTAGGAAAGTTTAGACAATACCCCCCCAATTTCTCTTTAAACATCATAATCCAAATCCCAAAATCGAAGATAGATTCATGACATATAATCAAAACCAAATAGAGAACACTTACCCCAATCCTTGTGGTGAAAATCACCTCCAAAATCACCCAAAGTCGAGCTCCCCAACTCAAAATGTGATAAAATAACTCAAAGGTCCGAAATAGAGTACTTATGTGCTTTGTCCAGTGGTACTCTATGCGATTGCGGTTGCACCCACGAGATCGCAATGCACAGAAATGAGCTCAGCAAAAAATATGCTTCGCGTTTGCAGCATTACCCTCGTGAATGCGATGAACACAGGCACCAACACTAGACGAATGCATCCACAACCATGCGAACGCGAAGAAGGAAGTTTCGAGCTCCCAATTGCTCCACGATGGAAAACCTTCACCTGCGAACGCGATGTACCAATCCTTCAGCCTTCCACGAACGTGCTTCACCTCTCGCGAACGCGATGAAGAAACAACCAACAACTCCCCAATACTCTACATGATCACGTCCTTTCCTTCGCGATCGCGAAGAAGGCCTAAAATGTCACGATCCAAACCGATGGGCCGTGATAGGTGCCTGAGTCCTACCTGTAAAACACCCCTAAGCAAACATGTAAGATATAAACCTGAATGACATATGCTAAATTACAAGAATAATATACATGAAGGAAACCTACCCAAAAAGGCATACATATGTATACGTGCAACATACGTAGGGCGAGCCGACAAGGCAGCTATAAGCAACTATACACCTCAAAACTGGAAGCCGACAAGGCCACACGCTATCCAACTGGACACACTGTCTATAGATCTCTAATAGAAATATAACTGTACAACGACGGGACTAAGCCACATCATACCCATATATATATATATACAAACATATCGTACCAAAATCAAAAGCAGCTCCGGATCAAGTGGAGCATGCCAACTCTCGCTGATGAAGGATCCTAAGAAGGGGGACCATCAGCTTGCCTACCTACACCTGCGAGCATGAAACGCAGGCCCCAGGAAATAGGGCGTATGTACGTAGAATGTACTGTGTATGTACGGCATGAAAATTAGTACGTAAATGACATAGACGAAACATGGAATAGAGAAATCTATCTGTAAATCTGAATAACTTTGTAAATTCAAAAACATTTATAGTGTCATGCACGTGAATATAAATGTCGTGTCATGCATAGATAAAGATGTACATAATATCATTAAGCCACTAAGGGCATCCCATCATATCGTCTCGGCCACTATGGGCAACATCATCAACATATACCAACTGATCAGATGGTGGTGCATATATAAAGCCATAACCTTTTTCCCATATTTCATATATATATATATATGCGTATATAACGTCAACTAGTCATGAGTCAATGTATATGTATAAATGAATTAAATGCATGAAAAATATGTAACAATCGCAATATTCTTTTTGGATAAACTTTATCAACTGCGTATTATTTGAGACCTATGAACAGAAGATATTATAATATGTCACATGGAGAATCAAGAATAAAGAGACCTCTAGTATTTCTATGAATAGAGTCATTTATGAAAATTGTATGTTTGCTCGTTTCTTCTATATAACTTATACCATGCCAAAAAGAAAGAAGGGATGACCTTAACATACCTAGAGTAGGAAAAACTCCATATAATATTCTTGGCGAAGATTGCACTATACTCTTTTGTAACCGCAAAATTTTGATGGAATTACGCAGAAGTATTCTGAACGAAAATAAGCTTCTACTTCTTTGAATTATTTTGATGGAATTAGTTTGCACGAAATGAAGATTCTACTCCTAACGTTTTTGATCTAAGATGATATATCAATGGTTCATGGATGTTCTATGTCCTGATCATAATGAGATGGAGATAAGACTTATCTTGGTTAGGTTTTAATTTTACCCTTACGTAGCCACATGGCAACAATGACTAAGAGTCATGCTTAGTCATTGTGGTTTTGTGCCACGTTTGGGGGGGGTATGATTTAGAAATTTTTTATCCACTTATTAGTTAACTAGATAATATCCCGTTATGCGGTAATTAACCAATTACCCGCATAAATTTAAACAATCGCCACAAATTACTTAAAATTTTACTTATTTTTAATATACTTTATACATCATATTGTCACGGCTATATGGTAACTTGTATGGTACTAGTCCATAAATAACGGGTAGTATCGCTTGACCCATATTTTATCCCAAATTGGCCACTTTCAACGAAACTCGTTTTCTTTAACTCGTGTACCCTTTATCCTTTATGACACTTATTTATTGCTTGATATAAATAGCTTAAATACGTTAATGTCAAGATGACCTCATCCCCGAGTCTACATTATTTAACTGAAGACAAAACTTTTTACATACGAAAACGCGAGATGTAACATCCTCTCCCTCCTAGAAACATTCATCCTCGAATGTTTAACTCTCCGGCATCTATATAACCTTGGCAGAGTCGCCTTTGTAACAACGCTACTACCAACTCTTTCTGTAAAAACCCAATAATTTAATGCCACATAGGACCACAATCATTAATAATGACGATGGCCTCACACGACCAATAACAATAGCTAACACAATAATTCGTACACCTACCTTGAGGTTATGACGCCTCAGTCGGACCCTTCTCTGGAGGAGGAAATAAGTAGTGATATCTAGACTTCATTTCTTCCTCGGCCTCCCAAGTCATTTCTTCCACATTGTTGTTCCTCCAAAGTACTTTTACGGAGGCTACCTCCTTATTCTGTAGCTTGTTGATTTATCGGTCTAGGATGGCAACCGAAATTTCCCCGTATGACAAGTCCTCTGTAATCTGTACATCATCCATGGGAACCACTTGGGTAGGATCGCCAATGTACTTCCGTAACATAGATACGTGAAAAACCGAATGGACAAACTCCAATTTCGAGGGCAATTCTAACTCATAAGCTACTTGGCCCACTCTCCGAATGATCCTATAAGGCCCAATATACCGTGGGCTAAGTTTACCTTTCTTGCCAAACCTCATCACACCTTTCATAGGTAACACCTTTAAGAATACCCAGTCATCAACCTTGAACTCTAAATCTCGTCACTGCATGTCAGAATATGACTTTTGACGAGTCTGAGATGTCAATAGCGATCCCTGAAAAGCTTTACTTTTTCTATGGCTTGCTGAACCAAGTCTAGTCCATGTAATCAAGATTCTCCAACATTAAACCACCTTATAGGTGACCTACACTTCCGTCCGTAAATATCTTCGTATGGAGCCATCTGAATACTGGAATGGTAGATATTATTATATGCAAACTCATCATCCCAGCTACCTTTGAAGTTCATCACACAAGCTCGTAACATATCCTCAAGTGTTTGAATAGTACGCTCGGCCTATCCGTCTGTCTGGGGATGAAATACTGTACTAAGATTTAGTTGAGTCCCCAATCCTTTTTGGAAGGACCTCCAGAAGTTAGCTGTAAATTGAGCTCCTCTATCCGATATAATAGATACAGGGACACCATGCAATCGTACTATCTCCTTAATATAAAGCATTGTATAATCCTTTGAGAATATGTAGTTCTAATAGGCAGAAAATGGGTTATTTTTGTAAGCCTATCAACAATCACCCATATCGAATCGAACTTACGCTGGGTACGAGGTAAGCCTACAATGAAGTCCATATTGATTACTTCCCATTTCCAAGTCGGAATCTCCATAGCCTGCAATAACCCACTGGGTTTCTGATGCTTAATCATAACCTGCTGACAATTAGGACATTGAGCAACAAACTCCACTATATCTTTTTTCATTATGTCCCACCAATATACTTCCCTGATATCATGATACATCTTTGTCGCTCCTGGATAGATAGAATAACGAGAATAGTGAGTTTGTCCCATAACCTGCCGACGTAGCCCTGCAACGTTAGAGACACATAATCGTCCTTGATATCTGAGGACCTCATCTTCTATAATTTCAAACTGTGTCTTCTCCTTTTGAGGGGTGCTATCCTTATAATGCACTAATACAGGATCCTTGTACTGGCATTCCATTACTTTAGTTACTAAAGAGGATGTTGTCGTATCCTGAATAGTAATTCCAATATCACCTGAGTCCAGTAACCAAACTCCAAGACTAGCTAGCTGATGAACCTCATGGGCTATTCCCCTCTTTTCTAGCTATAAATACGATAGGATATCCATAGATCTACGGCTCTTATGAACCTCATGGGCTATTCCCCTCTTTTCAATTCCTTTTGCTTGAAGATGTACTGGAGGCTCTTATGATCCATATAGATATCATCATGAATGCTATACAAGTAGTGCCTCCACATCTTTAGTGCATGAATCACCGCGACTAACTCTAAATCGTGGGTCGGGTAGTTCTTTTCGTGCTTTCTTAGTTGTCTAGAAGCATAAGCCACAACCTCACCATGCTGCATCAGCACACAACCCAACCCAATGCCTGAAGCATCACAATAGATAATGTAACCATCGGTCCCTTCTGGAAGTGTTAGAACCAGTACTGATTTTAATCTGTCCTTTAATGACTGGAAACTCCGTTCGCAAGAATCAGTCCATTGAAACTTTGCTTCCTTCTAAGTCAACTTTGTCAAAGGTGCTGAAAGGGAAGAAAATACCTCTACAAATCTCCTGTAATAACTTGCCAAACCGAGAAAGCTACGAACCTCCATCAGTGTTGTGGGTCTAGGCCAAGTCTTTACTGCCTCAATCTTTTATGTATCCACCCAGATGCCTTCATTAGAAATGATATTCCCAAGGAAAGCTACAGAGTTTTAACTAGAATTCACATTTAGAGAATTTCGCATACAACTTCCCTTTTTGTAGAGTTCTGAGCACAGTACATAAATGATCTGTATGTTCAGCCTCTGAACAAGAATGCACTAATATATCATCGATAAATACAATTATGAATAGATTTAAAAAGGGCCTAAACACATGGTTCATCAAATCCATGAATACTGCTGGAGCATTGGTCAAACCGAACGACATAACACGAAACTCAAAGTGAACGTATCTGGTCCTTAATGTTGTCTTCGAAATATCTTCATCCTTAACCTTTACCTGATAGTACCTGGACCTCAAGTATATCTTTGGAAAACACTTGGAACCTTGCAACTAATAAAATAAATCATCCATCCTCGGGAGAGGGTACTTATTCTTGATCGTTACCTTATTCAACTATCTATAATCAATACACATCCATAAGGAACCATCTTTTTTCCTCACAAATAACACAGGTGCTCCCCATAGGGATGTACTAGGTCTGGTAAAGCCTTTTTCAAGTAAGTCCGTTAGTTGTTCTTAAACTCTTTCAGCTCTGCGAGGGCCATTCTATAGGGAGAAATAGATATTGGGTGAGTATCTGATAGTAGGTCAATAGCAAACTAAATTTCTTACTCTGGCGGAAGGCTTGGAAGGTCATCGAGAAAAACATCGAAAAATTCATTAACCACAGGGATGGACTGAATGGTTGGTGACTCCACTTTCACATCCTGAAGCCGAACTAAGTGATAAATACAACCCTTACTAATCATCTTCCTTTCCTTGAGATATGAAATAAATCTATCTCTCGCGACACAGTATTACCTTTTCACTCCAAAATAGGCTCCCTTGGAAATTAAAATCAGACTATCTTTAATCTACAGTCAATGTTGGCATGACAGTCCCCAACAGGTGTAGACACCTTAAAAGGTTTAACCAATTCAGGTTTTATTTCAAACTTACTAGCAGCCAACGAAGTAACATATGATAAGGTGGAACCAAGGTCAATCAGTGCATATACATCATATGAGGAGACTGATAATATACGTGTAACAACATCAGGAGATGACTTTTGGTCCTATCATCCTGCCAATGCATAAATACGGTTCTGAGGATTGCTCGAGCTAGATGCTCTGCTAGTGCCTCTACCGCGACTCATTGGTGCTTGTGGACCTTTCCTAGGGGGGAGTACTGATGATGATGAACCAGATACAGATACCGCTCGCTAAGCTATGCTTGCATCACCTATCATCGGACAATCCCTCATCATGTGGCCCGGATAACCACAAGTATAACAAACACCTAACCCCATACGACACTGTCCGGTATACTGCCTACCATATTGAGTGCATCATGGAAAGGGCGACCTCATCTGATTTGACTCACCCCAATACTGAGAACCTGAGGCACTAAAATACTGACTAGACCCTAAATATATGGAATGATCAAATCTCATACCGCCAAACTAAGGGGGCATGCTAGACGATGTCTGGGCTGGATACCTCAGGTACTGCTGCCTCTAACCACCTCGAAACTCACCAGAAGGACCCAAAGACCTCGCTCTTTTATTTTGGGCACTATCATGCTCACGATTGACCCTCTCTTTCTGTTTACCTCCTCTACACCCTGAGCGTATGCTTGAATACGAGAAATATCCATGTCTGGATAAAGTGAGACCGACATACAATCGTTAAGCAAGTGAGGCTCTAATCCCATCACGAGCCGGTGAACCCGATCCTCCATCTTAGATACAATAGTGGGAGAATACCTAGCCAACGAATCAAACTGAAGACTATACTCCCGAACACTCATGTTACCCTGTCGAAGGGTCAAGAACCTATCAACTCTGGCCCGCCTAAGCTCTGGTGGCAGATAATGATAAAGAAAAGCTTTCGTAAATTCCTGCCATATTGCTGGAGGGGCATCCTCACCTCTGGACAATTCCCAAGACTCTTACCAATTAACTACAACATCTCGAAGTCTATAGGATGCTAGCTCAACCGACTCAGTCGCAGTGTCCTTCATTACCCTTAACGTCCTCTGCACTCTATCAATAAATACTCGAGGATCCTCATTTGGATTTGCTCCAATGAATACCAGAGGTTCTAAATTAATGAAGTCACGAACCCTCGTACTAACGGACCTATCTGTATGACCAATACCTATTTCCTGACACCGAGCCTGAGCGACTACTAATCGGGTTAATAACTGAATAGCATCTCTAATCTCCTGACCAGGTGCATCTGGCTGAGGAGTTGGAGGTACAGGGGCGGGCGCTGGAGCTGGTGCCCCTCGGAGCTCTTCTGGAAAGGGTAGGGTATGTGAAGTCTTAGATGGAATCTCACTATGAGACTCTCCTCGAGCCCTGGTAATTCGTGGCACTCGACTAGTAGTTTCTCCAGTCAAAGTCTTTCCCTTCTGGGCTGTTGTAGTCTTTGGAGGCATTGCTCAAAATATAACATGCCATTAGGAACATAAATACTTGTATTGCACGATCTAAGATAAGAATTGAGGATAACATCCTATATGTACTGTAGCCTCCTGTTTATAAGTGTGGTGCACAACACACCTATAAACAAGACTCTATAACATACGGTCTGTAGACAACCATAGGACAGAACTGCTCTGATACCACTTTTGTCACGACCCAAACCGATGGGCCGCGACGGGTGCCCGAGTCCTACTTATGAAACACCCCTAAGCATGCGTCTAAGATATAAACCTGAATGACATCTGCTAAATTACGAGAATAATATATATGAAGGAAACTTGCCCAAAAAAGACATACGTATATGTGCAACATACGTAGGGCGAGCCGACAAGGCTACTATAGACAACTATATACATCAAAACTGGAAGCCGGCAAGGCCACATACTATCCAACTAGACATACTGTCTACAGACCTCTAATAGAAATATAAATGTACAACGACGGGACTGAGCCACGTCATACCCTATATATATATATATATATATATATATATATACATACAAACATATCGTACCAAAATCAAAAGCAGCTTCGGATCAAGTGTCGCACACCAACTCTCGCTGATGAAGGATCCTAAGAAGGGGGACCGTCAACTTGCCTACCTGCACCTGCGGGCATGAAACGCAGGCCCCGTAAAATAGGGCGTCAGTACGAAAAATGTATTGAGTATGTAAGGCATGAACATTAATACGTAAATGACATAGACGAAACATGAAATAAAGAAATCCGTCTGTAAATCTTAATAACTTTGTAAATTTTGAAATATTTATAATGTCATGCACGTGCGTATAAAGGTCGTGTCATGCATAGGTATGGGTGTACATAATATCATCAAGCCACTGAGGGCATCCCATCATATCTTCTCGGCCACTGTGGGCAACATCATCAACATATACCAACTGATCAAGTGGTGGTGCGTATATAACACCGTAACCTTGTTCCCATATCCCATATACATATAAATATGCGTATATAACGCCATATTGTCATGAGTCAATGTATATGTATAAATGAATGAAATGCATGAAAAATATGTAATAATCTCAATATTATTTTCGGATAAACTTTATCAACTGCGTATTATTTGATACCCATGAATAGAAGATATAACAATATGTCACATGGGGAATCAAGAACAAAAAGACCCCTAGTATTTCTATGAATAGAGTCATTTATGAAAACTGTGCGTTTGCTAGTTTCTTCTGTATAACTTGGACCATGCCAAAAAGAAAGAAGGGATGACCTTAACATATCTAGGTAGGGAAAACTCTGTATATTATTCTTGGTGAAGATTGCACCATACTCTTTTGTAACCGCAAAATTTTGATGGAATTACGCTGAAGTATTCTGAACGAAAATACGCTTCTGCTACTTTGAATTATTTTGATAGAATTAGTTTGCACGAAATGAAGATTCTGCTCCTAACGTTTTTGAACTAAGATGATATATCAATGGTTCATGGATATTCCAAGTCCTGATCCTAATGAGACTTATAATTAAGTCTTATCTTGGTTAGGTTTTAATTTTACCCTTAGGTAGCCACATGGCAACAATGACTTAGAGTCATGCTTAGTCATTGTGGCTTTGCGCCACGTTTTGGTGGTATAATTTAGAAATTTTTTATCCACTTATTAGTTAACTGGGTAATGTCCCGTTACCCGGTAATTAACCAATTACCCGTATAATTTAAAAAAATTGCCACAAATTACTTAAAATTCTACTTATTTTTAATATAGTTTATACATCATATTATCATGGCCATATGGTACCTTGTATGGTACTAGTCTATAAATATCGGGTAGTATCGCTCGACCTGTATTTTATCCCAAATAGACCACTTTCAACGAAGCTTGTTTTCTTTAATTGTGTACCCTTTATCCTTCATGTATTTATCACCTGATATAAGTAGCGTAAATACGTTAACGTCAAGAAGATCTCATCCCCTAGTCTACGTCAATTAACTGAAGACAAAATTTTTAACGTACGAAAACACGAGATGTAACATGAAACACCAGAACCAACAGAGAATCAGCTATGCCAAACATGAGGAAAATGGTTCGAAATGAACTCATCTGAGCTCCTCGGGACCCCACACGAACATACCAACAATTGCCATAACATAACCCAGATTTAGTCGATGCCTCAAATTATGCATAACAACATCAAAAACATGAATCACACCTCAACTCGAACTTAATGAACTTTTGAATTTTTCAACTTCCAAATCTCGTACCGAACTATATCAAATTAACTCGGAATGACCTCAAATTGCACACAAGTCCCGAATGACATAACGAAGTTATTCTTACCCCAAACCAAAATTTGAAGTCGATATCGTCAAAGTAAACTTCCGTTCAAGCTTATAAACATTCCAACAATCCAAATTGCCAAATTTCACCAATTTATGCTAAAGCATTCAAGAAACATTTTAATGCAAATCCGGGCATACGCCCAAGTCAAAAATCACTGCTCGGACCTAGCGGGACCATCAAAACTCTAATACCGGTTAAATACCCAAAAGTCAAACTTGACCATCTCTTACAACTCAAATCTTCTAACATGAGAATCCTTCTTCCGAATCGATCCTGAATCACCTGAAAACCAAAACCAATGATTCATACAAGTCATAATATGTCATATGAAGCTACTCAAGACTTCAAATAGTTGAACGAAATGCAAATGCTCAAAATGACAGGTCAGGTCGGTATAAACATGATTTAACAATAAATGATAACATACACTAAGATATGATATGCAAATAATAAATATGACCGAGTATATAATTGCAGTTTAAGCAAATAACTCAACAACAGAAATGACATCAGTGGGTCCCAACAAAATAAGCATAAATCCTAAACATGTTTTCTAACCTGGATCGCAACTTAATTACTCTAACACGTAGGGATTACGTGAATAGTAACAAGATTTGATAACTACACTGTACAACGGAATCAGCCTAGTCACAATTATCATGGTGCATGCCCACACACTCGTCACCTAGCATGTGCGTTACCTCAACACCAACCACATAGCCTGTATTTCAGGGATTCATACCTTCAATACTATGTTTAGAAGTGTTATTTACCTCAAACCACACAAATCACAACTCCAACAAGCCCTTACCTTGAGAATCAGCCTTCGAACGACTCGAAATTCAGCCACAAATTACCTAATATAATAAATACAACTATAGGAATCGATTCCATACGATAAATTCTTTAACCAAAGTAAAAAATTCAACCCCTAAGGTCAACCCCGGGCTTGTGGCCACATATGCGACCCCATGGCCACTTCTGCGGCGCTACACCTGCGACCAATTTGACGAAGGTGCAGTGGCACCAGATCTGATCACACTAGAAATTCACAAGTTGAAAATTCAAATTCGATTTCTATCTGAATCACACCCAAGGCCTTCGGGACCCCATCCAAAAATGTTATACGCCCATAGTCAAGGCTTCAAACCAATCACATAACATCAAAAGCACAAATCGTGCCCCAATTCAAGACTATTGAACCTAATGGATTTCCAACTTCTACAACCGATGCTGAAACCTATCAAACCAACTCCGATTGACTTCAAATTTTGCACACAAGTTATAAATGACACAAAGGACCTATTCCAACTTTCGAAACCAAAATCCAAGCCCAGTATCTGTGAAGTCAACTCTCATTCAAACTTCTTAACTCTCCAAACCTTCAATTTTCCAAATTTCATCAATTCAAGCTAAAACCACCTATGGACCTCCAAATCGATATCCAGACACACTCCTAAGTCCAAAATCACCACACGGAGCTATAGGAACCATCAAAACTCCATTCCAGAGTCATTTACACATAAGTCAACTCTATCAACTTAAGCTTCCAACCTTGGGACTAAGAATCCCAATTCATTTTGAAACATCCCCGGAACCAAACCACCCACTTCGGCAAGTAATATAACAACAAGCGAACAAAAAATAAGCAATATATGGGGGAACGAGGCTACAACACTCAAAATTACCAGCCAGGTCGCTACATTCTCCCCTTCTTAAAGAAACATTCATCCCCAACGGGGCTAGAATCATACATGGAGTCTCAAATAGGAGTGGATAGCATCTCCGCATTTCCCGATTGGTCTCCCAATTAACCTCCTCAATTGGCTGGCTTCTCCACTAAACTTTCATTGAAGCTATATTCTTTGATCTCAACTTTCGTACCTGCTGATCCAGCATGGCCACCGGCTCCACATCATAAGTCAAATTCCCATCTAACTGAATCGTGGTAAAGTCCACAACATAAGATTGGATCACAGAAATACTTCTGGAGCAAGGAAACATAGAACACTGGGTGAACACTATACAAGCTTGTATGCCACCTCTCCAATCCTTTCAAGCCCCTCAAAAGCGCCAATATACCGAGGGCTCAAATTGCCCTTCTTCCCGAATCTCATAACACCCTTCATGGGTGAAACTCTAGGCAATACCTTCTATCCCACCATGTAGGAAATATCACGAACCATCCAATCGGCATAACTATTCTATCTAGACTACGCCGTGCGAAGACGATGATGCATCAACTTAACCTTTTCTAAAGCGCCTAAAAAAAGTCAGTACCCAATAGCCTAGCCTCACCCGGCTCAAACCAACCAACCGGAGATTGACACTACCTCTCATAAAAGGCCTTATACGGAGCCATCACAATACTCCATTAGTAGTTGTTGTTGTAGGCAAACTTTACAAGTGGTAGAAACTTATTCCAAGAACCCCCATAATCTATGACACAAGCGCGTAACCTATCATTCAATATCTGAATAGTGCACTCGGACTGTCTGTCTGTCTGAGGGTGGAATGTTGTACTCAACTCAACCCGTATGCCTAACTCTCGCTGGAATTGATCTCAGCCAAACTCTCCGAATAATAGGTAGTACCAACTAGAATAAAGTGCGCAGACTTAGTCAACCGGTCCACAGTCACCCAAACAGTATCAAATTTCATTAAAGTCCGTGGGAGACTTACTGCGAAGTCATTGGTGATGCACTCCCATTTCCACCCAGGAATCTCCAGCCTCTGAAGCAAATTGTCCGCCTTCTGGTGCTCATACTTCACCTGCTGACAGTTCAAGCATCGAGCTACAAGATCCACTATATCCTTATTCATTCTCCTCCACCATTAGTGCTGCGTCATGTCCTGATACATCTTTGTGGAACCCAGATTAATGGAGTTCCTTCTCAAGAATCAACTCACGTAACCCATCCACATTCGGCACCCAAATCCGACCCTACATCCGCAACACCCTATCATCCTCAATAGAAACCTCCTTGGCATTACCGTGTTGAACCGTGTCCTTAAGGACAAGCAAATGGGGGTTGTCATACTAACACTCTCTGATGAAATAATATAAAGAAGACCGAGAAACCACGAAAGTTAGAACCCGACTATGCTTTGAAACATCTAAAATCATGAACTGATTGGCATAGGCCTGAACATCTAATGCAAATGGTCTCTTACAAATAGGAATATATGCAAGGCTACCTACTCACCGCCTTTCTACTCAAGGCATCGACCACCACATTGGCCTTCCCGGGATGTTACAAAATAGTAATATCATAGTCTTTTAACAGCTCCAACCATCTTTGCTGCCTCAAATTTAGATCATTTTACTTGAACAAATGTTGCAGACTCTGATGATCTGTAAATACCTCACAAAGCACGCCGTAGAGATAGTGCCTCCAAATCTTCAATGCATGGATGATGGCTGCCAACTCTAAATCATTAACGGGGTAGTTCTTATCATGGGGATTCAACTAGCGTAAAGCATAAGAAATCACTCTACCCTCCTATATGAAAACACACCAATACCAATTCGAGAAGCATCACAATACACTATATGGGAACCCGATGCTGAAGGCAAAACTAGAACTGGAGTTGTGGTCAAGGCAGTCTTGAGCTTCTGAAAGCTCTCTCACATTGATCAAACAACCTAAATAGGGAACCCTTCTGTGTCAAATTGGTCAAAGGCGCTGCAATGGACGACAAAACCTCTATGAATCGGCAATAATATCTGGCCAAGCCAAGAAACATACAAAGCTTAGTAGCTGAAGATGGTCTAGGACAACTGTGAACCACCTCAATCTTCTTCAGATCCAACTTGATACCCTCACTGGACACCATGTGCCCCAAGAACGTCACCGAACTAAGCTAGAACTCACATTTGGAGAATTTAGCATAAAGCTTCTCCTCCCACAACATTTATAGTACAATCATCAGATGAGTACACCAGGATATCACCAATAAATACTATGACAAATGAATCAAGATATGGCTGGAATACACTATTCATTAAATACATGAATGTTGATGGGGCATTTCATAGCCCAAAAGACATCACGAGGATACTCAGACCTCAAATCAATCTTAGAGAACACTCTAGCTTTCTGCGGCTGGTCATATAAGTCATCAATGTGCGGCAAAGGATACTTGTTCTTAATTGTAACTTTGTTCAACTTCGTGTAGTCAATGCACATCTGCATAGTACTATGTTTTTTCTTAACAAACAGAACCGGTGCACCCTATGGTGACACACTAAGTCTAATAAACCCCTTATCAAGAAGCTCTTGAAGCTGCTCTATCGATTCCTTCAACTCTGTTGGTGTCGTGTGATACGGAGGAATAGAAATGGGCTCAATGCCCGACACCAAGTCAATACCAAAATCAATGTCCCTGTCGGGTGGGATGGTCGGCAGGTCTGCAAAAAACACATATGAAAAGTCTTACACTACCAGAACAGAATCAATGGTAGGAGTATCGACACCAACATCTCTCGCAAAAGCCAAATATGACAAACACCCCTTCCCAACCATCTGTTGGGCCTTCAAATATGAAATCACCCTACTGGTAACATAGTCTAGATAACCTATCCACTCAATCATAGGTAACCCCGGTATCACCAATGTCATGATCTTTGCAAAAAGAATTAAGTTAAAATCACCACACTAAGCAATAAGAGATCAACTCTCGTCTCTAATCCCCCAATGGTCATCACACATGACCGACACACATGGTCTACAATAATAGAATCTCCCACCTGTATAGATACATGAACAGGCGTAAATAAAGACTCACGGGGCATATCCAAATAACGAGCAAAATACAATGATACATAGGAATAAGTGGAACCAGTGTCAAATAATATTGAAGCATCCCTATGGCATACTGAGACAATATCCGTGATCACTACGTCTAAAGCAAAGACTATAGCCTAGCTGGAAAATCATAGCATCGAGCCTGACCGCCACTTGATCAGCCTCCCCCTTTAGGGTGACATCTAGCTGCCTGAGCCCCACCCCGAGCTGGCTGAGTGGGTGGTGAAGTAACTAGTGCGGTAGTCATAAGCTAACCCCTGTATTGAACTGGACCTCCCAAAATACGGGGACAATACCTCCTCACATACCCAAACTCTTGAACTCGAAGCAACTCCGATCCGTCAATGGTGGTGGAGACTGAACGAACCCTAAAAATCGGAATAACTGCTAGAAGGAACTAGTACCGATGAAACCTGAACTGTTGGAGCCCGAGATGTACTCTGAGCTAGGAAGGCACTGAGGAGATGATTGTCTTGGATGAGCACTGTATAAAAAATGGCTAGCTGATGCACAACGATGAGTCGGACGAGTCATCTGAGCGGACCTATAAGGATGAACCCTGCTGTGGTGGAATTGTTTTATAGGTAAGCCACTAGGGAAACTACCTGAACCACAAGGCCTCTTGGCCTCCCATTTACTCACATTTCTGGCTACAAACCTGCTCTAGATGCTTAGCAATATCAACCACCTCGTTGAACCTAGCATTTGATGCAATCTCCCGAGTCATGACGAAGCACAGTCAATAATTGAGGCCATCAATGAACCTCTTAATCATCTCCCTATCTGTGGGAACCAACCATATCGCATGTCAAGCCAACTCTGAAAATCTCATCTCATATTGGGTCACCGACATACCCTCCTGGCGTAGCTGCTCAAACTCCCTACGCAACTCCTCCTTGCGGGTCTATGGGAACAAACTTCTCTGATAAGAGAATTGAGAACTCATGCCACGTAATTAATGAAGAGCCGACAGGCTTGCTCAACTCATAGACCTCCCACCATCTGAAGGTTGCCCCTGACAGCTAAAAAGTAGTAAATGAGACTCTACTAGTCTCCATAATACTCCTCGTGCGAACGATCCACTGGCATCTATCTAAGAAATCCCGAGCATTGTCTAATTTATCCCACTATACTCTAGAGTCCTGAGCCTCCCAAACCGCTCTAGTCTCTTTTACTCGTCGTCACTCATAGGTGGACCAACCAGGGCCTGAGCCACTACAACCGGCTAGGCTGGTATTACCTCTAGTGTCTGAAGTCACTGAACTACCTGCTCTAGAGTACGGGCAGCAGGAGTCTAAGCACCTCCTCCGGCCAGAGAAATGGCTGGTGCGGTCGGAACTGAAACCACCTAAGCAAGGCTATTGCATAGAGTCAATATCCGGGCAAGAGCCTTCTGAAGGCCTGGAATCACAATGGGCACAACTGGTGCCTGAGCTTGTCCTACCGGCTCAACCATATCTGGTATCTGCTCTTGAGCTGAAGCAACTGGTGGCGCCATAGGTGCTGCTATAGCTGCGGTATAAGCTGCACCTCAGCCTCTACTGCGACCCCGACCTCTCACGGCCCTAATTAGTAGTAGTGGTGGCCGTCTGCCTGATCCAGTCACATGTGTCCTCATCATCTGTGTGGGAATATAATAATTGAAGTTTAGTTTCCAAAATCAACAAATTTGCACGGCAAGAATACATGAAAGTGTAGTTTCCTAACGGTTTGATAACCTCTGATAAGTACAGATGTCTCTGTATTGATCTGCAAGACTCTATTAAACCTGCTTATGACTCGTGAGACCTATGTAACCTAGGCTCTGATACCAACTTGTCATGACCCAAATCTTACCATATAGTGATGGAGCTTATCACATTACTAGGCAAGCTGACAATCACAAAGTAACTACGCATTTTAAATTAAAAGCATGATGTAATAAGCTTAACAGTGAAAAATCTCATAAATAACCGATAAGAACAACTGTGACTCAACTACAAAATCCCCAAAATCCGGGTGTCATCGAGTACATGAGCTACTAAGTATCAACACAATCTAAATCTCTAATACAATTGTCTGAAAGATAGAAAAATACAGAAGAAAACTGAAAAGAAAGAGAGTCGAGTCTGCGATCGTCAAAGCAGCTACCTCTATAGTTTTCTACCAGATATTGCTTCGAGTCTAGCAACCACTGGGTCCAGACGTACCTGGATCTGCACAGAATGTGACGAGTGTAGTATGAGTACAACTGACCCAATGTACTCAACAAGTAACAGGAGTAACCTTGGGCTAAAAGTAGTGACGAGCTCAGAAAGGCACAGTCCAAATCCAGATAATAATAGTACATATATAAAAGGGAAATGACAGTAATAACTTAGAGAAATCCCATAGTCAATTCGTACACAGTATAGAATGTAGACATGCTATCAATTTTAACAATTTAAGCTCAAAACTGATAAAATGTGCCAAGTATAGTTAGCATGTGGAATGATACATCTCTATGTCTATATGTCAAATATGCATATCACATGTAAAGCGTCACAATGATAAACTCATGTACTCACACTCTCAGAGTACTTCATCTCACTGTCTGACACTCCCGCTCATCACTCTCAGTCACTCAGCACGCTCAATCAATCAGAATTGTATGGTGTCTGCACTCACTGCTGGCATGTTAGACTCCGGAGGGGCGGATCCTACCCAAGCGCTAATATAAAGCCAATATGGCCTGGTGCGGCATGCATCCCAATCCTATAATAATAGATAAAGCGTATAAGGCCTTCTCTAGCGTGCAACCCAATGAATAAAAATAATATTTATAAAGCCAATAAGGACTGCTACGGCGTGCAGCCCGATCCACAACCTCACTCACAACACGTCTCTCAAGGACCCAACTCAGTCATCAATCTCTCCAGTCTCACGAGCTCACATATACCATGCCAATCAGCCCAAACAATGATAACATGATGTAACAATAAATGATAACAAAGACTGAGATATGATATGCAAATGATGAATATGCCTGAGTATATAATTGATGTTTAAGCAAATAACTCAATAACAGAAATGATCTCAATAAGTCCCAACAGAATAAGCATATAGCCTAAACATGATTTATAACGTGGACCACAACTCAATTATACTAACACGTAGGGATTATCTGAATAACAACAAGATTTGATAACTACACAGTACCACGGAATCAGCTGAGCCATAATTACCATGGTGCATTCCCACACACCCGTCACCTAGCATGTCCATCACCCCAACACCAACCACATAACATGTATTTCAGGGATTCATACCTTTAGTATCAAGTTTAGAAGTGTTATTTACCTCAAACCGCACAAATCACAACTCCAACAAGTCCTTGCCTTACTAATTGGCCTCCAATCGGCTCGAATCTAGCCACAAATAACTTAATACAATCAATAAAAGTTATAGGAGTCTATTCAATACGTTAAAGCTAATTCTTTAACCAAAATAAAAAAGTCAACTCAAAAAAAGTCAAACCTGATAAAATTTACAAAATCTGAATACCCATTCAATTACAAGTCCATCCATACCAAAATTATCCAATTCCGACCACAAATCAACCCTCAAATCTTACTCTCCAATACATGGGTGAAAATTCCCAAATTCCAACTTATATTCATGATAAATATAATCAATGGGTATTCAAAATACATGGATAAAGTGATAAAAACAACTTACCTCTTCAATCTAGGTGATAACTCCTCCAAAAATCGCCTCAGTTCGAGCTCCCAAAGTCCAAAAATGAAGAAAATACTCTACCCCCTCGTCTATATGTATTCTGCCAGGCATCTTGCACCTGCGATTCATTTAACGGCTTCTGCGGTCCCCCAGGTGCGGTCCAACATCTGCTTCTGCAGTTTCCCTTAAGGCCCCATGCCTTCACTTCTGCGACCTTTCTTCCGCATCTATGATCTCCCAAGTGCGGTACCTTCCTCGCACTTGCGCACTTGTCCAACTTCACTCAGAGCCGCACCTGTGACCCCATGGCCGCTTCTATGGCGCCGCACCTGCGACTAATTTAACGCAGATGTGGTGGCACCAGAACTGATCATACCAAAAATCACAAGTCAAAAATTCAAATTCAAATCACACACGAGTCCTACGGGACACCATCAAAACATACCAACCCATCTTAAAACATCATACGGACTTAGTTGAGGCTTCAAACCACATCATATAACATCAACAGCCAATTCAAGCCTATTGAAACTAATAGATTTCCACCTTCTACAACTGATGTTGAAACCTATCAAACCAACTCAGATTGACTTCAAATTTTGCACACAAGTTATAAATGACATAAAGGACCTATTCCAACTTCCGAAACAAAAATCCAAGCCCTGTATCCACAAAGTTAACTCCCAGTCAAACTTCTCAACTCTCCAAACTTTTACTTTTCCAACTTTCGCCAATTCAATCTAAAAACCACCTACAGACCTCCAAATTAATATCCGGATACACTCCTAAGTCCAAAATTACCATACTGAGCTATTGAAAACATCAAAATCCCATTCCGATGTGGTTTATACATAAGTCAATTTTACGATCAATTCTTTCAACTTAAGCTTCCAACCTTGGGACTAAGTATCCAAATTCATTCCGAAATATCTCGGAACCAAACCAACCACCACGACAAACCATATAACAACAAATGAACATAAAATAAGCAATAAATGGGGTAAAGTGGCTATAATACTCAAAAACGACCGGCCGGGGAGTTACATTAGCAATATTGATCTCCTTTGAATTTGGTCCTTCCTTCTTATCTTCCTTTGCATGGGCTGTCAGATCTTTGGAGATCTTTTTCTTGTCTTCCTTTGCATAGGTTGACATATATTTGACAATCTTACTTATCCTTTCCGTTGCTCATGGAATGTATTTGTAAGTAGAGATATGTTATTTTCATTAATGAAACTTGAACCCAACAGTAAAAAATTTATGGTGCATCTTATTCGGTCGCTCGCGTTTAACTTGTACCTATTTTTTCAAAATTTTTAACTAGGACCTAAAGTACATATTGTTTAGCAAAAAAATAGTGTTTGAAGTCAAAGCAACTAAATAAAATAATTGGGTTTCTTGTAACTAATTTACTCTATTTTTCCAAAAATGATTGATGCGAAAAAAGAATGGCAATAAAAAAGAATTAAACTGAGAGAATAAGGAAATAAAACTCTTATTGATGATTGCCGATTTTCCCAATAAAAAAGAATGTCTACTCTAATAGTAGAGAACGATAAACTTCCAAAACATCATAATTTTCCGATGGAACACTGTGCTCAGAAATTTCCGACCGAAACCGTCAAAAAATTAAAAGTCAAAAATTTCACAGTGACTGTATTTGTGACCCATTCGGTCGGTGACTTTAAACTTATTAAATATAAATATTAAAGTTTATACCAAAACGGTCTGAAATCTATTTTAAAAACCTTATGCCCGACCCCTTTCGTTCTTTCTCTTTTCTTTCTTCTTCAGCCACCCCCGTCCCTCCTTCCCTCCGTCCCTTTGGTACCTCCCTCTCTCTCTCTCCGTCCATCTTCTCTTTCACATTTTTTTACTTACTAATTTTTCTTTTAAATTTTTAGTGAATCAGCTGTGCCCCCACCTTCTCCGATGCGGTTACTTTCTTTTATGTGGCATTTTCTCCAGCTAGGTAAGCAGTTTATTTATTAGATTTCTTCTTTTGGCTTTGAAATTTGATCAAGTTTAAAATTTCATTATTTGACTTGATATTTTGAGGCAAATATTCAAATTGGTTTGTAGGGTTGGTTTTAATTATTGTTGTGAAGATTGTGGTTGATATTTGATTCCATTTGACAAGTTTCGGCTTGGTTTGGATCGAACCAGCACAAAATTTGCAAATTCAAGGTTACAATTTTAAGTTCAAGGTTAGTTCTCTAAGCTTGAAATTTAATTTAGAGTCTATTTTAATCTTGATTTTATGATTTTGCATTCGTTATTGTTTTTTTCCTGTTTAATTTGATTTGACACGTACAACAAGTGTAGATGATGAGTGCACTTATTGTTTTGGTTACACCAAATGCAGATAAGTAATTTCTCATATCTACTTCTTGATTTTGATGACCATTTTAATTCTTTATTAGAAAGTATACACATATGTTAATTGAATGGCTCAATCTTTGTTGTCAAACATAATTACTTCTTGAGATGTTTTTGAAAATAATCTTGATTATATCAATTGTATAAGAAGAAAGTGACAATCTTTCTTAAAATCCATTAGTGCTTGTAAATACAAAGAGCTAGCTTCTAAAGCAATAAAATAATAGACTGGTAGCTTAAGCCAATTGAAAGGTTTTAGTAGCCAAAACTTCTCTGTAATTAGACTTGAAATTCAAGTGCATCTTATACTAAGGCTAGAAGCGTCACACTTTACTCCTTTTGTTTTCATTTTTTTAAAAACATTAACGATGTGTACATGGACTTTATGAATACATAACAAGCTATTCATTTAATTAGTATAGTCAAAGACTTATATTTTAAAATAGGGATCAATGTGAGAGTTATAATGTTTGATAATTTTAAATCATAAGAATATAACATATTAATTAAAGTGCTTTGGCACAATGATAATTATATTTCAAACATAAACCTTTGAAAGAGTATAACTTATTAATTAGTTTAAATAAACTAAATTATTTTAAATATCTCAATTCTAGTTTTCTCTTTGTGTTAGAGAATTTTATTTTAGAAGAATATAATATATTAGTCAAAATAGGTTGGCAATTAATAAGTAAATTTAAAAAAGGAATCTTAAAATTGGCATAACCTATTAATTACTTTAAATAAACTAAATTCTTTAAATATCTTAAAAATTTCAAGTTTTTTGTTTGTTTGTGTAGATGACATTTGCGCATCGTGGTGGATGTATAATATAAATTATCCTAATCGTGTGTGTGAGTTGGGGGGGGGGGGTAAGGGATAAATTTAAAAACGGGATTGCTTGATTTATTGCTAAGGCAAGGATACTTGATGATTTTCGTATCGATGGGACGATTAGGTGCCCTTGTGTTAAATGCAAGTGTGTTAAGTTTCTGGGAGAAGATGTTATTACATGTCATCTTTTTAAAAAGGGATTTATGAATAATTACTATGTGTGGACCGCTCCTGGGGAGAATCTTGATAGCGTAAATGATGTTGATTTTTTTAGTTCTTTTATTGGTGAGGAGGATAGTCCAGTAGTTGAGAATAATGTTGAAAATTTTAGATTCAATGATATAAATGATGGATATCTTTGAGATGTTCCCAAATGCTCAATATGAACCAAATGATGAGGCTATATGGTTCTTCAAAGAGTTAGAGGAGGCTAGTTGTCCATTGTATGAAGGTTCAGTGAATTTCAAGTTGTCTGATGTTGTTCGATTACTTTAGATTAAGCCAAATAGTTCTATTTCTCAAGCAGATATGAATTCTATCATCGGGCTTATGAATGAACTTAATTCGAGTAATATTGACCTACCCTAAAAATTTTACACGACAAAAAAATTGGTTACCAAGTTGGGTCCTTTATCAGAGAGGATTAATGTTGTGAGAATGGTTGTTATTCTATAAGGATGATGCCTCTCTAGAGAACTACAAATTTTGAAACAAACCTCATTACAAGGATGCCAAAAATGAAGGAGATGCACTACTTATCCTTTATACCAAGGTTAAAGAGGTTATTGGAAAGACCCAGCCGATTATTTTGAGCATTTGCATTCCGTTAAGACATTTGAAGTCTTGAGCAGCGTCGTTTAATGTATTATGACTTGTGTGAATCGCCGATTTTGATTTTTCAGGCTATTCAGGGTCGATTTGGAAGAATAAATTTCATGATTGAAGATTTAGAGTTGGAAGAGTTGACCAAGTTTAACTTTTTAGCATTTGACCTCAGCTTAGAGTTTTGATGGTTATGTTAGGTCCGGATGGTGATTTTGGACTCGGGCATATTCTCGAATTCGTATTTGGATATTTCTCGAATGATTCGGCGCTAATTGGTGAAAATGGAAATTTGAAGGTTTGGAAAGTTTATAAGTTTGACCGAGAGTTGACTTTGAGGATATCAGATTCGAATTGTAGTTTCGGGAATTGGAATAACCTCTTTATTATGTTTGGTACTTGTATGCAAAATTTAAGTTCATTCCGAGTTGATTTGATATGTTTCGGAGCGTTTTGGCAATTAAAGTTGAAATTTTATTCAAGCTCATATGATGCTACTTTTTCTTCTTCTTCTTCTTCTTCTTCTTCTTCTTCTTCTTCTTCTTCTTCTTCTTCTTCTTCTTCTTCTTCTTCTTCTTCTTCTTCTTCTTCTTGAGCCGAGGGTCTATCGGAAACATCCTCTCTACCTCCCGAGGTAGGGGTAAGGTCTGCGTACAAATTACCCTTCCCCAGACCCCACATGTGGGATTATACTGGGTATGTAGTTGTTATTGTTGTTGTTGTAAAGTTCATTCAAACTCAAATTGAGGTGTGATTCATCGTTTCGATGTTGTTAGGTGAGATTTGAGGCCTTGAGTAGGTCCCTGTTATGTTATGAGACTTGTTGATATACTTGGACGGGGTCCCGAGAGGCTCGGGCGTGTTTATGATTGATTTTGGGCCATTTTTCTTCATGTTCTAACTGCTGGTTGCTGGTGTTTTAGACCTTATTCGTGATCGCGAAGATTAGGAAGTGATCGCGAAGATTGGGATGCGATCACGTAGTGTATCAGAGGAGCTGGTCTTTTTCCTTCATCGCGTTTGCGCCAGTGGAACTGCGTTCACGTACCTTTGTGAGGCCTGGGCATCACATTCTCTTCCTTATGTTCGCATTCGCAAAGTGGATGTTGTGATCGCGTAAAGCTGGGGCTATTGTGAATCACATTTACGAGGGCTATGCCGTGAATGCATAAAGTATTTTGATGGCAGGTTATATTGTTTATCACGAACGCGATGAATTTTCCATATTCGCATATGAGGAATTCTTGTAAAGAATTATAAGTACTCTATTTCGGGGGTTTCGGCCCTTTTATCATATTTGGAGCTATGAAGCTCGGATTGAAGTGATTTTTGAGATGATTTTCACCACATGAATTGGGGTAAGTATTTTCTACTCGGTTCTGGTTATAGTTCATGAATCTATCCTCGGTTTTGGCATTTGGTTGATGATTTCAAAAGAGAAAATGAGGGGTTTTGACTAAAGCTTCATAGATTGAGTTTTTGAGTTTGATCCTCGATTCAGAGTCGGATTTGGGTGAAACTAGTATGGTTGGACTCGTAATTGAATGGGTTATCGTATTTTGTGAGTTTTGTCAGGTTCCGAGGTGTGGGACAGGGTTTGACTTTTGGATTGATTTTGGGCTTTTGATTAAAGATTCGACCTTTATCGATTGGGTTTGTTTCCTTTGGCATTAATTGATGTATTTGAGTTGCTTTTGGCTAGGTTTGTGCCATTCATGGGTCGGTATGCGTGGGATGGCATTTTGGAGCATCATTTGTCTTGCTCGATATTTGGCTTGTTCGAGGTAACTAACACTTTTAAACTTGATGTTGAGGATATGAAACCCTGAATTATGCTTTATGTGATTGATGTTGAGGTGACGCGCATGCTAGGTGATGGGTGTGTGGGTGTACACCATGTAAATTGTGATTTAATCGATTCTATAGAATTGTGTAGCTATCTTATCTGAACATTTTTACTATACTCTATGTGTTAGAGCACCTAAGCTGTAATTGATGCTAGAAATCATGTATAGGCTATATGCTAGTAGTATTGGGACCCACATTGGTCGTTCCTTGATGTTGAGTTATTTGCTTAATTGCATTTATGTACTCAGTCGCATTCATCATTTCATATCATATCTCAGCCTATGTTATTGTATATTGTCACATCTCATATCATTGATTAGGGCTGCTTAGTATGAGCGCTGTGAGCCCATGAGACTAGAGAAATTAATGACTGTGTGAGACCAATGGCCTGATTGTGAGTGATAATTAAGGGATCGGGTTGCATATCATAACATGCTTTTATTTAATTATGTTTGGATATATCTTATTATAGAACTTAAGCTGAAGGAGCCCCTCCGGAGTCTGCACCCCCATAGTGAGCACATTGGATATTATATTTGGGATGGATTTCCCTTGGAATGGAGTTGCCCTTTATATTAACATTTGAGATGGAGTTACCTAGGCATAGAGTTTCCCTACACTTTTATATTTGGGTTGGAGTTCCCTGGGCTGGATTGGTCATATATAGTACTGTAACTGTCAAACGCTATTTATATTAGGGGATGGATCTTTCCTGCGCTGGACCTGCCTAGTATAGTACTGAGTGATTGAGTACTCTGAGAGTATGAGTACATGAGTTTATCACTGAGATGCATTGCATTTGACATGCGTACATGAGATACATGCATATAGATGCATTTCCTTCTACTAACCGATTTTTGATGGCATTCATGATTTCATGTATATATTGACATGTAGGCATATAGATATATTTTTCTCATGCTATCTTAAAATGAAAATCTCATTTATTATTGAAAGATATGGGGAAAATCATAGTTTTCAAACGTACTCATATATTTTTGAGGTTTTTTGGTGAAAGATTTGGGATCTGCTGTTATACTTGAAAAGTATTACTATTTTCTGTAACTGTGAATGAGCCGAGTTATTTCTTGTGCCAACTTTATTATACTATTATGAACTGCTGCTAGTTATTGGAGTTGGACTCTGACCCTTATTCCAGCTCGTGACTACTTTCAACCTAAGGTTAAGTTTGTTACTTATTGAGTACATGAGATCGGTTGTACTCATACTATACTTCTGTACCTTGCGTGCAAATGTTTGATGTTGATGTTGTTGCATACGTCGAGAGCTGGACCGGAAGATGTGCCTACATTCTAGTTCTGTCTATCACTTGTCCTTGGTAGCATAATATTTGAATTTTGTTCATTTATATTTCGAACAGATGTTATAATTATTTCACTTCAGTCTTGTAAAACCTAAATCTTAAATGCTCATGATTTGTACTACTAGTCATTCGGAAGTTGTATAAAAATTCAGTTATCTCATTTTTGACTCACATCAGTATTATTATATTGTTTTATATTGTTAGTTGGCTCACATAGCGGGTGGGGTTAGGTGCCTTCATGACGGTTTGGATTTTGGGTCGTGACACTTGTATGCATCAATGGTTCTGCTCCTCATATAAGATGGCATTACGAGCATAGAAGGCCAGATGGTGTTCTATGTCATCCTTCAGATGGAGAAGCATGCAAGCATTTCAATAGGGTGTTCCCAGGACTTTGCTAGTGAACCAAAAAATATTAGGTTGGGATTATGCACTGGATTCACTCCATTTCCAGCCTCTGCTGCACCATATTCATGTTGGCCGGTATTTGATATGCCGTATAATCTTCCACTTGAGTTATGTATGACAAGTCCATATTTTTTTCTAACTCGTATTGTTCTAGGTCCACGCAACCCAAAAAAGTTGATTGATGTTTACATGCAACCTTTGATTTATGAGTTGAAGTTATTGTGGCGTTAAGGCATGGGAATATACGATACATCAACTGAGCAAAACTTTAGATTGTGTGTTGCTTTGATATGGACTATAAATGGTTTTTCTGCTTACGGAATGATGTCTGGGTAGTCGACTGCCGGAAAGTTTGCTTTCCCGAATTGTATGAAAGATACAAAAGCATTCACTTTGAAATATGGAGGTAAGAACACATGGTTTGATTGCCATCATAGCTTCTTGCCAATGGATCATGAGTTCAGGAGAAATACTAGTGCATTTATGAAGAACAAAACTAATTATGCAGAGCCACCGTTCGTCTTGTCTCCAGAATAGATCTGGAACAGGGTTAGGGATATACCTAAGGTAATAACGTATTTGTTGTTCCCTTGTCTAATAAGATACCAGGTTATAGTGTTACACACAATTGGACTAAATAGAGCATATTCTGGGAGTTATCTTATAGGAAGCACAATCTTCTTTGGCATAATCTTGATATCGTGCATATCGAGAAGAACTTTTTTGGCAACTTGTTTAATACAGTGCTGGATGTCAACAACAAGATAAAGGATCACTTGAAGGCTAGGATGGATTTTAATGAAAATTGCAGGCCAGGTGAGTTGTACCTGACATACTTGAACAACATGATTCAGAAACCTAATGCCAGTATTATATTCACCTTGGATGAAAGAAATGAGATTTGTGATTGGGCTAATAATTTGAGTATGCCTTATGGGTATGCATCAAACCTTTGTAGGTATTTTGACATGAAAGAAGGAAAGTTGACGTCTATGAAAAGCCACGATTGTCATATTTTCATGGAATCTTTGATACTTATTGTGTTTAATGCATTTCCTAATAGAATATGGAAGCCCATCACAGAGGCACACTTATTTTACAAGGAGTTATGTTCTAGCACCTTGAGGATGGGGAACCTAACTTACATGGAGAGTAACATTCGTCTAACTTTAAACTAGTTGGAGAAAATTATCCTCTTGGTTTTTTTGACATGATGGAACATTTTCCAATTTACATTCCACAAGAGGCATGTCTTGGAGGACCAGTTCAATGTAGATGGATGTATCCATTCGAGAGGTAATGATATTTAATCATTAATCCTTAAGTTTTTCATTTTAACATTATTCCATCTAAAAATAATGCTAATAGACAAGATTATTGGCAAATGTAAATGGACTGTAAAAAATAAATCTAGGATTGATGGGCCGATTTGTGAGGCATATGTGACTAGAGAAACTTCTTTTTTTTTATGTTCATATTATTTTAAACATGATGTTCCATGTTTGAGAAATAGACCTGATTGACATGACGATGAAGGCACTGATCCTTTGGATCTACCATTTTCCATATTCAATCAACCAGGTACAGGGGGTCCAAAACGTAATGCAAAAAAAACTTTGAGTGAAATGGAGTTAAAGTCAGCTACAACACATGTGCTTTTGAATTTCCCAGAGGTCTATAACTTGAAGCTCTATTATAATACCCGCACCTTTGCTACATACACAATCCAATGGGAGCTTCGTACTGACTTCTTATGAGGCTGGTACTTCTTCTAACTGGCTTTCTTGTAGAGCCATTATAGATTATGGTTGTTGTGCTATTTCTCTTGAACATCTGATACTAAGTTCTCAATCATGATTCTTATAACTTCTAGATCCATTAATCAAATTCTTGATTACTTAGTTGATGTCACTCTTTAGTTTTCTCTTCCCTCTGATCAACCTTTATATAAGCTTAACCTATCTTCCGATCTATGATTCATGGTATTAGTTATCATGTCTAGCCTTTCATGGGCTTCAGAAATATGCATGATACAATCCTTTAGTAATTTAATCCTTTGTTTATGACCTGGGATCAATTCTTTCTTTTAACTTATACCAGAATCTTCTACGGCTGTATATGCTCTATGTATAAAACTCCAAACCCTTAAGTGAGTTCTTAACGCAACCAACTCTGGATCATTGATCAAATAATTTCTTTCGTTCCATTTTAGATTTCTTTCAACGTATGCTATTACTTTTACCTGTCTTTCTGCCCTCTTGTTGCGTCCATACTTAGCTTATCTTAGTGTCCACACATGCCAAAGTTTTCATATAACTCATATGATCTCAAATATTACTTTTATCTTAACTTCCCGTTCATTAGCCACGGTAGGTGTCACTTTCCTTTGGAGTGCTTACAATGTTGTTGCAAGACTGTTGTTACACGACCATTTTCTCTTTAGGTCATTGTGCTCAGGTTGAAACCTTCTTCCTTATTTCCTCAGCTACTCTTTCGTTGTAGTAATTAGGGAGAACCCTTGACTCTCGTAAAGCTGTGAGCTTATTACGGACCTTTTTGATGTCCTTACTTGCCTATAATCATCCATAATTGCTTACTTCCATGCCTTTGTGCTTGTATGGTTGCTTCTGAATTGATATTTTGACTGCCTTCCTAGTGGAACTTTCTTTTATTCCTATAATACTCAGACGGTACCTTTAACTACCCCGACTCTTATTTGAATATATATCAAGTATTATAATGATATTCTTTGAGGCTGAATTCTCCATGTTGGGTTGTACTATGTTTATCTTACATGATCTGATGACTCGTCTATAACCTCCTGTTTAGCCATAACTGGAATCTTCCTGACCAATTACTAACTACTCATTGGCCCATTCTCATATCAATATTCCTCATAGTCTTTCTTGGGTTATTTCCTTTGTCTTAATTTACATCTCGCACTAGCTCCTTATTTATCAAAAACATGTCGGGCAGGAACCCTTACTTCCTTTTCTTGGTGTCGTACTTACATAATGTTCTGGAATCATAGCATATCTGTAACATTTGAATAAGTACAATTTTATCCCTTTATCATTCTTATCACATTCTTCATTTATCATTCCATAGTTACTAGAACCACTTAATTCTGACTTAATACCACACCATTCCATATAGATGTTTTACCTTTTTATCTTTGATGTCCTTTCACATCATCAATGGCCCTCACTCACCTTGCGGTAATCCTTCTATACCAAGGATAACAAAATTCCTCACTCACGATGGTGATACTTAGTGTAACTGGCATATACAGTCCCTTAAGCTTAACTTTGCTCACATTGCTTGCTTTAGGGAAGCGTCTTTCTGAGTGACCATTATCTGAATTCATCATGGATCTTCTTCTATTGTCTATTTCATCATCGCTGGAACGCAATCTGAAATTCTCATGATGCCGAGTATTTTCCAACCATTCAGTCCCTAATTCATATTTAGTTTATCTTGTTTACCAGCCCATACAGATTTCTATTACTCTGGGGATTAACTCTCTCTTCTAGTAGTCGCGTTGGAGTCATGAACTTATTTCTCGAAACGAGGATATAACCTTATGGCCTATACTCTTTTTTTGTCTTAAGGCCATCACCTTTCGTCTCTTTCTTCATTTGACTATAGGTTTTGTAACACTCTACCATTTTCATCGATGTATCACACCTTATTCATAATGCTTCCTTATCTCTCTTCTCATTACTCTGCTAATATTTCTACATATCCATTTTTCTTGTGAAAACTTCAATACGACATTCTTTCAATTTTTTCTTTCCTTTGCTCCATCCAGTGGCTCTTCAAGTTGCTTAACGTTCTCGCTTTACTAAGGACGCGAGTCATACTAAGGTAATATTTATCTGTTCAAGGCTAATAGTGCATGTCTTAGTAGTACTCATGTTTGGCTGCACTATTTTAGAATGCACCATCTAGGTGTCTCATAAAGAGATCAATTAGCACATTTGCAATAACTTTCGAAAATGTCAACTGTCGCAATCAATTCATCCATCATATCTTCCTATACTACTTTTGTTAACACCTATAGGGCATATCTAGAATGGGTGCGGCCAATTGTATATACCTCTGTTACAATTAAATATAACTCAAAATCTTATGTTCCTCTGCGTCCATTATAAACGTTGTTAATCTTCATTAACTGGGTACCTCGTACCCTTTTTCGCCTTGCTCCTTTTACTTGCTGAAACTTATACTTATCTTCTTAATCTCTCATTGTCCTTCACCATGAAGATGAATAGGCATTCTTGCCTTAAGGCTTCTTATAAGGAAGCTTACACCTTTCAGTACAGCCATGGTCTGCTAAAGACCTCATAATTACCTATCGTAGGCATCATACAAAAATCCAATTCCTCTAACTTGGCTTTTCCACAACAATCTCTCTTTCCAACCTTCTTTAGGAATATAAGTATTGTCCTATTACGAATAGGATTTAGGAATTTGAATTCCTATGACTGAGCTCGACCACACGATCTAGAGTAAGAAAAAATATTTTATGTCGCCATCTTCTTCTCCCATCGAAGGTACTTTGAGGGATATAGATTATCTGCCGTTGTCTTCTTCTCCCGTCGAAGGTACTTCGAGGGATGTTCGAGGGAAGGGGCTGCCTATATTAAGTGGGATATCGAGCGATAATATCCCTGCCGAGAGCGGTTCGACTGGGGCCGATGAGACCAGGACAGTAGACGTACGCTCAACCTTTAAGGAGGCTCAGCGACTCTACTCTGTGGTGAGTTTTGTTTGACTTTGCTAGTTTTTCGGTTTTGCATTTTCATCTTCTCAGTGAGTATGTTTTCATAGGCCTTTGACAAGCCCAAGTCCAAGCTTCTTCGTTGTAAAGCCAGGTTGCGGAAGGCCTCGGACGGGGAGAAATACCTTGGGATTCTTTGCGATAAAAAGGCAAAGGAGTTGATACATATTCGGTACGAGATGAATCGAAGCCTGAACTACAAAGGCCGCTTAGAGAGATAGGTAACCTTCGTTTCAAGAGGATGCATGTTTTTTCTTCTACCCTCGGAGATTAATATTTTGAGACTTCAGTTGCAGAGTAAGATGGAGGACCTGGAACACCTTTAGGGTGACGTTGGCTAGGCCAAGTACGAGTGCAAAGAGCTAAGGGCTCAGATAGATGCCCTAGTTGTGGCCAAGAAGAATGCTTTGGACAAGGCTTCTGCCCTCGACGTGCAACTCCAGAATGCTTGTGGAAACAGCTCGATCCAGATGAGCAGGATTGCAAGGCTCGAGTCTGAACTTTTGAAGATGAAGGCCGAGGTTGCGGATGCCTAGGATGAAGTTGAAGAGATTCGAGCTAAGGCTGATAAGAGAGTGGCCATCTATTTAAAAGATGATGCCGACACTCGGGCTAAGTTTAGAGGGGCTTCAGATCAAGAGAGAAGAAGCAATGAATATGCCCATTGCAAATCCCGGAGGGAAACCCTCGTGGAGATCCACTCTGGGGGCTTCGATATCTCAGAAGAGATGGAGCAGGCTAAGGTGGATGAATATGATGCCAAATTCTTTGCCTCTGATGCCGAAGATAGAGGGGAAGAGGCCGATGAGGTCGTATTCCTTGAGGGGAACGTAGGCTAGGACTTACCTTTCTAATTCTACGTATAATGCTCTTAGAGAACATTGTAAATAAAGCTTTGTATTTTTTCACATATAATGAGAAGCTTTTTCTCCTTTCAAGAATTTCTCTTTTCTTGTGTGCGACTTTCTTTGTCTTGTGTTTTGACGTTTGTCAATGATTAGCCAGATGAGCTGGATTTCGAGGTGAAAAACCCTTAGGTTTACAAATCGGCCCTGAGGCTTGTTAGGCTGGCCCGTAGGCTCTTCTGCATTTGCCCTTAGGCATTTTTTAGTTAACTATTTCGGGCTCAGTTTTCGAGTCAGGTTTCGACTTCGAGCTCATCGACCCTTAGGTTTTTGAATTTTGAGTTGGCTTTAAGGGTCTTATGCATCGGGTTGGTACGACCTTTAATATAGGCTGGTGCTTGGGCTCTTATGTGTTAGGTCAGTACGACCTTTAATATAGGCTGGAGCTTAGGCTCTTACGCGTCGGGTCGGTATAACGTTTGATATAGGCTGGAGCTTAGGCTCTTAGGCGTTGGGTCAGCACAACCTTAAATTTAAGCTGGCGACAATGGCTCTTATGTGTTGGGTCGGTACGACCTTTAATTTAAGCTGGCAAAAGTGGCTCTTACGCATTGAGTCGGTACGACCATTAATTTAAGTTGGCGACAGTGGCTCTTATGCATTGGGTCGGTACGACCCTTAATTTAAGTTGTCGATAGTGGCTCTTACGCATTGGGTCAGTACGACCTCTAGTATAGGCTTTATTTTTCCCTCGTTGAAGTTTTTGTATTCGTCCAACTCTTTGATGGTTCAATAAGAACCTCGATTGTGAAATGTTATTGACAATAGATGAGCACCTTGGGATGTTTTGCTCGATGGTTGAAATGTTTCGAAGCCTTTTTGTTGTTCAGAGCTGATATGATCGAAGCTCTTTTGCTTATGCTAAGGGTAGCCTGATTAGCCGGTTCTTTTCGATGTTTTTTCGAAGTAACTGAAGGCCTGTGATTTTATGACATCGATCGGGCAGCCCCGAGTCGCGTTAGTTTGGTCGGAGCCTTATGACCATAGTCATTGTGTTTGGCCGTAGCCTTTTAGTCCCCAAGTGAAGTAGCTTCGACGTTTATATTGAGGGTATTCCTTTTTAGGGATCTTACAAGTTTGAATATATAGCCTTAACTTTAAGATCGGGATTATGCCTTTTGTAAGGTCTTATAAATTTGAACATGCCTTACTTGAGGTCTTACAGATAGGTTCCTTGGTACAAGTATACTTCATGCCTTGCTTGAGGTCGTACAGATTTGGTATTGCCTCATGAAGGTCTTATGTTTCCTTAGTGTTTCCACATGGAGGGCTTTCGAGCTCGAGGTTTCCCGCTTGGGGTCTTACAACCTTGATTTTTTTATATTTCGATGGGGTGACAGTCCCCGAGATATCGAGAGTTCTTGGATCTGGATCCTATTTTTGATGTTGTCTCATTGAGGGCTTATGAGCTCTAAGTTTCCGGCCTGGAGAACTTAAGGCTTTGAGTTTTTGATGTCAGTTCCCGAGTGTTGGAGAAATTTCTGGCCCTGGGGCCATTTCTTGTAGAAATAGCGAACTTCTTTGAAGCGCAAAGTGTTCTAATGGTAAAAGTCAAAATGTATTCCTTGATTACTTAGCAGAAGTATTATATAGTTTTCGTTGTTGAGGGTTCGATTGTTCTATGCGGACATGGTTCCTTCAACCATTTGGACCGATACATTATTTTTCTTTTGAGAACCTCTTTGGCTTGTTTTGATTTTTCTAGGAAGATGATCTTTTGGGGTATGACCCCCAGTATTCGAGGTTGATTGAAGAGAAGACTTGAATACTTGTTAAGTTCTCCTTAGGTAGCATATAGATGTTGCCTCGTTAAAAACCTTGCTGATAAAACCCTTTTTGGGATAAAATACAATCGAAGGAAAAGAGTGCAACGCATGCTTTAAAACCTAAGGTCTTCAAGCTAGAAGGTACCTCGATTCTTCTAACTGGATGCCTGAACACAGGTTAGTATAAGACATAAATAAAAAGGGAGGCAGTTATACCTTAGTTGTGATAGTGTTTCCAGCCTCGATATGTTTTAATTTCTTGTTCTAGGGACGCAGTACAGTCCTTTGTTTGTTCGTTCGGGTGCAGTCGAGGATGTATCTTGTGATTGCTACTTAGCTGTTTGTTTATCCTTTGGGTCCTTTGATATTGGAGGTGTCCATGTCGGTGCCACATCGTGCACTATGAACATCTCTCTTACTGCATGTTGCTCCCCGTATACCATTTGTATTTCGTCCTTTGTTGGAAACTTCATCATTTGATGAAGGGTTGATGGTACTACTCTCATATAGTGTATCCATGGACTTTTGAGCAAGGCATTGTATCTCATGTCTCCTTCGATGACATGAAACTTGGCATTTTGGGTTGCTCCGGCCACGTTGACCTGGAGGGTGATTTCCTCTTTTGTTGTATCACTCCGGCCCTGTGTATCTGTCGAATCCGGCTCTGCTCACGAGTCCCCGAGGATTCTGACCTCGATCTGCCCTCGATTTTTCCTGGGTATGTTACGCCTTGGGGCGTTTATTCGATATTCAGTGTGTGGTTGGTACCTTTCCTTATTTGGCTTTGGCTCCTTTGCTAGGAGCATGCTAGGACATACTGAGCCCAAGGGGGCTCCCAGTTGGTCGTCCTTGACCCTAATATTTGATTGATACTAGTTGTGGACATCCGCTCAAGTCACGACGGGATATTCAACCAAGTTCTGCTTTAGCTGTTTCGAAGCTACCGAGCTTTGTTCATTCAAACCTTGGGTGAAGGCCTGCACTGGCCAATCATTGAAGACTGGTGGTAACTCCATTAGCTCTATTTGAAAGCGAGATACAAACTCCCGCAACATCTCGTTTTCTCTCTGTTTGATTTTGAAGATTTCAGACTTCCTTGTAGCAACCTTGATGGCACTAGCATGTGCCTTTATAAAAGAATCTGCCAGCATGGCGAATGAGTCTATCGAATTCGAGGATAGGTTGTGATACCACATCATGGTCTCTTTTGAAAGTGTTTCCCCAATTTTTTTCAATAGGACAGATTTAATTCTGTCATCCTTCAGGTTATTTCCTTTTATTGCACAAGTGTAAGCAGTGATGCGCTCGTTGGGATCCGAGGTTCCATTGTACTTCAGAAGATCGGGCATTCTGAATTTCTTCAGGATGGGCTTTGGAGCCGCACTTGATGGGAATGGCATTTGTACGAATTTCTTTGAATCAACAACCTTCAGGATCGGAGGTGCGCTTGGGATCTGATTGACCCTTGAATTGTAGGTCTCCACCTTCGTATCATTAGCTTATATCTTCTTTTTGCCCGATTCAATCCTCTTTGTGAGGTCCTCAAGCATCTTTATAATAGCAGGGTTGGCTGCTGACCCGTTGTTGCTTGATCTTTCCGGTACCTGTTCGGCTTGAGGGGCCGTTTCCAATGCTACTGTGCTTGGAGTTTTTTGGTGGCTTTGCAGTTGAGCAATCGTCAGTTGTTGTGCCTGCAACATCTCAAAAATGACGTGAAGGCTACCCTTTTGTTCCTCTCGAGCTAGGGTTTTTTGAGCTTCTTGTTAGTAATCTTGGTGTATACTCATGTTATTGTGGGAGCTTATATCAACATGTTGGGCATTGCGTGAGACCACATCCACAGGAATTCGTTCCGGTGCGTCCTCAGGGTTTCATAGTGGTACACCGATGCATGGAATAGCTACACCATTCTCTCTATGGTGTTCAAGACCGTTGTTTTCATGTGCATTCGCTAAGTTAGACATTTTGAACTGAAATCAAAGATTCTAGGGCAAGAAAAGGTGTAAAGAATAACTTGTGTTTTTTAGTAAACCGGCACGAAAACAGCCACTATTATTTTTAGCCCCACGATGGGCGCCAAACTGTTTACCTTGAAAATAGTAATTACAATTAGATTTGATTTTGTGGTTCTAAAACTACGTAATTTATCTTTATGCTAGTTGTTAGGCAATAGATGCTAAGTGTGAGCTAAGAAAAAGAGATAAGAGCTTTGAAGTTAATATGTTATGCAAGCTGAATGGCTGGAATCGAGGCCTCGAGCTAGCCTGTGCCGGGCCTCGAGGTTGAGCTAAAGCGCTGGACTGGGGCTGATTGATGAAGAACTAACAGTTCTGGGAGCCTTGATGATCGCTATTTATGATCAATGATGAGTAATAAATGAAAAACAATCAATGAAGCACAATAAATGTAAGCTATGACAATAGAGAGTGTTTAAGTTAAAGAACGGAGAATGTTCTTGTTCTTGTTTTGAATATCATGCGTCCTTACAAAATGACAAGGGTCCCCTTTATATAGGAGGGAGAATCTCAATATAGTACATATGCATTTATTACAAAGATAAACGGCCGGTACAACCATTTAATGCCACGGTACGGACTTGTACTATTCCTATAGACTTGGTCACCTCTAACTGCTTGCGTTGGAATCTCCTATTCGTTCATCATAGCCACCGATTTGTAATGCCCGAGGTCGAGCCGTGCCTCGAGCCTTCTGGTTCATCAAACTAGAGTTGTGCCTCAAACCTTCTGGCAACGAGCTATGGAATGCCAGGATGGTCCCAAAATCGGACTCTCTGAGTTTAGTCGTATACAAACTTCTAACCACAATAACTGCCCAAAAACGAATTTGGTACCGATAGTAAACCTTGTATCAATTAAAACCTCGTTCAAAACCATCATACACTGTCGATGGTGGAAGAAACACGCAGAAACTCATAACCAGTTATCAGATCAACAAGTGATGGAGCTCTCGCGTCCGACAAGTTCTATAGCCAAATTCTAAGCGGAAATATGGTATCATTCTCCCAAACATTCCTCATCCCAATATGATAGTGCAAATCTCAGGTCTAAAAATCTCATATTCGCCAATACAGGCAACCCAACCGAAAACTCGCACCAGAAGCCATACGGAGCCTCAGACAACGCGTTCCATGCACCAAACAAGTAATAATTCATACATGACATATAACAGTAAGAAAGTTAAATAAAAATAAAGGCTACTAAGTAAATTAAGTAGGCGGGGTAATATTAACGTCTTTCTATGAACTATTTTCAGCAAAGTAAAAGAAAAACACACGAAATAAGCATAATGAGTTACATCTTATCATAGTACTGTTGACGCGCGCAACCCGATCTAGTTATATCAATCCACATAGGAGTACTCATCGAGCCAAAATGCTTGGGCTCACTAATCACAAGTGCGACAACATCAAGCACGATAGAGTGTGCAAATATAACTATGGAAAGCTGATTAGGAATAAACATTACTAAAAAAGACAAGCACAACTGTGGTGCAATACACAAATTAACATCACGAGAGATATCTCGCCCATAATGGCTTAAGGCCTAATTGGAATTACAATATGCGTGCGAATAATCATGTAACCCTCACAACTCGTCATAGCATAAGAGAGGAACACATAACATAGACCAAGGCATGAATAACATCTATTATGCCCGATGATGTACATATGGTAACAGCTGCGCAAGAGCAAGCAAATCCGATCTGATACAGTATACACATTCTCATTAGGCTCACAAATATTCCCCAAACTAGATTCCGATCATTCTCAAACAAGTAAATAACCTTCCAAAAGTCCATAGCAACCTTTCCATAACATATACCATCAATTATCCAGTCCTCAACATTTTTTCACAACTCACACTTAAGGAATAGTTTGCCAACAAGAATATCTAGTTTCTGAACCTCATGAATACTGGAATCTTCATATCCGATCTCAACACCGTGACTTAAATGGTTGATGTTCCACTCATACTCCATCATCTTACAGAAAAATACCCACAATTCGAAACACAATGCACTTACCAACATGCACACTTTCTTCCTGCGATATCAAATGGTGCCAAAATTCTCTTAAACAACTGAAATCGTTCGTGTCATCAAGAAATCATATCCTTCCCTTAAAAACTCTCGTAACCTTGAACTCGCAACTTCAAACCCCACACGGTGCACCACCACTAAACTGATAACTCGTGAAAATATGATAATCTCATAATCAACTTTGAACCACACGCAAGTTGAACACCTCATCAACCGAGAACCTTTCATTTAGCTCAATCCAAGATAATATCACCACACATAATATATCTTCTATACTTGTAGAAAATATCAACTCCATATCGTGGCCATAACCATAATGAATTCTTTAGAACTCATTAATACCTAATCGAGTCATCAAAAATGATATCCTCTAAGTCAATCGAGTCATACAGACTGCCAACTCGAAAGTAACTCAATCTGATATGCTTGCTATGAAGGACCCTTCTGCGAATCTGAATCCATTTTTTGCATCTCTCTAATATTGGCATATAGAATCATTCTTTCCATAGAAATACAGCAGATCCGGCCACCATCCACTACCAATCTCAAACCCTATCCATACACAAATTCAAGAATCCTTAGATGGCATATATGAACATGAACTCATAAAACCTTTTTGTTATCCTTTTACCTTACTCTGATCTACAATACACAACCAATACACACTGAGCAACCCGTGTTTTACCAGCACCTGACTATTCAAAGAAACAACCGAGCAATCCCTTAGCCCGAAAACTGATACAACGCATGATCCTGCAATTCGATCGTCGTTATCAGGCTCTCCCACTTAGCTCAAAGCCATAGAACACATCATCGGCAATCCAAAGTACCATATCTTCATAGGTGCCCCGATCGCGTATAGTTGTTAAGCTGAATACTTCAAAAACTAAAGCAATACTGGTCATAGAACACTCCAAAAACTCTGCCAAATGCTTACCCATTTTTGCAATAACCAAACAAACTTCCCCAAATGCTCTGAATGATAATATATGAATTCCATTGAATGGAAACCTCATACGAAACACAAGATCCAAACTCATCACGCAGGACATAGCCCCCCGGCTGTACTCAAATCAACACCTTACCACGAACCTATTATAATCGCAATAACTAGGCCACCAGCCGGTCTTCTCATGTCCTTGCTTACTAACCTAGTACAAGAATCTACCTCGTACCACAAATGAGCGACTAAAAGATCTATCACTGCATTTTATCTCAAGACCGGACAACACCTCGCGATGATAATCAAACATCTATACCCCTTTGTAATCCTTCCGCAACATCATAAACCGTCGGCACATAGCGAATACTGATGAGTGCGCAACATTGGATATGAACGAATATGAAGAATCAAAATCATAGATTTCAAGCTGAAACAAGGCCACACGATGAGGAAAGAAAGAAGGAAATTATCCAAAATGCCCTACAACCTCTCAAAGATTGGTATAGATGTCATTATACCGATCAATAAGACTCTACTAGACACTTGCTCATGACTCGTAGAACCTATGAACCTTGTTCTCTAATACCAACTTGTCACGACCCAAAATCCACTATTCGTGATGGCATCTAATAACCCGCTAGGTAAGCCAAATAACAGTCAACACAATCCAAATGAGATTTATAAGGAAATAGTGAAGAATTATATGAACATTTATACAATAAGTCAAGGACTATTAGTACAAATCATGAGCTTCTAAGTCATAGAAATTACAAAAGCTGGTACGAAATAAATACATCATATGTGTCACGACCCAAGTTCTCCCTCTATGAACTGTCGTGACAGCACCTAGTCTCTACGACTAGGTAAGCCTAACAAATTGCGGAAAAAGAAAATGAAAATATAAAACTAGCAAGTTACGGATAAAACATAATAAAAGATGTCTAAAATGCCGCTCGGCATATACAATACATACTCTCAATACTGAATCAAACTCCCAAAATGTAGAATCTCATGAAATCACAAGCTGTAGAAAAACTATATAGTGTTTTAACTCTAGAATGTCTAATCAAAAGTAAATACAGGAAGTCTAAAGCTAGAAGGGAGAATAGAGAGGGACTTCTGGATCTGCGGACGTAGCAGATATACCTTGAAGTCTCTGATATCACCCGCCTCATTGGTAGAATGGCTGAGCAGAAGAACCTGGATCTGCACACGAAAAACATGTGCAGGAAAGGGCATGAGTACACCATAGCAATACCCAGTAAGTGCCAAGCCTAACCTCGATCGAGTAGTGACGAGGAAGGACAGGGCCCTACTGGTTATATATTTATATAAAACAAGGTAAAATAGTATGAAGTGCGATAATATAATTGAAAATACTAATAGTCGATAAAGAGTAAAATCACAAACATAATATACTCAGTACACAGAGATAGCAACAGGAGATCTCCCATGATATCGTCCCGTAGTCCCAAAAGTAAATGTGCAGAGGATCTCCCGGGATATCGTCCCATAGTCCGAATCATAAATATGCAGAGGAGTCTCCCGGAATGCCAATCCGTAGGGCCACAGTAAATATCCAGTATAGGGGAATCTCCCGGGATGTCGTCCCGTAGTCCAAAATATAAACGTGTAGGGGGATCTTTCAGAATACCAATCTATAGTCCCAAAGTAAACATGCAGGGGGATCTCCTGGGATATCATCCCATAGTCCCAAAGTAAACACGCAATAGTCTCAAGCTATAGTTCTATTCGAGAATAAGCAGGAATTTCTACTCTAAACATGCTGCACATAATACAAGTAAGTAGTTAAAGTAGGTAAGATAATTAAATCACATAAGCATGCTTTTCCTAATCTAAACAAGAGGCTTCAAGTACAAGTATTACTCAATTACAAGAAAAACATAGATATTTACTTAATGAAAACGGGTTTTTCCAACAAGTATCATGTGTACGCACTCGTCACCTCACGTAGACATCATTCATATATCAACAATACCAAATCCTAAGGGGAGTTCCCCCATACAAGGTTAGGAAAGCCACTTACCTCGAACCAACTCAAAATCTATTCGAAATCACACTCTTGCCACGAGTATCCAACTCCGAGTGGCTAAAATCTAACTAAATCAATATCATAATGTAAATATAACTACAAACAACGAGCTTAGCTAAAAGAATCGAAGCTATGGTAAGAAAATAGAAAAACGCCCAAAAATCGTCCCCAGGACCACGTCTCAGAATCGGGTAAAAATTATGGATTATGAACACTCATTCAGCCACGAGCACACTCGAACAAAAATCACTAAAATTCGATGCCAAAATCCTACTCAAAACTCGGATTTTCAATTGGGGAACTTTTCTCCCATTTTCGAACTTTTGACCTCAATTTCCTTAATTAGAAGAGGAAAACAACAATAGGTTTTAGTATTATGATCAAAATCGAGTTAGAATTCGTTACCCAATGATTCTCCTTCAAAACCCCTCGAAAAATCGTCTGCAACCGAGCTCCAATTATATTTTTGTGTTATGAAATTTCAAACCCTAGAAGCGATTACCGCATTAGTGGTTCATGGGTCCGCATCTGTGGTCCCGCACCTGTTCCTTGAGCTCCGCATCTACAAAATTTGATTAGCTCCACGCTCACCGCACATGCGCTCCCCTCTCCGCATATGTGGTCCGCTTTTGTGGTCACTGGCCCTTGAGCTCCAGACCGCACCTGTGACCTCTTGCCTCGCTACTGCGGGCTGCACTTGCAGGCTCCTCACCGCAGGTGCGAAAATACCAGAAGCAACAAACTTTAGAATAGTCTAAGTCCAAATTCAACTTCTGTTAAGCATTCGAAACTTATCCGAAGCCCCCGAGACCTCAACGAAACATACCAACCAGTCCTGAAATATCATACGAACTTAATCCCACCCTCGGATCATATCAAACAATGCTAATACCATGATTCACCCTCCAATCCAAGCTTAATGAACTTGAAATCTCAAGAATTCTACAACCGATGCCAAAACCAACCAAACTATGTCCGGTTGGCCCCAAATTCTTCACACAAGTCACATTCAACACTACAAAGCTATTCAAACTTTCGCAATCAGATTCCGACCCCGATATCAAAATCTCACTATCGATCCGAAAACTTCAAAAATTCAACTTTCGGCATTTTGAGCCTAAATAAGCTACGGACCTCCAAAGTACAATCTGAACATGCCCCTAAGCCCAAAATCACTCAACAGAGCTAACAGAATTGACGAAATTCCATTTAGAGGGCGTTTTCATAATGCTCCAACTACGGTCCAAATTATAAAGCTTAAGTTCTCATTTAGGGACTAAGTGTCCCAAAACACTCTGACACTCAAAATGAATCTTCTCGGCAACTCACAATAGCAGAAACAAACACGGACAAAAAAGTTAATAGGAGATTGAGGCATTAATTCTCAAAACGATTGGTCGGGTCGTTATAATATGTTCGAAGTTTTCATAAACAAATTAGCAAAATCTAAAGCTACCAAGTACATGTGGCACCTATAAACGGAATGCAGGTACATCTTCGATCCTAGCTCTCTCCGTACACAACAACTCTCACTCCAAAATATGCATGCAAGGTGCAGAAGTGAAGTATGAGTTCAACCAACTCCATGTACCAAGTAAGTATCTTGTCTAACCTCGATGAAGTAATAACGAGACTTTTTAGTTAAAATATACTCACTGATATAACCTGTGCAGTTAACTAGCAATAGAAACGATACTAGAATATAACAAAAAAGAATACAAGAACAAATGAAAAGTAGTAAATGATTACTTGAAGAAATCATGTTAATTATCTCTCAATATCACAACCAATCCTTTCCTTAAAGCGACGACCAACTAACCATGATCATAAAATCATATCTTTCATAGTGTGAGGAATGTACTAAAAATATCAAACCAAATGGTACGACAACACCCTTTCATGCCAACCAGGTGAAAGAAATGCCAATAACCGTAATGATAAAATGGGAATTACACAGGTAGCAATAATGAACAAGGCAGTACATACGGACAACTAACATAGTAGAAGGCTTAGATGTCGATATAACAAACGTGAAGGAGGAATGATTTTTATAAGCTAAACAAATTTAAGGCATGGATAACTAACATGGTAGAAGGCTTGGATGTAGATATAAAAAACATGAAAAAAGAATGATCTTTATAAGCTGAACAAATAGAAGGCATGGATAACTAACATGTTAGAAGGTTAGGTGTATAAAACATGTAGGAAAGCATGATCTTTATAAGCTAAACAAATAGAAGGCATGGATAACTATCATGGTAGAAGGCTAAGATGTAGATATAACAAACATGAAGGAAAACATGATCCTTATAAGCTAAACAAATAGAAGGCTTGGCTAACTAACATGATAGAATGGTTATACAAAAAGGGCAACAACTGAGATACAACATAGGGCAAACAAGAAGGAAAGCATGATATTTATAAGTTAAACAGATATAAGGAAAGGATAATACGACAACAATTGATGTAAAGGACAAAGGCAAAACAACAATGACAAGTCACAAGGTGCAACAGTAACAACTCAAGATAAAGGCATGAATGTATACAAAAGGAAAAGATATCAGAATATGATGCATGTTTCTCATCCACGCCTGCACGGAAACACACTTCGTGCCATGAACACATAATAATATTAAAACAATGGTACTACATAACTCTTCTTGCTTTTACTACCATCCTCATATGATATTGTAAATGAAATGGCACGGCATCACCCTTCGTGCATTACACTCTTCCTCATCAAGCACATATATATCAATAACAAGCGAGGTATGAAGCATGAATAGTATCGAGGAAAGAGATTAAGCGAATATTCCAAATGAACATAAATCACAGCTTTCAAGCCAATAACAATTCAACAAACCACAAGAACCTTATTTGTCAAGTATCTCAACAAATCTTAAAACAATGATCTTCAACTCAAGTATGGAATCCGATATCTGAAGAATAACAGTCATAGTGATGTATTTGTGATTAAGTGTACTGACAACCAAATTAAGAACATCAATAAATTCACAAAAAGTCTGTCAATTTTTAATCAAGTTATAATAACCTAAATCATGGTTTCTAGCATTTAACTTCATATTCATATTTATCTAGAAGTCAAGTAAAATACGAAGCAAGAAGGTCACATAATCCTACTAGGCACAAATAATCGTATAATCTACCCCCAAGTATGATTAACCCTGGCACATGCATATACACTCGTCACATCATATATGCATCACCCTCGCATGTAGTAAACAATATCAATTAGTTGGAAAAAATTTCCCAACAAATTTAGACAAGAAACTTACCTCAAACAAGCCAAATCGATACACTAGAAGCGCCATCTCGCTCTAATCGACCTCCAAATGGCTCGAAACTAGCCGAAAGCAACTCAAAATCATCAAATAATTCCATAGGAAGCAAACCCAAACGATAAAGGTCAAATATTTAATCAAATATCCAAAGCCAACAAAAAACTCAAACTCAAGCCCGCTCCTAAAAACCCGACAAAACTCACAAAATCTGACTATCCATTTAATTACGATTCTAACCATACTAATTTCTCATAAATCCGACTCTGAATCGATGTTCAAAATTCAAAAATTCACTTTAGGAATGTTTAGGAAAAAAACCCCATTTCTCTTTGTAAGGCCCCTTAAAAATTTCTACTCAAAACCTGAAAGCTCGTAGTACCAAGGTGGATAGGCCTAGTTAGGATATGTTTCTACTCAATCCCCATTTCTTTAGGATATGTTTCTAGGGCTCTCTGACAGGTGGATAGGCCTAGTTACAAAGGAAACTCTGGCGAAATTTTTGAAAATTTAGGGAGTTAGCCAAATTTGGGGCTGTGGATATGTTTCATGTTGTGAAAAGCTGAGGTTGCATAAAAATTTCTAATAAGTGAACCTTGATCCTCATTCAAGGATGAATGATCTTAAGTGGGGCAGGATGTAAGGCCCCGTGAAATTTTTTGCTCAAAACCCAAATGCTCATACTGCCGAGTTAGGTTTAAATGTTAGAGATTCCAACCACACTCACTGCAGTTCGGACCCTTTGGATTGATCTGTGCATTAAAAAGTTAAGGAACAATGTTTTCCAAAAAAGTGCGTTTCTGCGGTTCATTATGCGCTCGCAGAATAGCTATGCGGACTACATAGTCGTCGCAGGGTTAGATAGTTTGATGGTTAATTTGAGGTCAACTATGCGGCCAATTATGCGATCGCATAATCAATATGCGGGACACATAGTCATCGCATAATCGGCTTGGAATTTTTGTGAGGGACAGTTCTAGGGTGCATTATGCGATCGCAGAATAGGTGTGCGGGCTGCATACCCGGGAAGTTTGTTCAGGTTTTTGGGCCCATTTTCGCGGTCCATTATGCGGGCTGCATGTCCATTATTCAATTGCATATGCGATCACAGATCATGTCAGGGCTCCTATTTTCTAACTTTTAAAACCCGACCCCATCCCATTAAAAAACACCCCATTAGACCCCTTTTAAGATATTTTTCTGCAACAAAAAGTGAGAGGGGAAATTCTAGAGAGAGAGGGTGATCTTTATCAAATTTAGTATGTGTGGTCAACATGAGCTATGTGCTAAATTCCTAAATGTCAAGTCAAGGTTACATTGTGATTTATATGCCGAACTAGATGAATTCCTCTCTATGATTATAACTTAAATTGCTTTTGTATGTGACTATGATCTTAAATGGCAAGGTTAACGTTGAAAATGGGAATAAAGGGAAACGTGAGTTATGGAATGTATTAATTGTGGCCCCAAGTGCCTATGAACTAATACATGTGAAACCAAAGATTGAAGTAAGATGATTAACGGAAAAGGGTAACGTCTTGGTGAGACGGCTTAGCCGATCGGGCCGTGATTGGACGCAATGTTATACACACATGGTGGTAATGTATTGATAATTGAAATTAGAAAGTGAGAATGAAATAAGGGTAATGTCTTGGTAAGACGGCTTAGCCGATCGGGCCGTGATCAGACTCCGCTCAAAGAAGCGGTGGTATTGTGGATGATGATGCAAAAAAATGGAATGCCCCAACCTAAAATTTTGAAAACTATGTGAACTTTTTATATTGCTGACGTGGTGTTTGTTTGAAGCTTTGTAGTCCTTATGATTTCTTTTTACTCTTGTATGTTTGTTCTTTCTAATAGGATGGTGTTTGTTTATACATACTAGTACTATTCCATGGTACTAACGTCCCTTTTGCCGGGGGTGCTACATTTTTGAATGAATGTAGGTGGCTCCATAGCGGATAATGTCGATCGTGCATAGCGGAGTATCCTCCTCTCAAAGTCTTGGTGAGCCCCCCTTTCCCCCCCAAGGGGTTATGTTGTACATCTTTAGTTGTAGACTTTCACTTTTAAGGTATAGCCGGGGCCTTGTTGCCAACGTTGTCATAATTGTCTTTTATATATTTAGAGACTCCGTAGACGTTTGTGTGGGTTGTGTTCGGATGGGACAATGTACTGTATAGTAATTCTAAACTCTAGTTCTTCTAAATGGTAACTGTATGAAATCTTAAAATCTTAACCACGACATAAGGTTCATGATATGAAAATAAATTAACAATGTTGAATGTACAATTTTGCTATTGTCTAAATAAACGAAAGCATGGTTTCTTAATCATATTGAGCTGGGTAGAAATTGTTAAAAAGGCTTGCTCTTTTGGGTTCACTCTATTGAGCGCCGGTCGTGCCCCCGAGGTTGGGGCGTGACAAACTTGGTATCAGAGCGTAAGGTTATGAAGTGTCCTAGGATGTCTCGAAGCCGTGTCTAGTCGAGTCCTTCTTATCGGTGTGTAGTCGACCACATCTATAAGTTGGAGGCTACTTGGGCATTTAGGAATAACACCCTTCTTTGATATTCTGGATCTTACGGCAACACTTGTTACGAAATTATTCCCTCTCTAACTAGTGCATTGTTCTATCTTTCAGTAAATGGCACCTAAGAAGAAAGCGAGAATTGGCCAAGGAGCCAATGCCACCTCAGGTGTGGCTGATGAATCACTGCTTGATACTATGGGTGAGAGTAGTCGCCCTGCTATCACCTTGTCGGGTTCTCCTATTCCAAAGCAGACTACCCCAGTTCCTACATCTGTGGAGGATACTGCTATCCCTCCCATTGATACTCTTGTTCCACCTCCAGCCCCAACTTCCCGTTCTGGTATTTCTGATGGGGATCTTAGGGGAGCTATTCAGATGTTGACTCAGCTAAGGGCCTCTCAGGCCTAGAGGTCAAATGTTGCACCCAGTTCATCTAGCCAGCAAGTGGATTCCACTAGTTTCAGGGTGAATAGATTTTTTCAGTTAGACCCTCTAGTGTTTGCGGGTGCCAATCCAAAAGAAGACCCTCGGGATTTTATTGATGAGATGTACAAGACCCTCAGGGTTATGCATGCAACTGAGACAGAGGGAGTAGATTTGGTCGCCTATCGTCTGAAAGGGGTGGCATATTCGTGGTTTGAGTTGTGGGAAGATTCCCGTGAGAAGGGGAGCCCTCCAGCGAGTTTGTTGATGCCTTTATAGATCATTTCCTGCCTGCTGAGAGAAGGTTAGCTCGAGCAGCAGAGTTTGAGAACCTGAGGTAGGGTAGCAGAAGTGTGTGGGAGTACCATATGGAGTTTGCCCGCCTGTCCAAGTATGCTATTCACATGTTGCCCACAATGGAGGCCAGGGTGTGCCAGTTTGTTTAGGGCCTTAATCCTTTGACTATTAATGAGGCTTCTACAGCTGCATTGAATTCTGACATGAATTATAGGAAGATGGTGGCATTTTCTCAAGCCACAAAGAACCGTAAATTGAAGAACATGATGGAGAGAAAGGGTAACAGAAGGACCCAATCTATGGGCAACATGGATGAGTCACTAGGTGGGGGAAGATCAGCTTTTTGGGGAGGGACATCAGGGCCATCCCAGTCTATTGCACAGTCGTCAGCCAGTGCACCGCAATCAGGGCCCAACTAGCAGCAGCAGTGGAGTCGTTTCAGGCCCAGTCAGGGCAATAGAGGATCCCATCAGTGGGGTCGGTTGGGAGGGGGATCCCAGCAGCAGTAGAGGTCCCCATACCCCAAGTGCGGGAAGATGCACTCAGGGATTTGCTACTTGTAGTTACCCGTATGCTATGGATACAGGATGAGGGGCCACATTCAGAGGAATTGTCATACATCCCGCCAAGGTGCGGGTAGGGGCACAACACAGTCATCCAGTCCAGCAGTTGCTACACCTTCATCCCCCTCTCCAGCTCGAGGTACCCCAACACCCGCGGGGCAAGGTGCAGCTAGGGGTGGTGTGCATAATTCGTGAGGACCCAGCCGGTTCTATACCATGAGTGGCCGCCAGACTGCAGAGGCTTCTCCAGATGTTGTTACAGGTATTCTGACTGTCCAATCTCATGATGTGTACACTTATTGACCCCAGTTCCACCTTGTCCTATGTTACCACTTTTGTTGCTATGAAATTTGGGATAGAACCAAAACAGCTTCATGAACCATTCTCGGTATCTACTCTGGTGGGTGAGCCTATTATGACGGCACGAGTTTATAGAGGTTGTGTTATCACGGTACGTGGTAGGGATACCATCTCCGATCTCATTGAATTGGGGATGGCCGATTTTGATCTAATAATGAGAATGGATTGGCTATATTCATGTTTTGCCAAATTTGATTGTTGTACTAGGACTATGAGGCTTGAGTTTCCTAATGAGGCCATTGTTGAATGGAAGGGAGATAATCTAGTGCCTAAAGGTCGATTTATTTCTTACCTTAAGGCCGCAAAGGTGATCAAGAAGGGGTGTATCTATCATTTAGTTAGGGTTACAGACATTGATGCCAAGGCACCTAGCCTCGAGTCCGTACCAGTTGTGAATGAATTTTTGGATGTCTTTCTAGATGAGCTCCCTGGGATTCCACCAGACAGGGAGATTGATTTTGGGATCGATATGATGCCAGGCACGCAGCCTATATCAATTCCACCTTACAGAATGGCACCGGTAGAATTGAAAGAGCTAAAGGAACAACTGAAGGATTTTCTAGAAAAGGGTTTCATCCGGCCGAGTGTGTCACCGTGGGGCGCACCGGTCTTGTTTGTAAGAAAGAAAGATGGGTCGCTACGGATGTGTATTGACTACCGGCAACTCAACAAAGTCACAATCAAAAATAAATATCTTCTACCAAGAATAGATGACGTGTTTGATTAATTGCAAGGTGCTACGTGTTTTTCGAAAATTGACTTACGGTCCGGGTATTGACAATTGAAGATAAGGGAGTAGGATATTCCAAAAATAGCCTTCAGGACTCGGTATGGGCACTTTGAATTTCTGGTGATGTCTTTTGGTCTCACAAATGCCCCGGCGGCTTTCATGGATCTTATGAATTGAGTCTTCAAGCATTTTCTAGACTCCTTTGTGGTAGTGTTTATTGACAATATTCTTGTGTATTCCTGAAGTCGGGAGGACCATACTGACTATCTCAGGGCAGTTCTGTAGACTCTTGAGCAACATCAATTGTATGCAAAGTTTTCAAAATGTGAATTTTGGCTTGAATCTGTCGCATTCTTGGGTCATGTCGCATCCGGGGAAGGAATTATGGTTGATCCTCAAAAGATTGCAGCAGTGAAGAATTGGCCTAGACCTACCACTCCAACAGAAATTCGCAGTTTCTTAGGTTTGGCTGGGTACTATAGGAGATTTGAGGGGTTTTCTACTCTTACCTCTCCATTGACTGAATTGACGCAGAAAACAGTTAAATTCCAATGGTCCAATGCTTGTGAAAGGAGTTTCCAAGAATTGAAATCAAGATTGACTACAACACCGGTATTAGCCCTGCCAGAGGGTACAGAGGGATTTGTGGTGTATTGTGATGCCTCAAGGATCGGGCTTGGGTGTGTGTTAATGCAACACGGAAAGGTCATAGCCTACACTTCTAGGCAACTCAAGAATCATGAAAAGAGCTACCCAACCTATGACTTAGAGCTTGCGGCAGTGGTGTTTGCGCTAAAGATTTGGCGACACTATTGGTATGGAGTCCATGTGGATGTATTTACGGACCACAAGAGCCTTTAATATATTTTCAAGCAGAAGGAATTGAATCTGAGACAGAGAAGATGGCTAGAGTTACTCTAAGACTGACATTGATATTCTCTATCACCCGGGAAAGGCTAATGTTGTGGCGGATGCTCTTAGTCGAAAATCTATGGGAATCTTGGCTCAGTTAGAGGCATATCAGAGGTCGTTGGCCAGGGAGGTTCACCAGTTAGATAGTTTGGGAGTTTTCCTTGCGGACTCTAATGAAGGAGGAGTGATTCTACAGAATAGGGCTGAATCATCGCTTGTAGCAGAGGTGAAGGAGAAGCAATTCGACGATCCACTATTAGCACAACTGAAAGAGGGGATTCATAAACACAAGACTACAACTTTTCCCTTGGCATGGATGATGGTACCTTACGGTAACAAGGTCGCCTATGTGTTCTAGATATTGACGGTCTTCAAGAAAGGATCATGGCAGAAGCTCACACTTCCAAATATTCCGTGCACCCAGGGTCTACGAAAATGTATCATGATCTCAAGGATGTTTATTAGTGGAACAACATTAAAAAAAAGGTAGAGGACATTGTGGCAAAATGTCCGAACTATTAGCAAGTGAAGGGCGTACATCAAAGGCCTAGTGGATTGGCCCAAAGCATAGAAATTCCAATTTGGAAATAAGAGATGATCAACATGGATTTTCTGGTAGGTTTACCACGCACTCCGTGCAAGTTCGACTCAATTTGGGTGATCGTGGACCGACTCACAAAATCAGCACACTTCTTGCCAGTTAAATCTACCGACACATCGGAACAGTATGCTCAGTTGTATATCAAGAAAATAGTTAGGTTGCATGGTATTCCAGTCTCAATCATTTCAGATTGAGGGGCTCAATTCACGGCCAACTTTTGGAAGAAATTTCAGCAAGGTTTGGGCACACAGGTAAATCTTAGCACAACTTTTCACCCTCAGACCAACGGACAAGCAGAGCGGACTATTCAGATGCTTGAGGGCATGTTGTGTGCTTGTGTTCTCGATTTCAGGGGTAGTTGGGATGATCATTTTCCACTTATAGAGTTTGCTTATAATAACAGCTTCTATGTTAGTATCCAGATGGCGCCATTTGAAGCATTGTATGGTAGGAGATGTAGGTCTCCCATTGGGTTGTTCGAGGTTGGAGAAGTGGAATTGATAGGGTCGGACCTTGTACATCGGGCCATGGAGAGAGTCAAAATGATTAAGGAGAAGTTGAAAACTGCTCGGAGTCGCCAAAAGTCTTATTCGGACGTTCGTCGTAGAGATTTGGAGTTCAAAGAAGGTGATTGGTTATTTTTGAAGGTTTCCCCTATGAAGGGTATCATGCGGTTTGGAAAGAAAGGAAAATTGAGTTCGAGGTATGTCGGACCGTACAGAATCATTCAGAGGATTGTTCAGGTGGCGTACAAGCTCGAGCTGCCACCCGAGATGTCATTGGTACACCCAGTCTTCCATGTGTCTATGTTGAAGAAGGTAGTGGGAGATCCATACACTATTGTGCCAGTTGAAACTATTGAGGTTAATGAGGAACTGTCATATGAAGTATTTCCAGCTGCCATTCTTGACAGACAAGTCCGGAAATTGAGAAATAAGGAAATTGCCTCTGTAAAAGAGTTATGGCGGAAACACCAGGTTGAGAAAGCCACTTGGGAAGCCGAGGAAGAAATGAGAAAGAAGTACCCACATTTGTTTGTATAGCCATGTAATAGCTTTTTATGCATTTGGTCTCTATGAACTCTTATTTTTTGATTTGATCTATGTAAAATTGTTCTGTCTTGGTTATATGTTGCCTATGCAGCCATGGTTGGTGTCGTACAAGTTATGTTGTGTCTTTGGAACATGTATATGCTGTTAGGATATGTTTCTGGGGCTCTCTGGCAGGTGGATAGGCCTAGTTACAAAGGAAACTCTGGCGAAATTTTTGGAAATTTAGGTAGTTAGCCAAATTTGGGGCTGTGGATATGTTTCATGTTGTGAAAAGCTGAGGTTGCATAAAAATTTCTAATAAGTGAACCTTGATCCTCATTCGAGGATGAATGATCTTAAGTGGGGCAGGATGTAAGGCCCCGTGAAATTTTTTGCTCAAAACCCAAACTCTCATACTGCCGAGTTAGGTTTATATGTTAGAGATTCCAACCACACTCACCGCGGTTCGGACCCTTTGGATTGATCTGTGCATTAAAAAGTAAAGGAACAATGTTTTCCAAAAAGTGCGTTTCTGCGGTTCATTATGCACTTGCAGAATAGCTATGCGGACTACATAGTCGCCGCAGGGTCAGACAGTTTGATGGTTAATTTGAGGTCAACTATGCGGCCAATTATGTGATCGCATAATCAATATGCGGGCCGCATAGTTACCGTATAATGCCCTTGGAATTTTTGTGAGGGGCAGTTCTAGGGTGCATTATGCGACCGCAGAACAGGTGTGCGAACCGTATTTCTGTCGCATACCCGAGTAGTTTGTTCAGGTTTTTGGGGCCATTTTTGTGGTCCATTCTGCGGGCTGCATGTCCATTATGCGATCGCATATGCGATCGCAGATCGTGTCGGGGCTCATATTTTAAAACTCGACCCCATCCCATTAAAAAACACCCCATTAGACCCTTTTTAAGATATTCTTCTGCAAAAATAGTGAGAGGGGAAGTTCTAGAGAGAGAGATGGTGATCTTCATCAAATCCCCACTCAATTCTTGCCTAAACCCTTGAAGATTATCAAATAAAATTTGTTAGGCCTTCACCCCAAGAGGTAAGAACTTGAGCCCTAACCTTTGGTTTCGAAATTCACACTAGAACAAGTAATTAGCTTGGGGTTCATGGGTATAAGAATGGATTTTCTTGCATGAATAAAAAATAATATGGTATGGGGAGGTTGTGTACTAAAAAGATAGCAATTATGGTGTAAAATGATAGAAATCTCTCACAAAAGAGTCCTAAAATCATTGTGCACACTTAGTGCTTGATAATATACTTAAATGAGCTAGAATCTTATTCAAGTCTCTAATTCTTGGTTCAGTTCGTAATTTTCATAAAATAGATCGAAGTTGCTAGGAAATTCCAGAATTTACTATAAGGATTTAAGGAAAGCTCTATTGAGGTATGTATGGCTAAAACCCCTCCTCTTAGAAATTGAGCCTCCATGGTGCCCGTGCAAATATTGTAAGTCCGAAATTTGATTGATGTAGTACTTGTTATGTCAAATGAATTGATGTTGTGAAAATGTATGTGGAAGGTGGTTCTCCATGTGTTTAATGTGTTATTCTTTGTAAATTGAGGATGTGTGGTGAACATGAGCTATGTGCTAAATACCTAAATGTTAAGTCAAGGTTACATTGTGATATATATGCCGAACTAGATGAATTCCTCTCTATGCTTATAACTTAAATTGCTTTTGTATGTGCCTATGCTCTTAAATGGGAAGGTTAATGTTAAAAATGGGAATAATGGGAAACGTGAGTTACGGAATGTGGTAATTGTGGCCCCAAGTTCTTATGAACTAATCCATGTGAAACCAAAGATTGAAGGGAGATGATTAACGGAAAAGGGTAACGTCTTGGTGAGACGGCTTAGCCGATCGGGTCGTAATCGGATGCCATAGTATGCACACATGGTGGTAATGTGTTAATAATTGAAACTGGAAAGTGAGAATGAAATAAGGGTAACGTCTTGGTAAGACGTCTTAGCCGATCGGGCCGTGATCAGACTCTGCTCAAGGAAGCGGTGGTATTGTGGATGATGATGCAACAATATGGAACGCCCCAACCTAAAATTTCGGAAACTATGTAAAAACTATGTTAACCTTTTATATTGCTGACGTGGTGTTTGTTTAAAGCTTTGTAGTCCTTATTATTTCTTTTTACTCTTGTATGGTTGTTCTTTCTAACAGGATGGTGTTTAGTTATGCATACTAGTACTATTCTATGGTACTAACGTCCCTTTTGTCGGCGCTACATTTTTGAATGAATGTAGGTGGCTCTATAGCGGATAGTGTCGATCGCGCATAGCGGAGTATCCTCTTCTCAAAGTCTTGGTGAGCCCCCCCCCCCCTCCTCCAAGGGGTTATGTTGTATATCTTTTCTTGTAGACTTCCACTTTTGAGGTATAGCCGGGGTCTTTTGCCGGTGTTGTCATAATTGTCTTTTGTATCTTTAGAGGCTCCGTAGATGTTTGTGTGGGTTTTGTTCGGATGTCGGATGGGACAATGTATTGTATAGTAATTCTAAACTCTAGTTCTTCTAAACGGTAACTGTATGAAATCTTAAAAACTTAACCACGACTTAAGGTTTGTGATATGAAAATGAATTAATAATGTTGAATGTACGATTTTGCTATAGTCTAAATAAACGAAAGCATGGTTTCTTAATCGTATTGAGCTGGATAGAAATTGTTAAAAAAGGCTTGCTCAGTTGGGTTCACTCGATTGAGCGCCGGTCGCGCCTCCCCAGGTTGGGCGTGACACTCTTTAAAAATCATCAATCAAATATAAAAAACGAATATATATTCATGAAATATAATCAAAACCGTGTAGAAAACACTTACCCCAATCCATGTGGTAAAAATCACCCCCAAAACCGCCCAAATCCGAGCTCCATAGCTTAAAATATGATAAAATGTCTGAAACCTTCGAAATAGAGTACTTTATAAAAACTTCCCAAGTATACTCTTCGCGATCGCGGAACCTCCATCGTGATTGCGATGTACAGACTCCACTGCCCTCAAATTACTCTTCGCGTTCTTGGCACATTCCTCGCGAACGCGATTCTGAGCTGAAATAGAACTTCGTGAACGCGACACCCTCTTTGAAAACGCGATGAAGGAGACCTCTAGCTCCAGCTCCGAGCTCACACTACGCGACCGCGATTCCATATTCGCGAATGCAAAGAACGCAAACACGTTCAACCATTTCTTCGTGATCGCGAAGAACAATCGAGATATCAGCAAATAGCAGAAACTAGCAATTCCAAGCCAATCCGGAGCGAGTTGAAACTTCCGCGAAACGCACTCGAGCCCCTCGCGACCCCATACGAACATACCAACAAGTCCCAAAACATAATACAGACCTACTCGGGGCCTCAAATCACCTATAACAACATCAAAACCATGAATCGTACCTCAAATCAAACTTAATGAACCTTGAAACATTCAATTTCCAAAACTCGTGTCTATCCATATTAAATCAACTCGGAGTGGCCACAAAATATTCACCCAAATCCCGAATGACATAGCGAAGCTATTCCAATTCTCAGAACCACAATCCGAACCCGATATAATCAAATTCAACTTTCGGTCAAACCTATGAACTTTCCAAACCTTCACAATGCCAACTTTTGGCAATTAATGCCAAAACCTTCAAGAAACATCCAAATGCAAATCCGGGCATACAACCTGGTCCAAAATCACCATTCGGACCTAACAGAACCATCAAAGCTCTGATCCAAGATCAAATACACAAAAGTTAAACATGGTCAAGTCCACAAACTTAAAACTTCTAACATCAGCTTCATTCTTCCAAATCAATCTTGAATTACCTAAAAACGAAAACTGACGATTCGCACAGGTCATAATACATCATATGAAGCTACTCAAGGCTTCAAATAGCTAAACAGAATGCAAATGCTTAAAATAACCAGTTGGATCATTACATCCTTCCCCACTTAAACATATGTTGGTCCTAGAACGTGCCAAGAGTCGTTCCAATGCCTTCAACTCACTGCATGAGCTTAATGTACGCATACCCGTGGGTGATCCCGCGTCACCCTAATCCCGCGTGAAACCAATTTCCATCATCCAAAATTTATTATAAGACATAATTCTCACATCCATACACCGTATAAGTCTGAAAAAATTGTACCAAGCCATAACCATAACCCAAGATGTAATCGCATAATAACCACATAACTCAGATACTCACATCAATAACTGTTGACCACAATAGCTACCCAAAAACGAATCTAGTACCAGTAGTAAATGCCAATAACCGTAATGACAAAGTGGGAAATACATAGGTAGCAATAACAAACAAGGAAGTACATATGGACAACGATAACAGACGATGTGGGAGGTATAGAAGTAATGATAGCAATTAAGATAGAAAACAAAAATTTACTAACTAATATGGTAGAAGGCTTAGATGTAGACATAACAAACATGTAGGAAAGCATGATCTTTATAAGTTAAGCAAATAGAAGTCATGGATAACTAACATGGTAGAAGGTTGAGATCTAGATATAACAAATATGAAGGAAAGCATGATCTTTATAAGCTAAGCAAATAGAAGGCATGGCTAACTAACATGATAGAAAGCTTATACAAAAAGTGCAATAATTGCGATATGGCATAGATGTAAATATGACAAACAAGAAGGAAAGCATGGTATTTACAAGTTAAACAGATAGAAGGCATGGATAATATGGAAACAATTGATGTAAAGGACCAAGGCAAAACAACAACGACAAGTCACATAGAAAACATAGGTGCAACAGTAACAACTCAATATAAAGGCATGAATTATACACAAGATATCAGAATATAATGCATGTTTCTCGTCTTCGCCTGCACGGAAACACCCTTTGTGCCATGAACACGTAATAATATAAAAAAAATGGCATTGCATCACCCTTCGTGCTTTTACTCCCATCCTCACATGATACTGTAAATGAAATGGCATAGTATCACCCTTCGTACTTACACTCTTTGTCATCAAGAACATGTATATCAATAACAAGCAAGGTATGAAGCATGACTAGCATCGAGGAAAGTGATTAAGCTTTCCAAATGAACATAAATCATAGCTTTCAAGCCAATAACAATTCAACAAACCTCAAGAACCTTATTGTTCATGTATCTCAACAAATATCAAAACAATTATCTTCAACTCAAGAATTGAATCCAATATCTCAAGAATAACGGTCATAGCGATGTAATTGTGATTAAGTGTAATGACAACCAAATTTAGCACATCAATAATTTCACAAAAAGTCCGTCAATTTTTAATCAAGTTATAATAACCTAAATCATGGTTTCTAGCATTTGACTTCATATTCATATTAATCTAGAATTCAAGTAAAATACGAAGCAAGAAGGTCACATAATCCTACTAGGCACAAATAATCGTATAATCTACCCCCAAACATGATTAACCCTGGCACATGCATATACGCTTGTCACATCATATATGCATCACCCTCGCATGTAGTAAACAATATCAATTAGTAGGAATAATTTTTCCAACAAAGTTAATGAAGAAACTTACCTCAAACAGGCCAAATCAATACACTAGAAGTGCCATCCCGCTCAAATCGACCTCCAAACGGCTCAAAACTAGCCAAAAGCAACTCAAAATCATCAAATAATGCCATAGGAAGCAAACCCAACCGATAAAGGTCAAATCTTTAATCAAATATCCAAAGCCAACAAAAAAAGTGAAACTCAATCCCGCACCTCAAAACCCGACAAAACTCAGAAAATTCGACTCTGAATCGATGTTCAAAATCAAAAAAATCACTTTAGGAATGTTTTGACAAAAACCCCCAATTTCTCTTTTGAAATAATCAATCAAATATAAAAAATGAAGATAGATTCATGAAATATAATCAAAACCAAGTAGAAAATACATACCCAAATCCATGTGGTGAAAATCGCCCAAATCTGAGCTCCATAGCTCAAAATATGATAAAATGTCTGAAACCTTCAAAATAGAGTATCTTATAAAAACTGCCCAGGTATACTCTATGTGATCGCGGAACTAACATCACTATTGCAAAGTACAAACTCCACTGCCCTCAGATTACTCTTCGCGTTCGCGGCACATTCCTCGGGAATGCGACTCACAACTGACCCAAAACTTCGTGAACGCGGCACCCTCTATGCAAACGCGATGAAAAAGACCTCCAGCTCCAGCTTCCAACTCACCTTAATCGATCGCGATTCCACATTCGCTAATGCGAAGAACGCGAACATGGTCGACCAGTCGCGAACGCAATGAAGGAAATCCCCAAGGTCCATTATTTACTACATGATCGCGATAGTTTCTTCGCGATCGCGAAGAATAACTGAGACGTCAACAAACAGCACAAACTAACAACTCCAAGGCAATCCGGAATGAGCCAAAACTACCGTAAACTCACCTAAGCCCCTCGGGACCCCATACGAATATACCAACAAGTCCCAAAATATAATATGCACTTACTCGGGGCCTCAAATTACATATAACAACATCATAATAGCGAATCATACCTCAAATAAAACTTAATGAACTTTTGAACTTTCAACTTCCAAAACTCGTGTCGAACCATATCAAATCAGCTCGGAGTGACCTAAAATTGTTCATACAAATCCCAAATGAGATAACGAAGCTATTCCAATTCCCGGAATCACAATCCGAACCCGATATCATCAAAGTCAACTCCCGATCAAACCATTGAACTTTCCAAACTTTCAAATTGCCAACTTTCACCAATTAACACCAAAACCTTCAGGAAACATCCAAATGTAAATCCGGGCATGCACCAAGGTTCAAAATCACCATTAGGACCTAACACAACCATCAAAACTCTAATCCGACATCAAATACACAAAAGTCAAACTTGATAAACTCCACCAACCTAATGGTTCTAACATCAGCTTCATTCTTCCAAATCAATCTTGAATCACCTGAGAACCAAAACTGACGATTCGCACAGGTCATAATACATCATATGAAGCTACTCAAGACTTCAAATAGCTAAATGGAATGCAAATGCTTAAAATGACTGATTGGATCGTTACATCCTCCCCCACTTAAACATATGTTCGTCCTCGAACATGCCAAGAGTCGTTCCAATGCCATCAAATCAATGCATGAGCTTAATGTACGCATACCCGTGGGTGATTCCGTGTCACCCTAATCCATATAAGTCTGCCAACCGAGCATAACTGAAAATTCTTCTTTCAACCTAATCCATAAACCTTGGAACCCAATTTCCAACATTCAGAATTTATTATAAGACCTAATTCTCACACCTATACACCGTGGAAGTCTGAAAAAACTTTACCAAGCCATAACCCTAACCCAAGATGTAATCACATAATATACCACATAATTCTGATACTCACAACAATAACTTTTGACCACAATAGCTGCCCAAAAATGAATCTGGTGCCGGTAGTAAATCTCATATCAAATAAAACCTCAATCAAAACCATCGTACACTGTCGATGGTGGAAGAAACACACAAAAACTCATAACCACTTATTAGATCAACAAGTTATGAAGCTTTCATGTCCGACAAGGACTATAGCCAAATTCTAAGCATAAATATGGTATAATTATCCTAAAAGTTCCTCATCCCAATACGATTGTGCAAATCTCAAGTCTAGAAATCTCATATTCGCCAATACAGGTAACCGAACCGACAACTTGCACCAAAAGCCATACGGAGCCCCAGACAAACCGTTCCATACACCAAACAAGTAATAATTCATACATGACATATAACAGCAAGAAAGTTTAATAAAAAGAAAGGCTACTAAGTAAATTAAGCAGGCGGGGTAATATTAACATCTTACTATGAACTATTTTCAGCAAAGTAAAAGAAAAACACACGAAATAAGCATAAGAAGTTACATCTCATCATAGTACCGTTGACGTGCGCAACTCGATCCAATCATATCAATCTACATAGGGGTACCCATCAAGCCAAAATTCTCAGGCTGACTAATCACAAGTGTGACAACATCAAGCACGATAGAGTGCGCAAATATAATTATGAAAGGTGATTAGGCATAAACAGTACAGAGAAAGACAAACACAACTACGGTGTAATACACAGATTAACATCACGAGAGACATATTTCCCATAACACTATAAGGCCTAAATGGAATTACAATATGTGTGTGAATAATCATGTAACCTTCACAACCCGTTATAGCATAAGAGAGAAACACATAAAATAGAACAAGGTGAAAATAACATCCATTCTGCCCGATGATGTACATGTGGTAATAGCTGCAAGAGCAAGCAAATCCGATCTGATATAGCATACACATTCTCATTAGGCTCACAAATAATCCCCAAACTAGGTTTCAATCATTCCTAAACAGGTAAATAACATTCCAAAAATCTATAGAAACCTTTCCATAACACATAACATCAATTATCCAGTCCTCAAAATTTCTTCACAATTCGCAATTAAGGAATAGTCTGCCAACAAGAAAATCCAGTCTCTGAACCTCATGAATACCAGAATCTCCATATCTGATCTCAACATCATTACTCAAATGGAAATATTCGACTCATACTCCATCATATTACAGAAAAATACCCACAAGTCAAAACATAAAACTCCTGCCAACATGCGCACTCTCATCCGATGATATCGAAGTGTTAACATTCTCTTAAACAAGTGAAATCGTATGTGTCATCAAGAACTCATATCCTTCCCATTAAAACTAAACTTGCAACCTATGGCTCGCAACTTGTAACCCCACAAGGCGCACCACAAGTAACATGCTAACTCGTGAAAATACAAAAATCTCATAATCAACTTTGAACCACATGCAAGTTGAACACCTCATCAACGGAGAACCTTTCATTTAACTTAATTCAAGAGAATATCACCACATGCAATACATCTTCTATACCTGTAGAAAACATCAACTCCGGGTCAGGACCATCACCATGGTGAATTCTTCAGAACTCATTAACACATAGTTGAGTCATCGAATATGATCTCCTCTAACTCAACTGAGTCACACAGACTGCCAACCCAAAAGTAACTAACTCTTATATGCTCACTATGAAGGAACCTTCTGCAAATCTGAAGCTGTTTCTTGCATTTCTCCAATATTGCCATGTAGAATCATTCTTGACATAGAAATATCGTTGATCCGACCACCATCCACTACCAATCTCAAGCCCTATATCCATACACAAATTTAAGAATCCTTATATGCCACATATGATCTGGAACTCATCAAAACCTTCCCGTTGGACTTTCACCTTACTTTGATTTGCAGTACACAACCAATACACACCGAGCAACCCACGTTTCACCAGCACATGACTATTCAAAGAAAAAACAAAGCAATCTCTCAGCCCAAAAATTGATACAACACATGATCCTTCAATCCGATCGTCATTACCAGACCCTCCCACTTAGCTCGCAGCCATATAACACATCATCGCTAATCCAAAGTTCCATATATTCATAGCTACCCCGATCTCGCATGGCTATTTAGCTGAATACTTCAAAAATTTATGCAATACTGGTCATAGAACACTCTGAATACTCTGCCAAACGCTTACCCATCCTTGCAATAGTCAAATAAACTTTCCCAAATGAGCGACTGAAAGATCTATCACTGCATCTTCTCCCAAGACTAGACAACACCTCGCAACGATAATCAAGAATCCATAGCCCTTTGTAATCCATCCTCAGCATCACAAACTATGGGCGCAGTGAATACCGAGTACGTAACATCGCATATGAACGAATATGAAGAATCAAAATCATAGGTTTCAAGCTGAAACAAGGCCGCACAATGAGGAACAAAAGAAGAAGATTTTCTTAAATGCCCTGTAGCCTCTCAAAGATAGGTATGGACATCATATCGATCAGCAAGACTCTATTAGACACTTGCTCATGACTTGTAGAACCTACAAACCTAGTGCTCTAATACCAACTTGTCATGACCCAAAATACACTAGTCATGATGACACCTAACCTAACCCGCTAGGTAAGCCAAATAAGAACCAACAAAATCCAAATGAGATTTATAACAAAATAGTGAAGAATTATATGAAAATATATACAATAACCCAAGGACTAGTAGCACAACTCATGAGCTTCTAATACTCTAAATTTACAAAAGCTGGTACGAAATAAATACATCATATGTTTGAAGTTTTCATAAACAGATTAGCAAAATCTAAAGCTAAATTTATAACTTTCATAATGTGAGAAATGTACTCAAGATATCAAATCAAATGGCACGGCAACACTCTTCGTGCATTTATCTCATCCTCACCAAATATATGTATAATAGTACCAACCAGTTGAAAGAAATGCCAATAGCTGTGATGATAAAATGGGATTTACACAAGTAGCAATAACAAACAAGGCAGTACATATGGACAACGATAACAGACTATGTGGGAGGCATAGAAGAAATGATAGCAATTAAGATAGAAAACTAAAATTTTACTAACTAACATGGTAGAATGCTTAGATGTAGATATAACAAACATGAAGGAAGCGTGATCTTTATAAGCTAAACAAATAGAAGGCATGGATAACTAACATGGTAGAAGGCTTAGCTGTAGCTATAAAAAACATGTAGGAAAGCATGGTCTTTATAAGCTAAACTAATAGAAGGCATGGATACCTAACATGGTAGAAGGTTGAGACGTAGATATAACAAACATGAAGGAAAACATGATCCTTATAAGCTAAACAAATAGAAGGCATGGCTAACTAACATGATAGAAGACTTATACAAAAAGTGCAACAATTGAGATACGCATAGATGTAGACATGGCAAACAAGAAGGAAAGCATGATATTTACAAGTTAAACAGAAGAAGGCATGGATAATACGACAACAATTGATGTAAAGGACAAAGGCATAACAACAACGACAAGTCACATAGAAAACATAGGTGCAATAGTAACAGCTTAAGATAAAGGCATAAATGTATACACGAGGAAAATATATCAGAAAATAATGGATGTTTCTCATCCTCAGCTGCACGGAAATACTCTTTGTGCCATGAACACATAATAATATAAAACAATCGCACTGCATCACCCTCCGTGATTTTACTCCCATCCTCACATGATATTATAAATGAAATGGCATGGCATCACCCTTCATGCTCTACACTCTTCCTCATAAAGCACATGTATATCAATAGCAACCAAGGTTTGAAGAATGAATAGCAACGAGGAAAGTGATTAATCGAATATTCCAAATGAAGATAAATCATAGCTTTCAAGCCAATAACAACTCAACAAACCTCAAGAACATTATTGTTCAAGTATCTCAACAAATCTTAAAACAATGATCTTCAACTCAAGTATGGAATCTGATATCTCAAGAATAAAGATCATATCGATGTATTTGTGATTAAGTGTAATGACAACGAAATTTAGCACATCAATAATTTCACAAAAATTCTGTCAATTTTTAATCAAGTTATAATAATCTAAATCATTGTTTCTATCATTTAACTTCATATTCATATTAATCTAGAAGTCAAGTAACATATGAAGCAAGAAGGTCGCATAATCCACTGCCCTCAGATTAATCATCACGTTCGAGGCGCATTCTTCGCGAAGGCGACTTACAACTAACTCAGAATTTCGTGAATGGGGCACCCTCTACGCGAACACGATGAAGAATACCTCCAGCTCCAACTTCCAGTTCACACTACGCGATCGCGATTCCACATTTGCGAACGCAAAAAACATGAACACAGTCGATCAGTCACGAACGTGATGAAGGAAATCCCAAGTTCCATATATTACTACATCATCGCGACCATTTCTTCACGATCACGAAGAACAACCGAGACATTAGCAAACAGCAGAAACCAGCAACTCCAAGCCAATTCAGAATTAGCCGAAACTACAGCAAAACTCACCTAAGCCCTCGGGACCCTATACGAACATACCAAGCTTAATGAACTTTTGAACTTTCAACTTCCAAAACTCGTGCCGCACCATATCAAATCAACTCGGAATGACCTCAATTTTGCATACAAGACCTAAATGACATAACAAAGCTATTCCAATTCCTGGAACCATAATCTGAACCTGATATAATCAAAGTCAACCCATGGTTAAACCTATGAATTTTCTCAACCTTCAAATTGCCAACTTTTGCCAATTTTTAAAACAAAACCATTATGATCCCAAAATATTCAAGAAACATCCAAATGCAAATACGAGCATACGCCCAGGTCCAAAATCACCATCATACCTAACAGAACCATCAAAACTCCGATCCGAGATCAAATTTACAAAAGTCAAACTTGGTCAACTTCTCCAACTTAAAGCTTCTAACATCAGCTTCATTCTTCCAAATCAATCTTGAATAACCTGAAAATTAAAACTGACTGTTTGCATAGGTCATAATACATTACATGAAGCTACTCAATACTTCAAATAGCTGAACGGAATGCAAATATTCAAAATGACTGATTAGGTCCACTTAAACATATGTTCATCCTGGAACGTGCCAAAAGTCGTTCCAACGTCATCAACTAACTGCATGAGCTTATTGTACGCATACTCGTGGGTTATCCTGCGTCACCCTAATCCATATAATTCCACCAACTCAACATAATTGAAAATTCTTTCTTCAACCAAATCCATAAACCTTGGAACCCAATTTCCAACATTCGAAATTTATTATAAGACCTAATTCTAATATTCATACACTATATAAGTCTAAAAAAAATATACCAAGCCATAATCATAACCCAGATGTAATCACATAGTATATCATATAACTCAAATACTCATAACATTCAATGAAGTTGATGACTTTTGACATTGTATCAACACTTGCAATTTGTTTGATCTTGGGTTGAAAGGGAGTATATAGACATGGTGGAATGGCAGAGCTGAAAAAGATTGTATTTTTAAAAGGTTAGATATGTGTTTGGCTAATATAGAGTTTCAAAATTTATGGACTGGGCTAGAGATCGAGCACTTGTCAAAAGCAGGATATGATCACTGCCCATTGTTGATCACTTTGAATTCAGAAACTACTCCAATCAAGAAGTCATTTAGATTCTTAAATTTTATGACCAAACATGAGACATTTCAGGCAGTTGTTTGAGAAAACTGGCAAGCTGATTTCCATGCTAATCCCTTCATTTTATTTAAGTATACTTATGGGGACATTTTTTAAAAGATGTCCTGTCTAGAGGAGGTGGTGACAGTTCATGAGGCTCAGTTCATATTGAGGCCTACTCTACATACCAGAGAAAAGCTTCAATGAGTGCAAGTAGATCTTTATAAATTTATGGCAACGGAGGAGGAGTTCTGGAGGCAGAAGTCAGGTATGACATGGTTTCAAGAGGGAGATAGAAATACGAAGTTTTTTTTACACACAAGTTAGAGGAAGAAGAAAGGAATTGCAATTAAAGAGAATCTAGTCCAGTGATGGTAATTGGCTCGAGGAAAATGAGGAGATAGAAGATGAAGCAGTGAAGTTCTTTTTAGCTCAATTTCATGAAGAAGCTGTTCCTACTGATTTTGGGATTATAGATCATATTAAACAATTGTTGCATAGACAACAGAACCAAGAACTTCTTTAGCAACTAACAAGAGAGGAAGTTAAACAAGTAGTGTACGGTTTGAGTGGTAAAAGTGTTGCGGGTCTTGATGGATTTAATGGCAGTTTCTTTTATTACTGTTGGGATATCATAGGTGAAGATGTGGTGGAGATGGTTAAGGTATTCTTTAATGGTCAAGAACTCCCAAAGTTTGTGACTCATACAAACCTAGTCCTATTATCAAAAAAGAAGGAAGTGACTACCTTTTCAGACATGAGGCCAATTAGCCTTAGTAACTTTATCAACAAAGTGATTTCTAGGGTCATTCATGAGAGGTTAGTTGGTTTTCTTCCTAACATAATCTTTGATGAGCAAGCAGGCTTTGTAAAAGGAAGGAGTATTGTTGAAAATGTGTTGCTAACATAGTAAATAATCACTGACATGAGATTGAGAACTAAGTTAGGCCCTAATGTTGTGATCAAGCTAGATATGATGAAGGCATATCATAGATTATCTTGGTTGTTCTTGACCAATGTATTAAGGAAGATGGGATTTGCTGAAAGATTTATTGGTTTGGTGTTTGGAATCCTCTCCAACAATTTGTATTCAGTTCTTATAAATGGTCAACCTTATGGCTTCTTCAAATACACAAGAGGGGTGAAGTAAGGTGATCCATTATCACCTACTCTATTCATATTGGCAGCTGAGGCCCTTTCAAGGGGTTTAAACTCTCTTCACTTGAACATGTACTTCTGTGGGTTTGAATTGCCTATGCAGATGATATGATTATATTCTCCTCCTCATATGCTATCTCACTTCAACTGATCATGGCAGTATTGCATGCATATGAAGCAGCCTCTGTACAGAAGGTAAACAAGTCTAAATCTATAGTTTATATGCGTCATTCTACTATTGATGTTGGGGTGAGAAAAGTAGAAGAAAGGATCACAAGGATTGGAAGGCAGGATTTTCCTTTTATATATCTAGGATGCCCAATATTCTACACTAGAAGAAAGATGGAATACTATGAAGGGATTATTAACAAAGTTTTGATTAAATTAAAGTCTTGGAAGGGGAAGATATTGTCCATTTAAAGGAAGAGCAGTATTGATCAAACATGTATTGCAAAGCATGCCCATACACTTGTTGTCAGCAGTGAATCCTCCTGCATCTTTGATCAAAAAACTTCATAAGCTCTTTGCAAGATTTTTCTGGAGCAATTCAGTAGATGGGAGAGCTAGACATTGGGCTTCCTGGGATACTTTGTGTTTGCCTTGTGAGGAAGGAGGTGTGGGTTTTAGATCTCTACATGATATGTCTAAAGCTTTGTTTTTTAATCTATGGTGGAATTTTAGAACTAAACCATCTTTTTGGTGTTCATTCATAAGCCAAAAGTATTGTAAAAAGTTAAATGTATTTGTGGTTCCTTGGAGGGGTGGATCACATGTTTGGAGAAAAATGCTAGAGTGTAGGGATCTTGTGGAGCATCAGATTTTATAGAAGCCAAAAATGGGATCATCTCTCTTTTGATTTGATAACTGGACTGGCTTGGGATCTCTATACTTTGTTACACCGCCTGACTTCTTTTGTGATGAGACAATTCATAATGTCTATGATGTTGTGAATGAAGGAAATTGGGATAGGGAGAAAATATATGGCTTGCTGCCTTAAAACTCAGCCACGCATATACTGGAGAATGTTTCTCCTCCTGCTGAACATATTGTATTGGATAAGCCTATTTGGAATCTGAAAACAAAGGGGAACTTCTCTGTCAAAACTGCTTGGGATTATATTAGAAGAAGGAAGGGCACTGCTATAACCTATAAGAATATATGGGTAAAGGGATTGCCATTCAAAATTTCAATCTTTATGTGGAAGTTATGGAGGGATAGGCTACCTTTAGATGATGCAATACGAAGGATGGGGTATTTTATACCTTCCAGGTGCTGGTGTTGTGCAAATCCTGAGGAAGAATCTGTGGCTCATGTGTTTTTTAGATCATATGCTGACAAATAGGTGTGGGGATATTTCTTTGCCCATGTAGGTCTATCATTAGAGAGTTTAAGCTTGCATTAAGCAATTGTAAAATGCTGGATAGTCGAGATAATTCCAATACTCAAACCTATCTTTCAAGCATTACCTTGCATTATAGTTTGGGAGATATGGAAAAGGAGAAATAGAAACAAGCATGGTGATGTTGTATCGATCAATAGGGTGGTGTATCAGATCAGCACTACAAGCCAATCTCTAATCAAGGTGAGGAAGCCAGGTTTACTTAATGTACCACACTGGTGGACAGATATACTTTATATGATGGAGAGATACATGCCTAAGTTGAAGGTTAATAAGGTGATATGGGAGTTTCCTATAGGTGGTTGGGTTAAAATCAATACGGATGGGGCATCAAGGGGAAACCCTGGTAGGAGCTCAATTGGTTTTTGTTTAAGAAATAAGCATGGTGATAATATATATGTTGTGGGAAAAAAGATAGATGAGACTACAAACACGCAAGCAGAGGAACATGCAATACTGGAGGCATTGAGATATTGTATTCAGCATTATATGGGGCAGATTTGGTTAGAAACAGATTCAATGCTTCTCAAAAATGCTATCCAAGGAATCTGGAAGCCACCTTGGATTATAGAGGATGAGGTTGAGGAAATTAAGAGGATGATAGAGATGAGTAATGGAAGAGTCACACATATTTATAGGGAAGGAAATCAGCTAACAGATCATTTGGCCAATTATGCACTTGACAGTGGGACTATAGAATGCCATGGTTTTCACCATCTGGACACTCAAATGAGAAGATTAGAGAATGTAGACAAGCTTCAATATCCAAACGTGAGAATAAAGGTAGAAAGGAAGTAGAAGAGATGGAGGAAAGAGGTCTAGGGGAGATGGAAGAAGGTAGCAACATGGATTATCATCCTCAAATCCTTTTGGAGGAGAGATTGGTGATCAATTTTTTTTACTAACGTTGGATTATTTTTTGCGAGGAATGTTACTATCTTCATGCCTCACCATGTGATTGAAATTCTTTAGGTGGTATTAGCACTATGTGCTCATTCCCAGGAAGGAATATCACTGGTGAGCACAAGCGTGGAATCAAGAATAAGCATGAGCATACTTAGTCCTAGCGATGCTGGTTTGGCTCCAATTCTTGAAGGCCATTTGTTGGGAGCATCTACACCTAGTAATGCTCAACCCCATTTGGATATACAATTTAAATGGAGGACACATATAAAGAACAAATGCAACACACTCCCTCAAAAAACAAGGTCAGCTGAATGATCTACATGCATAAGGACGCTGCCCAATTCATGTGAGGTTCATGTCTTTGGTTGTCATTGTGGAAGAAATGGATGCATTGTGGAGTAAAGACCCAATGCATTCTGATAATACAATATTGCAACTTGGAATCCAAAGAAAAAAAAACTAGAAACAGCTGGAAATCAGGTGCACTCAACGGCTAAACTGGGCATGATCAAGTATATACAGTGGCTTAGGACAAGATGTTTGGACAGTTTTGCGGGAACAATGGAGGTACGATGGATCATGTACCAGGTATGCATGACAAATAGGACATCTGAGGATGAAAACTATACCTGGAACATATGTAATCGTCGCAAATTGTCACAAAATTATGAAGACATGGCAGAAGGATCATCCAAACAAGGAAGGTATAGCAGGTTTTTTTGGTCAATTAATAAGGAACTTTGGGAGATCTTTCTGGATCACAATGTACTACTCTAGTACATTACTCCAAAGAGATTATCATGTAGTGACAAGGGTAACAAGGGCGCAACCCAAACAAGGGCAACACTGGTTATCATGGGTATTGGTTGATAGAATCATGCAACCCTGTTTTACAAAATGTTGGGCAGTTCGATGTTTTAGACAATGGATTAGTTTCATATGGAGGAGGCAGATTCAAAGGAAAAAGTTCGTTATTGATTTTACATACATGGATATGGTCTATAATGGAAACGTTGTAGAATATGTCTACTATTATAATAGGCTAGTTTTTATATGCTTTTTGCGTCTTTATATATTTTCTAGAGCACATTATGGGCCTCACAAACCCAAGGTCTGTAGTAGGATCTATGTATTAGTCATATCTTATGATCTTACTCCTTGTAAGACATCACGTTACTTTGTTTTTTTGTTTAATTATATATATAAAACTAGCCCTAGGCACCCAGCCTAGTGGATTTACTAAAAATAATAACTTCTGACCACAATAGCTGCACAAAATGAATTTGGTACCGGTAGTAAACCTCATATCAAATAAAACCTCGTTCAAAACTTTCATATACTGCCGATGGTTGAAGAAACATGCATAAACTCATAACCACTTATCAGATCAACAAGTCATGAAGCTCTCGCGTCCGACAAGGACTATAGCTAAATTCTGAGCGAAAATATGGTATCATTCTCCCAAATGTTCCTCATCCCAATACGATAATGCAAATCTCAAGTATAGAAATCTCATATCCACTAATACAAGCAACCCAACCCACAAGTCACACCAGAAGCCAAACAAAGCCCCACACAACGCGTTCCATACACCAAACAAGTAATAATTCAGACATGACAGATAATAGTAAGAAAGTTAAATAAAAAAGAAAGCCTACTAAGTAAATTAAGCAAGCAGGGTAATATTAACGTCTTCCTATGAACTATTTTAAACATATCAAAAGCAAAATACACAAAATAAGCATAAGGAGTTACATCTCATCATAGTACCGTTGTAGCGCGCAACCCGATCCAATCATATCAATCCATATAGAGGTACACATCGAGCCAAAATGCTCAGGCTCTCTAATCACAAGTGTGACAACATCAAGCACGATAGAGTACCCAAACATAACTGTGGGAAGGTGATTAGGCATAAACAATACTAAGAAAGATAAGCACAACTATGGTGCAATATATATATTAACATCACGAGAGACATCTCGCCCATAACACCATAAGGCCTAAACAGAATTACAATATACGTGCGAATAATCATGTAACCCTCACAATCCATCATATAATAAGATAGAAGCACATAACATATAACATCCATTCCGCCCGATGATGTACATGTGGTAACAGTTGGGCAAGAGCAAGCAAATGTGATTTGATACAGTATACACATTCTCATTAGGCTCACAAATAATCCCCAAAAGAAGATTTCGATCATTCCCAAACAGGTAAATAACCTTCCAAAAGTCCATAGAGACCTTTCCATAACACATACCATTAATTATCATGTCCTCAACATTTCTTCATAATTCACAATTAAAGAATAGTCTGCCAACTAGAAAATCTAGTCTCTGAACCTCATGAATACCAAATCTCCATATCTAATCTCAACTTCGCTGCTCAAATGGCTGCTATGCCACTCACATTCCATTATCTTACAGAAAAATACCCACAAGTCAAAACACAATGCACCTGCCAAATCCGCACTCTCCTTTGGTAATATCAAATAGTGCCAACATTCTCTTAAACAACTAAAATAGTCTATGTCATCAAGGACTCATGCCTTTCCCTTCAACACTAAACTCGCAACCTTGAACTCGCAATTTTCAACCCCATACAGCGCACCACCACTAATATGCTAACTCAAGAAAATACGAAAATCTCATAATCAACTTTGAACCACACATAAGTTGAACACCACATCAACTGAGAACCTTTAATTTAACTCAATCCAAGAGAATATCACCTGTTACATCTCGCATTTTTCATACGTTAAAGTTTCTTCTTCAGCTAATTGACGTAGACTCGGGTATGAGATTATCTTGAGATTAGGATATTTATGCTATTTATAACAATCGATAAGTAAGGGCCATGAAGGATAAAGGATACACGAATTAAAGAAAATGAGTTTCGATTAAGGTTGTCGATTTGGGATAAACTACGGGTCGAGCGATAATACCCGATATTTATGGACTAGTACCATATAAGGTACCATATGACCCTGATAGAAGGATGTATAAAGTGTATTAAAAATATGTAGAATTTTAAATAATTCGAGATAATTCTTAATTATGCGAGTGATTATTTAATTACCGGATAGCGGGATATCACCTAATTAATAAATTAAATATTTGTTGGATAAAATTAAACCACCATATGGCAGCAAGCCACTACCTATACATATGACTCTTAGTCATTATGGGGTACGTGGAAAACTAAGGTGTTAAATACAATCACTACATGTTCTACGTGTAAAGACATAGAAGTAGGCTTTATGACTTCATTTTCTAAGGTGTTAAATACAAAACCCTATACAGACACGTAGTTTTGAGGGCATGAAATAGATTTTGATGACTTGAAATAGGAACTAAACTAATGGAGAATCATTTTGTACTTATTGGGGCTTCATATTTAATTGTGTATTTTCTTCTTCCAATCAAGAGAGCAGAGAGTTTATATATACAGTATTAGAGTATTTTCATTACCATTGAGCTATAATCGATGGGCAGGCCCCTATTGGGAAACCTCTGATCAAATGGTAAGTTATATACCGAGCCTGCTGTGGTCGAGAGCCTATGAGCGAGCCCAGTTGGTCGAGATACACAACATAGTACGTCCAAGCGCCTATGAGCGAGCCTACTACGGCAGAGCAGATATATATATATATATATATATTGAGAGAGTTGAGTCAGTATCAGTTGATGAGCATATCCTCAGATTATCTTTGATCCCCAGTTGCTTTCAGTTATTATATTATCAGTTCAGTTTCAGCTTTAGTATATTGCCTTACATACTCGGTACATTATTTCGTACTGACGCCCCTTTCTGGGGGCGTTGCATTTCATGCGTGCAGGTCCAGACAGGCAGACGGGTAGACCTCCTCAGTAGGTGTTTGCTCCAGCTAAGCTTTATCGGTAAGCTCCCCATCCTTCGGAGTTGCCTGGTCTAAACGTTTTGTGTACATCTTGTGTATATATGTAAATAGGTTATGGGTAGGCCGGGGCCCTGTTCCGATCACAGTACATCTATCAGTAGAGGCTTGTAGACATGTAATGTCAGTTAGTACAGTATGTTGGGCTTGTAGGCCTTGTACATATATTTTGTTGGCTTGTCAGTTGCAGTAATTACGACGGCCTTGCCGGCCCAGCTTTATGTTGACATTTAGTCAGCGTTAGTCTCTATTCAGTTTTATATTTTTCATCGCACATTATCTTGTAATGTCGCCCAAAGCCAAAGTATGACATTATATGTTCAGAGTCTCTTAGTCGCAAGTGGTACGCAAGGATAGATGGTGCACTAGGTGCCGGTCTCAGCCCCGGGCTCGGAAAATGACATCACCACATGCAATATACATTATATACCTATAGAAAACATCATCCCCGAATTGTGGCAATAACCATGGTGAATTCATTAGAAATCATTAACACATAATCGAGTCATCAAAAATAATCTCCTCTAACTCAACTGAGTCACACAGAATGCCAACCCCAAAGTAACTCAATCTGATGCTCGCTAAGAAGGAAACTTCTGTGAGTCTAAAGCTATTTCTTGCATTTCTCAAATATTTCCATGTATAATTATTCCTGACATAGAAATATCGCATATCTGACCACTATCCACTACCGATGTCAAGCCCTATCCATTCAGATATTAAAGAATCCATAGATGCCACATATGATCTGGAACTCATCAAAACATTCCCGTTAGCCTTTCACCTTACCCTGATATGCAGTACATAAACAATACACACCGAGCAACCTACGTTTCACCAGCACATGACTATTTTAAGAAACAACCGAGCAATCCTTCATCCCAAAAAACTGATACAATGCATGATCCTACAATCGGATCGTCATTAGTAGACTCTCCAACTTAGCTCGAAGCCATAGAACACATCATCGGTAATCCAAAGTACGATATCTTAATAGCTACCCCAATTTCGCACGACTATTTAGCTGAATACTTTAAAAACTCATGCAATATTGGTTATAGAACACTCCGAAGACTATGCTAAGCACTTATCCATCATTGCAATAGTCAAACAAACTTCCTCAAGTGCTATGAAATTATTATATATGCATTACATTGAATGGAAACCTCATACGAAACACAAGATCCAAACTCATCACGCAAGAGATGACCCCCCGACTGTACTCAAATCAACACATTATCATGAACCCAACATAATCACAATAACTCAGCTACCAGATAGTCTTTTCAAGTTTGTGCTTACTAACTAGATACAAGAATCTGGCTCATACCACAAATGATTGACTTGAAGATCTATCACTGCATCTACTCCCAAGACAAGACAGCACCTCCCCATGATAATCAAACATCCATAGCCCTTTATTATCCATCTGCAACATCACAAACCTTCAGCGCATAACAAATACCGAGTGTGCAACATAGCATATGATGGAATATGAAGAATCAAAATGATAGGTTTCAAGCTTAAATAAAGGCACATAATGAGGAAGGAAAGAAGGGAAATTTTCCTACTTGATGTTCGAACATTTTATTAACTAGGCGCAGGTATGTCTCTCTCGTGTTTTTTATCCCGAAGGGCATTACATTATAGCAATATGTACCATACTTCATGATGAACGAGGTTTTTTCCCTGTCCTCAGGGTTTATCTGGATTTGATTATACCCCGAGTAGGCATCGAGAAAAGTGAGGGTCTCGTGGCCGGCTGTAGCATGGACCAGACCATCTATATTAGGCAACGGAAAGGAATCCTTGGGGCATGCTTTATTCAAATCTTTATAATCTACACACATTCTTAGCTTGTTCCCCATTTTTGGCACTACTACTACTATGTTAGCTAGCCATTCGGGGTACTTTACCTCCCTAATGGATCCAATTTTAAGAAGTTTCGCTACCTCCTCTTTGATGAAGGCATATTTTACCTCGAACTACGGCCTTCTCTTTTTCTTTACGGGTTTGAATTTGGGGTCAACGCTCAGCTTGTGGGAGGTTATTTTCGGCGGGATTCCTATCATATCTAGGTGGGACTAGGCGAAATAGTCGATATTATTGCTAAGAAATTGAATAAACCCAATCCTGAGTTTTGGGGTCATCCCCATTCCCAGGTATACCTTGCGATCCGTGAGGTGCTCGATCAAAACGGTCTGCTCCAGCTCTTCGACTGTTGATTTGGTCGCATCAGATTCCTCGGGGGTGATGAAGGTTCGAGGGGCGAAGAAGTCTTCTTTATCGTCTTTTAGGGTCTGCACGCTTCTCTCCTCGTCCGAGACCGGGCATGTGGGGGTTGGTGCCTCATGGTGGACTGTGAACATTTCATTCACTGCCCACTATTCTCCATGTATGGCTGCGATGCCATCCCTCGTGTGAAACCTTATCACCTAGTGCAAGGTTGAGGGCACTGCCCTTATGTTGTGTATCCAAGGCCTGTCGAGTAAGGCGTTGTATCTCATATCATCATCGATGACCTGGAACTCGGTGTTCTAGATTGCGCCGGACGTGTTGATTGGGAGTGTGATCTCTCCTTTCGTTACTTCGCCGATCATGTTGAAGCCGTGGAGGATTCTAGTGATGGGAACGACTTGATTGAACAACCCTAGCTGTTCTACTACTTCCGATCTGCCTGGATCCACGAGCACGCGCTTTATCTTGGTGTTGTTTAAGAGAAACGAGATCGCTAGCGCATCGTTGTGCGTTTCCATCATAGTTTTGATGTCCTCCTCGCTAAATACGAGGGTATCTTCAGGCACGCATTTTTGGGTCGGTCCTTCTTCCGTAGGGACGTTTTCGTTCATTTGAACATGTGTCCTTGGGGAATGTTGATTCCCCCAATAATCATGTGGACGTTATGTTGGAGAACCTTCCTTTCCGTTTGTGTTGAATCTGGTGGTGTACCGGCCTCTAGGACTGTCGTGTCCTTTTATTTGTTGTTTTCAAGGTTGTCGTTCTCGATTCTATTTACTGAGCCAGTCATTTTGACCTAAAATTAAGAGATCTTGGACAATAAAAAGTGTGAAAAATAACTTGCGTTTGTGCAATGAAACTAGCAAGAAAATAATTACTATTATTTTTAGCCCCACGGTGGGCGCCAAACTATTTATCGTGAAAATTGTAATGACAATTAGATTTGTAAATGGGATTCTAAAAACATGTGATCTATTTTTAGGCTAGTTTTTAGAGTAGTTGATGCTGAGGATATGAAGTTTAACAAATAGATACAAGCTAAAACAAGGCAGTAATCATACCGAAAAGCTTGCAGCACGAGCCTCGGACTGGTCGATAAATGACCTCGAGGTCGATATCTGGCTCGAGGTCAAGCTATCGGGGGTAGATGAGAATGGGATATCAGTTAAGGTATGACCGAACAAGGCTCTTTATGGCCATACCAAGCAATAAATTAAGAATAAGTAAGAAAATAATAAATGCTAAAGTAGCCTCGAGCTAGTAAGAATGAGTAAGTTAGAGAGAAGAAAGAGAGAGAGAGAGAGATTATTGATCTTGTGGAGAAATAGATAGAGCAACATCAGCCGAGAGGTTACAAAGTGATGGGGATCCCCTTTATATAGTAGGGAATCTGTTATAGTACAAAACATGTTAACTGTGAAGGCATGGAGATAGGATGGCTGGACGTGACATCTTAAAATAAGCCCCGGATAGGTCAGCCTTGTTAGATCGAGTCGTATGCCTTGGGAACTCCCCTCTCGCCTACTATAGATGTTGGAATACGATGTCCTCCAGACCGACACCTGACAATCCCGGAGGGAGAGTCTTGACCTTGGCTTCGAGCTTCGATGAGCATGACCACAAGACTACCCTATGACGGGGAAATCAGGTCTCCAGATTCGCCGTATACAGTTCTTTACACTCTTCCTTACCCAAACAATAGAAACAATAACATCCAAGGGAATCAATAATAGAAACCAATAATATCCCGGCAAGGGAATCAACAGTAGAAACATTAACATCCCAGCAAGGAAATCAACAATAGAAACAATAATCTCCCGACAAGGGAATTAACAATAACCAATTTTATTTCAACAGTTAGCTTCGCAATATAGATCTCAACTTAAGTCAATACTCAACAATGGTCAATTACCAAGAGACTGTCATAAGTCTTGTTCAACATGAATAATCGTCATTTAAACACGAATAGTACATAATAAGGATCACGGAAAAACCAAGAAGCACAATAACCTTAACAAAACAACAAGACATAATAAGCACGTGATAACTACACTGGTAACCACAACAATTGGACACATAACATATTTTCACGAAGCCATAGAGGAACTCACAGCCAAGAAGTATCAAAACAATAAGGAAAGCAATCACTTCAATAAATACAATTAGGGGTCAAGTAACATGTAAGAATTAGAGGAAAGCTAACAACATCATATGGAGCCTATAGAGCTAATTTAGTCAATTAGGAAACTCAATTATAACGGAATACCTTCCACATAATGAACATAAGGATCTAAGAAACCTAGAGGCAAATTTCCAACAAATAAGTTCGAGCACACGCTCGTCACCTCGCGTGCACGGACTACACTTAGCATAGAAGACTCAAATCCTAGAGGAAAGTCCCCTACACAAGGTTAGGTAAGACACTTACCTCAAAGAGGACAAACTGATACTCTAAAATGCACTTCTCGGGTGAAAAGACCTTCGGACGGCTCAAATCTAACCAAATATGACTTGAATATATCAAACATTGCAAGAGAAACAATTTCAATTAACAAAATTATGATTCTTATACAATTTGCAAATAGTCAACAAAAGTCAACTCCCCGAGTGCGCACCTCGGAGCCCAACAAAATTTACAAACCGAATACCCATTCCTATACGAGTTTACCCATACAAAAATTATTCAGTTCCAATACCATTTGGTCCTTCAAATCATTATTTTACATTTTGGAAAGATTTCAAAATTTGCCCCAAATTTTCCTTTGAATTCTTACGAATTTGATGGTAAAACTAAGATATAATCACAAAATATAGTTGGAAATTGATTATAGACACTTACCCAAAGATTTGGTAGGAAAATCTCTCCACAAAATCGCCTGACCTTGACTCTAGGGTTCAAAAATATAAAAAACGAGAAAAAACGAGAAAAAACTCGGAATACTCAGCTTTTAGCAAGCTGTAGATGTTGCATTTGCTACACTGGGTTCGCAAATGTGAAGAAAGCTTCACAAATGCAAAAGCCTGGAATTACCCTGCTAAGGTCGCATTTGCTATAGAAACTTCGCAAATGCGAAGGCCAGCTTTCGCAAATGCGACAGCCTCATCGCAACTGCGAGAAAATGCGCAGCCACCCAGGTATCGCAAATGCGATGGTTCTTCGCAATTGCATGGCCGCATTTGAGACCAGAACATCGCAAATGCGAAGAAACTAGAACCAGAAAATCTAATTTCATGAAACTATTCCAAAACCAGTCTGAAACTCATCCGAGCCCTCGGAGCTCTAAACCAAACACCCGCACAAGTCTGCACACACAACATGAACTCGCTCACGTGATCGGAACATCAAAATAACTTCTAAAACCACGAATATAATGTTGAAACGCATGAAAATCCCTATGGACCTCAAGAACTTCTATAATTGCAACTGCGCATCTAAACCATATCAAACTATACCAAATGACGCCAAATTTTGCAGATAAGTTCAAAATGACACAACAGAGCTATTCCAACTTTCGGAATCGCATTCCGACCTCGATAATATAAAAGTCAACTATGTGTCAAACTTCTCCACTTTCCAAACTTCAACTTTTCTAACTTTTGCCGAAATGCCTCAAATTACCCTATAGGGCTCCAAATTCAAATCCGAACGCACACCTAAGTCCAAAATCACCATACGAAACTACTGAGATAATCCAAAGCTCACTCCGGAGCCGTTTTACTTAAAAGTCCAATTTCAGTCAAAAATTCTCTCCGCTTAAGCTTCCAAAACAGTATTCCTTCTTCCAATTCGACTCTAATCCATCAGGAACCTGAATCCAACCATGCACACAAGTCGATACACATAATATGAAACTGTTGTTGACCTCAAACTGACAAATCGGACGCAATTGCTCAAAACGACTAGTCGGGTCGTTACATCCTCCTCCGCTTAAACATATGTTCGTCCTCGAACGTGCCTAGAGTCGTTCCAAAGCCATCGAACCACTACATGAGCTCACCATACAAACACCCGGGGGCAATTCCCCCATCACCCAAACCTATGTAAGACTGATCCTTCAATTTAACTGAAGGTCTCATCTCATCCTTAGTCCATACCCTTAGGACAGAACCCAAACCTCAACATCTGAAATTTGTCATAGGACCCGAATTCCGCATCATCACACTGCATGGACCTGAACAAGTTGTACCGAGTCAAAATTCCAATCCAAAATATAATCACATGTTGTTCCACATAACTCAAATGCCCGAAGCAATAACCTCTGACCACCATAGCTGCTCAATAACATCCTGGATACCGGCAACACACCTCACATTGAATATAATCTTGTTCCAGACTTCCACAACACTGCCCATAATAAAGAAACATGTAGAAACTCATAGCCGCCCATGAAGTCAACAAGTCAAGAAATTCTCTCGCTCGCCAAGGGCCATTACCCAAATCTTAGTAGAAACACCCTCATACTTCCAAACACTCCTCATCCCCAATACCATAACACTAATCTCAGGTCTAAGAACCTTATCTCAGCCAATACAAGTAGCCCAACTAACAACTCATCATGGAACCACACGGATTCTCGCACCACATAGTTCGTACATCAAACCAGCAATGACTCAATTATGCAGTACAAATAAACGAAAGCAAAGTATAAGAATTATCTAGCAAGTACAACATGTGTAACAACAAAAGTGTAATTTTTCATCAAATCATCCCATAGAGAAAACACAACACAATATAAACTCAAGGAAAGGGTATCCCACATAACATCCGCTACGGCGCGTAGCCCACTCCCAAATACTCATCAAGCCAAAATGCTCAGGTCCACTGATCACATAAATATCAATATCAGGCACAACAGAGTGCACAAGTAAAACTATGGGAATAATGAATAGAAGTCATAAAATATTAGAGAAGCAAGCACATATAAGGTGCAATGAACAAATCAACATCACGAGGGCTATCTCGCCCGCCTCGCTAGAAGGCCTAAATAGAATTATAACATGTGTGGGGTATAATCAAACAACCTCACCAACTATCACAACATAAAAGAGTAGCACATAACATAGTCTAGGGGAACAAATAATATCCATTCTGTCTGATAACATAACCAAAATGACAATCCCACGGAGGCACACAAACTAGATCTGACACAACATATATATTCTCGTTGATCCTCCAAATAGCCCACAACCAAATCCTGCTCCTTCCCAATTAGATAAATATTCTTCAAAAAGATCCATAGCAACCTATCGATAATACATACTATTAGTTATCCCATTCTCAACATTTCTTCACAATCCACAAACAAAAATAGTCCACATATGGGGTCATCAAGTCCCAAAACCTCAGGAACCCTAACATTTCCATACCCGAACTCAACTAAGAAAATCAAATGGATGATACGTAACTCATATTCCATCATCCTACCTAAGCACCCATATAAAATTCTCGGCCGCATATCAAAATCCGAACCTCGAAGGCCTCAAAACCCGACAATCACCATGCCACTAGCCACACACCCGCAACCAAAACTCGAGGTCCTTTCCAAAAATGCACACTCTTCACATATGATAGCTAACTATGCCACACTCTATTAATTCCAAATACTGATCCAGGAGAAAATCGCAATGTACCACATATTCTTTACGCCCACAGTAGACAGCCAACTCAGGCCATTGCCAAACCACCAAGAACCTTCCGAGATCCGCCCGCATGCAACTAAGCCATTAGGACTTCACCTCCCCAACTCAACCGAGTCACACAAATCGTCCAATCCAAGAGTGCTGCCACAAATGCTAGTAGAGAATTCTTATTTAATGGGCCAATTACCTCATCGCTATGCTGACCCAACAACACGGAGCTAACCCATTCCTTCGGATAGTCGATATGCAAATGATCCCAATCAAAGTCCTAAATACAGATGATCCTAACACGAACCACATAGCCCAGAAGCTCATAAGCCACCACATTAACTCTGAAGCACCCCGTTCTGCCGCAACAACGATACCCACGCTAAATAGACCTTATGTGAATCTGAAATTTGTTCTTCCAACTCCCCTTGATGCTGAAATGTGAATTCATTAATGACATAGAAACATCGTACGCCCCAACACCATCCTGTTCAAGATCTCAGGCCTTAGTCATATACAGACTCCGGAAGCCTTCCAAAACTACACACACACACACATATATATATATATATATATATATATATATATATATTTCAGGCCAAAACTGATGTAAATCTGACTCTGCAATCTGAATGTCGCTAATAGACTCCTCCACTTGGCGCGAAGCCATAGAAAACATCATCTGATAAATCAGCAAAACTAACCTTCACAGCCCGAACAACCCAAATCACAAGGTACTCCAATACCACCAATTATCCCTAATCAACACTCACTTCGTAACCTTGCCACAATCGCGATGACTAGCCAACCAATTAAACCTTCCCAAGCTCACACTCATCAACCAGATGCCGGAAACTGTTGCGCCTCCATGTGAACAACTAAATATTCTCTCAATGCATTTGTATCTTCAGTCTAGACAACACGTTGAGATAATGTCTGAGCATCCCTGACTCCTTCGTAGACCGTATGCAGCACCACGAACCACCGACACATAAAAGACACTAAAAGCGTAATATTATACACGAGTGGATGTAAAGGAACATAAGTTATATACTTCGAGCTAAATCAATATCGCACGATTTGGAATGAAAGAAGTGGAATTTCCTAACAGTTTTGTAGCCTCTCGAAGATAAGTACAAACGTCTCTGTACCGATCTACAAGACTCTACTAAACCTGCTTATGACTCGTAGCACCTATGAACCTAGAGCTCTTATACTAACTTGTCACGGCTCAAAATTCCTCTGAAGGAGTCGTGATGGGACCTAGTCGCTAAACTAGATAAGCCTAACATTAACTGAGATAACACTGACATTTACTAACTTCAAATTCAAATAACTCTAAATAAATCACAATTTTCCAAAACTGGTGGTAGAAGTCACACGTCTTTCTAAGAGTAGTTATAAAAAATAAATACAATACTATTCTAGAACGAGAAGGAATCAATGGAACATAATTATAAATAAAGGTGACTCCGAGGTTTGCGAACGCAACAACAGGTTGCCTTGAGTCTCCATCGCGACGATCCGTACAGCTACTATCAATCAACACCTGGATCGGTACACAAAAATATACAGAAGTGTAGAATGAGCACATCACGGCGGTGCCCAGTAAGTATCAAGACTAACCTCGGTGGGATAGTGATGAGGAATAGTCAAGACACCTATTGGTCTGACAGATTAAATAGGATATGATGTCAACTATCAAGATAAGGTAACGAGGTAATATCAACAGCAGGGATAAATCCAATTACAAACAGTCAAAATAATAAAAGGAAACTCGGATAGAAACGAAAGATAATCAAGTAAGTTAACACCATCATAGCTGGAATACAGACAAGTAAAAATGTACTCAATGCGGAAGGCGATGTCAGCTCAATAAATCATATCATTTCTGATGTACAATTCTAGACATCTCAAACTCGATGTCTCATATCATAACCTCAATTAAGAAACCTTTGGCACAACCGCCACCTTGTGCCCACATATTTCTATCTCTCTTTGGACAACAACGTTCTCATATTACTCAGTACATAGTGTCCATAACCAATGCAATTAAGATGTTCAGAGAGTCTCATTTACATAACATAAAGTAGAGTACAACTTCTAAGCCAATTAGGAACTCAGCAAGAAAGGTGAAGTTATTTTTTAAAAATCATTTGAATAAAGAATGTACCATTTTTAATTAAAATACAACATCGAATGAATTAATATCTTTAACACGGGATTTAGTAAATTAACTTAGTAGAAATTCCTTTTTAAGTAAAATACAACCTCGGACGGTTTAATTAACTAATTGTATTAAAAGTGAACAATTATTGAAACTTGAAGTATTGAAATATGAATATAAATACGGCGAAGTATTGAAAGCACTATGGGGTTCCCTCACACAGGATCACAACAGTAAAGGAATCTAAACAATTAAAACACTTGAATTGATAACCACAAATAAACACAACAAATGGAAAGTGCACGTCATCACCCTTAATGCTTTATCACTCTTCATCACTATATGCATAAACAAAAATCTGCACGGCATCACCCTTCATGCTTTAACTCTCTCATAATCATGGCACGACATCACCCTTCGTGCTTTTACTCTCAATAATGTGGCACGACATCACCCTTCCTACTTTTACTCTCAATAATGTGACACGGCATCACCCTTCATGCTTTTACACTAACAATATCAGCATGGCATCACCCTTCGTGCATTAACACTCACTCACAATGTCATGCACGACATCACCCTTCGTGTTTTACACCCTTCCTCGCAATATCATGCACAACACCACCCTTCATGCTTTACACTCTTCCTCACCCAAACAATAGAAACAATAACATCTAGGCAAGGGAATCAACAATAGAAACCAATAACATCCCGGCAAGGGAATCAACAATAGAAACATTAACATCCCAGTAAGGGAATCAACAATAGAAACAATAATCTCCCGGCAAGGGAATCAACAATAACCAATCTTATTTCAACAATTAGCTTCGCAATATAGATCTCAACTTGAGTCAATACTCAACAATGGTAAATACCAAGAAAATGTCATAATTCTTGTTCAACATGAATAATCGTCAAGTTAAACATGAATAGTACATAATAAGGATCACAAAAAAACCAAGAAGCACAATAACCTTAACAAAACAACAGGACATAATAATCATGTGATAACTACAACGGTAACCACAACAATTGGACACGTAACATATTTGCACAAAGCCATAGAGGAACTCACAGTCAAGAAGTATCAAAACAATAAGGAAAGCAATCACTTCAATTAAGGCAATTAGGGGTCAAGTAACACGTAAGAATTAGAGAAAAGCTAACAACATCATATGGAGCATATAGAGGTAATTTAGGCAATTAGGAAACTCAATTATAACGGAATACCTTCCACATAATAAACATAAGGATCTAAGAAACCTTGAGGCAAATTTCCAACAAAAAGTCCGAGCACACACTCGTCACCCCGCGTGCACGGACTACACTTAGTATAGAAGACTCAAATCCTAGGAGGAAGTCCCACACACAAGGTTAGGAAATATACTTACCTCAAAGAGGACAAACTGATACTCTAAAATGCACTTCTCGGGTGAAAAGACCTTCGGACGGCTCAAATCTAACCAAATACGACTTGAATACATCAAACATTGCAAGAGAAACAATTTCAATTAACAAAATTATGATTCTTATACAATTTGCAAAAAGTCAACAAAAGTCAACTCCCCGAGCGTACACCTCGGAACCTGACAAAATTTACAAAAACCAAATACCCGTTCCTATACGAGTTTACCCATACAAAAATTATTCAATTCTGATACCATTTGGTCCTTCAAATCATCATTTTACATTTTAGAAAGATTTCACAATTTTCTCCAAATTTTCCTTTGGATTCTTATGAATTTGATGTTAAATCTAAGATATAATCACAAAATATAGTTGGAAATTGATTAAAGACACTTACCCAAAGCTTTGGTATGAAAATCTCTCTACAAAATCGCCTCACCTCGACTCTAGGGTTCAAGAATATGAAAAATGAGCAAAAACTCGAAATACTCAGCTTTTAGCAGGCTGCAGATGTCGCATTTGCGACACTGAGTTCGCAAATGCGAACTCGAAAATGCGAAGAAAGCTTCGCAAATGCGAAGCCTAGAATTACCCTACTAAGGTCGTATTTGCTACATAAACTTCGCAAATGCGAAGGCCGGCTTTCGCAAATGCGGCAGCCTCATCGTAATTGCGAGAAAATGCCCAGCCACCCAGGCATCGCAAATGCGATGGTTCTTCACAATTACGATGGACGCATTTGCGACTAGAACATCGCAATGTGAAGATACCAGAACAAGAAAAATTTAATTTCATGAAACTATTCCAAAACCATTCTGAAACCACCCGAGCCCTCGGGGCTCCAAACCAAATGCACGCATAAGTCTGAACACACAACATGAACTCTCTCACGCGATCAGAACATCAAAAGAACTTCTAAAACCACGAATCGAATGCCAAAACGCATGAAAATACCTACAGACATCAAGAACTTCTAGAATTGCAACTACGCATTCGAACCATATCAAATCAACTCCAAGCAACACCAAAATTTTGCAGACATGTCTAAAATGACATAACGAAGTCGTTCTAACTTTCGGAATCGCATTCCGACCTCGATAACGCAAAAGTCAACTATGGTTCAAACCTCTCCATTTTCCAAACTTTAACTTTTTCAACTTTTGCCGAAATGCCTCAAATTACCCTATGGGCCTCCAAATCCAAATTCTAACGCACGCCTAAATCCTAAATCACCATAATAAGCTACTGAGATCATCCAAAGCTCATTCCGGAGCTGTTTACTCAAAAGTCCAATTTCAGTCAAAAATTCTCTCCGTTTAAGGTTCCAAAACTGTATTCTTTCTTCCAATTCGACTCCGATCCATCCGGAAACTGAATTCAACCATGCACACAAGTTTATACACATAATATGAAATTGCTCGTGACCTCAAACTACCAAACCGAACACAACTTCTCATAATAACTAGTCGGGCCGTTATAGAAACACGCGGAAATAAGTACGTAAATGCATCACACAGCCCGAATCTGGTGTCACTAGTCATGAGCCACTAAGTACAACTCAACATTTTCTGCTTAATACAAAATAAATCTGAAATACAAAGTACTAGAATAGGAAGGAGAAAGGCGGGGCTGCGAACGTCGTGCAGCTACCTTGCGATCTCCGGATAAGACTCTGAGAGTGCTAGAAACTCTCGCTCTTATGCTCGGGCACCTGGATCTACACACAAGGTGCAAGGAGTAACGTGAGTACGCCAACTCAGTAAGTAACTAAAGTAAATAAAGTCTGAGTGCAGTAACGAGCAATTTAAAATCATATGCATACTTTATCAAGAATTTCAACAGAATTATCAAAGTCAAAATCTGCAGTTCAATAACCGAATACCTCGTAAAAACATCGATTTCAATGGATATCCTTTAAAGCATTTACTGAACATTTTTCAATAGAGGCTCATTATAAAAAGAAGAGTGAAAAACAGGAAATCTCATAAACAAGCCCCTCGAGAAAAGTATCACTCATAAGTATAGCCTCTTGGGCAAGCCTCTCAGTCTCTCGTGACTCAGCTCTCGCCAATCAGTACTCACACTTAGCACTCCAGCTCAATAGCTATCTCATAGTAATAATCGTTGCGGCGTGCAGCCCGATCTATAGTATATAGTCGACTGCGCTCACTGGGGGGTGTACAGACTCCGGAGGGGTTCCTACAGCCCAAGCATCATATCGCTGCGACGCGCATCCCGATCAAATATATAATTTGTTGCGGCGTGCAGACCGATCCATTTATATATAAATATCGATACGGCATGCAGCCCAATCTATAAGATATATATAATCCTCACCATTAGGTCCTCAACCTCTCTCAGTCATTAACCTCACGGCCACTCAGGCATTTCAGTGAAAATCAGGGAAACTCACCCCAAACAATTTTCATATATTCAGAAGTAGAGTAACGAAATCGGATATACAATAAACATGTAAAAAGATGACTGAGGATATTCTTTCAAATCGAAACAGTGTGCGGAAAGTAGTAAAAAAAACACCTAAAGGTCTAAACAGTTCGGCACAAAGGCCTAAAACATGGCATTCAGCCAAAGTTAACAAAGCCAATTTCTAAAACACATGGATATCATATACAATATATCAAAGTATGCAACTATACAATCGCTACGGGACGGATCAAGTCACAATCCCTATGGGTGATGCTCGTCACCTAGCGTGTTCATCACCTCATCTATTAAACAATACAAAATTCCGGGGGTTCATACCCTCAGGTCTAGATTTACAATCGTTACTTATCTCAAACCGGATAATATCCTAATCCGCGATGCCCTTGCCTGTCGAAATCCGATAAAAATCACACTAATAAAATCCTTATCCTCCACGAGTCCATACATACCAAGAACATCGAAATCGGACCTTAAATAGCCTCAAATCCCCAATTTTACCTCTCCAATTTCAAGCCCTAACTTTCCCAATTTTTCACCCTTAATCTCATAAATTTCATGCTTAAACAATTGAAAATCAACATAGAGTCGAGTTTTAGGTTCAAGAAACTCACCTCAATGAAAACCCCCTTGATTCCCTCTTCAAAACCCTCTCGAAAGCTTCAACTCCGGATAAAAATGGTGGATAACAACCCAAATTTCGTGAAGGCATGTTTATATAGTTTCTGCCCAGGCATTTCCACACCTGCGGACACATTAATGCATCTGCGGTCCGCACCTGCGAAAAATTTCTCTGCTTCTGCGGATTTTCAATTAAATCCCTTCACTCACACCTGCGGGTTTGCATGTGTTCCTCAAATCTCGCTTCTGTCCTACCCAACCGCATCTGCGGCCCTTCATCTCTTCTGCGATCATCGCACCTGCAGTCCCCTAATCGCAAGTGCGGTTATGACAGAACCAGCAGCTTCACCTGCATTCTCCAACTTCCATACTTTGCGATAACCATCAAAAATCATCCCGAGGCCCCCGGGACCACATCCAAAAATACGAACAAGTCACATATCACTATTCAAACTTATACCAACCTTCACAACACTCAATACGACATCGAGTCATCAAAACACCCTCGGATTCAAGCCTAAGATTTCCAAGACTTCTGAATCCCGCAAATGATCAAAAAGCCTAACAAACCTCCTCCGAATGACTTGAAATTTTGCACATACATCACAATTGACACAGAGGACCTGTTCTAATTTCTAGAATTCCATTCCGACCCCGATATAAAGATTTTCACTACCAATCAAAAAATGCCAAAATTTCAATTTCGCCAATTCAAGCCTAAATCTACCGCGGGCCTCCAAATTACATTCCAAACACGCTCCTAAGTCCCAAATCACCTCACAAAGCTATCCCAATCATGAAAATGAAATTCCGAGATCGTTTACTCACAAGTCAACTTTCGATTGACTTTTTTGACTAAATGGCCAACTTAAGAGACTAAGTGTCTCATATCACTCCAAAACTACTCCAAGACCAAACCAACCAACATGATACGATGAAATATAGCTGAACAATACATAAGAAAGCAGAAATGGGGGAAACGGAGCGTTAACTCATGAAATGATCGGCCAAGTCGTTACATCCTCCCCATCTTAAACAAACGTTCGTCCTCGAATGAGTCAAGAAACATACCTGAAGCCTCAAATAGGTGAGGATATCTGCTCCACATCTTCCACTCGGTCACCCAAGTAGCCTCATCTACCGGCTATATGATCTCAACTTTCAAACCTGATGCTCCAAAATAGCCACTGGCTCCACATTATAAGTCAAATCATCATCTAACTGAACCGTGCTGAAATACAAAACATGGGACGGATTGCCAATATGCTTCTGGGGCATATAACATGAAATACCGAATGCACACTCGACAAGCTGGGTGGCAAAGCAAGCTCATAAGCCACCTCCCCAATCCTCTGAAGCACCTCGAAAGGACTAATGAACCGAGGACTCAATTTACCCCTCTTCCCAAATATCATAACACCCTTCATGGGTGAAACCTTCAATAGAACCTTCTCCTCAACCATGTAAGATACATCACGAACCTTCTTGTCAGTTTAACTCTTTTATCTCGACTGCGTTGTACGAAGCCGATCCTGAATCACCTTTACCTTGTGTAAAGCATCCTGCACCAAGTCTGTACCCAAAAGCCTAGCCTCACCGAGCTCAAACCAACCAACTGGAGACCTACACCGTCTCCCATATAAAGCCTCATATAGATCCATCTGAATACTCGACTGATAACTGTTGTTATAAGCAAACTCCGTGAGCGGTAGAAACTGATCCCATGACCCTCAAAAATCAATAACACAAGCACGTAACATGTCCTCCAATATCTGAATAGTGCGCTCGGACTATCCATCTGTCTAAGGGTGGAAAGTTGTTCTCAACTCAACTTAAGTACCCAACTCTCGCTGCACGGCTCTCCAAAACTATGAAGTAAATTGAGTACCCCTATCTGAAATAATGGAAACTAGGACACCATGCAAGAAAACAATCTCTCGGATATAAATCTCTGTCGGTCGCTCTGAAGAATAGGTAGTACACATAAGAATTAAATGCGTGGACTTGGCAGCCGATCCACAATCACCCAAAAATCATTGAACTTCTTCAAAGTCCGTGGGAGCCCAACTACGAAATCCATGGTGATCCGCTCCCACTTCCACTCTGGAATATCTAACTGCTGAATCAAGCACTC